>NC_141698.1:429517751-430194535 GCF_964263255.1 Lissotriton vulgaris | reverse complement strand
GGCGCTGTCTGTCCTCCATTCTTTAGCTGCTAGCGCCATGAGACCTCACGGTGAACTGCGCCCTATATAAGAATGTATTACATTGACATGACATCTAAGAGCACTGGCAAAAACGTGCCTCCCAGGAAGAAGAATTGAATTAGAGCTGAGTCTGAAAACAAATGTTGTCATATAACATTCTTAATCATCTGCAAGAGTTTAGGAAAGCAAAACTGTTAATGCAGGATTATTATTATGAACAAGTTTATGTTGCTGAAAGTGCTGATTTATAAACAGTATATGACGAGAGAGTGTACACAGTGACATTTTTGGCCTGGCAGACTCACGAGAAGAGGGCCCAGAATACAATTATGTCAGTGTATGATGAGGAGACTAAGATCCGGATTACTAATCCTGGGAAGATTCTGGCTGAGTTTCGGAAACATTATGAACAGATATATAGAGTTAGGCAGAAGGTTGCAACCAGGAACAGTGTACCCTTTATGTAATACGTACCTGGCGGAATAGAAATGGGATAACAGTTGCATTGTCACAACATGTTCATAAAAGTACACATGCCATTCTTTTAGACTTTGTCTGTTTATTAGGTCTCGCCTAGGCCGCGCTTCATTCAGGTATGGACTTTAAGCTCCGCCCATTTTCCAACCATCTTTCAATTAGCTCCTTTACTGCACTTTATAAATGGAGGTTTTTGATTCATGAATAGGCTGTTACCTTTCCCGAGGGCAGCCACTCTTACATGTGTTCTTACGGGAAACATCCATTACAACGCAGTCATTACAATGACCTACTTTACAATGCAACTTTTACAGCGCAACTGCCTTTACATGCCATGCCATTACAATGCATGCTATTACAATGCATGCCATTACAACGCATGTCACTACAACGCATGCCATTACAACACATACCATTACAACACATGCCATAACAACGCATTAGTAAGGTAAGTAATGGAGATTTTTTTAGTATTAGAGTTGTTATGGGTTTTGGGGTACATGGGAATAGTATTTTTTACCCCTACACTATCCAACACTTTCCCTACTGTTGCACTCACTGGAGTGGGAAT
This sequence comes from Lissotriton vulgaris, assembly GCF_964263255.1. Taxonomy (NCBI): domain Eukaryota; kingdom Metazoa; phylum Chordata; class Amphibia; order Caudata; family Salamandridae; genus Lissotriton; species Lissotriton vulgaris. The sequence continues at coordinate 430,193,466 of NC_141698.1, read as the reverse complement.
GGTAATTTTTACCCCAACGCTATCCAACACTTACCCTACTGTTGCCCTAAAAGTAGTATGCATTGTAATGGTATGTGTTGTAATGGAATGCGTTGTAATGGTAGTTGTAAAAAATGGATTGCAATGGCATGAGTTGTAAAATCATGCAATGTTAAGGTAGTTGCGATGTAAAGACTGCGTTGTAAAAGCATGAATTATAATTGCATGCATTTTAATGTCCTATATTCGTCCTTACGCTCTTGGTTTCATTACCAGTTAGTGAGCACTATTTAGTTAAGTAATGTCTTGCTGAAGCAGGCACAACATGCACAGCTTGCGAAACACTTAGCCTGGCACACCACACTTTATCTTCAAGAATGATGGCCGTGCGCGACTTGTAAATGTAAATTGATATTGTATAGCGCACTACTCACCCGCAAGGGTCTCAAGACGCTTGTACGAATACCGCTGTGGAACCCATCCTGGCTTTCCCTGTGAGGCGTCCACTCCTGGGCACCCCCAAGGTGGAGGCCAGGCCTTCCATGACTGCATTGCGCATGCTGCGCTTTACCTTTAACAATGGTGGCCGTAGCTATTTTTTCTTATGTGCAGCTCACCAAACTCTTTTTTATTTTTTTTAATAGTATGCTTTTTCAAACAGAGTGGCACGCTGCCTTCATCTTAAAAAATGGGAGGCGCGAGCATTCCCTGCCCGCGTTGCACTTGTATAATAGGTAGCATTTGCTTTTTTAACAAACTCGTTAGGAAGTCTCCTGCTCTGTGCAAATGTGATATAGTCTTTCCTTCTTCCCCACAATTGTCCTACATACGATTTCACTCCCTCAGTGCTTCCTCCTTACACATATGCTACCATACTTTGTAGCGTGCACTTTCTTTCTTTGAAAAAACACTCCATTGCAAACAAAACAACATAAATAAAAAACAGTGTCCTTTATAACATCATTTGGTCTTACTTTTCAAATGCGAGACCTACTGCATTGCAAATGCTTGTTTATAGGTGTTGTAGAGCCGTAAGACTGTGTGGTTGAAACTATTATTATTGTACGCGGCAAGATCAAGCTATAATCTAATGGTAGCATGTGAAGACTTAAATCAAATAACTAAAAAACCTAAATGTTTAAAATGGGAGGCAACTTGGTGTGGAAAAAGAGTCTATGTATTACAAAGTATGAATTTGTTCCAATTATGTAGATGCAACCAAAAGTGTTAATATGGGGACACAACGGTGTAATTAGATATCATTTTGGGAGGCAGAAGGCAGGGGCCTTGTTACACACTGGTTTTTGAGGCCCAGGCTACATGAAGACTTTGCAGAATAGTAAAAAGTATGTAGTGTTTGTATTTTGCTGATATCCTCCACAGAAAAGTCTAGTGGTTTATTGAAGAGATTGATTACTCTTCAAGAATCATGACAGTTAGGGCAGATGTAGGAACGCCAACTGCAGGGATTGCAACAAGAAACTGTGTTTTGCAAATGTACTAAACCCCTTTAGCGATTCAGTAAAATGTTACCAAATTGCTAAATGGGTTTAGGAAACTGTTAGGAATTGCTGTTTGGAAGGGGCGTGGTTAGGCTGACCCTTCCAAATAAGTATTCTTTACAGTATGTATTAATATTTTGCAACCAAAACCCAGTTCCAGAGCATTAACATTTTACCAACTGCTGAAAGATAGTGGTAATCCATTAGCAAACGGGAAGGGGTCCCTTGATCCCTTTCCTTTGATCCCCTTTCCCTTTGTGAATGGTCAAAAAAGCATTTTTTAGAGCCGGTCGTGGGACTAAGGCCTCCTCTTAAAATATAGTTTTAAAAGCTTTTATTTTTTTAAATACATCCCATTTTTCTATAAGGATAACTGGCTGTATTTAAAAAAAAGTTGTGCTTCATTTAACAGCAATCAAAGACATTGAGGTCTGCTGAACCCAGCAGGTCAGCATCCCTCGGACGGCATTGAACCGTACTGGGTCACAATTTGCGACCTGTCTCATTATTATTCATTAGGTAGGTCAAATAGTGACTCACTATGATTCTCCATTTTATGAATTGACATATTACTACATAGGTCGGTTCGCAAAATCCCATGGATTCGTAAAAAGTCAGTGCACCAATTACAACTTCTTTTGTGAATCCTATCTTCGCACATCTTTGAATTTCATGTCTTTTTGTGTTTTATGTTGTTGCCCGGGGTCTCAAACATGTAGCTCATGAGCTTCCAGTATATCACCAGGCACCAGTTAGAGCCTCACATGCATGGATTTCGGTTCATTATTTCAGATAAGGGTCAAGAAGCTGAGCTGCGCCACCAGCGCACATCCGGAAGACCGTGCCACTTAGGACCTGGCTGTATGATTTGTAGCCAGCATAACCAAGTGATGTGTTTTGATCGCTCCTCTCTCTCTCTCGTTTTCTCTCTCACACACACACACACACATATGTAAATACACACTGTATGGGACTGGGAGAGAAGATTTCCACCAGTAGAATGACTAAAGTGCTTTGCACACATGACTTCAGATGATCTATTGGAAGGGTATGTGATGGGTGAGGGGAAGCCCAGGATCCATGAAGCGCAGGGGTGGCAGTGTAGACATATGAGTGCCTCACTTGCACCTAAAGATGAGTGATATCATGTACTGATTCATCAGTTATAGGGTTTAGCCTGTGTGTAAGTAGGCATGACTGGAATGATACCCCTCCCTGCCAAGCAGTGTCCTTCTGTACTATTCACTAGTGTTAGACCTGTCTGCCCTTTTTGTGTAGCCCCTCCTAATAATTGTTTATTTTGTCCCCTTTTTGCCTTCATAACCTTTTTATCTTTTTATGCCCACTGAATTTTTGTGGTGTTGTCCTGGGGGATTGATGCTCTTTCGCCCTCATAGTCCGTTTTACCTGAGGCCTAGGTGCCTTTCCTGACTAGAAAAGTATGGGACTCACAAAATGGTCGCCATTAACTGCCATAACGGTCACCTCTAGACAGGACCCACAGATTAGAATAGGGACCTTCCAGAACCTTCTGGTCCCTTCTGGACCTTTTGAGGCCAACCTATAAAAGGTCAGCTGCAGTGCAGCCATTTTGTCTTACCAGAGAGAGTCAGCTGGAGTACAGGCTGTAGCATAAGGTGGGGGTAGGATATCCAGAGGGTTGATCTCCCAGTGTAGGGGTGCTTCCTTACTGCTTCACCACCCCTCTCCCCTTGTAGTTACTGACTTGACCCTGCCACAAGGTAATCCTGGAGACCCTGGGCGCCTGACCCGATCCAGCACCTTGAAGTAAGGATTTGGAGTGGGTGAGGGAGACTGAACTGGAGTGTAGCTCCGTCCACTGCCCAGTAAGAAAAGCCCTCATTGAGACTCAAGGAGTGGAGGATTAGACAGAAGGAAGGATTGTAACGGAGGAGTTAAGTCCTGAGAACCCCTCTTTCAGTTGCCCACATGAACTGAGAGCGTAAAGGCTTCAACCGGCATATCGACAACAAACCCCCCTCCCCCCGTACCTGAGGTAACGATCTGCCACGTTAGGAGTAGTGGATTCACCCAGGAGGGAGTTTAGAGCCACATGCCTGGGGCAGTATCGACGGGTTGTTTGGCCGTGTGGTGAAAGCAGCCCCATTCTTCCCTGGGCCGGCGACAGGGGTTTGAAGGCTTCGCGTCAGGAAATCACTTTCCCGAACTGCGCAGGCCCAGCGGAGCGAGCGCTGGTCCTGAAGAGAGGCGGAGCAAGGGAAGGAGATTCGCAGTAGCTGAGCGGGCCCGGGTGTGGAGCCACTGGTCTCTCGCGCCTGCTCAGATGAGCAGTCTTCCCTCAAGTTGGGCGGAGACAGCGCAAGAGAGGAAGCGGGCGGGAGGCGTCTTCGGCTCACCTCAGCTGGTATAGTCGCTTCCCCGGTACCAGCTCTGTGAACGAGCGGCTGGCCGGGTGGACGAGGCGGAGTGGAAGAGGCAGCCGACACTTGCAGACCTGCGGGTGTGTTTCCCCCACCCCGGCGTTCCAAGACTTTGGCCACTGTGGCCTAGCACGAAAGTAAGGAGTGTGTTGGGGAAGGTGGAAGAGTGGGGAACTCCTAATCAAGGGACCCCAGGAGAAGTTCCTTTCAGCCATTGTAACTAAAGGAGTGGGTAAACTATCCCAGAAACCTTCCAGACTTCCTCAAATGGCCCAATCACCCCAGTGCATACATTGAAGGCTACTTATTGTGGTATTAGCAAATAAACCTTCTTGTTTCAGGAATAGAGGAGAGCGTTCTTGGAACAGTCAATTGGGGGTTAAAAAACATTGTTCCTTGGTGCAGCAGGGAAAATATACCATCCTCACATAGAAGCACGGAGGTTACCTGAACTTATATAGGAGACAGATGGAGTTTTCTGAGAACCTTTCCTTTTAATGATTCCTATTGTTCAAATTGAGAAGTGATGGTTTATCTCAAGCCTTGAGTAGTTGGTGGTAACAATGTTTAAGGTGAAATTCTGTACTGATAAATGAAATGAAGAAGTAGGAGAGTAAATATAATATTTTTATAAACCGGAGCGTATTTTCCTACAAAATATTGGTGTAGTGTCCTTTTTGAGTGGATGGAGGTGATGTTACTGATGGGTGTGACGCAAACTTAGCACATGTACTTTGGAATTAGGCCTTGCTTCTTAGTGCCAAGCTACCCTATGTGACTTGGAGGACCCAGGTCCAACAACTAGCATAAGAGAACACTAGTGGTATCTGGTACTGACCTTGGCACACACAATACAAGTCATTTCTGGAACAATAGTGGTTCTTCCTGGCATAATAGTGATTCCTGCCTAATGGTGATCCTTCTTGACATGTTTCAGGACTTCTTTGCCAAAGCATGGTCAAATTGCTGCTGGCCTCTCCAACGAACAATGAAGACTGCAGATGCTGTAGAACTAATATAATAAGATTGAGCAGAGTATTTTGCAGACAAGGTAACCCCTCCTTCATTGAAATCTCTTCACTGACTTCTGATGCCCTGAAATACTTACTTCTCTTCTGTATTACCTACAGGGCTGTTTAGAGAAAGCCCTTATCACCTCTGACACAATTCAAATGCCGCCGACCTACAAGTCACCTGTGTTTCAACAAAGTGCTTAAATAAACAGTCTCTAAAATCAAACATAATATGCTCAGTGGGGCAGGCTCCTTAGTTCTTCCAGTACCTTGGTTGATCAAATATTTCATGCAGAAAGACCCCAGTAAAAGCAATTCCTACCAGCTCGCAGAAGACCACCTCAAGAAATGCCATGCCATAAATCAAAGACAGAATCGCCTGATGTTCATTGAAAACTATGCCACAGTCCCAACACACTCAGCATCTGTTTGTTATGTCTCTTATCTGAATACTCTGCATTTCTTCAGGTAGATGGTTCCAGGCGCCTGAAACAAGTGCTCTATTTGTGTAACTACATGACAGAAGATATCTCAAGGCCAACCGGTTCTCTCAATGATGTGCATTCTTAAGACTCAAGAATTCCCCACTCACAAAACCCTTAGTTCTCCATGCTATATATTATCACTAGACTAATGCACATAGCCCCGCATGCCTCATCAATTGCACTAGCATCACTGCTGCCCGCTCCGGGGAAACTGCTAGAGAAGTTGGTCCAGCGCCAATTTACCAACTTTATCGAGAGTAATGCCTCCCTGCATGACATACAATCTGGTTTCTGGGTGGGCTTCAGCACGGGGACCGCCCTCCTTGAGGTAGCAGAGTCAGTGAGATGGTCGCTAGATTCAGGGGCATCAGCACTGCTGGTGCTCCTGGATCTGTACAGAAATTGCCAATCTGGTGATGTCGAATTTGAAACTAAATGGATCTATGGCTCTATGGCGTCACCAATTGTTTTAAATCCCAAGTGGGGCATTGGTGTCAATACATAGATGATATTTTTTGTATCTGGGATGGAGATGAACACCAACTTAATGACTTCCATATGTGGTTGAATCAGAGAACTATAGAGTTCAATTTTACAATTTTACAATATCAAAAGATCAGGAGAAACTAAACTTCCTAGACGTTTATGTACAACATGATAAGGGGGAATTAGCGGTTGGCTTATATACGAAGCCGAATGACCGCAATACCCTATTACATTTTCAAAGCAGCCATCCAAGAACATTGAAAAAAAATTTGCGCTACGGTCAGTTCCTCCGTATTAGGAGGAACTGTACCTACAAAGAAGACTATTTCCATAATGCTAATATTCTGAATGACAAACTATTGGTGCGAGGGTACCCTAAAAAATTAGTCAAGTGTGCACTAAAGAGGGCGTGGTACACGCCAAGGGAAACACTCCTCACACCAAGAGAATGAAATAAGGAAACACCCCTAACATGCGTCCTCATGTTCGATCCTAAAGCAAACAAAGTGAAAAAAATAATCCAAAAGAACTGGACATTGATAGAACCTTTATGTCTGGAGAAACCATTGTTTGCATTCAAAAAAGGAAAAAACATCAGGCAACAATTAGTCAGAGCAAATCCCCACAATGAATTACCAACTAAGGACTTGCGAAACCTTTTGGGTTTGCCCCCAGTGGTGGGGCATTTCCGCTGGCAAACATGTACAGCGTGTAACTTTACAGCAGACACCAAAGAAATTGATATAAATGGACAAACATCCAGAAAGTCTTTTCCAACTGTAATACCAAAAATACTGTGTATTGTATAAAATGCCCATGTGCAAAATTCTATATTGGGCAAACGACACAAACTATAAAAAAACGAGTACTACAACACAGGTCTAGGATTAAGTGTAAGGTACATGGGGCTCCATTGGTACAACACTATTTAGATATGGGTAATTCTGAGGCAGACATTCACTGGTCAGTTCTGAATGTAATTTCTAATGTTGTGTGGGAAGACCTACAAAGAAAACTAAATAAACTTGAGGCCAGATTTAAAGAAAAATATAATACAGCCAGAGAAGGTCTTAATGATAAAGATGAGATGTGGGCCTTACTACAACTATAGAATTTGTGGTGGTTACATGTGATAATGTCAATGCAGAGAAATATAGCTAAATGTCTTTTTTAATGTGTTACAAAAGTGTGTCATTGATTGTATATATATATATATATATATATATATATATATATATATATATATATATATATATATATATATATATATATATATATATATGTGTTTATTTTTGTCACGAATAATTTGTGTTATTGATTATGTATATATATGTGTTTATATGTGTTTTGTGTCACGAAGAACTGTTTTTACCTAAACCCAAGGTGGTAGAATGTAAGGAGTGATGGCTGCTACGACTTCCGATGTCCATAATTCACGGTGGGGATTTAGATTCTCTTTTCTTTGATTCCCTGATAGGAATATGTAGACTTCAGTCTCTCCCCATTTGTAAATATGAATATATTTCGCGTATAAACGTGTGAGGGGGCGCGCGAATGCCAACTTGGGCATTTATGAATATTAATAGCTGGGAGCAGTATCAGTGGCGAGTTCTGGAGAATCTCAATTGTCTAAGCACTGCCTGAACGTGGAGACATAGTCTGTTTACACTTTTCATTAGCTGGATATCTTCCGTGAGGACACGCCCCACGTGACCGGCTTCAACACGGAAGACGAGAGTGTTGGTTAGGCGTTAGTACGGCCGCGCATGAAAGCACCTTAAAGGTAAACACGGTTCGTAAAAGGTCTGGACCGTTTACGTGTGTTAGAAGTAATAGGAATAACCTTGGAGAGCATTCAATCTAATGCTTGGTCCCCCGGCTCTGTTTTGCAGGAATTCGATAGGTCCCGGTCTTGTTTGCACTTGATGGAGCATTGGCTCTATAACTGAGGCGACAAAGATGGATTTGATGACGTCAGACGCTCAGAGGTGAGTTGGCTTCTATTTAATAGCATTCAGTTGGGTTTTCAGGAGAATCCGTGATTTGAATAGTCCTGGTACAAGGATGGGATTTTTAAACCATCTCTGGACTGCTGTGTGTGTCTTTTTCCTCTGGCTCTCTCCCTGAATAAATCCCCTTCCTATCTCTCTCGTTTTTGCCATTTTTAAGGTGAACCAGAGTCGCCATTTTTAATATAGAGAAGTGAAGTGGAAGGACTACATCTCAATATATGAGTTTAGCCGCCTTTCCCGACAAATTATCGAGAATTGAAACATTATAATCGGTATGTTCATGAACAGTGCCATTGGAGATTTTTTACTGTCACACATTCGAATAGTTTTACTTTAGGTAATTGGTCTATGGAGATGTGTTTGGTAGCACTATTGAGATATTTGTTTCTAAACATTCGTGGTTTGGAGTATAAGTGCACCCTGGGACACGTTTGTTGGAGCCGTACTTGTCGTCACTCCAGGATATAATGTATGTTGTGGTTTCGAATTAACAGGGTTACGCATGAGGTATATACAGGTCCTGCATGAATTACCTCATTTAGAGAATACCATATGGATATGTAGACAATAAATAGTACTTTTTTGATGTTGTAGGTGCAGCACACTTGTTGTGTTAATGCTAAAGCCCTAGTCCTGATGAGGCCCAGAAATTAAGGGGCTGAAACGAGTCGACAACCTTTGAAACGGACACCCCTGGAATTTATATTCAGTGACAAATAATAATCAGCAGTACAAAGTGGAAGGATCAAATTACTGATCTCTTTAATACTGCATTAATAGGTGTACCTGTATTCGTGAGGAATGCTCTTTAGATAAGATGATATAGAGCATCCATACAAATAAGAAGGGCTATTGTGAAATATTATGTGAATGCTTAATTTTTCATTTTTATTTTGTTTGGTAGATGTTTTTGTAAATTGCTTGTGTGATATGTAAATTGTACAAGTTTATATGTATAGCACAAATAAAGAGTGTATATATATATATTTATATATAAAAAAAGTATGTGGAGTAAAAAAATGAATATACAAAATATTTGAATAAATACACCAAAATTCAAAAAGAGAAATACATATCCGGTAGATATAATTGATTTGTTGAGGTAATGGGAGGTATTTGACATTATAAATTGTATAGATTTACTTTAGAAGAAGCTCTCAGGTTGGATGGGTAATTGATAAACCTGAGAAAGGAGAAGTGGGGGGTCTATGGGGTTAGTTTACCGACCCCGGCATCTCAAACCCAAACTATATCAAATGAAAATAACAAGAGATGTCTGGTCACAATGATAAATGTGTGCTGTTCTGAAACTAAAGACACAAAGGGATCATGTAACAACAACATGAAATTACACTAGGCTGAGAAACTCCCATCAGCCCACCATTATGATGGAATATCATCAAGTGGGAAACGGATGGTGGATCCAAATCTCGCCCAACCCATCTAATGATGGGGCAGAGATGGATTCCTGAGATAGACCTCTAGCCACAGTGTATTTCAAGTGGTGCTGATGGTGTGCAGTGCTGTGAAAAAAGTGATAGGATATAAAATTAACTACTTGAACAGAAAATATGTTTAATAGGCACTGTTCTAGTGTCAAGATTAAAATGACGCCTGATAGTCTGAAAATATGACTATATAGTGGCGCAGTGCAGTGGGGTCGACATGTTTCAGCTGTATGGAATCATCTGTCCAGCTTTCTTCTGGATCGAGTTGTAATAGCGACTGTAAATTAGTTTAGACGTGAAAATGATAATAGTAATACTGTGCAATATTGATTCAAATACTCCTACCAGGAACTTGGATCCCCAATGTATGCTGGTGGAAAATGAATTATTTGTCCTTTCCTACAAGAGAGGGAAACAGTGCACAGAATATGTGATATAATAAATTTGTCTACAATGATCCCTGAGTGACAAAGAAAACAGTACAGACAGTACATAAATAACGAAGAGAAAGTCTCGTCGCTCCACAGAAGGCAACAGTCCTCCTGGCTTCTATGATAAAATTCACAGTGATGTTGTTGAAGTATCATACTCACCCAGCATTATGTGGGAAGTAACATCACCTCACCCGGCACCCGCTCGGGAAAAATTAGGCCCCGCTCTGTTAAATGGAAATGGAAAAGTAATCTGAGAACCAAAGTCAAAAAAATATTTGCGGTGTATACCTAAGTTGCTCCCTCATTTCCAAACAATTTTAACTTAGCCCAGTTGTCTCACAAATAGACACTCCCTCCCCAAACTGCATGACCAAGGCTCAGCGTGTTAAAGACAATGATTGAGCATGAAACCATTTAGCAAAAATTGTAGCGAACAAAATCCGTTACTTAAAATAGGATTTGCTAAGCATAGCTTAATACCAGATCCCGATAAACTAGGTAGTGCGTAGTTCTTAAGTATTCTAGCTTGCTAGATGTCAAGTATGTCAGGAGTCTGCAGGAGCCTACCTGTCCGTCGGTACCTCTCACCGGCTTCCGAGTGGGAGTGGAGGTACCGGAAGGCGAATCATCGCGCCTTTTTATACTGTAATTAATTGGATAATCACCTTAACAGGCGCACTAATGAGGTAGTAAGATATCGGCGCTAGCATTCATTGCGGTCGAGTGGTAGTGTAGCCACTAATCACATGGCGCATGCGCAGATTATCTCTCTACCTGCGCATGCGCGGCAGGATAGTAAGCTGGTTTTCAACGCATGCGCATTAGGAGCGGCAGAGAGAAACCGCGTGTTGCGGTAGACTGGAGTATAATGCGGTGCCTTCGTATAGTAATTGAACTGTGGCACAGCCGAACCCGGGGATGGATCGTATTGCCGATTTTAAAACAGATAGTACTGCTAATATAACTGCCGGGGCGCCACAGGGCACAACCATTCGATTGGAAAGTTGCAAGATGGAACCTGATGGTACATAAGAGTTATGTTCACATCTAACAATAAGATGTCAATGTAGTCTCAGATACAAGAAACCTGAAATGTACTGCCCTAAGGACAGAACGTGACCCGCGTGTACCAACGCCGTCACATAGTCCATTGTTGTTATTCATATAAGGGCAGAAGTGAAATGAACAGACATATATATGTACACAGAACATGAATATAGTGATGTCCAGGGTATGTCGTCATTCAGTCCCTTACTGTCACTCTTAAGTTGAAAAATCCATTTCTGTTCCTTAATAAATAAGAACCTGGATACGTCACTGATGTGGGGTGGGATAAAAGGCTGTTCTAAAATCACCCACCTTATGTCCTCAGCAGTATGTTTGAGGGTCAAAAAGTGATCGGTCAATCTTGTGGATTGTTTATGACACTGGATCGTGCTATTGTGTTCGCCGATCTTCAATTTTATTTTGCGGGTGGTGTATCCAATATACCTTAAGGAACAAGGACAAGTTATCATGTAAATGACTCTCTCAGTATTGCAATTTGTATGCTTTTTGAGGAGCCACATTTTGCCGGTTCCTAAATCAACCTTGTCAGTTTTAATCTAACACAATGTCCAGTACTCTACAAATGTATGGAGATGATCTATTTCTTTATCGCATAGTAGCTAATGAAACAATAATTATGGAAAAACACCATATAATTACAACATTTCAATCATTCCATCCAAGTAAGTTAGGAGTCTTCAATAGTTGAGAAGTCAGGTCTTTTATTCTGTTCAAAATGCTATCTTCATAAAAACAATGTTGTAGCCAGTGCCTACGCGTTTCGACCAAACGGACTTCTTCAGGGCAGGTTAGTCACTGTTTTTTTTGTCTAGTCTGATGCTTCATCTAAGGAGTTTGTCTGTAAATTTCTTTCTCAGCGTGGTTGTGCAAACATTAAGGCAAATACCTTATAAACAGTAAGTATGTTTTCTTAGTTGAGGGTCCCGTAACTCAAAGAGATATTTTCATGCTTTCTTTGATGAAGTAATTTTGCTGAGCCGGAGCATTGTAGGTCCAACTTATTGTTGTAAACTGTAGAGTCGAAGCATCATGGCATCATAACCGCATTCGTTTCGGAAACGAATGCGGTTATGATGCCATGATGCTTCGACTCTACAGTTTACAACAATAAGTTGGACCTACAACGCTCCGGCTCAGCAAAATTACTTCATCAAAGAAAGCATGAAAATATCTCTTTGAGTTACGGGACCCTCAACTAAAAAAACATACTTACTGTTTATAAGGTATTTGCCTTAATGTTTGCACAACCACGCTGAGAAAGAAATTTACAGACAAACTCCTTAGATGAAGCATCAGACTAGACAAAAAAAACAGTGACTAACCTGCCCTGAAGAAGTCCGTTTGGACGAAACGCGTAGGCACTGGCTACAACATTGTTTTTATGAAGATAGCATTTTGAACAGAATAAAAGACCTGACTACTCAACTTTTGAAGACTCCTAACTTACTTGGATGGAATGATTGAAATGTTGTAATTATATGGTGTTTTTCCATAATTATTGTTTCATTAGCTACTATGCGATAAAGAAATAGATCATCTCCATACATTTGTAGAGTGCTGGACATTGTGTTAGATTGTGTTGTTTGAGACTTCTTAGTCTCAGGGAGACCTAGGGGTCTGGATCTCCTGTCCTTAGCACCTAAAATTCTCAGATATTCGAGTGACACTAGTGGATAGGTGCAATTTCACATAGCCTCAAACCCCTGTGCTTGGTGTGTGTTGTACTAAACCTTGTCAGTTTTGAACGTTTGAGGGCAGGCGCTGCATGAGCCACATGGGTAGTGGCCCTGGACCGGGGGTAGGTCCCAAAGTGTAGTGGGCCTGTCCCTTTCTTGTGCTCTTGGTCTTGTATGGACCAGGCTGTCACGCAAACTAGGTGCTCTTTTGAAAGAGAACAGAGGGAATGGAATGTTTGTATCAGTTATGTTCAATATACTCCAATGTTTACGTACTGTTTTCTGGATTTTGTTAGACAGAACACTAAATGTACTCACAAATGGTGGTTTTTGGGGCCGCCTATCCAAAAGTGCCTCCCATTTGTTATTTGAGGCACGTTTCCAGGATTTTCTGACTAGATGTTTGGGGTATTGACGTTCCTGTAATTGGTAAGAAAGTTTTGGTTGCATGTTTATCAAACAGTTCTTTAGAAGAACAGTTTCTTCTAAGCCGAAGAAACTGACCTACGGGTAGATTTGCCCGTAGCGCACGTGGATGGTGACTGTTAAACACGAGGAGGGAGTTCCTAGCCATGGGTTTGGTATTAAGCTCACATTGTAATCCCCCTGCTTCTGGAAAGATTGACACATTCAGGAAAGGGAGTCTCTCATGGCTGAACTCAACAGTAAACTTGAGGTATTGATTTTGATCATTAAGCCATTGATGAAATGATTGAATCTCGGCAGGGGAGCCTCGCCAAACCACTAGGATATCGTCAATGTATCTCTTCCATAGCACCACTTGATGGAGATATGGGTTGCTATGGTTGAGAACATGATCCTGTTCGAATTGGTGGACATATAGGTTGGCGAGGCTCGGGGCGAAAATGCTCCCCATAGAAGTTCAGGAGATTTGGAGGAAGAGCTGGTCTTCACATTTGAAAAAATTTCTCCATCTTGGCTAGCTTGGCACATTCCAGAATGAAATAACGGGAGTGATACTGTCCAGATCTCGCAAGGACAGAAGTTGTCTGATAGTCTCTAGGGTTTCTTCCTGCGGTATACAAGTATAAAGAGACTCTACGTCAAAACTGACCAGTAGATCTGTTTTGACGTTGAACTCTATATCTGTTAGGAGTCTAAGGACATCTGCTGTAAGTAAGTAGGCATTTCTTTCACAAGAGGTCTTACAAAGATGTCTACGAATGTGGAGAGAGGCTCCAACAGGGATCCAATCCCCAACATAATGGGTCGTCCTGGTGGTGGTCTAGTGGCTTTGTGTATTTTGGGGAGGCAGTAGAAGCCAGGTGTGACCGGATTGTGTGTCACCAAGAATCTGGCCTCTTGAGGTGTTATCCATCCTTCTGTGCTTCCCTCATCTACTAAGGTCCTAATTTCTGTGAGCAGTCGTGGTGTCGGATCTTCAGACAGTAGACAATAAAATTGAGAGTTGTTTAGTTGTCTCAAACACTCTTGACCGTACTGAACCATGTCTAATACGACTATGGCCCCTCCTTTGTCCGCCGGTTTTATAATTATAGACGGATCTTTCGACAGACTGATGAGGGCATTCCTTTCTCTGGTTGGAAGGTTCTGAAAGCTTTGGAAATCTGCATCATGTAACCCCATAATGTCATATGTGACCGCTTGTTCGAAGGTAGACACCTGTGATGGAACTTGGTGACTAAGGGGGGTAAATGTAGTTTTGGGGCGTAGCCCTGTGCTGGTAAGGCTCTCATCTGTTGTTCTGTCGTGATCAGCTTTGTTCTTGAAAAAGAAATGAAGGCGTACCTTTCTGAAACATTTTTCGAGTTCTATTCTCATCTGGAATGGATCGCCTTTGTTTATAGGGACAAAGCCAAGTCCTTTTTCCAGGACATCCTGCTCAGTAGGTGTCAAAATGCGAGAGCTGAAATTGACAGTTAAGTTCCGGTCGCTTCCGTGCTGGTGCTCTGTTGTTGTGCCCTCCTGCTCCGCTTGTTGGGGAACGAGGGATATGTCTCCCACTGGACGGTTTGTTGTCCTCTTCTTTTCCCGCGATTGTGTCCACGGCCTCGTCCTATAAAAGACGCGTCTGCAAAAAACTGAGGGTGTTGCGTGTACGGGTTCATATGTTCTGCAAAGGGCGGTGGTTGGAAACCCCAAGGACCTGGAGGCCACCATGGGCCGGAGTTCTGATAATTTCCTGGGTAGTTACCTTGCATACCACCTCTCTGTCTACTCCCTCTCTTAAAGAATCGCTGTTGTTGTCCACCTCCCCGGGATTGTGCTCTAGTGGGGTTGGTGGTATCTGAATCACTGGAGTTGGAGTCAGAACCTGAGGTGGAATAGTTGGACCCATATCGTCTCCCTTTGCCATTAAATCCAGGTGCCACATAATTATCACTGGTATAAGGATAGATTTTAACCAGTGAAAAACGGGCCAGATCTTTTTTAAATTTGCCAATCTTGTTGGAAAGTATGTTATCCTTATAGTCTTTATTGGTCTTTTTAGTCTCATCCAAGCGTTTCTTGAAGAGTGTACTACAAGTCGCCTAAATTTGGCCTTCTAGTGTCTGTATCTGGATTAAGATGGTGTCTGCTATCCTTTTTGCAGAACTAATGATCAAAATAAGCCAGTCTCGCATGCATCGCCACGCTATCAGAGACCAATCTCGCAGGAGGTCTTTAACAGTCAGGAACAGTCTGAGTGCATTGGTGACAATTAAGCCTATAGGGGCACATTTACCCCGCAAGTATTCTGCCATTATAAGTCCATGGACAGTAATACGTGAGTGTGTCTTCTTTAAATTAAGCAAGCTTAACCAATCGTCTTTGGCTGTGCCTGTGGTCGCTGGCAAAGAATCCAAAATACAAGGATTATCCGCTAGAATTGTGTTCAAGGTTTCGTCATCAAATGCCAAACCCGCGAAGTTGGCCATGGTCCAGCAAGGAAAGTGTCAGTGTGAAATTCAACTTGGTGAGCTTCGAAAATAAGGAATCAAACCCCGATTTTTTTTTAAAACAAGACCCGCAACCGAGATTGCTCTAAATACTAGAAAAAGGAGAAGTGGGGGGGTCTATGGGGGTTAGTTTACCGACCCCGACATCTCAAAAGCCAACCTATAACAAATGAAAATAACAAGAGATGTCTGGCCACAATGATAAATGTGTGTTGTTCTGAAACTAAAGACACAAAGGCATTATGTAACAACAACATGAAATTACACTAGGCTGAGAAACTCCCATCAGCCCACCATTATGGCGGAATATTATCACGTGGGATACGGATGGTGGATCCAAATCTCCCCAACCCATCTAATGATGGTGCAGAGATGAATTTCCGAGATAGACCTCTAGCCACAGTGTATTTCAAGTGGTGCTTATGGTGTGCAGTGCTGTGAAAAAAGTGAGTGATAGGATATAAAGTTAACTACTAGAACAGAAAATATGTTTAATAGGCACTGTTCTAGTGTCAAGATTAAAATGACGCCTGATAGTCTGAAAATATGACTATATTGGGGCGCAGGGCAGTGGGGTCAACATGTTTCAGCTGTATGGAATCATCTGTCCAGCTTTCTTCAGGACCGAGTTGTAATAGCGACTGCAAATGAGTTTAGACGTGAAAATGATAATAGTAATACTGTGCAATATTGAATCAAAATACTCATACCACAAACTTGGATCCCCAATGTAAGCTGGTGGAAAATGAATTATTCGTCCTTTCCTACAAGAGAGGGAAACAGTGCACAGAATATGTGATATAATAAATTTGTCTACAATGATCCCTGAGTGACAATGAAAACAGTACAGACAACACATAAATAACGAATAGAAAGTCTCGTCGCTCCACAGAAGGCAACAGTCCTCCTGGCTTCTATGATAAAATTCACAGTGATGTTGTTGAAGTATCATACTCACCCAGCATTATGTGGGAAGTAACCTCACCTCACCTGGCACCCGCTCGGGAAAAATTAGGCCCGCTCTGTTAAATGGAAATGGAAAAGTAATCTGAGAACCACCGTCAAA
Source organism: Lissotriton vulgaris (assembly GCF_964263255.1). Taxonomy (NCBI): domain Eukaryota; kingdom Metazoa; phylum Chordata; class Amphibia; order Caudata; family Salamandridae; genus Lissotriton; species Lissotriton vulgaris. Next base: position 430,176,974 of record NC_141698.1, on the reverse strand, counting down.
AAAATATTTGCGGTGTATAGCTAAGTTGCTCCCTCATTTCCAAACAATTTTAACTTAGCCCAGTTGTCTCACAAATAGACACTCCCTCCCTAAACTGCATGACCAAGGCTCAGCGTGTTAAAGACAATGATTGAGCATGAAACCATTTAGCAAAAATTGTAGCCAACAAAATCCATTACTCAAAATAGGATTTGCTAAGCATAGCTTAATACCAGATCCTGATAAACTAGGTGGTGCGTAGTTCTTAAGTATTCTAGCTTGCTAGATGTCAAGTATGTCAGGAGTCTGCAGGAGCCTACCTGTCCGTTGGTACCTCTCACCGGCTTCCGAGTGGGAGTGGAGGTACCGGAAGGCGAATCAGCGCGCCGTTTTATACTGTAATTAATTGGATAATCACCTTAACAGGCGCACTAATGAGGTAGTAAGATATCGGCGCTAGCATTCATTGCGGTCGAGTAGTAGTGTAGCCACTAATCACATGGCGCATGCGCAGATTATCTCTCTACCTGCGCATGCGCGGCAGGATAGTAAGCTGGTTTTCAACGCATGCGCATTAGGAGCGGCAGAAAGAAACTGCGTGTTGCGGTAGACTGGAGTATAATGCGTGCCTTCGTATAGTAATTGAACTGTGGCACAGCCGAACCCTGGTAGTCGGACCCGGGGATGGATCGTATTGCCGATTTTAAAACAGATAGTACTGCTAATATAACTGCCGGGGCGCCACAGGGCACAGCCATTCGATTGGAAAGTTGCAAGATGGAACCTGATGGTACATATGAGTTATGTTCACATCTAACAATAAGATGTCAATGTAGTCTCAGATACAAGAAACCTGAAATGTACTGCCCTAAGGACAGAACGTGACCCGCGTGTACCAACGCCGTCACGTAGTCCATTGTTGTTATTCATATAAGGGCAGAAGTGAAATGAACAGACGTATATGTATACAGAACATGATTATAGTGATGTCCAGGGTATGTCGTCGTTCAGTCCCTTACTGTCACTCTTAAGTTGAAAAATCCATTTCTGTTCCTTAATAAATAAGAACCTGGATACGTCACTGATGTGGGGTGGGATAAAAGGCTGTTCTAAAATCACCCACCTTATGTCCTCTGCAGTATGTTTGAGGGTCAAAAAGTGATCGGTCAATCTTGTGGATTGTTTATGACACCGGATCGTGCTCTTGTGTTCGCCGATCTTCCATTTTATTTTGCGGGTGGTGTATCCAATATACCTTAAGGAACAAGGACAAGTTATCATGTAAATGACTCTCTCAGTATTGCAATTTGTATGCTTTTTGAGGAGCCACATTTTGCCCCTTCCTAAATCAACCTTGTCAGTTTTGAACGTTTGAGGGCAGGCGCTGCATGAGCCACATGCCCTGGACCGGGGGTAGGTCCCAAAGTGTAGTGGGCCTGTCCCTTTCTTGTGCTCTTGGTCTTGTATGGACCAGGCTGTCACGCAAACTAGGTGCTCTTTTGAAAGAGAACAGAGGGAATGGAATGTTTGTATCAGTTATGTTCAATATACTCCAATGTTTACGTACTGTTTTCTGGATTTTGTTAGACAGAACACTAAATGTACTCACAAATGGTGGTTTTTAGGGCCGCCTATCCAAAAGTGCCTCCCGGTTGTTATTTGAGGCACGTTTCCAGGATTTTCTGACTAGATGTTTGGGGTATTGACGTTCCTGTAATTGGTAAGAAAGTTTGGTTGCATGTTTATCAAACAGTTCTTTAGAAGAACAGTTTCTTCTAAGCCGAAGAAACTGACCTACGGGTAGATTTGCCCGTTGCGCACGTGGATGGTGACTGTTAAACACGAGGAGGGAGTTCCTAGCCATGGGTTTGGTATGAAGTTCACATTGTAATCCCCCTGCTTCTGGAAAGATTGACACATTCAGGAAAGGGAGTCTCTCATGGCTGAACTCAACAGTAAACTTGAGGTATTGATTTTGATCATTAAGCCATTGATGAAATGATTGAATCTCTGCAGGGGAGCCTCCCCAAACCACCAGGATATCGTCAATGTATCTCTTCCATAGCACCACTTGATGGAGATATGGGTTGCTATGGTTGAGAACATGATCCTGTTCGAATTGGTGGACATATAGGCTGGCGAGGCTCGGGGCGAAAATGCTCCCCATAGAAGTTCAGGAGATTTGGAGGAAGAACTGGTCTTCACATTTGAAAAAAATTCTCCATCTTGGCTAGCTTGGCACATTCCAGAATGAAATAACGGGAGTGATACTGTCCAGATCTCGCAAGGACAGAAGTTGTCTGATAGTCTCTAGGGTTTTTTCCTGCGGTATACAAGTATAAAGAGACTCTACGTCAAAACTGACCAGTAGATCTGTTTCAACGTTGAACTCTATATCTGTTAGGAGTCTAAGGACATCTGCTGTGTCCTGTAAGTAAGTATGATTTACAAAAAGTGAGCAACCCAAGAATACCCTTGAGGGCTTGGGTAATGAAAATGAATGGGTGAAGATGCCTTCAAGGGAATTTATTTTATGCGTGCTTAATTATTTAAACTAATTTTAGGAAGGATCAATTAGTGATCCTTATTAAGAATCAATCAAACACTGTGGAGTTTCAATTCAGTTTAAACAATTTGTTTCAACAAGACACAACATGCAAAAAACAACACAAGGTGTATTAGAAAAATATAATTTTATCCAATTTTTTTTTAAAGAAATCACTTCATATACAGATAAGTGAACAAACAGAAAATTAGGACTGTGGGTACACACATAAGTAAATTAATACGTGACTCAACAGAACCTAAAAACACCTATCCCAAATCACACTGAATAAAACAAGACAAGGATAAGATGAAATGTCGACGTTTCGGTTTCCTATAAATTAATTGCGGAAACCATCTTCAGGACTGAAGTCAATTGGGGTCTGTATAGAGAAAATTGCAATCTGAAATAAAAATATTTACAGTTACAAGTCTAAACTGACTATAAATATAACAGCTTGGTGACATAACAAAGAACATTTATAAGACAACAAATATATATCAAACAGTGACATAGTGATGCAAAACATTACAAAGACATACTGGACCTAAATTTCATTGGACGGATCATTTCAATATAAACATATGTACATTTTGTTCGGGTTTAATGTTGATCCACATAAATCCTAAAGTATTTTAAGTACTGGCTTATTAGATAGTAGGTCATTTAGTAAACCGGCAGTAGTCTCTGTAGCACGGTAACCTTACTGATCATTTGCATATCAAAAGAGAAAAACATTGCATTTCACGTTATCATGGTTCTACATTTCAGTTCATGAATATGCCTTTCAGTTCATAAGCCACCAAATATAACATTGGGGGGTCACAATATTCAATATTTCATTTCTATCTGAACATGGCCATTTAAGAAAAGAAAAGGAAGAGACAATGCTGTTATAAATATTAAACATCATTCTTTTCCTATCAAGCGGATGCTATATGAAATCAAATCAATAATGGATCTCAATTACCTGACTTCCTAACGCTGCCCGACTATGATTGCTTGAGGGCTGCAACAGTCTATTTTCAAGGTGGAACCGCTTCGGAATATAAATATCAAGATTACTATATAAACTGACTTATTTATAATTCAAAGGGAGTACAAGAATACTAAAAGAGGTTTACCTTTTTGGTATGTTAGTTGACTTCTTGACTTTGAAAACAAGTTTGTGGGCTTCGCTGTATTGATGCTGGCTTTTATTTAAAAGGAGGTTTCTGGCCACACCTAATGAGTGAAAACGTAAGCATCATGATAAATTCTGCCTATTTATCCAGATATGTTTATTGGCCGCCTTGTAACTAGGACAAAGAGCAGACAACATACCTGTTGATAAGCGGTATGTTGAATGAAGTTGTAGCTTAGACGCGGTGACCAAAAACTAATACCGGTACATAGAGAAGTTTTGCCACACGTGGAGGATTCAGGGACAGTTGTGCAATCAACCATACGGCGATAATCTGAGAAACATATATAATGATATTCAGGCGTCAAAATCATGTTATACAGGAGGAGGTATGTCTATTTAACATTTCATAAAATCTAGCTTACCTAATAAAAATAATGGAGGTAAATTGCAGCGTGGCAAATAATTAGTTCAAGGTGACTTATCGCTGTTCGGCGGTATGTAAAGCAGTGTGTACAGCTCCAAGCCTATCCGCAAGTAGAAAGTGAATTTCACGGAAAGTATTCCAGTAACCATGCAGTCGTGGTCTAAAAAATATATATATAGATGGTATCAGAGCATTAATGCCTTTGTATACCAGCAAAAAGCTTTATCTATTTATTAGTTTGTGATTTCAAGCTTACCTAGTCAGGACAGCAGTGGCAGAGTGCTGCGCAGCATGTAGTCAGTTCAGAGCAACTGATCAAGGCTGAGCACTCGGTGATTTAAAGGGCGGCGTTTGGAGCTCGAAATAGGACTGCACTTGGCAGCCATATTGGACTAGTCAAAGCGTTTGTAAATGTGACAGATCTTACTGATTGTGTTGGAGTCTCTAACTTGTACACAGTATAGTGGATAAAAAGGGATATATTAAAACAAAGTTGCATAACCGAGTGTGTTATGTGAGAATTAATGAAATATAGGGATTTTGGTCCATGATCGATATTTTTCACAGAACATCCGCAATTTCATAGGTACTTCATAAACATCACAGATAATCAAATATAGCTGGTAGTAACAGACATCATGAATAATCATATATATATCATAGAATGTATAAAAAGAACACATCTATGTATATTATTTTGGATGGAGATTGATAACTAGTCAATTTGTATAGAGGCAGGAGCCCACAGACATGATTCACTGGATTTCAACAGACATAATGGGATATTCATGGGAGGCAAGCCAGAGCATGCCATTCCGTTGCGGAATTGGGGCCCTTTTTGACAGTGTTAGTTAAACAAATGAGTTTTCCTTCTTGTTTTCCTTCTGTAGAGTCGAAGCATCATGGCATCATAACCGCATTCGTTTCGGAAACGAATGCGGTTATGATGCCATGATGCTTCGACTCTACAGTTTACAACAATAAGTTGGACCTACAACGCTCCGGCTCAGCAAAATTACTTCATCAAAGAAAGCATGAAAATATCTCTTTGAGTTACGGGACCCTCAACTAAAAAAACATACTTACTGTTTATAAGGTATTTGCCTTAATGTTTGCACAACCACGCTGAGAAAGAAATTTACAGACAAACTCCTTAGATGAAGCATCAGACTAGACAAAAAAAACAGTGACTAACCTGCCCTGAAGAAGTCCGTTTGGACGAAACGCGTAGGCACTGGCTACAACATTGTTTTTATGAAGATAGCATTTTGAACAGAATAAAAGACCTGACTACTCAACTTTTGAAGACTCCTAACTTACTTGGATGGAATGATTGAAATGTTGTAATTATATGGTGTTTTTCCATAATTATTGTTTCATTAGCTACTATGCGATAAAGAAATAGATCATCTCCATACATTTGTAGAGTGCTGGACATTGTGTTAGATTGTGTTGTTTGAGACTTCTTAGTCTCAGGGAGACCTAGGGGTCTGGATCTCCTGTCCTTAGCACCTAAAATTCTCAGATATTCGAGTGACACTAGTGGATAGGTGCAATTTCACATAGCCTCAAACCCCTGTGCTTGGTGTGTGTTGTACTAAACCTTGTCAGTTTTGAACGTTTGAGGGCAGGCGCTGCATGAGCCACATGGGTAGTGGCCCTGGACCGGGGGTAGGTCCCAAAGTGTAGTGGGCCTGTCCCTTTCTTGTGCTCTTGGTCTTGTATGGACCAGGCTGTCACGCAAACTAGGTGCTCTTTTGAAAGAGAACAGAGGGAATGGAATGTTTGTATCAGTTATGTTCAATATACTCCAATGTTTACGTACTGTTTTCTGGATTTTGTTAGACAGAACACTAAATGTACTCACAAATGGTGGTTTTTGGGGCCGCCTATCCAAAAGTGCCTCCCATTTGTTATTTGAGGCACGTTTCCAGGATTTTCTGACTAGATGTTTGGGGTATTGACGTTCCTGTAATTGGTAAGAAAGTTTTGGTTGCATGTTTATCAAACAGTTCTTTAGAAGAACAGTTTCTTCTAAGCCGAAGAAACTGACCTACGGGTAGATTTGCCCGTAGCGCACGTGGATGGTGACTGTTAAACACGAGGAGGGAGTTCCTAGCCATGGGTTTGGTATTAAGCTCACATTGTAATCCCCCTGCTTCTGGAAAGATTGACACATTCAGGAAAGGGAGTCTCTCATGGCTGAACTCAACAGTAAACTTGAGGTATTGATTTTGATCATTAAGCCATTGATGAAATGATTGAATCTCGGCAGGGGAGCCTCGCCAAACCACTAGGATATCGTCAATGTATCTCTTCCATAGCACCACTTGATGGAGATATGGGTTGCTATGGTTGAGAACATGATCCTGTTCGAATTGGTGGACATATAGGTTGGCGAGGCTCGGGGCGAAAATGCTCCCCATAGAAGTTCAGGAGATTTGGAGGAAGAGCTGGTCTTCACATTTGAAAAAATTTCTCCATCTTGGCTAGCTTGGCACATTCCAGAATGAAATAACGGGAGTGATACTGTCCAGATCTCGCAAGGACAGAAGTTGTCTGATAGTCTCTAGGGTTTCTTCCTGCGGTATACAAGTATAAAGAGACTCTACGTCAAAACTGACCAGTAGATCTGTTTTGACGTTGAACTCTATATCTGTTAGGAGTCTAAGGACATCTGCTGTAAGTAAGTAGGCATTTCTTTCACAAGAGGTCTTACAAAGATGTCTACGAATGTGGAGAGAGGCTCCAACAGGGATCCAATCCCCAACATAATGGGTCGTCCTGGTGGTGGTCTAGTGGCTTTGTGTATTTTGGGGAGGCAGTAGAAGCCAGGTGTGACCGGATTGTGTGTCACCAAGAATCTGGCCTCTTGAGGTGTTATCCATCCTTCTGTGCTTCCCTCATCTACTAAGGTCCTAATTTCTGTGAGCAGTCGTGGTGTCGGATCTTCAGACAGTAGACAATAAAATTGAGAGTTGTTTAGTTGTCTCAAACACTCTTGACCGTACTGAACCATGTCTAATACGACTATGGCCCCTCCTTTGTCCGCCGGTTTTATAATTATAGACGGATCTTTCGACAGACTGATGAGGGCATTCCTTTCTCTGGTTGGAAGGTTCTGAAAGCTTTGGAAATCTGCATCATGTAACCCCATAATGTCATATGTGACCGCTTGTTCGAAGGTAGACACCTGTGATGGAACTTGGTGACTAAGGGGGGTAAATGTAGTTTTGGGGCGTAGCCCTGTGCTGGTAAGGCTCTCATCTGTTGTTCTGTCGTGATCAGCTTTGTTCTTGAAAAAGAAATGAAGGCGTACCTTTCTGAAACATTTTTCGAGTTCTATTCTCATCTGGAATGGATCGCCTTTGTTTATAGGGACAAAGCCAAGTCCTTTTTCCAGGACATCCTGCTCAGTAGGTGTCAAAATGCGAGAGCTGAAATTGACAGTTAAGTTCCGGTCGCTTCCGTGCTGGTGCTCTGTTGTTGTGCCCTCCTGCTCCGCTTGTTGGGGAACGAGGGATATGTCTCCCACTGGACGGTTTGTTGTCCTCTTCTTTTCCCGCGATTGTGTCCACGGCCTCGTCCTATAAAAGACGCGTCTGCAAAAAACTGAGGGTGTTGCGTGTACGGGTTCATATGTTCTGCAAAGGGCGGTGGTTGGAAACCCCAAGGACCTGGAGGCCACCATGGGCCGGAGTTCTGATAATTTCCTGGGTAGTTACCTTGCATACCACCTCTCTGTCTACTCCCTCTCTTAAAGAATCGCTGTTGTTGTCCACCTCCCCGGGATTGTGCTCTAGTGGGGTTGGTGGTATCTGAATCACTGGAGTTGGAGTCAGAACCTGAGGTGGAATAGTTGGACCCATATCGTCTCCCTTTGCCATTAAATCCAGGTGCCACATAATTATCACTGGTATAAGGATAGATTTTAACCAGTGAAAAACGGGCCAGATCTTTTTTAAATTTGCCAATCTTGTTGGAAAGTATGTTATCCTTATAGTCTTTATTGGTCTTTTTAGTCTCATCCAAGCGTTTCTTGAAGAGTGTACTACAAGTCGCCTAAATTTGGCCTTCTAGTGTCTGTATCTGGATTAAGATGGTGTCTGCTATCCTTTTTGCAGAACTAATGATCAAAATAAGCCAGTCTCGCATGCATCGCCACGCTATCAGAGACCAATCTCGCAGGAGGTCTTTAACAGTCAGGAACAGTCTGAGTGCATTGGTGACAATTAAGCCTATAGGGGCACATTTACCCCGCAAGTATTCTGCCATTATAAGTCCATGGACAGTAATACGTGAGTGTGTCTTCTTTAAATTAAGCAAGCTTAACCAATCGTCTTTGGCTGTGCCTGTGGTCGCTGGCAAAGAATCCAAAATACAAGGATTATCCGCTAGAATTGTGTTCAAGGTTTCGTCATCAAATGCCAAACCCGCGAAGTTGGCCATGGTCCAGCAAGGAAAGTGTCAGTGTGAAATTCAACTTGGTGAGCTTCGAAAATAAGGAATCAAACCCCGATTTTTTTTTAAAACAAGACCCGCAACCGAGATTGCTCTAAATACTAGAAAAAGGAGAAGTGGGGGGGTCTATGGGGGTTAGTTTACCGACCCCGACATCTCAAAAGCCAACCTATAACAAATGAAAATAACAAGAGATGTCTGGCCACAATGATAAATGTGTGTTGTTCTGAAACTAAAGACACAAAGGCATTATGTAACAACAACATGAAATTACACTAGGCTGAGAAACTCCCATCAGCCCACCATTATGGCGGAATATTATCACGTGGGATACGGATGGTGGATCCAAATCTCCCCAACCCATCTAATGATGGTGCAGAGATGAATTTCCGAGATAGACCTCTAGCCACAGTGTATTTCAAGTGGTGCTTATGGTGTGCAGTGCTGTGAAAAAAGTGAGTGATAGGATATAAAGTTAACTACTAGAACAGAAAATATGTTTAATAGGCACTGTTCTAGTGTCAAGATTAAAATGACGCCTGATAGTCTGAAAATATGACTATATTGGGGCGCAGGGCAGTGGGGTCAACATGTTTCAGCTGTATGGAATCATCTGTCCAGCTTTCTTCAGGACCGAGTTGTAATAGCGACTGCAAATGAGTTTAGACGTGAAAATGATAATAGTAATACTGTGCAATATTGAATCAAAATACTCATACCACAAACTTGGATCCCCAATGTAAGCTGGTGGAAAATGAATTATTCGTCCTTTCCTACAAGAGAGGGAAACAGTGCACAGAATATGTGATATAATAAATTTGTCTACAATGATCCCTGAGTGACAATGAAAACAGTACAGACAACACATAAATAACGAATAGAAAGTCTCGTCGCTCCACAGAAGGCAACAGTCCTCCTGGCTTCTATGATAAAATTCACAGTGATGTTGTTGAAGTATCATACTCACCCAGCATTATGTGGGAAGTAACCTCACCTCACCTGGCACCCGCTCGGGAAAAATTAGGCCCGCTCTGTTAAATGGAAATGGAAAAGTAATCTGAGAACCACCGTCAAAAAAATATTTGCGGTGTATAGCTAAGTTGCTCCCTCATTTCCAAACAATTTTAACTTAGCCCAGTTGTCTCACAAATAGACACTCCCTCCCTAAACTGCATGACCAAGGCTCAGCGTGTTAAAGACAATGATTGAGCATGAAACCATTTAGCAAAAATTGTAGCCAACAAAATCCATTACTCAAAATAGGATTTGCTAAGCATAGCTTAATACCAGATCCTGATAAACTAGGTGGTGCGTAGTTCTTAAGTATTCTAGCTTGCTAGATGTCAAGTATGTCAGGAGTCTGCAGGAGCCTACCTGTCCGTTGGTACCTCTCACCGGCTTCCGAGTGGGAGTGGAGGTACCGGAAGGCGAATCAGCGCGCCGTTTTATACTGTAATTAATTGGATAATCACCTTAACAGGCGCACTAATGAGGTAGTAAGATATCGGCGCTAGCATTCATTGCGGTCGAGTAGTAGTGTAGCCACTAATCACATGGCGCATGCGCAGATTATCTCTCTACCTGCGCATGCGCGGCAGGATAGTAAGCTGGTTTTCAACGCATGCGCATTAGGAGCGGCAGAAAGAAACTGCGTGTTGCGGTAGACTGGAGTATAATGCGTGCCTTCGTATAGTAATTGAACTGTGGCACAGCCGAACCCTGGTAGTCGGACCCGGGGATGGATCGTATTGCCGATTTTAAAACAGATAGTACTGCTAATATAACTGCCGGGGCGCCACAGGGCACAGCCATTCGATTGGAAAGTTGCAAGATGGAACCTGATGGTACATATGAGTTATGTTCACATCTAACAATAAGATGTCAATGTAGTCTCAGATACAAGAAACCTGAAATGTACTGCCCTAAGGACAGAACGTGACCCGCGTGTACCAACGCCGTCACGTAGTCCATTGTTGTTATTCATATAAGGGCAGAAGTGAAATGAACAGACGTATATGTATACAGAACATGATTATAGTGATGTCCAGGGTATGTCGTCGTTCAGTCCCTTACTGTCACTCTTAAGTTGAAAAATCCATTTCTGTTCCTTAATAAATAAGAACCTGGATACGTCACTGATGTGGGGTGGGATAAAAGGCTGTTCTAAAATCACCCACCTTATGTCCTCTGCAGTATGTTTGAGGGTCAAAAAGTGATCGGTCAATCTTGTGGATTGTTTATGACACCGGATCGTGCTCTTGTGTTCGCCGATCTTCCATTTTATTTTGCGGGTGGTGTATCCAATATACCTTAAGGAACAAGGACAAGTTATCATGTAAATGACTCTCTCAGTATTGCAATTTGTATGCTTTTTGAGGAGCCACATTTTGCCCCTTCCTAAATCAACCTTGTCAGTTTTGAACGTTTGAGGGCAGGCGCTGCATGAGCCACATGCCCTGGACCGGGGGTAGGTCCCAAAGTGTAGTGGGCCTGTCCCTTTCTTGTGCTCTTGGTCTTGTATGGACCAGGCTGTCACGCAAACTAGGTGCTCTTTTGAAAGAGAACAGAGGGAATGGAATGTTTGTATCAGTTATGTTCAATATACTCCAATGTTTACGTACTGTTTTCTGGATTTTGTTAGACAGAACACTAAATGTACTCACAAATGGTGGTTTTTAGGGCCGCCTATCCAAAAGTGCCTCCCGGTTGTTATTTGAGGCACGTTTCCAGGATTTTCTGACTAGATGTTTGGGGTATTGACGTTCCTGTAATTGGTAAGAAAGTTTGGTTGCATGTTTATCAAACAGTTCTTTAGAAGAACAGTTTCTTCTAAGCCGAAGAAACTGACCTACGGGTAGATTTGCCCGTAGCGCACGTGGATGGTGACTGTTAAACACGAGGAGGGAGTTCCTAGCCATGGGTTTGGTATGAAGTTCACATTGTAATCCCCCTGCTTCTGGAAAGATTGACACATTCAGGAAAGGGAGTCTCTCATGGCTGAACTCAACAGTAAACTTGAGGTATTGATTTTGATCATTAAGCCATTGATGAAATGATTGAATCTCTGCAGGGGAGCCTCCCCAAACCACCAGGATATCGTCAATGTATCTCTTCCATAGCACCACTTGATGGAGATATGGGTTGCTATGGTTGAGAACATGATCCTGTTCGAATTGGTGGACATATAGGCTGGCGAGGCTCGGGGCGAAAATGCTCCCCATAGAAGTTCAGGAGATTTGGAGGAAGAACTGGTCTTCACATTTGAAAAAAATTCTCCATCTTGGCTAGCTTGGCACATTCCAGAATGAAATAACGGGAGTGATACTGTCCAGATCTCGCAAGGACAGAAGTTGTCTGATAGTCTCTAGGGTTTTTTCCTGCGGTATACAAGTATAAAGAGACTCTACGTCAAAACTGACCAGTAGATCTGTTTCAACGTTGAACTCTATATCTGTTAGGAGTCTAAGGACATCTGCTGTGTCCTGTAAGTAAGTATGATTTACAAAAAGTGAGCAACCCAAGAATACCCTTGAGGGCTTGGGTAATGAAAATGAATGGGTGAAGATGCCTTCAAGGGAATTTATTTTATGCGTGCTTAATTATTTAAACTAATTTTAGGAAGGATCAATTAGTGATCCTTATTAAGAATCAATCAAACACTGTGGAGTTTCAATTCAGTTTAAACAATTTGTTTCAACAAGACACAACATGCAAAAAACAACACAAGGTGTATTAGAAAAATATAATTTTATCCAATTTTTTTTTAAAGAAATCACTTCATATACAGATAAGTGAACAAACAGAAAATTAGGACTGTGGGTACACACATAAGTAAATTAATACGTGACTCAACAGAACCTAAAAACACCTATCCCAAATCACACTGAATAAAACAAGACAAGGATAAGATGAAATGTCGACGTTTCGGTTTCCTATAAATTAATTGCGGAAACCATCTTCAGGACTGAAGTCAATTGGGGTCTGTATAGAGAAAATTGCAATCTGAAATAAAAATATTTACAGTTACAAGTCTAAACTGACTATAAATATAACAGCTTGGTGACATAACAAAGAACATTTATAAGACAACAAATATATATCAAACAGTGACATAGTGATGCAAAACATTACAAAGACATACTGGACCTAAATTTCATTGGACGGATCATTTCAATATAAACATATGTACATTTTGTTCGGGTTTAATGTTGATCCACATAAATCCTAAAGTATTTTAAGTACTGGCTTATTAGATAGTAGGTCATTTAGTAAACCGGCAGTAGTCTCTGTAGCACGGTAACCTTACTGATCATTTGCATATCAAAAGAGAAAAACATTGCATTTCACGTTATCATGGTTCTACATTTCAGTTCATGAATATGCCTTTCAGTTCATAAGCCACCAAATATAACATTGGGGGGTCACAATATTCAATATTTCATTTCTATCTGAACATGGCCATTTAAGAAAAGAAAAGGAAGAGACAATGCTGTTATAAATATTAAACATCATTCTTTTCCTATCAAGCGGATGCTATATGAAATCAAATCAATAATGGATCTCAATTACCTGACTTCCTAACGCTGCCCGACTATGATTGCTTGAGGGCTGCAACAGTCTATTTTCAAGGTGGAACCGCTTCGGAATATAAATATCAAGATTACTATATAAACTGACTTATTTATAATTCAAAGGGAGTACAAGAATACTAAAAGAGGTTTACCTTTTTGGTATGTTAGTTGACTTCTTGACTTTGAAAACAAGTTTGTGGGCTTCGCTGTATTGATGCTGGCTTTTATTTAAAAGGAGGTTTCTGGCCACACCTAATGAGTGAAAACGTAAGCATCATGATAAATTCTGCCTATTTATCCAGATATGTTTATTGGCCGCCTTGTAACTAGGACAAAGAGCAGACAACATACCTGTTGATAAGCGGTATGTTGAATGAAGTTGTAGCTTAGACGCGGTGACCAAAAACTAATACCGGTACATAGAGAAGTTTTGCCACACGTGGAGGATTCAGGGACAGTTGTGCAATCAACCATACGGCGATAATCTGAGAAACATATATAATGATATTCAGGCGTCAAAATCATGTTATACAGGAGGAGGTATGTCTATTTAACATTTCATAAAATCTAGCTTACCTAATAAAAATAATGGAGGTAAATTGCAGCGTGGCAAATAATTAGTTCAAGGTGACTTATCGCTGTTCGGCGGTATGTAAAGCAGTGTGTACAGCTCCAAGCCTATCCGCAAGTAGAAAGTGAATTTCACGGAAAGTATTCCAGTAACCATGCAGTCGTGGTCTAAAAAATATATATATAGATGGTATCAGAGCATTAATGCCTTTGTATACCAGCAAAAAGCTTTATCTATTTATTAGTTTGTGATTTCAAGCTTACCTAGTCAGGACAGCAGTGGCAGAGTGCTGCGCAGCATGTAGTCAGTTCAGAGCAACTGATCAAGGCTGAGCACTCGGTGATTTAAAGGGCGGCGTTTGGAGCTCGAAATAGGACTGCACTTGGCAGCCATATTGGACTAGTCAAAGCGTTTGTAAATGTGACAGATCTTACTGATTGTGTTGGAGTCTCTAACTTGTACACAGTATAGTGGATAAAAAGGGATATATTAAAACAAAGTTGCATAACCGAGTGTGTTATGTGAGAATTAATGAAATATAGGGATTTTGGTCCATGATCGATATTTTTCACAGAACATCCGCAATTTCATAGGTACTTCATAAACATCACAGATAATCAAATATAGCTGGTAGTAACAGACATCATGAATAATCATATATATATCATAGAATGTATAAAAAGAACACATCTATGTATATTATTTTGGATGGAGATTGATAACTAGTCAATTTGTATAGAGGCAGGAGCCCACAGACATGATTCACTGGATTTCAACAGACATAATGGGATATTCATGGGAGGCAAGCCAGAGCATGCCATTCCGTTGCGGAATTGGGGCCCTTTTTGACAGTGTTAGTTAAACAAATGAGTTTTCCTTCTTGTCGTGCAAGGATCCTGTCAACATTGTTTTGTCTCTTATTTGGTTTTATTACCTCAATGACCCACCACATCATATCTGTTTCCTTGTGGCCTAGCTGCAGATAATGCTCAACTAAAGGAGCAGTTTCTTTTCTGCACCGTATTCTTTTTTTTTTGTTTTTTGTTTTTTGGAAAACCTTTATTGACCAAAGCAAAGTACACCGCTATTTAGCCGTACATCCCGGAGGCCAGGCAGCATATTATCTCAAATCGGAAACAAGTACAAAAACAAGGCAAAGGAATAGTCAGGTTTAATTTTACAATGAAGAATACTAAAATAACAATAGAGGAACAAAGTCAAGGAGAGAAAAGAATACAAGGAAGAGAAAAGAACAAGGAAGGAAAAGAGGAAAGAGGAGCGAGGCTGAGGGCCATAAGGATATTCTAGGCTCAAATCGCAGGGAGGGGCGGGGTGCGCACATCCAACAAGCAGCAGGTTGCATAACAAAAAGATGGATGGGGAGTAACAGTGCAGGATACAACATCTGGAACCCAGGGAAGGGGGAGCTACGGGGAGAGGCGAATCTCAGGCTGCGCCACCTCAGGGGGTGCACAAATGTCTCCCCTATGTGAGTTCCGCGCTCCCCAGACCAACCCCCACATCTTGGGCTTGCCCCGGGCCAAATAAACAGTCTTCTCGCGGAGCATGCACCAATCCATATTGGTCTCCCACAGGCCAACGGTGGGGGAAGTTGAAGCCCCCTACTTCTGAGCAATATCTCTCTTGGCTATCATATTGCCCAGGGTGACCCAACGGGTCTGAGCCACGGTATAGTCATTCGGGCCCCACACGTTAAGGAGGCAGCGTCGGGCCTCCGCATGCAGGGTTACACCGGTCACCTCCCTCATCACCCCATGTACACGCCTCCAATAAGAGGCAATCGCGGGGCACTCCCAAAGTATATGCATAAAGGTGGCCAGTGCGCCACAACCCCGCCTGCGCAGCCTATCTTGAGAGAGTCCCATTCGAATCAGTCGTGGGCCCGTAACGTAAACCCTGTGGAGTATTTTCAACTGTACAAGTCTTAGCCTGGCCGAGATCGCCACCTCCTTAGGGGAGGAGACCGCAGACTGCCATTCCTCATCATCCATCTCTACCCCATCATTCATCCAAAGGTCTCTCAGCTTCACCAGTAAGTCAATCCGCACATTAATAAGCTTTTTATAAATCAAGGAGATGGCACTATCCGGCATATGGCCGTCCAGTACCCTATCCTCCAGCGGGGATGACTCTGGCACTTTCTCTCCCACGGGCATGGACGAAGTGAGAGCATGCCGGAGCTGCGCATAGCGGAAATATTCAGAGTTACCCAATTGAAACTCGGCCTGGAGTGCCTCAAAGGATTTAATCACACCTCTAGCCGACATGTCTACCACCTTGGAGATACCGATTAGATCCCACCTATGGAACCCCTTGGAGTGCCACAATTTCCCAAGCAGGTCCGAATCGTATAGGGAGTTGCCAAGGTGAGCCTGCCCTGCCAACCCAAAGTTTTAGTCACCGCCCTCCACAGGTGCACCGCCGTCCTAGTGGGTCCTGTAAGTTTACGATCCAGAGATCTAGAATACAATGCCCTGTAGTAATTCCCGTCGTTCATAAGCCAGCGATCCATGGCGTATCCTGGATTGGTCACAGGCCCATAGAACCCGTGATTGACTGCAGCCAGCTGGGAGGCCCAGTAATATCGACGTATGTCCGGCAGTGCAATGCCGCCATCGTACCATGGTATAGTCAATTTGACAATGGAAATCCGTGGCCTGCCATCCCACAACAGGGTGCGCTGCAAACTCTCGACCTCTCCGAAGTATTTGGCTGGCACTGGGTCTTGTGTGTTCTGGAGCGCATAAAGGAACCGAGGCAGGGACATCATTTTAAACAATGCCGCCCGGCCCAACAGGGATATCGGCAATCTTTTCCAGCCCTCTACGTCTCGTCGGAGCCGAGCCAGAGGAGGGAGCAGGTTATGAGCATAACGGGTACGGGCATCCTTTGAAATATATATACCCAGGTATTTGAATCCCTGCTGCGTGACCTGTATAGCACAACCGCGAGGGAGGCGCGGAGTGTCGCCACACAGGACATAAAGGGAGGACTTGGACCAGTTAATGAGCAGGCCCGAGTAGCCCCCAAAAGTGCCCAGTAGATCAAAGGCCATAATCAAAGACCGACAGGGAGAGGTTAAATATAAAAGGATGTCGTCGGCATAGAGGGACACGCGGTCTTCAAATCCCGGCGACCACTTAATACCTGCGACGTCGGGATGCACCCGGATCCACGCAGCCAGAGGCTCGAGAGCCAGGGCAAACAGGAGAGGCGACAGCGGCTGCACCGTATTCTTGACTGATGTTGTAGAATACGTTTCTTTATCGGTTGGATGGTTTTACCTAGATAGTGCAGCTGACAGGGGCATTGAATGCAGTAAACCACATTTGTAGTATTGCAGTTGGAGAATGTTTTGTTTGTGAATTGAATATTATTAATCTTGCAGGTTTTTACCGTTGTAGTGGTGGCACATGCTGCACAATTATTACATTTAAAATGACCGACTACTGGACTCAATTGCCTCATGTTATCCACAATGTTTTCAGTGGGAGTGTTATTATAGGCATGGATTAGCCTATCTTGTAAGTTGGTACCTCTCTTAAAAGCAAAGAGGGTTTTTTTCATAAATTCCGGAAATGAGTGAAGTAAATTCCATTGTTTTAATACAATTTTTTTGATTGCATTTGAATGTGTACCAAATGTAGATACACATACAATATTGGTTTCGTTTGTTCGACCTTTAACAGTTAGCAGAGTGTCACAATCATAATACCAGGCTCTTTTCATAGATTTCCTCAGTAATCTGCTGGGGTAGCCACGTGAGTGTAATTTAACCTTTAGTTTGTTGGCTTCACAAAAATAATCATCTTTGAATGTGCAATTTCGTCGAAGACGAAGAAATTGTCTAAATGGCAATCCATCCTTTAATGCTCTAGGGTGATGACTAGAGTATTTCAAAAGTGTGTTTCTCGCAGTTTTTTTAGTAAATAAGGTGGTATAGAGTTGATTATTAATGTCAACTTTGATGTTAATGTCTAGAAATGGCATTTCAGTAGTATTATGTTCAAGAGTGAACTGAAGATTGATGTTCCTGGAATTTAACCATAGATGGAATTCTCTAAGTTGATTTTCAGTGCCATCCCAAACTAGGAAAACGTCATCTATGTAACGTAGCCATTTTAAAATGTTTGAGGAGAATGGATTAGAGGAGTGCCAAATGTGTTCATCCTCGAACTGTGCAACATAGATATTTGCTATATCAGGGGCAAAAACAGCGCCCATAGCTACTCCTTTTTGTTGTTGATAGAAGGAGTTCTCATATAGAAAAAAGTTCTCACATAGAGGCAATCTTGTACATTCCAAAATGAAAGCAGTAGGGACAGAGTGTGGTCTTGGTCTAGACTCTAGAAGTGTGCTAAGTATATCCAAAACTTCAATTTGAGGGATGTTTGTATACAAGCTTTCTATATCCATAGAAACAAGTATATTAGTTGTTGGATCAAAATGAAATTTTTCGACCTCATTTATTACCGCTGTAGTGTTTCTGATGTAACTAGAGCGTTCAACAGCGAATGGTCTGATAAAGAAGTCCGCGTACTGTGCCAAGGGTTTTAGGATGGAGTTACAACCCAATACTATTGGGCGACCTGGTGGATTATTTAAATCTTTATGCACCTTTGGGAGCATATAGATTGCAGGTACTGTAGGAGTTTTGTTTAATAAGAAAGAAGCCTCTTTCTCGTTCAGCCAACCACCCTCTAGACCTAATTTACTCAAAGTTGTAATTTCTGAGGTCAATCTTTTGGTTGGATTACAGGTCAGTTTTTTATAATGGCTGGAGACAGATAATTGTCTGATCATTTCCTCATCATATTTAGATTTTTGCCAGAGCACTATCCCCCCACCTTTATCCGCTGCTTTGAGTATAGCGTCAGGTAGCTTCTGGAGATTTTGTAAAGCTATTTGTTGTTCTTTAGGTAAATTGGACTTGAACTTGCATGGATTCTTAAAGAGATTTTCTATCTCTAAAAGTATTGCGTTCTCAAAGGTGATTATGTCTTTATTCACCATTGCATTGGGAGGATAGAAAGTGGAAGGATTTCGGAGTCCGGTGAAACCCAATTTTGGATCAGAAATATTATTCGCAAAGTAATTTTTCAATCTAACTGTGCGAAAGAAATGGTATAATTCAAGTTTTGTTTGGAAAAGATCATTTTTATAAGTCGGCACAAAGCTCAGGCCGTTGGATAGGACTGCCATCTCTTGTTCAGAGAGTTGATGTGTTGAGAGGTAGAAGATAGGTATAGTTAAATCTTCATTTACCATTCGTAGTACCGGTTCCGGGTTTGACGGAACCCCGGTGTGTACTGTTTCCGATACCATCCTCTCTTCGGTTGTTGAGGTCTCCCTGGTGGTCTGGAGCCTCGTTGGTCCTGGCCTAAAAAAGATTGGTGAGATGTAGATGGTTGTTGATCGTTTTGATGATAGTTAGAGTTGAATGATCTATCGCTACCAGACTCAGAGCCTGTATCTGAGAAAGTCACCCGTTTTGATGGTTGTTCGTTTGAGCCTTGAGATGTATAAAAATCTTTTCTTAAATAAGGATAAGTTTTCTCCTTATTGTATCTTTTGATATCGTTTTGGAGTTTTTCAGTTTTCTTATGTGCATTAAACTCCTCGAATTCTTTTATAGTTTGTTGTATTTTATCCAACAAAAGCTTACTGTTAGTGATAGTGCTGTCACCAGAGATCTTTTCTTCTAAGGATTCAATTTCTTTTGTCAGAATTTGAATTTGGCGAAGTGCTGTTTCTATACTCAGCACCATCCAGGTGCGTGAGCACCTGTTGGCAGAGAAACTAAATCCAACTTTGAATTCTTTGTCGTCTACAAAAATGTTGACTTCTTGACTTTGAAAACAAGTTTGTGGGCTTCGCTGTATTGATGCTGGCTTTTATTTAAAAGGAGGTTTCTGGCCACACCTAATGAGTGAAAACGTAAGCATCATGATAAATTCTGCCTATTGATCCAGATATGTTTATTGGCTGCCTTGTAACTAGGACAAAGAGCAGACAACATACCTGTTGATAAGCGGTATGTTGAATGAAGTTGTAGCTTAGACGCGGTGACCAAAAACTAATACCGGTACATAGAGAAATTTTGACACACGTGGAGGATTCAGGGACAGTTGTGCAATCAACAATAAGGCGATAATCTGAGAAACATATATAATGATATTCAGGCGTCAAAATCATGTTATACAGGAGGAGGTATGTCTATTTAACATTTCATAAAATCTAGCTTACCTAATAAAAATAATGGAGGTAAATTGCAGCGTGGCAAATAATTAGTTCAAGGTGACTTATCGCTGTTCGGCGGTATTTAAAGCAGTGTGTACAGCTCCAAGCCTCGCCGCAAGTAGAAAGTGAATTTCACGGAAAGTATTCCAGTAACCATGCGGTCGTGGTCTAAAAAATATATATATAGATGGTATCAGAGCATTAATGCCTTTGTATACCAGCAAAAGGTTTTATCTATTTATTAGTTTGTGATTTCAAGCTTACCTAGTCAGGACAGCAGTGGCAGAGTGCTGTGCAGCATGTAGTCAGTTCAGAGCAACTGATCCAGGCTGAGCACTAGGTGATTTAAAGGGCGGCGTTTGGAGCTCGAAATAGGACTGCACTTGGCAGCCATATTGGACTAGTCAAAGCGTTTGTAAATGTGACAGATCTTACTGATTGTGTTGGAGTCTCTAACTGTGTACAAGTGGTTACTTCCCACATAATGCTGGGTGAGTATGATACTTCAACAACATCACTGTGAATTTTATCATAGAAGCCAGGAGGACTGTTGCCTTCTGTGGAGCGACGAGACTTTCTCTTCGTTATTTATGTGTTGTCTGTACTGTTTTCTTTGTCACTCAGGGATCATTGTAGACAAATTTATTATATCACATATTCTGTGCACTGTTTCCCTCTCTTTTAGGAAAGGACGAATAATTCATTTCCCACCAGCTTACATTGGGGATCCAAGTTCTTGGTAGGAGTATTTTGATTCAATATTGCACAGTATTACTAATATCATTTTAACGTCTAAACTCATTTGCAGTCGCTATTACAACTCGGTCCTGAAGAAAGCTGGACAGATGATTCCATACAGCTGAAACATGCTGACCCCATTGCACTGCGCCACTATATAGTCATATTTTCAGACTATCAGGTGTCATTTAAATCTTGACACTAGAACAGTGCCTATTAAACATATTTTCTGTTCTGGTAGTTAATTTTATATCCTATCACTCACTTTTTTCACAGCACTGCACACCATCAGCACCACTTGAAATACACTGTGGCTAGAGGTATATCACGTGATGATATTCCGCCATAATGGTGGGCTGATGGGAGTTTCTCTGCCTAGTGTAATTTCATGTTGTTGTTACATGATCCCTTTGTGTCATTAGTTTCAGAACAGCACACATTTATCATTGTGACCAAACATCTCTTGTTATTTTCATTTAATTGATAAACCTGTTCTGAACAATCATTGAAATTAATTGGTCCCACAGCATCACTTTTTTGTGTTCCTGGATCTGTCTGCAGCATTCTACACAGTCGACCATGCCTTGCTGGTTCGGAGATTACAAGACACAGGCTTTGGGGGGAAGGTGTTGACTTGGCTGAAATCATATCTGAGCGGTCGCACTCAAAGAGTAGCCTTACAACCATTTGACTCCAAACCTAAACACCTGTGGTGTGGCGTCCCTCAAGGCTCCGCGCAGAGCCCTTTACTCTTTAATCAGTACCTAGCCCCACTTTTCTCTTTGATTGCCAATTGAAGAGTGAAGGCTATCGCCTACGCTGACGATTCCCAGTTGGTTTTCCCTTTTCAAGAGCGGACCGTAGAGGCTTTTAAGATTTTTAAAGGCTGCTTGAGGGACATAGCACTTTGGGTGAATACAAACAAACTAAAACTCAATGCGGGTAAAACAGAGGTATTGTTTTTTGGAAAGGGTCCAGTGCCTGCTCCAGGTCTGTGGTGAGATGGGCCCTCCGCCTTCTCCCAAAACTAGTATCAAAATCCTAGGTGTGGGATGGGAGGCTGATCTCTCCTTCTCGGCTCAAATCTAACAGGTCTCCGCTACTGGCTTTAGCAAATTGAGAAACCTCCACAAATTTTTACATTACCTGCCAGAAGTTTGCCGCAAATCCGTAGTCCATGCCACAGTGACATCCAGGCTGGACTACGCAAACGGCTTATACCTTGGCCTGCTTAAATATTTGATTAGACATCTTCAGATGGTGCAGAATGTGGCTGCAAGACTGATTAGACATATTATTTTCCGACATCATGTCTCTCTGCCCCTACATGAGCTACACTGCCTCCCAGTAGCCAAAAGAATCTAATTTAAGGCCATGACTCTGGCCTATCGGGCCCTTAAGGGAAAATGTCCCAGTTATCTTAAACAAATACTCTGCTGCTATAAGCAAAATCGATCTCTGCAGTCAAATTCTCAGAATTTGCTTTGAACTCCCCGCTTTGCGAAAGCCCATTTGGGTGGCAGAATTTTCGAAGTAAGAACGGCCAAAATGTGGAATGCCCTGCCTGGGTATTTCCGCGAAGCTAACACAGAGACCGATTTCAGAAAAGCCCTGAAGACATGGCTCTTTAGTCTTGACTAGGCCTGGCTCCATTGCCTAAACCTCCTTGCGTCCAATGCTTGCTGCTACAGCGCCTGGACACCTCTGTTGTTGAGGTAGCTGTTTGCGTTATACAAGCTCCAGTATTATGAGTATTATTTATCTTTTTGAAAGTTCTTCAGTAACTTGGCTTAATTTGGTCATCAACTGAATCCCTCAAATTTCTAGTTTCTCCTCAAGCATTGCTTGCATGTTTTATCCGCTAACAATGCTTTTTGAGGAACCTAATTGTATGTATTTTGTAATGTCACATGTGCAGTATTCTCACTTTAGAAGCCACCCAAAAAATCTGAAAGGGCCGATCTCTATTCTTGAATTCGTTATACACACCGGTTTTTTAGGTTTGACCTAGCGACAGCTCTAGAAGTCGCACCGGTTTCATTTAAAAAAAAAAATTGTGACTGAAGATTTCGTACATATATACTTACAAAGAGGGACTTGGGTCAGCCCTCTTTATCCACGAAACAAGTGGGGAGTCATCGAAATAGATGTACGAAGACTCCAGTAAGTGCTTCCAACTCTAAGTCATAAAAAACAACAATAGTAGTTAAGATTGTTCCATAACGTCGAACTCAAACTTATATAAAATCAATTTGGTTGTGTTTAGGGACACAAGATGGACCTTTAAAAGAACCCCATCAAAAGCTATAAGGAACTCTTGGTATGTACTTAGTGGGTTGGTTTATTTAAAAGTTTGAAAAGGAGAGGCAAAGAAGGGCGCTACTCATTATATATTATTTTGTTAATTACCAGGATTACACCGTGGTCTAAAGCCCTGATGATAATCCCCCAATGCAGAAGGGGATTGGAAACGCGTCGGCACGTCTTTAATCGTCTGTGAGGGACCAACATTGAATGGGACTCAAGTGAGGGTGTCATAATTGAAAAATGCCCCGAGAGCGAACTTTTATAAAAAAATAATTTTCCCCGCAGCCTGCCTGTCATAGTGCCACATAGAATTTGAAATTTGGCAGGCAATTGTTGAAATTTTGGACTGGTGTAATTGATTGATGCAAATACAACAGTGTTTTGTCTTTGTTTTTGATTATATTATGTTTTTGTAAAATGTTTTTCATACAATTTTGATTCGCACAATATACTAAATGAAATGTGTATTTCTCCTATGCATCAAAATTAATGAAAAGTTGTTTGAAATGAAGTTGAATCAATACAAATATGAAAGTAAAGTACAATGATTTTTTGCGTTGTATTTCGAATCTGCAGTATTAATTAGCAGTACTGAAATTGGTGGCCTGATACCCCTTGTTTGAAAAACAGAACGGACGAAAATCCTTTGGTTTAAACCAATTAGAGCGGGCAACTGTCCACGTGGGTTATAGCGAAGAATAAGCCTACAAGAATTTCAGAAAGAAATGTATCTTATTGTTGGAGCCGACCACAGTCGCCTCCAACATAAACGATGGCAGAAAAGGATACCCTTTCATTCACTGAAGCACACATTCAGAGTTTACTCTCTAATCCTTCCCCCCTCTCCTCCATAAATCTAAGCGCCACAGCTAAACAACAAAATAAGTCTGTCAAATTAATAAGGTTAAGCAAAAAACACATTAGAACTAAGCTACATGGACATTTCCTCTTAACCCATTTAGGAGCAGGGACCATCCCGTGGGGATTTCAAGTACAGAATATCCCCGTGGTCTTTACCGAGGATCCCGAATATAAAAAGGGATTAAGCCTCATGAGCACAAAGTGTAGCCGAGACTTAATGGTACATACTATCGAGACTGCAGCCCGCATATGTCAAAAAGAACTTGAAGAACTTGAGAGCATAACTATATCCATTAGAAACAATCACTCTGAAGCCGATCCAAGAGCATTGCTAGAGAAAATTGAAAAGGAGGTACAGACCTTCAAGGACAACACAAATAATTTCAAGACCAACAAATTTGAGAAGGACAAAAAAAATGTCAACATTGAAACTGTATACCCTTATCTTAAAGAAGATTACTACACAAAAGTAGAAGCATGCAGAGTGTTAACTCAATACCAAGGAAGATCAAAAAACCGATTCACAACCTGTTCGAAGTCATCCTCCTCGGACTCATCTGGTGACACAAGTCCCCGAGAAGGGACATCTAAGCAACAGGGTTAGAACAAGGCGACCCGAGAAACAGAGTACACTTCAAGCCACCTCAACCACAAAGGGAAAAAGTAGAACCCGCAAGAACTATTACAAGAGTTGAATACCAAGTCCATAGTCAATTTATCATCAAGAGTACTAAATCAATGCCGAAAAATCCGTTATGGAGTTGGGAATAAAATTTGTCCCCTCAATACGGACTGACTTTGCGAATTTGAAAATAGAGACATTGGATCTCTTTCGAAAGATTGGATTGAAGGTGTTTTTCGCAGGAAAAGAATATCAAGGAAACAAAGAAGCCTCGGGCCTAAACAAAAAAATCTACGTTTACCCCTCCACCACACCTGATGCCGAAACAAGTGATCGCGTTTGAACAAGCAGTCATGTCTTCAATTAACCATCTTGAAAAACAAAAACAATATGTTCAAATGAACATATCGAAACAACAGCACGTGGCGATTAAAAACTTACAGAATGAAGAATCTGTGATTATACAATTATGCCCATCTACCTAATGCTTTCTCAGACCATGCAGCTCTTTGTATGGAGGTCAATCTGGGGAATCATGAAATTAGATCTAAAAGTAGATGGTTTTTTAATAAACTCAATCTTCTTGACAAACAATGGTGCACGAATATTAATGAAAGGACTGAGCAATTTTTTCATACAGAATAGAGGTTCAGCCCCATTAAATATAATCTGGGATGCTTTTAAAGCAACTCTTCGTGGAATAATTACATCTAAAGAAATCCCTAAGCTGAGGGCAAAAAGGGAGGAGAAAATCAAACTCCAAACTGACCTCTCACAGGCAGCCCAAGAGCATTTTAGGGTCAGATCTAAGATCTCTGGTCACAAACTTAACGTGGCAAAATGCAAAATGAAGAACTTTTATTATGAATTAGGCGAGACAAATAGCAACCTATATGCACAAAAAATATATGAAGAGAGTGAATATACAGGAAAGCTTCTGGCCTGGCAATCTAAAGAAAAGCAGGTTCACAATAGAATAGATCAGCTATCAGATCCTATTACTAAAATACAAGTTAAGACCACCACCTCTATTGGCGATCTGTTTTTAAAACACTATGAGGGAATTTATCAAGTATCTGAACGGGCTACATTTGACTCTACCTTGGAAAATTTTTTAGAACAACTTGAAATACCTAAATTAGATCCTGAGGGCATTAATTATGTTACTCAAGACTTCACATTATTGGAATTAGAGGAAGTGATAGAGTCTTTCCCCAACGGTAAGGCCAACGGTGAAGATGGCCTTCCCATCGAATTTTTTAAAAGATTTAAGGGAACACTACGCAAAGAACTTCTGAAATTAGTTAATAACTTACTCCAAGGTGGTCCCCCACCGGATTCCTTCCATATAGCGGTGGTGGTCAGTATTTTAAAAAAGTGAAAGAACAAGGAAAATATAAATTCATACCGCCCGATTAGCCTTCTGAATACAGATTATAAAATTTTTACAAAACTTTAGCAAACCGATTAAACAAAATAATAGGATCCCTGGTACCTAACGATCAGTGCGGTTTCATCGCAGGCAGAGATCTTCATTCCAACACTACATTTTTATTGGAGGCACTAGATTATTTTAAAACTAATAAGGTGAAGGCTCAAATTTGGTTTTTAGATGCGGAGAAAGACTTCGATCTAGTCTCTTGGGATTGCCTGATTGCAATTTTACTTAGTTTTAATTTCCCGAATGTTTTTATTTTTCTCTTACGACAATTGTATGTGAATTCTAGGGCACAAATTATCATTAATAATACAAATATTGGGTCCTGTAACGTCACTAGAGGTACGCGACAGGGATGTCCCCTGTCGCCCATTTTATTTGCATTATTTATCGAACCTCTTGCAATCGCCATCAGGAATATTAAAGCTGACACAGCCCCAATATTAGGAATGACAAATATAAAACTGTATGCAGATGATATTGCCCTTTTTATAGATTCTAAACCCTCTAGTCAACGGAGGATTTTAAAAATCTTCTCTGATTTTCAAAAGCTGGGGGGTTATAAAATTAATGTAAACAAAACTGAAATTATTCTGGTGAACTGCACTATAGACACTTTAGCTCCGGAATTCAGGCGGATATATAACACAAATCCCAAAAGATATCTTGGAATATTTGTATCAGATAGCCTAGACGACCTTTTTGCACTAAATTTCTTACCTTTATTAAAAAAGGTGGGCTCACTTTTAGACCGGTGGAATTTGTTACCCCTGTCTATTATAGGACGGGCATCGCTAATTCGTATGTCGGTATTACCCCTCTTTAATTTCCTTTTTTGTGCAATTCCCTGCGCAATCCAGGCCTCTTATTTTAAAAAAGTAGAAGCGCTGATTTCTTCTTTCCTATGGGCAAAAAAATCTCCCAGACTTGCACTGAGCACTTTGTATTTATCATCTGCACAAGGAGGGTTGTCCCTCCCAAATATTAGAGAATATTATTTTGCGTCTTTTGCACATTATAGCCACAGGTTTTCTGTTTTAGATTTTCACGAGACGGATGATTTTTTTATCAAAAGGATGCTGCTGGAATTGAAAATTTATGACCCAGTAAGAATCACTAAAGATCCAAAAAAAGTACGCTATAAATCCCTGCAGTGGATCTTTAAGGTGAAAACTCAGTTTTTTAAGTTCTATGGATTACCTAATTTTAGCAGCAAGACAAATTTAATGAATTTTAGCTTGGGAGACGCTGGATGTATGGACAAATATAAATTAACTATTTGGAAGGAGAATGGCTTCGAGAAAATCGAAGACTTCCTCTTGGGTAACAGATGGAAATCCTGGGATGAAATCAATAGTCAGTTAATCCATTCGCACTGCATGCTGAACTGGTCCTTCTTCAAGATAAATCCAAAATTTAGAGAACTCACTACAGGAAATCTATTCATGAAAGAAAATATTTCCACTATCCTTAAAAACAAAACACAAAAGAAAATGAGTATTTGGATTAAAACACTAAGAGAAGGTAAAGATCAGGACCTCTACAGCAAGATTACTGAAAGATGGAAAAAGAAGGAAGCTATTACAATTAATCAACAGGTATGGGACAAAATAAATAAGTTTAATAAAACCATTTTTCGAGGAGCAAATTTTAAACGCATGCAATTCTTTAACAAATGGTTGATATATGGAACTCCGTCCTTTTTGCATAATATCTTCCCCCAAATAGCTGACAAATGTTTCCGATGTGAAGGAAAAGGCACGTGGAAACACATTGTTTGGGAATGCCCCAAAATCCAGGTATTATGGAAGGAAATAGAAAAATATCTCTCAATTGTCCTTAAAACTAATATTGTCCTGGATGAATTGACTTCCGTCCTAGGTTGCTCTTCTATTCACACCCAACACGATGAGTCCCTTTTTATAGCTTCTTTAATAGCTAAATCCCTTATATTACAGTCCTGGAAAACAGACCTTGTCCCATCTTTCCAAGCATGGAAGATAAAATTACTCCGAATCCAGGATAGGGAAAGAAAATACGCTTTAAGATCAGGGGCTCTGAAAAAATATGATACATTTTGGAGTGGTTTTGATCCTTAAATTTGCCTTACTGATATTTAATCGGATTTAAAATTGGTTTATTGAGTTCGTTATGCATATGCACGATTCACTTTACAAATCTAGCTATGAAAAATGAATGGAGAAATCTTACAGGGAGTTTAAAGTTCCTATATTATTTTAATTCTAACAAAATCTTTTGATTATTAGTGAAAGTCTGTTGCCTGTTTGCTTCTACACAATTTTGCACTCTATAATTTAAATGTTATAACTAAAAAACTGTATGGTTGTTTTCTATATTCTTTTCTTCTAGACTTTATTAATTGGATTTCAAATATGTTATGTCTCTTGTACTGTACTGTATTGTTATATATGAACTCTCAATAAAAAAAAATGTAAAAAAAGAATCTGTGATTATAAAACCCGCCAACAAGGCGGAAGCACTTGTAGTGTGGGCCAGAGACCTGTATATAGCAGAAGTGAACAAACAAATTTTGAACAAAGAATGGTACAGACTACTGAGTGAAAATCCCACCCATCTTATCGAGGAAGAGATAAAAGAAAAACTCAAATTGGACCGGGAAGAAGGAATTCTGGGACCGTAGGAGTATGACTACTTGAACAAAACAAATCCGCGTATCCCGGTCATTTACTTCCTACCCAAAATCCACAAAAGCATGACAGACACGCCCGGGAGACCGATTGTCTCCGGGTGTGAATCAATATTAGAGCCAGTGGCCAAATATGTTGAAATTTTATTGAAGCAGTTCATCAACCAAGTACCCTCATATTTGCGAGACACTACTGACTTCTTGAATAAAATTGAAGGTCAATCATTCAACAGTAATTTGCAGTGGCTAGTGTCCTGCGACATAACGTCACTTTATACACAAATCCCCCAGGACGAAGCGCTGGAAGCCATGCAGTTTTATCTTGAAACACGTACAAGACAACACAGAGTCCCGACAGCTTTCATCTTAGATCTGGCTCGAATTGCATTGAAGCGTAATTATTTCAGGTTTGAGAACACGTTCTATATGCAGGTAAAGGGCTCAGCAATGGGGTGTCTTTTCACACCTAAAATGGCCATAATGTTCATGACCCTGTTTGAACAAAAATTTATCGACAACGATAATCCATTTAGCGACTGTATCACACAGTGGTACAGGTACATTGACGACGTCTGGTGCGTGTGGAGTGGCCCTGAAGAGCGACTAACACAATTACATGAATGGTTAAACGCAAGACATCCAGATATCAAATTTACCATGACAAAAAGTCGATCAGTATTGACATTTCTTGACGTGGAAGTATTTGAAGAGAATCGGAAACTAACTACAACACTACATCGGAAATCCACTGACAGAAATACCATCTTACACTATCGGAGCTCCTATCCCAAAAATCTGAAAAACACATTACCATACGGACAGCTACTAAGAATAAGGCGCAATTGCACGCGCAAAGAAGATTTTATGGTTAATGCATCCATCTTTAACGACCAATTAAGAGATCGAGGTTATCCCCTAAAATTGTTGAAACACACTGTCAAAAGAGCTTGGTATACACCACGAGACACCCTGCTAATCAAAGAAGTGAAACCTCCTATGGAGAAACTGGTATGTGTATCCACGTTTGGTCCACATACCAATAAATACAAGAAGATCATCCTATCAAATTGGCACCATTTAACCGGATTGGACCTCCAGATGGAAAAACCTCTATTTGCCATGCGCAAAAATATAAACATTGGACAAAAAATATTCAGAACCGACTTGGGACGAACACCAACGCCAGTCAGTGATTTGCGCACGCAGTGGAAGTTACCCCCCCGTTAAAGGTCACAGAAAATGTGGGAACTGCTCCATCTGCGGTACGACAATTGAGGGCATGAGTTTATACATGACGGCATTAAATGGAAACACAAGGAGTTCACTAACTGTAAAACTAGGAATACCATTTATGCGAACAAATGCCCATGTTCTCAAATATACATTGGCAAAACGACCCAACAGGTGAACTAGCGAATCGTACAACATAGATCGCGCATCAAAAATCAAGTACTGACTGCCCCAATGGTTCAACATTTTGTTGACCAACAACATTCAGAAAGAGACCCTCAATGGACTGTACTATCCGGTATTAAATTGCCCCCATGCAGAGGCAATTTAGAAAATATGCTGGCTAAAAAAGAAGCGTATCTAATTCTAAAGTTCCATTGTACTGTCCGATTTCGCTCCACAGAATCCGGTTGTAGTATATAATGGTCCACCTCCCAACGTCACAAACACTCTAGAAGTAATACATAGAGTATTTGAGCCATTAGGCAAAGGAAAAAAGGGAGGGAAAGGGAAGGGACAGCAGGGAAAGGGAGTTACCTGTAACGACAAATCATACACTTAGAAACTGTCATATCGTATTCAGGCTACTCTCGAATGGTCTCACTAGATGATCAATTGTACCTGCACAATAAAGGAAACAAAACTTCTGTTGAAAATCCTCCTCATTCACCACCAGCCTTGACTGAGTTGTGCCTAAATGAAACATAAACAATACTCAAGTTTCACACAGAAAACAGAAACATGTGACCTACACATGTGTAATATCATAAACACCCCTTATGCCTACCATGACAAGTGTGTGTGGATTGCGTTGCAAAACTGGGTTCTGAGGTTAGAAATTAAATAACGACAATGAAGGCAATGCATTCCATATATGAGGCTTGGAAAGAAAGGTAACTGAAATAGCGCACAGGCCTTACAGCTACGGTAGTGTGTAGGGAGCAAGAACCACAACACTCTGCTCTGGCAAGGAATAGGATCAAAAGATCACAATGCGAAGAACAGATTTCCCTTCAAGGCCACATAAATGCAAATATGTCTCTAATTAATGAGATGATGGTGACAAAGGCACAATGATCTCTATCATTCTTTCAAAAATACACATTTTATTTCATTTTACCATTTTTTTAAATGACTTATTGCTTTTTATGTATAGAAATCTCTTTAGTAATTCTTCACATATCAAAAATTAAAAAAATTTTAAAAAGGAAAAAAACTTTTTTTGATACATAAACTTTTCTTTAAATAGATTACAAAAACAAGTGAAAAGAGAAAAAATAATGAGATACATACAATTGATTGCTATATACAAAATCAATATCTTAACATATATATCTACAATTCATAAGTGCCCCCAGTAATAAACAGTCCATTACAACATTCTCACCCATTCACAACATCATCAACAGTCTCACCCTATCTACAAACATCACCACACCAATTGAAACAAGGCATAGTTGAGAAAAGAGCTATAAACAAAGGACCCTATGGAGATACCAGCCAACCTACAGAGATGGGTGTAAGACATCAGATTTAGTTGAGCACGGTACACACTTTTGTAGTAACAATCACTTTTTGACTGTATCCTATTACCTATCCTCCTCCCTTCCTCTTTTTTTAGTTGAAGACAATGCACTGATTTTATTATATCAAGAGGTTCAACGTGACCATCTGAATATCCCTCGATAAGAGTAAGAGTTGATTGTGGTTTTGTATGTTATAACATGACCACATTAGCTTCAGAGAGATAACAGCCTTTCTATCTTTGGTCATTTTATTAACAGGACATCATATTGGAATACGTTCCCAAAAAAAAGGAATCCTAAAATTATCACAGGATACTATTAAAGAAATCTCCTTTGAGCTTTTGAATCATAGTCTTTCATGTAAGTATTTAAAAGCTAAATTTCCAATCATGAATAATTAAATTACGAGATTGGTCATGTATTTAATAAATTACATTAAATAGAACACCCTATAGGAGAGAGGTTGAGAGGACAGTGTACTTATATAGAAAAAATGTTTCTCCATTTGCTTGTGTTGCTTTCTCTTATGAACTTGTCTCATATACTATGCTCATGTTAAATGTTTTTCTTATTTCTTCTTTTTTCATAAATTGGTTCACTGGTCGCATTATTTGGGATGTATTTATTGTTGTCTTCAACAATGTTATTTTTCAACATGGTTATTGGTGACAATTTTTTATATATCATAGGTCCCCTGGATATTTTGACTGTTTTTATTGGAAGAGGTCCTGAAGAAGGTGGCCGTGAGCATTCGAAACACGCATCGACCAAGTGCGGGTTCTCATATTAATTCTGAGACCTGTATTCACAATTTTTATTCCTTGTTTCAGTTGGTGTGTTGATGTTTGTAGATAGGGTGAGACTGTTGAGGATGTTGTGAATGGGTGAGAAAGTTGTAATGGACTGTTTATTAACGGGGGCACTTATGAATTGTAGATATATGTTAAGATATTGGTTTTGTATATGGCAATCAATTGTATGTATCTCATTATTTTTTCTCTTTTCACTTGTTTCTGTAATCTATTTAAAGAAAAGTTTATGTATCAAAAAAAGTTTTTCCTTTTTAAAAAAATTGTAATTTTCGATATGTGAAAAATTACTAAAGAGATTTCTATACATAAAAGCAGTGATAAGTAATTTAAAAAAAGGTAAAATGAAATACAATTTGTATTTTTGAAAGAATGATAGAGATCATTGTGCCTTTGTCACCATCATCTCATTAATTAGAGACATATTTGCATTTATGTGGCCTTGAAGGGAAATCTGTTCTTCACATTGTGTTGTTTCATTCTCCGCCTTTCCCTGGCCTGATCAATTCTTGACGGGGTCCCATTATATTTGCTATAGGATCAAAAGATCTCATAAAGTAAACTGTAATTGATCCTGAGGAAAGAACCACGGTGAACAGGAAATTCAGGCACAAGTATTCCACTTCGTTAGTCACCGTGTATATGAGAAAGAAAAGGACCACAAGGTAGCGCGTAGTTGTGACCACTACTGCACTCCGCTGGTAAACCGCCTGCACAGTGATAGTCACGTAAAACCAAAACACCAATTTCCCCTAGAAGAATGAGCTCTCTTCCAAAACGGGTTGAAACGGTAACGCGTAGCCTAAACTACCGCGCTCCGCTTCTGAAGTCAAAACACAAAGGAAAATGCTCATCTACGTACGGCAGCACGGCTGAAGGCAACGCGCTCCGTCAATGATGAGCCAGATAATAACTTCCAGCTCCTACCTCGGGACGGGAATCGAACCAGCGGTTTCTTCATACTCCGAAGCCAGGAGTCAAAAGGCGGCGTCAAGGGTGCTCCTCTACCAGCCGCAAGGAACAAGAATGCTGAGAATTACACGCAACAGGAAGCATGTCAGGATCACAATTAACACCTCCCCTAGTAGCCGGGGAGTCTGGGATTTGTAGTTTTTCGAGCATGTCCACTCCTACATAGTGTGTGTATTATGAGCTGGTTCACACAGCATTGTGGGCGCATGGCCTGGACCCTGACATGTACAACAAGAGGATTGAATGAGCTAAGCGAGTTGAACCAAGCACAAACTTGAACATTGGAACCACAAGTCGCAGGATCCAAAGGGACAAGGAACACAATGATGACACGCATAAAGGCAGAGACATCACAAGCATCGAGTGATACACGTTTGGTGAGAGAAGACTGAATCTATGCCAGAACACAGCTGCAAAGTAAGTGAAACCTGCCGCAAACACCGTTATGAAATGTGAACTAGACGGGTGGTAAAACTGCCATACATAACAAAAATGTCACAGATGTACAAAGACTCCAGGAAGTGCTTCCAACTCTAAGTCATAAAAAACAACAATAGTAGTTAAGATTGTTCCATAACGTCAGACTCAAACTTATATAAAATCAATTATGTTGTGTTTAGGGGCAGAAGATGGACCTTTAAAAGAACCCCATCAAAAGCTATAAGGTACTCTTGGTATGTACGTAGTGGGTTGGTTTATTTAAAAGTTTGATAAGGAGAGGCAAAGAAGGGCGCTACTCATTATATAATATTTTGTTAATTACCAGGATTACACCGTGGTCTAAAGCCCTGATGATAATCCCCCAATGCAGAAGGGGATTGGAAACGCGTCGGCACGTCTTTAATCGTCTGTGAGAGACCAACATTGAATGGGACTCAAGTGAGGGTGTCATAATTGAAACATACCCCGAGAGCGAACTTTTATAAAAAATAATTTTACCCGGAGCCTGCCTGTCATAGTGCCACATAGAATTTGAAATTTGGCAGGCAATTGTTGAAATTTTGGACTGGTGTAATTGATTGATGCAAATACAACAGTGTTTTGTCTTTGTTTTTGATTATAATATGTTTTTGTAAAATGTTTTTCATACAATTTTGATTCGCACAATATACTAAATGAATTGTGTATTCCTCCTATGCATCAAAAGTAATGAAATGTTGTTTGAAATGAAGTTGAATCAATACAAATATGAAAGTAAAGTACAATGATTTTTTGTGTTGTATTTCGAATCTGCAGTATTAATTAGCAGTACTGAAATTGGTGGCCTGATACCCCTTGTTTGAAAAAATGTATTAGATGTCCTGCCAGGCTCCCAGAACTGACGAAAACCCTTTGGTTTAAACCAAATAGAGTGGGCAACTGTCCACGTGGGTTATAGCAAAGAATAAGCCTACAAGAAATTCAGAAAGAAATGTATCTTATAAGCGATGGCAGAAAAGGATACCCTTTCATTCACTGAAGCACACATTCAGAGTTTACTCTCTAATCCTTCACCCCTCTCCTCCATAAATCTAAGCGCCACAGCTAAACAACAAAATAAGTCTGACAAATTAATAAGGTTAAGCAAAAAACACATTAGGACTAAGCTACATGGGCATTTCCTCTTATCCCATTTAGGAGCAGGGACCATCCCGTGGGGATTGCAAGTAAAGAATATCCCCGTGGTCTTTACCGAGGATCCCGAATATAAAAAGGGATTCAGCCTCATGAGCACAAAGTGTAGCCGAGACTTAATGGTACATACTATCGAGACTGTAGCCCGCATATGTCAAAAAGAACTTGAAGAACTTGAGAGCATAACTATATCCATTAGAAACAATCACTCTGAAGCCGATCCCAGAGCATTGCTAGAGAAAATTGAAAAGGATGACAACACAAATTGAAAAGGAGGTACAGACCTTCAAGGACAACACAAATAATTTCAAGACCAACAAATTTGAGAAGGACAAAAAAAATGTCAACATTGAAACTGTATACCCTTATCTTAAAGAAGATTACTACACACAAGTAGAAGCATGCAGAGTGTTAACTCAATACCAAGGAAGTTCAAAAAACCGATTCACAACCTGTTCTGAGTCATCCTCCTCGGACTCATCTGGTGACACAAATCCCCGAGAAGGGACATCTAAGCGACAGGGTCCTTTTTTAGAACAAGGGAACCCGAGAAACAGAGTACGCTTGAAGCCACCTCAACCACAAAGTGAAAAAGTAGAACTTGCAAGAACTATTACAAGAGTTGAATGCCACGTCCATAGTCAATTTATCATCAAGAGTACTAACTCAAGCCGAAAAATCCGTTCTGGTATTGGGAATAAAATTTTTCCCCTCAATACGGACTGACTTTGCGAATTTGAAAATAGAGACATTGGATCTCTTTCGAAAGATTCAATTGCAGGTGTTTTTTGCAGGAAAAGAATATCAAGGAAACAAAGAAGCCTTGGGCCTAACCAAAAAAATCTACGTTTACCCCTCCACCACACCTAATGCCGAAACAAGTGATCGCGTTTGAACAAGCAGTCATGTCCTCAAT
Organism: Lissotriton vulgaris; assembly: GCF_964263255.1. Taxonomy (NCBI): domain Eukaryota; kingdom Metazoa; phylum Chordata; class Amphibia; order Caudata; family Salamandridae; genus Lissotriton; species Lissotriton vulgaris. The sequence goes on along the minus strand of NC_141698.1, from coordinate 430,141,335 downwards.
TAACCATCTTGAAAAACAATATGTTCAAATGAACATATCGAAACAACAGCACGAGGCAATTAAGAACGTACAGAATGAAGAATCTGTGATTATAAAACCCGCCAACAAGGGGGAAGCACTTGTAGTGTGGGCCTGAGACCTGTATATAGCAGAAGCGAACAAACAAATTTTGAACAAAGAATGGTACAGACTACTGAGTGAAGATCCCACCCGTCTTATCGAGGAAGAGATAAAAGAAAAACTCAAATTGGACCGGGAAGAAGGAATCCTGGGACTGTAAGAGTATGACTACTTGAACAAAACAAATCCGCGTATCCCGGTCATTTACTTCCTACCCAAAATCCACAAAAGCATGACAGACCCGCCCGGGAGACCGATTGTCTCCGGTGTGAATCAATATTAGAGCCAGTGGCCAAATATGTTGACATTTTCTTGAAGCAGTTCATCAACCAAGTACCCTCATATTTGCGGGACACTACTGACTTCGTGAATAAAATTGAAGGTCAATCGTTCAACAGTAATTTGCAGTGGCTAGTGTCCTTCGACGTAACGTCACTTTATACACAAATCCCCCAAGACGAAGCGCTGGAAGCCATGGAGTTTTATCTTGAAACACGTACAAGACAACACAGAGTCCCGACAGCTTTCATCTTAGATCTGGCTCGAATTGCATTGAAGCGTAATTATTTCAGGTTTGAGAACACGTTCTATATGCAGGTAAAGGGCTCAGCAATGGGGTGTCCTTTCGCACCTAAAATGGCCATAATGTCCATGACCCTGTTTGAACAAAAATTTATCGACAACGATAATCCATTTAGCGACTGAATCACACAGTGGTACAGGTACATTGACAACGTCTGGTGCGTGTGGAGTGGCCCTGAAGAGCGACTAACACAATTCCATGAATGGTTAAACGCAAGACATCCAGAAATCAAATTTACCATGACAAAAAGTCGATCAGTATTGACATTTCTTGACGTGGAAGTATTTGAAGAGAATCGGAAACTAACTACAACACTACATCGGAAATCCACTGACAGAAATACCATCTTACACTATCGGAGCTCCTATCCCAAAAATCTGAAAACCAATTTACCATACGGACAGCTACTAAGAATAAGGCGCAATTGCACGCGCAAAGAAGATTTTATGGTTAATGCATCCATCTTTAACGACCAATTAAGAGATCGAGGTTATCCCCTAAAATTGTTGAAACACGCTGTCAAAAGAGCTTGGTATACACCACGAGACACCCTGCTAATCAAAGAAGTGAAACCTCCTATGGAGAAACTGATATGTGTATCCACGTTTGGTCCACATACCAATAAATACAAGAAGATCAACCTATCAAATTGGCACCTTTTAACCGGATTGGACCTCCAGATGGAAAAACCTCTATTTGCCATGCGCAAAAATAAAAACAATGTACAAAAAATATTCAGAACTGACTTGGGACGAACACCAACGCCAGTCAGTGATTTGCGCATGCAGTGGAAGTTACCCCCCGTTAAAGGTCACAGAAAATGTGGGAACTGCTCCGTCTGCGGTACGACAATTGAGGGCCATGAGTTTATACATGACGGCATTAAATGGACACACAAGGAGTTCACTAACTGTAAAACTAGGAATACCATTTATGCAATCAAATGCCCATGTTCTCAAATATACATTGGCAAAACGACCCAACAGGTGAACCAGCGTATCGTACAACATAGATCGCGCATCAAAAATCAAGTACTGACCGCCCCAATGGTGCAACATTTTGTTGACCAACAACATTCAGAAAGAGACCCTCAATGGACTGTACTATCCGGTATTAAATTGCCTCCACGCAGAGGCAATTTAGAAAATATGCTGGCTAAAAAAGAAGCGTATCTAATTCTAAAGTTCCATTGTACTCTCCGATTTCGCTCCACAGAATCCGGTTGTAGTTTATAATGGTCCACCTCCCAACATCACAAACACTCTAGAAGTAATACATAGAGTATTTGAGCCATTAGGCGAGGGAAAAAAGGGAGGGGAAGGGAAGGGACAGCAGGGAAAGGGAGTTACCTGTAACGACAAAGCATACACTTAGAAACTGTCATATCGTATTCAGGCTACTCTCGAATGGTCTCACTAGATGATCAATTGTACCTGCACAATAAAGGAAACAAAACTTCTGTTGAAAATCCTCCTCATTCACCACCAGCCTTGACTGAGTTGTTCCTAAATGAAACATAAACAATACTCAAGTTTCACACAGAAAACAAAAACATATGACCTACACATGTGTAATATCATAAACACCCCTTCTGCCTACCATGACAAGTGTGTGTGGATTGCGTTGCAATACTGGGTTCTGATGTTGGAAATTAAATAACGACAATGAAGGCAATGCATTCCATATATCAGGCTTGGAAAGAAAGGTAACTGAAATAGCGCACAGGCCTTACAGATACGGTAGTGTGTAGGGAGCAAGAACCACAACACTCCGCTCTGGCAAGGAATAGGATCAAAAGATCACAATGTAATCTATTTAAAGAAAAGTTTATGTATCAAAAAAAGTTTTTCCTTTTAAAAAAAATTGTAATTTTCGATATGTGAAGAATTACTAAAGAGATTTCTATACATAAAAGCAATGATAAGTAATTTAAAAAAAAGGTAAAATGAAATAAAATTCGTATTTTTGAAAGAATGATAGAGATCATTGTGCCTTTGTCACCATCATCTCATTAATTAGAGACATATTTGCATTTATGTGGCCTTGAAGGGAAATCAGTTCTTCACATTGTGTTGTTTCATTCCCCTCCTTTCCCTGGCCTGATCAATTCTTGACGGGGTCCCATTATATTTGCTATAGGATCAAAAGATCTCATAAAGTAAACTGTAATTGATCCTGAGGAAAGAACCACGGTGAACAGGAAATTCAGGCACAAGTATTCCACTTCGTTAGTCACCGTGTATATGAGAAAGAAAAGGACCACACGGTAGCGCGTAGTTGTGACCACTACTGCACTCCGCTGGTAAACCGCCTGCACAGTGATAGTCACGTAAAACCAAAACAACAATTTCCCCTAGAAGAATGAGCTCTCTTCCAAAACGGGTTGAAACGGTAGCGCGTAGCCTAAACTACCGCGCTCCGCTTCTGAAGTCAAAACACAAAGGAAAATGCTCATCTACGTACGGCAGCACGGCCGAAGGCAACGCGCTCCGTCAATGATGAGCCAGATAATAACTTCCAGCTCCTACCTCGGGACGGGAATCGAACCAGCGGCTTCTTCATACTCCGAAGCCAGGAGTCAATAGGCGACGTCAAGGGTGCTCCTCTACCAGCCGCAAGGAACAAGAATGCTGAGAATTACACGCAACAGGAAGCATGTCAGGATCACAATTAACACCTCCCCTAGCAGCCGGGGAGTCTGGGATTTGTAGTTTTTCGAGCATGTCCACTCCTACATAGTGCGTGAATTATGAGCTGGTTCACACAGCATTGTAGGCGCATGGCCTGGACCCTGACATTTACAACAAGAGGATTGAATGAGCTAAGCGAGTTGAACCAAGCACAAACTTGAACATTGGAACCTCAAGTCCCAGAATCCAAAGGGACAAGGAACACAATGATGACGCGCATAAAGGCAGAGACAGCACAAGCATCGAGTGATACACGTTTGGTGAGAGAAGACTGAATCTATGCCAGAACACAGCTGCAAAGTAAGTGAAACCTGCCGCGAACACCGTTATGAAATGTGAACTAGACGGGCGGTGAAACTGCCATACATAACAAAAATGTCACAGATGTACAAAGTCTCCAGGAAGTGCTTCCAACTCTAAGTCATAAAAAACAACAATAGTAGTTAAGTTTTTTCCTTAACGTCAGACTCAAACTTATATAAAATCAATTATGTTGTGTTTAGGGGCAGAAGATGGACCTTTAAAAGAACCCCATCAAAAGCTATAAGGTACTCTTGGTATGTACTTAGTGGGTTGGTGTGATGCGGTGCCATCCCTTACCTCCCTTGGGCCGCGTCTCTTCGGACCTTCGAGTTGTATGGAAACCACACCCGATGCGTCCCTAGGAACAACCCCGCCAACCAGAAACCCAACCTTCTGTCCTCTGTTCCAGGAGCCAATCACGAGCAGCAGTTTCCCCGAAGCACACCATCACGACCCCGGAAGTACCTCCCCCATGCAGGAACCGGACGCTGGAAAAGCCGGAAGCAGGAACCAGACGGAAGTCGGATCAAGCTCGTGGCAGGCGACCCAGACCGGAGTGGAGACGGAGAAGGTGATCGAGGAAGAAGAATAGTGGAGTAAGGACTGGTGGAGTCCGCAGGAGGTCGCTGGGGAGCGGGCGCAACTCAACCAGGAGAGTTGCGGCGGAGTGGGTGAGTAACTGAGAACCACCCCTGTAGCACATTAGGTGCATTGTAAATACTCTCCCTTTGTAAATCATTCAGTAGAATCGCGCAATCACCCGTAGCACTGTACTTAAACTGTATAGCACTTCCTAGCCCTGTATAGCACTGTAGATGGAGACTCTCCTTCCCTCTCACGTCCTATCACTCAGTGCACATTCTGCCTCTCGACTTCCATCCTGTTTCCAGATCCTGACCCGACCCTACCTTCCCCTCCTCACTGTCATTTCCTCCCTCTCACTTGTACCCGGGTGCTGGTGAACGGTTCTAACCTACAAAGTCAGGTGGGATTAACAGCTCCTTTATTTTTTGTTTTCTCTCCCGGAACCTCCGAGGACCACCCAGACCCGAACTCCGGAGGAACCAGCTCTCCGCGTGTCCCGGACCAGAGCCCATCCATCGTCCAGAGGAGCTATTTTGTGTTCCTTACGTACTCTGTTTATCCAGTGGGAAAAAAATAAACAAACATTGCCCACTACATACTGCTTCCGCGCTTGATATTCCAGTCCGCCAGTCCCCCACGTCCACATCTTGTGTCAGAAGAGGGATCCGGAAGCATGGAGGCCGTCGTTCATAAGATGGCTGAGTCCCAGGAGATGTTGGGAAAACTGATGGAGCGCTTCCTGAAAACAGCAGAGGAAGACAGGGGACAACTACACGACGTCCTCAAGGGTCAGGGAGATGCACATGACCAAGCAATGGGAAAGCTTACTGATGTTATTGGACAACAACAACAACGACCCATAACCTCCCTACCTTCAGTTGTTTTACAAAAGTATGTTCCGGGGGATGACCCGGACTACTTTTTCAAAAACTTCGAAAGGTTAGCTCAGGCCGCATCGTGGCCAGTGGACCGATGGGGGCAGTATTTGGGGCCACTATTACCAGCAAGCCAATATTCAGGGCAACACGCTGTACAGCGATATAAAGAAATGCATATTAGAGCGTCTAGGCATAGACGATGAGACCTACAGGGTGAAACTACGCCAAGCCAAGGGAGGACCACAGGAGACACCCAGGGCATTGTCCTTCCGCATTAAGGACCTCACAAATCGCTGGCTTCGTCCCGATTCATCCACGAAGGAGGATATCCTTGCCAAAATCTACCTGGAGCAGTTCCTGGCTTCCCTGCATCCGGCTACACAACGATGGGTACGGCAACATGCACATCTCACCCTAGACACCGCGGTGGAAATAGCGAGTGCATACAGTCGGGCACAAGAGTCCCAAAGAGGTAGAGAAGAACACCCCCACAGGCTGCAAAATACGAACACTGTCCGGTCCCACCGAGCTTCCCTACCCCGGAAACCGGACCCTCCTCCGCTTCTACCGGCTCCCCTCATGTACAGACCTCCCACCCCAGGTCCACAGTGTTATAACTGCGGAGGGTTTGGCCACATTGCACGTGCATGTCCTCAGAAGGATGAGCCCATGGAGGTAGGAATCGCGCAGAACTATGTTTGTGCAACACCTGGGAAAACGCCACCTCCATTCCGTTGCCCAGTGTATGTTGACGGACATCCAGTCCTGGCCTTGGCGGACACGGGTTGCAGACAAAGCGTCCTATGTCCACAAGATATGCCAGCTCCGCCTGGCCATCCCACTGGCATGGTTGCCATCCAATGTGTCCATGGGGACACCAAGAGATATCCGACCACCCAGATACGTGTACGACATCCTGCAGATCCCGGAACTAATCTCACGGTGGGACTCGTACCTGGTCTTCCTGAACGTGTTATATTAGGGAGCGATTATTCGGGCCTTCCCAAGCTATTGCAAGATACAACGGACTCCCTAAACCAGTGGTAGAACGAAGCACCTTTTTCCAGGGACCAGCCCGTCCCCGATCAGACACTCAGACCTCGGAAAACCCGCAATCAGAAAAGAAAAGAAAAATGAAACCATGTCACAGCCTACCCTGTGGTCCCCGATGAACATCCTTGGCAAACCGACAGGGAGTTCAGGGCTTCACAACGAGAAGATCCCGTCCTACAAGAGGCATGGGGAAAGGCCTTGGATCAGGAAGATCCTCTACAAGTAGGTCCCTATTTTTTCACAAAGAATGGACTACTATATAGGAAAGGGGGTCCTCGTCAGCCGTCCCAATTACTGATTCCTGGGCCCTTCCGGGATAAGGTCTTCTTTCTTGCACACAGCCATCTATTAGGGGGTCATTTCAGTGACGAGAAAACAAGTGATCTATCCTAGAGAAGTTCTATTGGCCCGGAGTACACCAGCAGGTCAAACATTACTGTAGAGAGTGCCCCGTGTGTCAGAGGAACAGCAGATATCGCCCTACTAAGGCTCCCTTACAACCCTTGCCACTCATCGATATTCCCTTCAGTAGGGTAGGGATGGACATTTTAGGACCCTTGCTCCCCTCCCGCAGTGGCTGTCGGTACGCTTTGGTTCTTGTGGACTATGCCACCTGCTTCCCTGAAGCCGTGCCCCTACGCCAACCCACTACACAGACCATAGCTAAAGCCCTGATCTCCATATTTGCTCGAGTAGGGTTCCCCAGGGAGATCCTTACGGATCAGGGCACCCCGTTCGTTTCCGGCCTAATGAGACAAGTGTGCTCCAATTTAGGGATAAAGCAGATCCGTTCCTCCGCCTACCACCCGCAGACAGACGGGCTGGTAGAGCTGTACAACGCTACCCTTAAGATGACACTAAAAAAACATGTTGGCATTGGAAGCAAAGAGATGGGAGGAAATGCTGCAGTTGGCCTTGTTTGCCATACGCTGCAAACCACAAAGCAGCACAGGTTATTCTCCCTATGAATTGCTTTACGGTCGTCCACCTCGTACCCTTCTGGACATGGCCCAGGAAGCGTGGGAGGCAGAACCCAACCGAACACGCCCCCTCCCAGAATACGTTGAGAATCCCAAAACCCACCTCTCACAGATACGTGATATAGTCAGGCAAAACATGGAGAGCGCACAAGCCACACAAAAAGGCAGTACAATAAAGGCACCAAACCCTGTGCTTTTGTCGACGGGGACCTAGTCCTCCTGATGAGATTGTCCTCTGACCAGAAATTGCTGGGTCAATGGCAAGGCCCCTATACGATCCTTCGACAAGTGACCCCTGTCACATATGAGCTAGAGTTGGACCCCACTCGGGGTACTACGCAGGTATATCATATAAACCATCTCAAGAAATGGGAAGGACCCCGACCGGTCTTATTGAGCGCTGGCCTTCACCCCTCTCTCTCTTTCGAGTCCTGTTTTGATCCTGAAATGACAGGAGTCCAGAGACAGAGCCTACTGAAGGTGCTACAGCCGTTACAGAGGGTATTCTCCTCTTCCGCAGGTCATACCTCGATTACAGAGCATACCATTCAAACTGAACCCGGAAAGATAGTACGGCTACGACCCTACCGGGTCCCGAAAGCCCGCAGGAATATCATAAGACAGGAAACCGAACAAATGTTGAGTATGGGGATCATTGAACCTTCCGTCAGTGATTGGAACTCCCCCATAGTGTTGGTGCCGAAACCTGACGGATCCGTCAGGTTCTGCATCGACTTTTGCGAGGTAAATAAAATCTCCTCATTCGACACATACCCCCTACCACGTGTCGACGAAATGGTCGAGAGAATCGGGAAAGCCAGATATATATCCACCTTAGACCTCTGCAAGGGTTACTGGTAGATTCCATTAAAAGAACAAGATATGAAAAAAACGCCTTTTCCACCCCAGACGGGGGGGGGGTTGTTCCAGTTCACTGTGTTGCCATTTGGCCTACACGGTGCACCAGCCACCTTCCAAAGGGCTATGAATCATGTCCTAAGACCCCATTCCAGGTATGCCGGAGCTTACCTCGATGATATTGTTAGTTACAGTGATAGCTGGGAGGAACACCTTGATCATCTATATAAAAGTAGTCACCTCATTAGAAACATTCGGTTTTACCATCAATCCCACAAAAACTACCCTAGCAGCCCAAACAGTAAAATACCTTGGTTACCTCTTAGGCGAAGGAATGATTCATCCACAGGAAAAGAAAGTCAAAGCCATCCAGTCCCTCCCTTTCCCCCAGTCCCGAAAAGACCTCCGAGCATTCTTAGGCCTGCTAGGCTATTACTGCAGGTTCATCCCCAACTTCTCCCAGACCGCTGCCCCACTCACTGACTTGTTAAAGAAATCAGCTAAGACAGAAGCCGCCCTGAAGAATCCCACACCCATATTGCGGCTTGCCTTCACTCGACTCAAGACTGCCTTGACATCCAAGCCTGTGTTGGTAAGTCCGGATTATTCCCGGCCCTTCATCCTACAAACTGACACCTCGGAACAGGGTCTGGGGGCGGTTCTTTCCCAGAAAGACATGAACGGGAACGAGAAACTTATATTGTATTTGAGTCGTAAACTATATCCCAGGGAAACTAACTGCGCAGTCGTGGAGAAAGAAGCACTTGCCATAAAATGGGCTGTTGAGAGCCTGAGGTATTATCTGGAAGGAGGGGAGTTCCTTATATATACAGACCATGCCCCTTTGGAGTGGATGGCCCGGAATAAAGGACATAATGACCGGGTCCTCCACTGGTTTCTGGCATTGCAACCATATAGGTTTCAGACAGTACACCGAAAGGGGACTGAACAAGGTAACGCCGATTACCTCTCCCGATACCCTATGACCCAAACCCGTACAAGAAGGACAGCTAGGGGAAGGGGATGTGATGCGGCGCCATCCCTTACCTCCCTTGAGCCGCGTCTCTTCGGACCTTCGAGTTGTATGGAAACCACACCCGATGCGTCCCTAGCAACAACCCGGCCAACCAGAAACCCAACCTTCTGTCCTCTGTTCCAGGAGCCAATCAGGAGCAGCCGTTTCCCGGAAGCACACCATCACGACCCCAGAAGTATTTCCCCCATGCAGGAACCGGACGCTGGAAAAGCCGGAAGCAGGAACCAGACGGTTGTCGGATCAAGCTCGTGGCAGGCAACCCAGACCGGAGTGGAGACGGAGAAGGCGACCGAGGAAGAAGAAGAGTGGAGTGAGGACTGGTGGAGTCCGCAGGAGGTGGCTGGGGAGCGGCCGCAACTCAACCAGGAGAGTTGCGGCGGAGCGGTTGAGTAACCGAGAACCACCCCTGTAGCACATTAGGTGCATTGTAAATACTCTCCCCTTGTAAATCGTTCAGTAGAATCACGCAATCACCCGTAGCACTGTACTTAAACTGTATAGCACTTCCTAGCCCTGCATAGCACTGTAGATAGAGACTCTCCTTCCCTCTCACGTCCTATCACTCAGTGCACATTCTGCCTCTCGACTTCCGTCCTGTTTCCAGATCCTGACCCGACCCTACCTTCCCTTCCTCACTGTCATTTCCTCCCTCTCACTTGTACCCAGGTGCTGGTGAACGGTTCTAACCTACAAAGTCCGGTGGGACTAACGGCTCCTTTATTTTTTGTTTTCTCTCCCGGAACCTCCGAGGACTACCCAGACCCGAACTCCGGAGGAACCAGCTCTCCGAGTGTCCCAGACCAGAGCCCATCCATCATCCAGAGGAGCTATTTTGTGTTCATTATATAAAGACCCTTACGTACTCTGTTTATCCAGTGGGAGAAAAATAAACAAACATTGCCCACTACATACGGCCTCCGCACTTGATATTCCGGTCCGCCAGTCCCCCACGTCCACAGTTGGTTTATTTAAAAGTTTGATAAGGAGAGGCAAAGAAGGGCGCTACTCATTATATATTATTTTGTTAATTACCAGGATTACACCCTGGTCTAAAGCCCTGATGATAATCCCCCAATGCAGAAGGGGATTGGAAACGCGTCGGCACGTTTTTAATCGTCTGTGAGGGACCAACATTGAATGGGACTCAAGTGAGGGTGTCATAATTGAAACATACCCCGAGAGCGAACTTTTATAAAAAATTATTTTCCCCGGAGCCTGCCTGTCATAGTGCCACATAGAATTTGAAATTTGGCAGGCAATTGTTGAAATTTTGGACTGGTGTAATTGATTGATGCAAATACAACAGTGTTTTGTCTTTGTTTTTGATTATAATATGTTTTTGTAAAATGTTTTTCATACAATTTTGATTCGCACAATATACTAAATGAAATGTGTATTCCTCCTATGCATCAAAAGTAATGAAAAGTTGTTTGAAATGAAGTTGAATCAATACAAATATGAAAGTACAATGATTTTTTGAGTTGTATTTCGAATCTGCAGTATTAATTAGCAGTACTGAAATTGGTGGCCTGATACCCCTTGTTTGAAAAAATTTATTAGACGTCCTGCCAGGCTCCCAGAACGGACGAAAACCCTTTGGTTTATACCAATTAGAGCGGGCAACTGTCCACGTGGGTTATAGCGAAGAATAAGCCTACAAGAAATTCAGAAAGAAATGTATCTTATTGTTGGCGCCGACCACAGTCGCCTCCAACATAAACGATGGCAGAAAAGGATACCCTTTCATTCAATGAAGCACACATTCAGAGTTTACTCTCTAATCCTTCCCCCCTCTCCTCCATAAATCTAAGCGCCACAGCTAAACAACAAAATAAGTCTGACAAATTAATAAGGTTAAGCAAAAAACACATTAGGACTAAGCTACATGGGCATTTCCTCTTATCCCATTTAGGAGCAGGGACCATCCCATGGGGATTGCAAGTAAAGAATATCCCTGTGGTCATTACCGAGGATCCCAAATATAAAAAGGGATTCAGCCTCATGAGCACAAAGTGTAGCCGAGACTTAATGGTACATACTATCGAGACTGCAGCCCGCATATGTCAAAAACAACTTGAAGAACTTGAGAGCATAACTATATCCATTAGAAACAATCACTCTGAAGCCTATCCCAGAACATTGCTAGAGAAAATTGAAAAGGAGGTACAGACGTCCAAGGACAACACAATTAATTTCAAGACCAACAAATTTGAGAAGGACACAAAAAATTTCAACATTGAAACTGTATACCCTTATCTTAAAGAAGATTACTACACAGAAGTAGAAGCATGCAGAGTGTTAACTCAATACCAAGGAAGATCAAAAAACCGATTTACAACCTGTTCGGAGTCATCCTCCTCGGACTCATCTGGTGACACAAGTCCCTGAGAAGGGACATCTAAGCGACAGGGTCCTTTTTTAGAACAAGGCGACCCGAGAAGCAGAGTACGCTTCAAGCCTACTCAACCACAAAGGGAAAAAGTAGAACCCGCAAGAACTATTACAAGAGTTGAATACCACGTCCATAGTCAATTTATCATCAAGAGTACTAACTCAAGCCGAAAAATCCGTTCTGGAGTTGGGAATAAAATTTGTCCCCTCAATACGGACTGACTTTGCGAATTTGAAAATAGAGACATTGGATCTCTTTCGAAAGATTCATTTGAAGGTGTTTTTTGCAGGAAAAGACTATCAAGGAAACAAAGAAGCCTCGGGCCTAACCAAAAAAATCTACGTTTACCCCTCCACCACATCTGATGCCGAAACAAGTGATCGCGTTTGAACAAGCAGTCATGTCTTCAATTAACCATCTTGAAAAACAAAAACAATATGTTCAAATGAACATATCGAAACAACAGCACGAGGCGATTAGGAACTTACAGAATTAAGAATCTGTGATTATAAAACCCGCCAACAAGGAGGAAGCACTTGTAGTGTGGGCCAGAGACCTGTATATAGCAGAAGCGAACAAACAAATTTTGAACAAAGAATGGTACAGACTACTGAGTGAAGATCCCACCCGTCTTATCGAGGAAGAGATAAAAGAAAAACTCAAATTGGACCGGGAAGAAGGAATCCTGGGACCGTAGGAGTATGACTACTTGAACCAAACAAATCTGCGTATACCGGTCTTTTACTTCCTACCCCAAATCCAGAAAAGCATGACAGACCCGCCCGGGAGACCGATTGTCTCCGGGTGTGAATCAATATTAGAGTCATTTTCTTGAAGCAGTTCATCAACCAAGTACCCTCATATTTGCAAGACACTACTGACTTCTTGAATAAAATTGAAGGTCAATCGTTCAACAGTAATTTGCAGTGGCTAGTGTCCTTCGGCGTAACGTCACTTTATACACAAATCCCCCAGGACGAAGCGCTGGAAGCCATGGAGTTTTATCTTGAAACACCTACAAGACAACACAGAGTCCCGACAGCTTTCATCTTAGATCTGGCTCGAATTGCATTGAAGCGTAATTATTTCAGGTTTGAGAACACGTTCTATATGCAGGTAAAGGGCTCAGCAATGGGGTGTCCTTTCGCACCTAAAATGGCCATAATGTTCATGACCCTGTTTGAACAAAAATTTATTGACAACGATAATCCATTTAGCGACTGTATCACACAGTGGTACAAGTACATTGACGACGTCTGGTGCGTGTGGAGTGGCCCTGAAGAGCGACTAACACAATTCCATGAATGGTTAAACGCAAGACATCCAGATATCAAATTTACCATGACAAAAAGTCGATCAGTATTGACATTTCTTGACGTGGAAGTATTTGAAGAGAATCGGAAACTAACTACAACACTGCATCGGAAATCCACTGACAGAAATACCATCTTACACTATCGGAGCTCCTATCCCAAAAATCTGAAAAACAATTTACCATACGGACAGCTACTAAGAATAAGGCGCAATTGCACGCGCAAAGAAGATTTTATGGTTAATGCATCCATCTTTAACGACCAATTAAGAGATCGAGGTTATCCCCTAAAATTGTTGAAACACGCTGTCAAAAGAGCTTGGTATACACCACGAGACACCCTGCTAATCAAAGAAGTGAAACCTCCTATGGAGAAACTGGTATGTGTATCCACGTTTGGTCCACATACCAATAAATACAAGAAGATCATCCTATCAAATTGGCACCTTTTAACCGGATTGGACCTCCAGATGGAAAAACCTCTATTTGCCATGCGCAAAAATAAAAACATTGGACAAAAAATATTCAGAACCGACTTGGGACGAACACCAACGCCAGTCAGTGATTTGCGCACGCAGTGGAAGTTACCCCCCGTTAAAGGTCACAGAAAATGTGGGAACTGCTCCGTCTGCGGTACGACAATTGAGGGCCATGAGTTTATACATGACGGCATTAAATGGACACACAAGGAGTTCACTAACTGTAAAACTAGGAATACCATTCATGCGATCAAATGCCCATGTTCTCAAATATACATCGGCAAAACGACCCAACAGGTGAACCAGCGAATCGTACAACATAGATCGCGCATCAAAAATCAAGTACTGACCGCCCCAATGGTGCAACATTTTGTTGACCAACAACATTCAGAAAGAGACCCTCAATGGACTGTACTATCCGGTATTAAATTGCCCCCACGCAGAGGCAATTTAGAAAATAAGCTGGCTAAAAAAGAAGCGTATCTAATTCTAAAGTTCCATTGTACTGTCCGATTTCGCTCCAGAGAATCCGGTTGTAGTATATAATAGTCCACCTCCCAACGTCACAAACACTCTAGAAGTAATACATAGAGTATTTGAGCCATTAGGCGAGGTAAAAAAGGGAGGGAAAGGGAAGGGACAGCAGGGGAAGGGAGTTACCTGTAACGACAAAGCATACACTTAGAAACTGTCATATCGTATTCAGGCTACTCTCGAATGGTCTCAATAGATGATCAATTGTACCTGCACAATCAAGGAAACAAAACTTCTGTTTAAAATCCTTCTCATTCACCACCAGCCTTGACTGAGTTGTGCCTAAATGAAACATAAACAATACTCAAGTTTCACACAGAAAACAAAAACATATGACCTACATATGTGTAATATCATAAACACCCCTTCTGCCTACAATGACAAGTGTGTGTGGATTAAGTTGCAATACTGGGTTCTGATGTTGGAAATTAAATAACGACAATGAAGGCAATGCATTCCATATATGGGGCTTGGAAAGAAAGGTAACTGAAATAGCGCACAGGCCTTACAGATACGGTAGTGTGTAGGGAGCAAGAACCACAACACTCCGCTCTGGCAAGGAATAGGATCAAAAGATCACAATGCGAAGAACAGATTTCCCTTCAAGGCCACATAAATGCAAATATCTCTCTAATTAATGAGATGATGGTGACAAAGGCACAATGATCTCTATCATTCTTTCAAAAATACACATTTTATTTAATTTTACCTTTTTTTAAATGACTTATCATTGCTTTTTATGTATAGAAATCTCTTTAGTAATTCTTCACATATCGAAAATTCCAATTTATTTAAAAAGGAAAAACTTTTTTTTGATACATAAACTTTTCTTTAAATAGATTACAAAAACAAGTGAAAAGAGAAAAAATAATGAGATACATACAATTGACTGCTATATACAAAACCAATATCTTAACATATATCTACAATTCATAAGTGCCACCGGTAATAAACAGTCCATTACAACATTCTCACCCATTCACAACATCCTCAACAGTCTCACCCTATCTACAAACATCACCACACCAACAGAAACAAGGCATAGTTGAGACAAGAGCTATAAACAAAGGACCCTATGGAGATACCAGCCAACCTACAGAGGTGGGGGTAAGACATCAGATTTAGTTGAGCACGGTACACACTTTTGTACTAACAATCACTTTTTGACTGAATCCTATTACCTATCCTCCTCCTTTCCTCTTTTTTTAGTTGAAGACAATGCACTGATTTTATTATATCAAGAGGTTCAACGTGACTATCTGAATATCCCTCGATAAGGGTAGGAGTTGATTGTGGTTTTGTATGTTATAACATGACCTCATTAGCTTCAGAGAGATAACAGCCTTTCTATCTTTTGTCATTTTATTAACAGGACATCATATTGGAATACGTTCCCAAAAAAAAGGAATCCTAAAATTATCACAGGATACTATTAAAGAAATCTCCTTTGAGCTTTTGAATCATAGTCTTTCATGTAAGTATTTACAAGCTAAATTTCCAATCATGATTAATTAAATTACGAGATTGGTCTTGTATTTAATAAATTACATTAAATAGAACACCCTATAGGAGAGAGGTTGAGAGGACAGTGTACTTATATAGAAAAAATGTTTCTCCATTTGCTTGTGTTGCTTTCTCTTATGAACTTGTCTCATATACTATGCTCATGTTAAATGTTTTTCTTATTTCTTCTTTTTTCATAAATTGGTTCACTGGTCGCATTATTTGGGATGTCTTTATTGTTGTCTTCAACAATGTAATTTTTCAACATGGTTATTGGTGACAATTTTTTATATATCATAGGTCCCCTGGATATTTTGGCTGTTTTTATTGGAAGAGGTCCTGAAGAAGGTGGCCGTGAGCCGCCGAAACGCGCGTCGACCAAGTGCGGGGTCTCATATTCATTCTGAGACCTGTATTCACGATTTTCCTTCCTTGTTTCAGTTGGTGTGGTGATGTTTATAGATAGGGTGAGACTGTTGAGGATGTTGTGAATGGGTGAGAATGTTGTAATGGACTGTTTATTACCGAGGGCACTTATGAATTGTAGATATATGTTAAGATATTGGTTTTGTATATAGCAATCAATTGTATGTATCTCATTATTTTTTCTCTTATCACTTGTTTCTGTAATCTATTTAAAGAAAAGTTTATGTATCAAAAAAAGTTTTTCCTTTTTAAAAACATTGTAATTTTCGATATGTGAAGAATTACTAAAGAGATTTCTATACATAAAAAGCAATGATAAGTAATTTAAAAAAAAGGTAAAATGAAATACAATTCGTATTTTTGAAAGAATGATAGAGATCATTGTGCCTTTGTCACCATCATCTCATTAATTAGAGACATATTTGCATTTATGTGGCCTTGAAGGGAAATCTGTTGTGTGGTTTCATTCCCCTCCTTTCCCTGGCCTGATCAATTCTTGAGGGGTTCCCATTAAATTTGCTATAGGATCAAAAGATCTCATAAAGTAAACTGTAATTGATCCTGAGGAAAGAACCAAGGTGAACAGGAAATTCAGGCACAAGTATTCCACTTCGTTAGTCACCGTGTATATGAGAAAGAAAAGGACCACACGGTAGCGCGTAGTTGTGACCACTACTGCACTCCGCTGGTAAACCGCCTGCACAGTGATAGTCACATAAAACCAAAACACCAATTTCCCCTAGAAGAATGAGCTCTCTTCCAAAACGGGTTGAAACGGTAACGCATAGCCTAAACTACCGCGCTCCGCTTCTGAAGTCAAAACACAAAGGAAAATGCTCATCTACGTACGGCAGCACGGCTGAAGGCAACGCGCTCCGTCAATGATGAGCCAGATAATAACTTCCAGCTCCTACCTCGTGACAGGAATCGAACCAGCGGCTTCTTCATACTCCGAAGCCAGGAGTCAAAAGGCGACGTGAAGGGTGCTCCTCTACCAGCCGCAAGGAACAAGAATGCTGCGAATTACACGCAACAGGAAGCGTGTCAGGATCACAATTAACACCTCCCCTAGCAGCCGGGGAGTCTGGGATTTGTAGTTTTTCGAGCATGTCCACTCCTACATAGTGCGTGAATTATGAGCTGGGTCACACAGCATTGTAGGCGCATGGCCTGGACCCTGACATGTACAACAAGAGGATTGAATGAGCTAAGCGAGTTGAGCCAAGCACAAACTTGAACATTGGAACCACAAGTCCCAGAATCCAAAGGGACAAGGAACACAATGATGACGCGCATAAAGGCAGAGACAGCACAAGCATCGAGTGATACACGTTTGGTGAGAGAAGACTGAATCTTTGCCAGAACACAGCTGCAAAGTAAGTGAAACCTGCCGCAAACACCGTTATGAAATGTGAACTAGATGGGCGGTGAAACTGCCATACATAACATAAATGACACAGATGTACGAAGACTCCAGGAAGTGCTTCCAACTCTAAGTCATAAAAAACAACGATAGTAGTTAAGATTGTTCCATAACGTCAGACTCAAACTTATATGAAATCAATTATGTTGTGTTTAGGGACAGAAGATGGACCTTTAAAAGAACCCCATCAAAAGCTATAAGGTACTCTTGGGATGTACTTAGTGGGTTGGTTTATTTAAAAGTTTGATAAGGAGAGGCAAAGAAGGGCGCTACTCATTATATATTATTTTGTTAATTACCAGGATTACACCGCGGTCTAAAGCCCTGATGATAATCCCCCAATGCAGAAGGGGATTTGAAACGCGTCGGCACGTCTTTAATAGTCTGTGAGGGACCAACATTGAATGGGACTCAAGTGAGGGTGTCATAATTGAAAGATACCCCGAGAGCGAAATTTTATAAAAAATAATTTTTCCCGGAGCCTGCCTGTCATAGTGCCACATAGAATTTGAAATTTGGCAGGCAATTGTTGTAATTTTGGACTGGTATAATTGATTAGTGCAAATACAACAGTGTTTTTTCTTTATTTTTGATAATAATATGTTTTTGTAAAATGTTTTTCATACAATTTTGATTCGTACAATATACTAAATGAAATGTGTATTCCTCCTATGCATCAAAAGTAATGAAAAGTTGTTTGAAATGAAGTTGAATCAATACAAATATGAAAGTAGAGTACAATGATTTTTTGCGTTGTATTTCGAATCTGCAGTATTAATTAGCAGTACTGAAATTGGTGGCCTGATACCCCTTGTTTGAAAAAATGTATTAGACGTCCTGCCAGGCTCCCAGAACGGACGAAAACCCTTTGGTTTAAACCAATTAGAGCGGCAACTGTCCATGTGGGTTATAGCGAAGAATAAGCCTACAAGAAATTCAGAAAGAAATGTATCCTATTGTTGGAGCCGACCACAGTCGCCTCCAACATAAACAATTACAGAAAAGGATACCCTTTCATTTACTGAAGCACACATTCAGAGTTTACTCTCTAATCCTTCCCCCCTTTCCTCCATAAATCTAAGCGCCACAGCTAAACAACAAAATAAGTCTGACAAATTAATAAGGTTAAGCAAAAAACACATTAGGACTAAGCTACATGGGCATTTCCTCTTATCCCTTTTAGGAGCAGGGACCATCCCGTGGGGATTGCAAGTAAAGAATATCCCCGTGGTCTTTACCGAGTATCCCGAATATAAAAAGGGATTCAGCCTCATGAGCACAAAGTGTAGCCGAGACTTAATGGTACATACTATCAAGACTGCAGCCCGCATATGTCAAAAAGAACTTGAAGAACTTGAGAGCATAACTATATCCATTAGAAACAATCACTCTGAAGCCGATCCCAGAGCATTGCTAGAGAAAATTGAAAAGGAGGTACAGACGTCCAAGGACAACACAATTAATTTCAAGACCGACAAATTTGAGAAGGATACAAAAAATTTCAACATTAAAACTGTATACCCTTATCTTAAAGAAGATTACTACACACAAGTAGAAGCATGCAGAGTGTTAACTCAATACCAAGGAAGATCAAAAAAACGATTCACAACCTGTTCTGAGTCATCCTCCTCGGACTCATCTGGTGACAAAAGTCCCCGAGAAGGGACATCTAAGCGACAGGGTCCTTTTTTAAGACAAGGCGACCCTAGACACAGAGTACGCTTCAAGCCACCTCAACCACAAAGGGAAAAAGTAGAACCCGCAAGCACTATTACAAGAGTTGAATACCACGTCCATAGTCAATTTATCATCAAGAGTACTAACTCAAGCCGAAAAATCCGTTCTGGAGTTGGGAATAAAATTTGTCCCCTCAATACGGACTGACTTTGCGAATTTGAAAATAGAGACAATGGATCTCTTTCAAAAGATTCATTTGAAGGTGTTTTTTGCAGGAAAAGAATATCAAGGAAACAAAGAAGCCTCGGGCCTAACCAAAAAAATTTCTACGTTTACCCCTCCACCACACCTGATGCCGAAATAAGTGATCGCGTTTGAACAAGCAGTTATGTCTTCAATTAACCATCTTGAAAAACAAAAACAATATGTTCAAATGAACATATCAAAACAACAGCACGAGGCGATTAAGAACTTACAGAATGAAGAATCTGTGATTATAAAACCCGCCAACAAGGGGGAAG
This sequence comes from Lissotriton vulgaris, assembly GCF_964263255.1. Lineage (NCBI taxonomy): Eukaryota > Metazoa > Chordata > Amphibia > Caudata > Salamandridae > Lissotriton > Lissotriton vulgaris. The sequence continues at coordinate 430,121,982 of NC_141698.1, read as the reverse complement.
CACTTGTAGTGTGGGCCAGAGACCTGTATATAGCAGAAGCGAACAAACACATTTTGAACAAAGAATGGTACAGACTACTGAGTGAAGATCCCACCCGTCTTATCGAGGAAGAGATAAAAGAAAAACTCAAATTGGACCGGGAAGAAGGAATCCTGGGACCGTAGGAGTATGACTACTTGAACAAAACAAATCCGCGTATCCCGGTCATTTACTTCCTACCCAAAATCCACAAAAGCATGACAGCCCCTCCCGGGAGACCGATTGTCTCCGGGTGTGAATCAATATTAGAGCCAGTGGCCAAATATGTTGACATTTTCTTGAAGCAGTTCATCAACCAAGTACCCTCATATTTGGGAGACACTACTGACTTCTTGAATAAAATTTAAGGTCAATCGTTCAACAGTAATTTGCAGTGGCTAGTGTCCTTCGACGTAACGTCACTTTATACACAAATCCCCCAGGACGAAGCGCTGGAAGCCATGGAGTTTTATCTTGAAACACGTACAAGACAACACAGAGTCCCGACAGCTTTCATCTTAGATCTGGCTCGAATTGCATTGAAGCGTGATTATTTCAGGTTTGAGAACACGTTCTATATGCAGGTAAAAAGCTCAGCAATGGGGTGTCCTTTCGCACCTAAAATGGCCATAATGTTCATGACCCTGTTTGAACAAAAATTTATCGACAACGATAATCCATTTAGCGACTGTATCACACAGTGGTACAGGTACATTGATGACGTCTGGTGCGTGTGGAGTGGCCCTGAAGAGCGACTAACACAATTCCATGAATGGTTAAACGCAAGACATCCAGATATCAAATTTACCATGACAAAAAGTCGATCAGTATTGACATTTCTTGATGTGGAAGTATTTGAAGAGAATCGGAAACTAACTACAACACTACATCGGAAATCCCCTTACAGAAATACCATCTTACACTATCGGAGCTCCTATCCCAGAAATCTGAAAAACAATTTACCATACGGACAGCTACTAAGTATAAGGCGCAATTGCACGCGCAAAGAAGATTTTATGGTTAATGCATCCATCTTTAACGACCAATTAAGAGATCGAGGTTATCCCTTAAAATTGTTGAAACATGCTGTCAAAAGAGCTTGGTATACACCACGAGACACCCTGCTAATCAAAGAAGTGAAACCTCCTATGGAGAAACTGGTATGTGTATCCACGTTTGGTACACATACCAATAAATACAAGAAGATCATCCTATCAAATTGGCACCTTTTAACCGGATTGGACCTCCAGATGGAAAAACCTCTATTTGCCATGCGCAAAAATAAAAACATTGGACAAAAAATATTCAGAACCGACTTGGGACGAACACCAACGCCAGTCAGTGATTTGCGCACGCAGTGGAAGTTACCCCCCGTTAAAGGTCACAGAAAATGTGGGAACTGCTCCGTCTGCGGTCTGACAATTGAGGGCCATGATTTTATACATGACGGCATTAAATGGACACACAAGGAGTTCACTAACTGTAAAATTAGGAATACCATTTATGCGATCAAATGCCCATGTTCAAGAGACCCTCAATGGACTGTACTATCCGGTATTAAATTGCCCCCACGCAGAGGCAATTTAGAAAATAGGCTGGCTAAAAAAGAAGCGTATCTAATTCTAAAGTTCCATTGTACTGTCCGATTTCGCTCCACAGAATCCGGTTGTTGTATATAATGGTCCACCTCCCAACGTCACAAACAGTCTAGAAGTAATACATAGAGTATTTGAGCCATTAGGCGAGGGAAAATAGGGAGGGAAAGGGAAGGGACAGCAGGGAAAGGGAGTTACCTGTAACAACAAAGCATACACTTAGAAACTGTCATATCGTATTCAGGCTACTCTCGAATGGTCTCACTAGATGATCAATTGTACCTGCACAATAAAGGAAACAAAACTTCTGTTGAAAATCCTCCTCATTCACCACCAGCCTTGACTGAGTTGTGCCTAAATGAAACATAAACAATACTCAAGTTTCACACAGAAAACAAAAACATATGACCTACATATGTGTAATATCATAAACACCCCTTCTGCCTACCATGACAAGTGTGTGTGGATTGCGTTGCAATACTGGGTTCTGATGTTGGAAATTAAATAACGACAATGAAGGCAATGCATTCCATATATGAGGCTTGGAAAGAAAGGTAACTGAAATAGCGCACAGGCCTTACAGATACGGTAGTGTGTAGGGAGCAAGAACCACAACACTCCGCTCTGGCAAGGAATAGGATCAAAAGATCACAATGCGAAGAACAGATTTCCCTTCAAGGCCACATAAATGCAAATATCTCTCTAATTAATGAGAGGATGGTGACAAAGGCACAATGATTTCTATCATTCTTTCAAAAATACACATTTTATTTCATTTTACCTTCTTTTAAATGACTTATCATTGCTTTTTATGTATATTAATCTCTTTAGTAATTCTTCACATATCGAAAATTCCAATTTATTTAAAAAGGAAAAACTTTTTTTTGATACATAAACTTTTCTTTAAATAGATTACAAAAACAAGTGAAAAGAGAAAAAATAATGAGATACATACAATTGATTGCTATATACAAAACCAATATCTTAACATATATCTACAATTCATAAGTGCCACCGGTAATAAACAGTCCATTACAACATTCTCACCCATTCACAACATCCTCAACAGTCTCACCCTATCTACAAACATCACCACACCAACAGAAACAAGGCATAGTTGAGACAAGAGCTATAAACAAAGGACCATATGGAGATACCAGCCAACCTACAGAGGTGGGTGTAAGACATCAGATTTAGTTGAGCACGGTACACACTTTTGTATTAATAATCACTTTTTGACTGAATCCTATTACCTATCCTCCTCCTTTCCTCTTTTTTTAGTTGAAGACAATGCACTGATTTTATTATATCAAGAGGTTCAACGTGACTATCTGAATATCCCTCGATAAGGGTAGGAGTTGATTGTGCTTTTGTATGTTATAACATGACCACATTAGCTTCAGAGAGATAACAGCCTTTCTATCTTTGGTCATTTTATTAACAGGACATCATATTGGAATACGTTCCCAAAAAAAAGGAATCCTAAAATTATCACAGGATACTATTAAAGAAATCTCCTTTGAGCTTTTGAATCATAGTCTTTCATGTAAGTATTTAAATGCTAAATTTCCAATCATGATTAATTAAATTACGAGATTGGTCATGTATTTAATAAATTACATTAAATAGAACACCCTATATGAGAGAGGTTGAGAGGACAGTGTACTTATATAGAAAAAATGTTTCTCCATTTGCTTGTGTTGCTTTCTCTTATGAACTTGTCTCATATACTATGCTCATGTTAAATGTTTTTCTTATTTCTTCTTTTTTCATAAATTGGTTCACTGGTCGCATTATTTGGGATGTCTTTATTGTTGTCTTCAACAATGTTATTTTTTAACATGGTTATTGGTGACAATTTTTTATATATCATAGGTCCCCTGGATATTTTGGCTGTTTTTATTGGAAGAGGTCCTGAAGAAGGTGGCCGTGAGCCGCCGAAACGCGCGTCGACCAAGTGCGGGGTCTCATATTCATTCTGAGACCTGTATTCACGATTTTCCTTCCTTGTTTCAGTTGGTGTGGTGATGTTTATAGATAGAGTGAGACTGTTGAGGATGTTGTGAATGGGTGAGAATGTTGTAATGGACTGTTTATTACTGAGGGCACTTATGAATTGTAGATATATGTTAAGATATTGGTTTTGTATATAGCAATCAACTGTATGTATCTCATTATTTTTTCTCTTATCACTTGTTTCTGTAATCTATTTAAAGAAAAGTTTATGTATCAAAAAAAGTTTTTCCTTTTTAAAAAAATTGTAATTTTCGATATGTGAAGAATTAATAAAGAGATTTCTATACATAAAAAGCAATGATAAGTAATTTAAAAAAAAGGTAAAATGAAATAAAATTTGTATTTTTGAAAGAATGATAGAGATCATTGTGCCTTTGTCACCATCATCTCATTAATTAGAGAAATATTTGCATTCATGTGGCCTTGAAGGGAAATCTGTTCTTCACATTGTGTGGTTTCATTCCCCTCCTTTCCCTGGCCTGATCAATTCTTGAGGGGTTCCCATTAAATTTGCTATAGGATCAAAAGATCTCATAAAGTAAACTGTAATTGATCCTGAGGAAAGAACCACGGTGAACAGGAAATTCAGGCACAAGTATTCCACTTCGTTAGTCACCGTGTATATGAGAAAGAAAAGGACCACACGGTAGCGCGTAGTTGTGACCACTACTGCACTCCGCTGGTAAACCGCCTGCACAGTGATAGTCACATAAAACCAAAAACACCAATTTCCCCTAGAAGAATAAGCTCTCTTCCAAAACGAGTTGAAACGGTAACGCATAGCCTAAACTACCGCGCTCTGCTTCTGAAGTCAAAACACAAAGGAAAATGCTCATCTACGTACGGCAGCACGGCTGAAGGCAACGCGCTCCGTCAATGATGAGCCAGATAATAACTTCCAGGTCCTACCTCGTGACGGGAATCGAACCAGCGGCTTCTTCATACTCCGAAGCCAGGAGTCAAAAGGCGACGTGAAGGGTGCTCCTCTACCAGCCGCAAGGAACAAGAATGCTGCGAATTACACGCAACAGGAAGCGTGTCAGGATCACAATTAACACCTCCCCTAGCAGCCGGGGAGTCTGGGATTTGTAGTTTTTCGAGCATGTCCACTCCTACATAGTGCGTGAATTATGAGCTGGGTCACACAGCATTGTAGGCGCATGGCCTGGACCCTGACATGTACAACAAGAGGATTGAATGAGCTAAGCGAGTTGAACCAAGCACAAACTTGAACATTGGAACCACAAGTCCCAGAATCCAAAGGGACAAGGAACACAATAATGAAGCGCATAAAGGCAGAGACAGCACAAGCATCGAGTGATACACGTTTGGTGAGAGAAGACTGAATCTTTGCCAGAACACAGCTGCAAAGTAAGTGAAACCTGCCGCAAACACCGTTATGATATGTGAACTAGATGGGCGGTGAAACTGCCATACATAACAAAAATGTCACAGATGTACGAAGACTCCAGGAAGTGCTTCCAACTCTAAGTCATAAAAAACAACGATAGTAGTTAAGATTGTTCCATAACGTCAGACTCAAACTTATATAAAATCAATTATGTTGTGTTTAGGGACAGAAGATGGACCTTTAAAAGAACCCCATCAAAAGCTATAAGGTACTCTTGGGATGTACTTAGTGGGTTGGTTTATTTAAAAGTTTGATAAGGAGAGGCAAAGAAGGGCGCTACTCATTATATATTATTTTGTTAATTACCAGGATTACACCGTGGTCTAAAGCCCTGATGATAATCCCCCAATGCAGAAGGGGATTTGAATCGCGTCGGCACGTCTTTAATAGTCTGTGAGGGACCAACATTGAATGGGACTCAAGTGAGGGTGTCATAATTGAAACATACCCCGAGAGCGAACTTTTATAAAAAATAATTTTTCCCGGAGCCTGCCTGTCATAGTGCCACATAGAATTTGAAATTTGGCAGGCAATTGTTGAAATTTTGGACTGGTATAATTGATTGGTGCAAATACAACAGTGTTTTTTCTTTATTTTTGATTATAATATGTTTTTGTAAAATGTTTTTCATACAATTTTGATTCGCACAATATACTAAATGAAATGTGTATTCCTCCTATGCATCAAAAGTAATAAAAAGTTGTTTGAAATGAAGTTGAATCAATACAAATATGAAAGTAAAGTACAATGATTTTTTGCGTTGTATTTCGAATCTGCAGTATTAATTAGCAGTACTGAAATTGGTGGCCTGATACCCCTTGTTTGAAAAAATGTATTAGACGTCCTGCCAGGCTCCCAGAACGGACGAAAACCCTTTGGTTTAAACCAATTAGAGCGGCAACTGTCCACGTGGGTTATAGCGAAGAATAAGCCTACAAGAAATTCAGAAAGAAATGTATCCTATTGTTGGAGCCGACCACAGTCGCCTCCAACATAAACAATGGCAGAAAAGGATACCCTTTCATTTACTGAAGCACACATTCAGAGTTTACTCTCTAATCCTTCCCCCCTCTCCTCCATAAATCTAAGCGCCACAGCTAAACAACAAAATAAGTCTGACAAATTAATAAGGTTAAGCAAAAAACACATTAGGACTAAGCTACATGGGCATTTCCTCTTATCCCTTTTAGGAGCAGGGACCATCCCGTGGGGATTGCAAGTAAAGAATATCCCCGTGGTCTTTACCGAGTATCCCGAATATAAAAAGGGATTCAGCCTCATGAGCACAAAGTGTAGCCGAGACTTAATGGTACATACTATCGAGACTGCAGCCCGTATATGTCAAAAAGAACTTGAAGAACTTGAGAGCATAACTATATCCATTAGAAACAATCACTCTGAAGCCGATCCCAGAGCATTGCTAGAGAAAATTGAAAAGGAGGTACAGACGTCCAAGGACAACACAATTAATTTCAAGACCTACAAATTTGAGAAGGATACAAAAAATTTCAACATTAAAACTGTATACCCTTATCTTAAAGAAGATTACTACACACAAGTAGAAGCATGCAGCGTGTTAACTCAATACCAAGGAAGATCAAAAAACCGATTCACAACCTGTTCGGAGTCATCCTCCTCGGACTCATCTGGTGACAGAAGTCCCCGAGAAGGGACATCTAAGCGACAGGGTCCTTTTCTAAGACAAGGCGACCCTAGAAACAGAGTACGCTTCAAGCCACCTCAACCACAAAGGGAAAACGTAGAACCCGCAAGCACTACTACAAGAGTTGAATACCACGTCCATAGTCAATTTATCATCAAGAGTACTAACTCAAGCCGAAAAATCCGTTCTGGAGTTGGGAATAAAATTTGTCCCCTCAATACGGACTGACTTTGCGAATTTGAAAATAGAGACATAGGATCTCTTTTGAAAGATTCATTTGAAGGTGTTTTTTGCAGGAAAATAATATCAAGGAAACAAAGAAGCCTCGGGCCTAACCAAAAAAATCAACGTTTAGCCCTCCACCACACCTGATGCCGAAACAAGTGATCGTGTTTGAAAAAGCAGTCATGTCTTCAATTAACCATCTTGAAAAACAAAAACAATATGTTCAAATGAACATATCGAAACAACAGCACGAGGCGATTAAGAACTTACAGAATGAAGAATCTGTGATTATAAAACCCGCCAACAAGGGGGAAGCACTTGTAGTGTGGGCCAGAGACCTGTATATAGCAGAAGCGAACAAACACATTTTGAACAAAGAATGGTACAGACTACTGAGTGAAGATCCCACCCGTCTTATCGAGGAAGAGATAAAAGAAAACTCAAATTGGACCGGGAAGAAGGAATCCTGGGACCGTAGGAGTATGACTACTTGAACAAAACAAATCCGCGTATCCCGGTCATTTACTTCCTACCCAAAATCCACAAAAGCATGACAGACCCTCCCGGGAGACCGATTGTCTCCGGGTGTGAATCAATATTAGAGCCAGTGGCCAAATATGTTGACATTTTCTTGAAGCAGTTCATCAACCAAGTACCCTCATATTTGGGAGACACTACTGACTTCTTGAATAAAATTTAAGGTCAATCGTTCAACAGTAATTTGCAGTGGCTGGTGTCCTTCGACGTAACGTCACTTTATACACAAATCCCCCAGGACGAAGCGCTGGAAGCCAAGGAGTTTTATCTTGAAACACGTACAAGACAACACAGAGTCCTGACAGCTTTCATCTTAGATCTGGCTCGAATTGCATTGAAGTGTGAATATTTCAGGTTTGAGAACACGTTCTATATGCAGGTAAAGGGCTCAGCAATGGGGTGTCCTTTCGCACCTAAAATGGCCATAATGTTCATGACCCTGTTTGAACAAAAATTTATCGACAACGATAATCCATTTAGCGACTGTATCACACAGTGGTACAGGTACATTGATGGCGTCTGGTGCGTGTGGAGTGGCCCTGAAGAGAGACTAACACAATTCCATGAATGGTTAAACGCAAGACATCCAGATATCAAATTTACCATGACAAAAAGTCGATCAGTATTGACATTTCTTGACGTGGAAGTATTTGAAGAGAATCGGAAACTAACTACAACACTACATCGGAAATCCACTGACAGAAATACCATCTTACACTATCGGAGCTCCTATCCCAGAAATCTGAAAAACAATTTACCATACGGACAGCTACTAAGAATAAGGCGCAATTGCACGCGCAAAGAAGATTTTATGGTTAATGCATCCATCTTTAACGACCAATTAAGAGATCGGGGTTATCCCCTAAAATTTTTGAAACATGCTGTCAAAAGAGCTTGGTATACACCACGAGACACCCTGCTAATCAAAGAAGTGAAACCTCCTATGGAGAAACTGGTATGTGTATCCACGTTTGGTACACATACCAATAAATACAAGAAGATCATCCTATCAAATTGGCACCTTTTAACCGGATTGGACCTCCAGATGGAAAAACCTCTATTTGCCATGCGCAAAAATAAAAACATTGGACAAAAAATATTCAGAACCGACTTGGGACTAACACCAACGCCAGTCAGTGATTTGCGCACGCAGTGGAAGTTACCCCCCGTTAAAGGTCACAGAAAATGTGGGAACTGCTCCGTCTGCGGTACGACAATTGAGGGCCATGAGTTTATACATGACGGGATTAAATGGACACACAAGGAGTTCACTAACTGTAAAATTAGGAATACCATTTATGCGATCAAATGCCCATGTTCTCAAATATACATTGGCAAAACGACCCAACAGGTGAACCAGCGAATCGTACAACATAGATCGCGGATCAAAAATCAAGTACTGACCGCCCCAATGGTGCAACATTTTGTTGACCAACAACATTCAGAAAGAGACCCTCAATGGACTGTACTATCCGGTATTAAATTGCCCCCACGCAGAGGCAATTTAGAAAATAGGCTGGCTAAAAAAGAAGCGTATCTAATTCTAAAGTTCCATTGTACTGTCCGATTTCGCTCCACAGAATCCGGTTGTAGTATATAATGGTCCACCTCCCAACGCCACAAACAGTCTAGAAGTAATACATAGAGTATTTGAGCCATTAGGCGAGGGAAAATAGGGAGGGAAAGGGAAGGGACAGCAGGGAAAGGGAGTTACCTGTAACAACAAAGCATACACTTAGAAACTGTCATATCGTATTCAGGCTACTCTCGAATGGTCTCACTAGATGATCAATTGTACCTGCACAATAAAGGAAACAAAACTTCTGTTGAAAATCCTCCTCATTCACCACCAGCCTTGACTGAGTTGTTCCTAAATGAAACATAAACAATACTCAAGTTTCACACAGAAAACAAAAACATATGACCTACATATGTGTAATATCATAAACACCCCTTCTGCCTACCATGACATGTGTGTGTGGATTGCGTTGCAATACTGGGTTCTGATGTTGGAAATTAAATAACGACAATGAAGGCAATGCATTCCATATATGAGGCTTGGAAAGAAAGGTAACTGAAATAGCGCACAGGCCTTACAGATACGGTAGTGTGTAGGGAGCAAGAACCACAACACTCCGCTCTGGCAAGGTATAGGATCAAAAGATCACAATGCGAAGAACAGATTTCCCTACAAGGCCACATAAATGCAAATATGTCTCTAATTAATGAGATGATGGTGACAAATGCACAATGATCTCTATCATTCTTTCAAAAATACACATTTTATTTCATTTTACCTATTTTTTTAAATGACTTAGCATTGCTTTTTATGTATAAAAATCTCTTTGGTAATTCTTCACATATCGAAAATTAAAAGATTTTTAAAAAGGAAAAACTTTTTTTTGATACATAAACTTTTCTTTAAATAGATTACAAAAACAAGTGAAAAGAGAAAAAATAATGAGATACATTCAATTGATTGCTATATACAAAACCAATATCTTAACATATATCTACAATTCATAAGTGCCCCCGGTAATAAACAGTCCATTACAACATTCTCACCCATTCACAACATCCTCAACAGTCTCACCCTATCTACAAACATCACCACACCAACTGAAACAAGGCATAGTTGAGAAAAGAGCTATAAACAAAGGACCCTATGGAGATAACAGCCAACTTACAGAGGTGGGTGTAAGACATCAGATTTAGTTGAGCACGGTACACACTTTTGTAGTAACAATCACTTTTTGACTGAATCCTATTACCTATCCTCCTCCCTTCCTCTTTTTTTAGTTGAAGACAATGCACTGATTTTATTATATCAAGAGGTTCAACGTGACCATCTGAATATCCCTCGATAAGGGTAAGAGTTGATTGTGGTTTTGTATGTTATAACATGACCACATTAGCTTCAGAGAGATAACAGCCTTTCTATCTTTGGTCATTTTATTAACAGGACATCATATTGGAATACGTTCCCAAAAAAAGGAATCCTAAAATTATCACAGGATACTATTAGGGAAATCTCCTTTGAGCTTTTGAATCATAATCTTTCATGTAAGTATTTAAAAGCTAAATTTCCAATCATGATTAATTAAATTAAGAGATTGGTCATGTATTTAATAAATTCCATTAAATAGAACACCCTATAGGAGAGAGGTTGAGAGGACAGTGTACTTATATAGAAAAAATGTTTCTCCATTTGCTTGTGTTGCTTTCTCTTATGAACTTGTCTCATATACTATGCTCATGTTAAATGTTTTTCTTATTTCTTCTTTTTTCATAAATTGGTTCACTGGTCGCATTATTTGGGATGTCTTTATTGTTGTCTTCAACAATGTTATTTTTCAACATGGTTATTGGTGACAATTTTTTATATATCATAGGTCCCCTGGATATTTTGGCTGTTTTTATTGGAAGAGGTCCTGAAGAAGGTGGCCGTGAGCCGCCGAAACGCGCGTCGACCAAGTGCAGGGTCTCATATTAATTCTGAGACCTGTATTCACGATTTTTCTTCCTTGTTTCAGTTGGTGTGGTGATGTTTGTAGATATGGTGAGACTGTTGAGGATGTTGTGAATGGGTGAGAATGTTGTTATGGACTGTTTATTACCGGGGGCACTTATGAATTGTAGATATATGTTAAGATATTGGTTTTGTATATAGCAATCAATTGTATGTATCTCATTATTTTTTCTCTTATCACTTGTTTCTGTAATCTATTTAAAGAAAAGTTTATGTATCAAAAAAAGTTTTTCCTTTTTAAAAAAATTGTAATTTTCGATATGTGAAGAATTACTAAAGAAATTTCTATACATAAAAAGCAATAATAAGTAATTTAAAAAAAAGGTAAAATGAAATAAAATTCGTATTTTTGAAAGAATGATAGAGATCATTGTGCCTTTGTCACCATCATCTCATTAATTAGAGACATATTTGCATTTATGTGGCCTTGAAGGGAAATCTGTTCTTCACATTGTGTGGTTTCATTCCCCTCCTTTCCCTGGCCTGATCAGTTCTTGAGGGGGGTTCCATTATAATTGCTATAGGATCAAAAGATCTCATAAAGTAAACTGTAATTGATCCTGAGGAAAGAACCACGGTGAACAGGAAATTCAGCACAAGTATTCCACTTCGTTAGTCACCGTGTATATGAGAAAGAAAAGGACCACACGGTAGCGCGTAGTTGTGACCACTACTGCACTCCGCTGGTAAACCGCCTGCACAGTGATAGTCACGTAAAACCAAAACACCAATTTCCCCTAGAAGAATGAGCTCTCTTCCAAAACGGGTTGAAACGGTAACCCGTAGCCTAAACTACAGCGCTCCGCTTCTGAAGTCAAAACACAAAGGAAAATGCTCATCTACGTACGGCAGCACGGCTGAAGGCAACGCGCTCCGTCAATGATGAGCCAGATAATAACTTCCAGCTCCTACCTCGGGACGGGAATCGAACCAGCGGCTTCTTCATACTCCGAAGCCAGGAGTCAAAAGGCGACGTGAAGGGTGCTCCTCTACCAGCCGCAAGGAACAAGAATGCTGAGAATTACACTCAACAGGAAGCGTGTCAGGATCACAATTAACACCTCCCCTAGCAGCCGGGGAGTCTGGGATTTGTAGTTTTTCGAGCATGTCCACTCCTACATAGTGCGTGAATTATGAGCTGGTTCACACAGCATTGTAGGCGGATGGCCTGGACCCTGACATGTACAACAAGAGGATTGAATGAGCTAAGCGAGTTGAACCAAGCACAAACTTGAACATTGGAACCACAAGTCCCAGAATCCAAAGGGACAAGGAACACAATGATGACGCGCATAAAGGCAGAGACAGCACAAGCATTGAGTGATACACGTTTGGTGAGAGAAGACTGAATCTATGCCAGAACACAGCTGCAAAGTAAGTGAAACCTGCCGCAAACACCGTTATGAAATGTGAACTAGATGGGCGGTGAAACTGACATACATAACAAAAATGTCACAGATGTACGAAGACTCCAGGAAGTGCTTCCAACTCTAAGTCATAAAAAACAACGATAGTAGTTAAGATTGTTCCATAACGTCAGACTCAAACTTATATAAAATCAATTATGTTGTGTTTAGGGACAGAAGATGGACCTTTAAAAGAACCCCATCAAAAGCTATAAGGTACTCTTGGTATGTACTTAGTGGGTTGGTTTATTTAAAAGTTTGATAAGGAGAGGCAAGGAAGGGCGCTACTCATTATATATTATTTTGTTAATTACCAGGATTACACCGTGGTCTAAAGCCCTGATGATAATCCCCCAATGCAGAAGGGGATTGGAAACACGTCGGCAAGTCTTTAATCGTCTGTGAGGGACCAACATTGAATGGGACTCAAGTGAGGGTGTCATAATTGAAACATACCCCGAGAGCGAACTTTTATAAAAAATAATTTTCCCTGGAGCCTGCCTGTCATAGTGCCACATAGAATTTGAAATTTGGCAGGCAATTGTTGAAATTTTGGACTGGTGTAATTGATTGATGCAAATACAACAGTGTTTTGTCTTTGTTTTTGATTATAATATGTTTTTGTAAAATGTTTTTCATACAATTTTGATTCGCACAATATACTAAATGAAATGTGTATTCCTCCTATGCATCAAAAGTAATGAAATGTTGTTTGAAATGAAGTTGAATCAATACAAATATGAAAGTAAAGTACAATGATTTTTTGCGTTGTATTTCGAATCTGCAGTATTAATTAGCAGTACTGAAATTGGTGGCCTGATACCCCTTGTTTGAAAAAATGTATTAGACGTCCTGCCAGGCTCCTAGAACGGACGAAAACCCTTTGGTTTAAACGAATTAGAGCGGGCAACTGTCCACGTGGGTTATAGCGAAGAATAAGCCTACAAGAAATTCAGAAAGAAATTTATCCTATTGTTGGAGCAGACCACAGTCGCCTCCAACATAAACAATGGCAGAAAAGGATACCCTTTCATTCACTGAAGCACACATTCAGAGTTTACTCTCTAATCCTTCCCCCTCTCCTCCATAAATCTAAGCGCCACAGCTAAACAACAAAATAAGTCTGACAAATTAATAAGGTTAAGCAAAAAACACATTAGGACTAAGCTACATGGGCATTTACTCTTATCCCATTTAGGAGCTGGGACCATCCCGTGGGGATTGCAAGTAAAGAATATCCCCGTGGTCTTTACTGAGGATCCCGAATATAAAAAGGGATTCAGCCTCATGAGCACAAAGTGTAGCCGAGACTTAATGGTACATACTATCAAGACTGCAGCCCGCATATGTCAAAAAGAACTTGAAGAACTTGAGAGCATAGCTATATTCATTAGAAACAATCACTCTGAAGCCGATCCCAGAGCATTGCTAGAGAAAATTGAAAAGGAGGTACAGACGTCCAAGGTCAACACAATTAATGTCAAGACCAACAAATTTGAGAAGGACACAAAAAATTTCAACATTGAAACTGTATACCCTTATCTTAAAGAAGATTACTACACACAAGTAGAAGCATGCAGAGTGTTAACTCAATACCAAGGAAGATAAAAAAACGATTCACAACCTGTTCGGAGTCATCCTCCTCGGACAAATCTGGTGTCACAAGTCCCCGAGAAGGGACATCTAAGCGACAGGGTCCTTTTTAGAACAATGCGACCCAAGAAACAGAGTATGCTTCAAGCCACCTCAACCACAAAAGGAAAAAGTAGAACCCGCAAGAACTATTACAAGAGTTGAATACCACGTCCATAGTCAATTTATCATCAAGAGTACTAACTCAAGCCGAAAAATCCGTTCTGGAGTTGGGAATAAAATTTGTCCCCTCAATACGGACTGACTTTGCGAATTTGAAAATAGAGACATTGGATCTCTTTCGAAAGATTCATTTGAAGGTGTTTTTTGCAGGAAAAGAATATCAAGAAAACAAAGAAGCCTCGGGCCTAACCAAAAAAATCTACGTTTACCCCTCCACCACACCTGATGCCGAAACAAGTGATCGCGTTTGAACAAGCAGTCATGTCTTCAATTAACCATCTTGAAAAACAAAAACAATATGTTCAAATGAACATATCAAAACAACAGCACGAGGCGATTAAGAACTTACAGAATAAAGAATCTGTGATTATAAAACCCGCCAACAAGGGGGAAGCACTTGTAGTGTGGGCCAGAGACCTGTATATAGCAGAAGCGAACAAACACATTTTGAACAAAGAATGGTACAGACTACTGAGTGAAGATCCCACCCGTCTTATCGAGGAAGAGATAAAAGAAAAACTCAAATTGGACCGGGAAGAAGGAATCCTGGGACCATAGGAGTATGACTACTTGAACAAAACAAATCCGCGTATCCCGGTCATTTACTTCCTACCCAAAATCCACAAAAGCATGACAGACCCTCCCGGGAGACCGATTGTCTCCGGGTGTGAATCAATATTAGAGCCAGTGGCCAAATATGTTGACATTTTCTTGAAGCAGTTCATCAACCAAGTACCCTCATATTTGCGAGACACTACTGACTTCTTGAATAAAATTGAAGGTCAATCGTTCAACAGTAATTTGCAGTGGCTAGTGTCCTTTGACGTAAAGTCACTTTATACACAAGTCCCCAGGACGAAGCGCTGGAAGCCATGGAGTTTTATCTTGAAACACGTACAAGACAACACAGAGTCCCGACAGCTTTCATCTTAGATCTGGCTCGAATTGCATTGAAGCGTGATTATTTCAGGTTTGAGAACACATTCTATATGCAGGTAAAGGGCTCAGCAATGGGGTGTCCTTTCGCACCTAAAATGGCCATAATGTTCATGACCCTGTTTGAACAAAAATTTATCGACAACGATAATCCATTTAGCGACTGTATCACACAGTGGTACAGGTACATTGACGACGTCTGGTGCGTGTGGAGTGGCCCTGAAGAGCGACTAACACAATTCCACGAATGGTTAAACGCAAGACATCCAGATATCAAATTTACCATGACAAAAAGTCGATCAGCATTGACATTTCTTGACGTGGAAGTATTTGAAGAGAATCGGAAACTAACTACAACACTGACAGAAATACCATCTTACAATATCGTAGCTCCTATCCCAGAAATCTGAAAAACAATTTACCATACGGACAGCTAATAAGAATAAGGCGCAATTGCACGCGCAAAGAAGATTTTATTTCATTTTTCATTTTCCAATCTTTATTTCGACCATTTGGTCATAAAAGATACACATTACAATAAAATCACATGGACTCTGTCAAATTTGATAAAACATCAATACATGATTTTAAGATCAACACAGACATAAAAACAGTTAATGAGAGTTGAAGCAAATCTAAAGTCTACCCAGCATTTTTTAAAAGGCGATTGCGCGTATACCAAACATTCGTAAAGAATTTGGAGAGTGCAAAAACAGTTGGGCCGGAAACATCGGATTTTAAAATCCTGTACATAGGTGTGTATTCCCTGCCACCCAAATTCTTAATCAAGGGAAGCAGCCAATGCTTTCTGGCTGCCTTGTAGGCTGGGCAGAAAAAGACCACGTGCAAGTCATTTTCCTCTTTATCATCACAAAGAGGACAGTGCTTGGTGGAGGGGACTTGTGACCAGGAGCTTGTAAAGGACCGAAAAGGCAATGTACCGTATCTCCACTGAAGAAATAACTTTCTGGTAAGTATAGGATATATAGGATCGAAAGCCTTCTCAAATCTGTAGAGGTCCTTGGTTTGCAGGAATATGGAAGAAAGGGACCCCTCTGTCTGGGTAGCTAAGGCCCTTGCCCTTTTGTGTTCATGATACAGATTCGCCAGGGATCTCTTGGAGATTCTTGATGCTACATTTGCCGGTTCAGTCCACAATTCAGGGAGCCCCAGATCGGTGCAAATTGATTGGATGTTTTGGACCCAGGGAATACTAAGCGCCTTGGGGTGATTTAATAGTTCGACCAGTTCCGCCCTATAATCGTCAAGATCATCGCCGCTCCATAGCCTGCGCCAAAAGGCAATGGGTCTTAAACTTATCTCGTCAGCAAGTGGCCGTAGCCCTAGGTCAAGCCTCAGAGGAAGGAGTGGAGTGCTAGGGGGAAGTGCGGCTATCTGTCTTATAAACCTATTTTCTGTAGAAGACAGGTTCCGGCATGGGGTGTGGCCCCACAATTCAGCCCCATACATAATCGCCCCCCTGGCCTGGGCCTTGTATATCTGAATTAAGGCCCCCAATGGGCGGTAGGACGAGCCGGTCATCATCCGGGATATATCCCCGGTAGTTTGTATTAATTTAAGGTTGGCCCTACTCTGATGGGGCCCCCAGGTCATAGTTTCGTTGAGCGTCACGCCGAGATATTCAAACGTGGCTACTCTTTCCAGCCGCACTGCTCCCAGTTGGGGATTCGGGCGCTGTTTGGGGCTCGGATTCAATACCATATATTTGGTTTTTGTGGCATTGATTTCCAGCCCTCTATCCTGACAGAAAGCCACAAAGGCATCGAGTATCCTTTGGATGCCCATGGGTGTTTTAGATAGCAACAGTGTGTCGTCCGCGAAAATTATTGCGGGCACCCTGTTGCCATTTAATTTGGGAGCGTCTGTGTAGTCGGTGGCGTTAAGATGGGCGATTACCCCGTTGACGAAGAGGCAAAACAGGGTCGGCGCCAGCACACAACCCTGTCTTACCCCTCTGCCAACGGGGAATCTATCAGTCAGTTCCCCCGACCTCCCACACCTCACCTGGGCATAATTATTATGGTGCAGCCTCTGCAAGGTCAATAAAATATCTGGGGGTACACCCATCCCTGCCAACATGCTCCAAAGTTTCCCCCTGGGCACTAGGTCGAAGGCGGCCCGTAGGTCTACAAAAATCGTGTACAAACTGCCGCCCTCGAACCTCGCTGTCCTCCAATAGACCAGATTCAGTCTAAAGACCTGGTCCACAGTCGATACCCCTTTCCTAAATCCTGCCTGATAGGGACTGAGGGCGCCCACCTCCTCTATCCATTCCTGAAGCCTGTTCAGGAGAACCCTGCCGAACAGCTTCTGTGCTACATCTATCAGGCTAATCGGTCTGTAGTTGGTTGGGAGGAGGGGGGATCCCTTTTTGAAGATTGGGACCACCTCAGCCCCCAGCCAAGTACTAGGGATTTCCATCCCACCGAGGATACTGTTAAAAAGAGCAGCGAGGTAAGGCGCCCAGACGGTGGGCTCCTGCTTGAACAGGTCTCCCGGTAGCCCATCCAGTCCAGGCGCCTTCCCCGAAGCCAGACCTGAAATAGCAGCAGTGACCTCACTCAGTGTTATTGCATCTGCCTGGGGGCCCAGCCTCTCCGGGTCAATAGGCGCAGGAAGTTCTCCGGACTCAGCACTGTATAGGGACTGGAAGTGGGCCTGCCACACTCCCGGAGCTATATTAGGCTCCACTGCCGAATGGAGACTCCCTGATCCCCCATTCACAATCCTCCAGAACAGGCGTTGATCTTGTGTTGCTAGGGCCTTTGTGAGTTCTTCCCACTGGTTTTCCTCCCATTCTATTTTAGCCTGAGCAAGAAGCTTCTTGTAGGCTTGCCTGCATTGCTTAAGGCGTTCCCCTCCTATGCCCTCCTTAATTACTCCAAGGAGTTCTGTTTTGGCCCGTCTACAGGCTGCATTGTACCAGTGTGTTTTACCTTGGCACCTCTCCCTTGGCTTTCGTGAGCTACGAGTGAAGTGGGGTGCCGCAACTTTTATGAGTTCCTCGTGAGCATCAAACAATTTGCTCCTTATGTCTTTTTTATTTGTCACAATGTCAAGGGTCCCAACAATTTCCAGGATGGGAGTAATCTCTGCATAAAGCAGTGGGAGTTTATCCTTGTTTGTGACCATATGCTCCCACCTAATTCTTCTCCTACTGTTATCTAGGAGGAGCGTGGGGTGATTCCCTTCCTCATGGGTCACTGGGGCCTGGGGGCCTGGGTGGACAAGGTCTAACTCAAGGGCATTGTGATCACTGTCCATCCTGTCTATCACCCTGAAATCCTGTATTGTTGACCACCTCGCTAATTGGACCAAGACATAGTCCAAATGAGACTCTCTCCCCCGTCAATTGTAAGTATTTTTGCTGGGTATGTCGGATTTCATTCGCCCATTACACGCTCTGAGTCCGAACCTTAGAGTAAGGGCAGTAATTTGCAGTGCCAGTGGGGTCCAAGCTTTCGGAGGTGGAGCATCAACCCATGGTACGGCCCACCTAGCTTCTTCTTCCGATGAGAACCCTTCAAGGAGGCCGGGGAGTGGCTCAAAATGAGAGTTAAAATCCCCACCCACCACATAGTAGGAATCAGTCGACAGTTCAGATAAAAAATTCGAAAGTTCATCAAAGGTAGGTGATTCCTTTGCCATTCCCATCGGCCTGGAATAGATGTTGACCAGCAGAAGATTAGCTTTGTTTAGCCATGTTAGTGAGACCGCAAGGATGTCATCAGAGTTGAGTGGGAGCCGTGTGGCCACACAGCCCAAATGAGCAGCAACCCACGTCGTGAGCCCCCCTGATGGGCGGCCTTTGCCTTCCCACCTTGCTGGGATGAAAAATGATGAGTAGCCTTGATGTCCATAATCCTCTCTGGCCCAGGTTTCCTGGAACATGCATAGGTTGCCAGTCTCTATGTACTTTGCCCAGGCCGGCTCTTCCAATTTGTTAGCCAATCCCGCGATGCTCCAGGAGATTATCTTCAAATGTTCGGAGGTGGCAGTTGCCATACCGTGAGGGTTGGAGGAGGTGATTCCAGGCTCTACTTCAGTTGCGGGGCCTGTGGCAGGGGCAGCAGAAGATGTATGTGGCACCGGGGGTCTCGGCGCACCATTGTCCGCAAGGAAAGGGACCATAGTTGTCCCCTCATCAACGACTACTCCATCAGTGGCTAGGTGAAAAGATTCGATTCTGCCGTGGTCAGAAGCAGCTGGTTCGTTCAGTGGGCCAGAAATTGAGCCGGGGGACACAATGGGCAGTTCCAGGAGGCCACAGGAGCCAGAGACCCCTGGCGCTGGCTTACAGACGGTAAGTCAGTCGACCCCATCCAAACTGTTCAGACAATTGAAGCGATTAAAATCGCAAAAGGGTGTGTCCGGCGGTTGGAAGTGCGGGCGTTGTACAAAGCCTTTATGTCTACGTCTGTATTCCACCCTTGTCCAGTCATCATGCAGTGGGACCTGGTGCCTGGGAATGGGGGGGAAGAAGAAAGATACTGGGAGGGTCTGTATGGTGGAATCGAGGGATCTGTTCACTCCTCCACAAATGTGTCGAACCGTGCCCGGATCCTTAAAGGTTACCATAATACAGTCCCCCACTATGGTTTTCCTGGTCTTCCCTAGCCATGGGACCCTTCTCACCATGATGATTTCGTTATTGAAATGGGATGGCAAGGGTCGGTTCCAGTTAAGCCATTTGATTACCTTTTTCTTAAGGGATTGGTAATCCTCGTTTTCCCCTGATCTTAAGTGGGGGGCACCTGCTAAGACCACCATTAGTCTATTGGCTTCAGGCGGGAGGTCTGGCCTCCGCGGTCTGGGGGTTGGCCAAACGGGCGAGTGTGGGGGGGCGTTAACCTGTTCTTGATCTATTCCAGAGGTCTCTGTTTGAGAGCTATGGGGGGCTTGATCCAGTGGGTGAGTAGGTCTATTGCTTTGGTTATTGTGCCGTGCCTGGAGTTGGATGGCCATAAGGGGTTGCAAAGGAGGGGCAGGTGGCGGGTTTCTGGGGGGGGCTTTATTGGCATTTGTTACAGCTTCTACTTTGGAAGGATCTCCAGCAGAGGAATGGGTTCCCACTAGCTTTGTCTGCTTACTTACTAGAGTGTTCAGAGTGGTTAGGGAAGTTTCTAGTAAGGTGAGCCTAATCTCGACTTTTTTTAGACTATCGCTAATGGGCTGCAAGAGGGAGCGGAGTAGGAATTCGATGCTCTCCGTGGCAGAGAGTGGAAGGTTTAGGTTCGAAGAAATAACCTCTGGTTCTTTGGTGGTGACAGTTATACTGGGGTTTGGGGGCTTAGGGGGTGGAATGGTAGGCACTATCTCCATAGGCTTCCCCGGTAGAACGGTGTTAGTGTGTTTCTTGCCAAAGTCAAGATGTGATATTTTGGATTTCCCCCGACCCCCTACTGTTTTCCGAGCACGTTTGCTGGGTGGGGGCCTATGTAGCTCCACCACTACGTTTAATTTGGACTTACTCTTATTAGCTATTTGCATAGGTGGGGTTTGGGTTATCAGGTTAACAGGGGTATGAGAAGACTCTTGGGGGGCTGGCTCTGTGTTTTTTCCAGGCGCTTTCCCTGGGGTAGAGGGAATTTCCCTTAGTAAGACGGGAAAGTCCTCGAGTGTCGAATTAATTAGACTGCTGGGTGGCGTGCCTTCCTCTTGAGTGGTGGGGTAAGGGATGATATCGGTCAAAGGTCTGGTTTTCATAGATTCAATGGAGCGCCTGCGCTCCACCCTACGTTTCTCAAGCGAGCTTTCCTTGTCCGCGTCTCCTTTAGTGGATTTAAAATAATTATCCAGAGTCCCAGAGCTGGAGGCGCCATCCCTTGAGGGGGTTTCCCGTGGTGGAGGCGAGGGCATTGCCTTACTTGTAATGGAGAGTGGGATCAAGAGAATGGGCCCAGCCCAGCCTCCTTCGGCCACTGACGGCCACAGACGGTCCCACCCTTGTCCCGGGCTTCTCCCGGGACGCTCCCGCCCGCTCCCGCGCTGCGGTGTCCTTGCTCCAACTTATATCCTCAATGACAATTGGATGATTGTTAGGGGCGGGGCGATGAGGGAGAGCGGCCCAGGTGTTACGGGCGCGAGGTAGGCTGAGACTCTTGGTAGACTGAGTCCAGCCCCTCCTGCTCGCAGCCCTCGCAGCCCTCAGCCCTGGATGGCACACAGAACAACTGCTCCCAGATCCGACAGCGCCCCTCGACGATGCGGGACCCGCGCAGCGGGTTCCGCGAGGCGTGGAGTCAGAGACAGTCCAAAGGGAGTCCGCAGGTCCTTCAGGTCAGCAAGGTAGGCTTCAAGTGGTATCCCACGAAGAGGAGGGAGTCCGGTGGTTTTCAGCGGTCTGTTGGGGGCGGGGCGATGAGGGAGAGCGGCCCAGGTGTTACGGGCACGAGGTAGGCTGAGACTCTTGGGAGACTGAGTCCAGCCCCTCCTGCTCGCAGCCCTCGCAGCCCTCAGCCCTGGATGGCACACAGAACAACTGCTCCCAGATCCGACAGCGCCCCTCGACGATGCGGGACCCGCGCAGCGGGTTCCGCGAGGCGTGGAGTCAGAGACAGTCCAAAGGGAGTCCGCAGGTCCTTCAGGTCAGCAAGGTAGGCTTCAAGTGGTATCCCACGAAGAGGAGGGAGTCCGGTGGTTTTCAGCGGTCTGTTGGGGGCGGGGCGATGAGGGAGAGCGGCCCAGGTGTTACGGGCGCGAGGTAGGCTGAGACTCTTGGGAGACTGAGTCCAGCCCCTCCTGCTCGCAGCCCTCGCAGCCCTCAGCCCTGGATGGCACACAGAACAACTGCTCCCAGATCCGACAGCGCCCCTCGACGATGCGGGACCCGCGCAGCGGGTTCCACGAGGCGTGGAGTCAGAGACAGTCCAAAGGGAGTCCGCAGGTCCTTCAGGTCAGCAAGGTAGGCTTCAAGTGGTATACAGAAATACCATCTTACACTATCGGAGCTCCTATCCCAAAAATCTGAAAAACAATTTACCATACTGACAGCTACTAAGAATAAGGCGCAATTGCACGCGCAAAGAAGATTTTATGGTTAATGCATCCATCTTTAACGACCAATTAAGAGATCGAGGTTATCCCCTAAAATTGTTGAAACACGCTGTCAAAAGAGCTTGGTATACACCAGGAGACACCCTGCTAATCAAAGAAGTGAAACCTCCTATGGAGGAACTGGTATGTGTATCCACGTTTGGTACACATACCAATAAATACAAGAAGATCATCCTATCAAATTGGCACCTTTTAACCGGATTGGACCTCCAGATGGAAAAACCTCTATTTGCCATGCGCAAAAATAAAAACATTGGACAAAAAATATTCAGAACCGACTTGGGACGAACACCAATGCCAGTCAGTGATTTGCGCACGCAGTGGAACTTACCCCCCGTTAAAGGTCACAGTAAAATTTGGGAACTGCTCCGTCTGCGGTACGACAATTGAGGGCCATGAGTTTATACATGACGGCATTAAATGGACACACAAGGAGTTCACTAACTGTAAAACTAGGAATACCATTTATGCGATCAAATGCCCATGTTCTCAAATATACATTGGCAAAACGACCCAACAGGTGAACCAGCGAATCGTACAACATAGATCGCGGATCAAAAATCAAGTACTGACCGACCCAATGGTGCAACATTTTGTTGACCAACAACATTCAGAAAGAGACCCGCAATGGACTGTACTATCCGGTAA
Organism: Lissotriton vulgaris; assembly: GCF_964263255.1. Classification (NCBI taxonomy): domain Eukaryota; kingdom Metazoa; phylum Chordata; class Amphibia; order Caudata; family Salamandridae; genus Lissotriton; species Lissotriton vulgaris. The sequence continues at coordinate 430,099,106 of NC_141698.1, read as the reverse complement.
TAAATTGCCCCCACGCAGAGGCAATTTAGAAAATATGCTGGCTAAAAAAGAAGCGTATCTAATTCTAAACTTCCATTGTACTGTCCGATTTCGCTCCACAGAATCCGGTTGTAATATATAATGGTCCACCTCCCAACGTCACAAACAGTCTAGAAGTAATACATAGAGTATTTGAGCCATTAGGCGAGGGAAAATAGGGAGGGGAAGGGACAGCAGGGAAAGGGAGTTACCTGTAACAACAAAGCATACACTTAGAAACTGTCATATCGTATTCAGGCTACTCTCGAATGGTCTCACTAGATGATCAATTGTACCTGCACAATAAAGGAAACAAAACTTCTGTTGAAAATCCTCCTCATTCACCACCAGCCTTGACTGAGTTGTGCCTAAATGAAACATAAACAATACTCAAGTTTCACATAGAAAACAAAAACATATGACCTACAAATGTGTAATATCATAAACACCCCTTCTGCCTACCATGACAAGTGTGTGTGGATTGCGTTGCAATACTGGGTTCTGATGTTGGAAATTAAATAACGACAATGAAGGCAATGCATTCCATATATGAGGCTTGGAAAGAACGGTAACTGAAATAGCGCACAGGCCTTAAAGATACGGTAGTGTGTAGGGAGCAAGAACCACAACACTCCGCTCTGGCAAGGTATAGGATCAAAAGATCACAATGCGAAGAACAGATTTCCCTACAAGGCCACATAAATGCAAATATGTCTCTAATTAATGAGATGATGGTGACAAATGCACAATGATCTCTATCATTCGTTCAAAAATACACATTTTATTTTATTTTACCTATTTTTTTTAAATGACTTAGCATTGCTTTTTATGTATGAAAATCTCTTTAGTAATTCTTCACATATCGAAAATTCCAATTTATTTAAAAATGAAAAACTTTTTTTTGATACATAAACTTTTCTTTAAATAGATTACAAAAACAAGTGAAAAGAGAAAAAATGATGAGATACATATAATTGATTGCTATATACAAAACGAATATCTTAACATATATCTACAATTCATAAGTGCCCCCGGTAATAAACAGTCCATTACAACATTCTCACCCATTCACAACATCCTCAACAGTCTCACCCTATCTACAAACATCACCACACCAACTGAAACAAGGCATAGTTGAGAAAAGAGCTATAAACAAAGGACCCTATGGAGATAACAGCCAACTTACAGAGGTGGGTGTAAGACATCAGATTTAGTTGAGCACGGTACACACTTTTGTAGTAACAATCACTTTTTGACTGAATCCTATTACCTATCCTCCTCCCTTCCCCTTTTTTTAGTTGAAGACAATGCACTGATTTTATTATATCAAGAGGTTCAACGTGACCATCTGAATATCCCTCGATAAGGGTAAGAGTTGATTGTGGTTTTGTATGTTATAACATGACCACATTAGCTTCAGAGAGATAACAGCCTTTCTATCTTTGGTCATTTCATTAACAGGACATCATATTGGAATACGTTCCCAAAAAAAAGGAATCCTAAAATTATCACAGGATACTATTAAGGAAATCTCCTTTGAGCTTTTGAATCATAGTCTTTCATGTAAGTATTTAAAAGCTAAATTTCCAATCATGATTAATTAAATTACGAGATTGGTCATGTATTTAATAAATTACATTAAATAGAACACCCTATAGGAGAGAGGTTGAGGGGACAGTGCACTTATATAGAAAAAATGTTTCTCCATTTGCTTGTGTTGCTTTCTCTTATGAACTTGTCTCATATACTATGCTCATGTTAAATGTTTTTATTATTTCTTCTTTTTTCATAAATTGGTTCACTGGTCGCATTATTTGGGATGTCTTTATTGTTGTCTTCAACAATGTTATTTTTCAACATGGTTATTGGTGACAATTTTTTATATATCATAGGTCCCCTGGATATTTTGGCTGTTGTTATTGGAAGAGGTCCTGAAGAAGGTGGCCGTGAGCCGCCGAAAAGCGTGTCGACCAAGTGCAGGGTCTCATATTAATTCTGAGATTTGTATTCACGATTTTTCTTCCTTGTTTCAGTTGGTGTGGTGATGTTTGTAGATATGGTGAGACTGTTGAGGATGTTGTGAATGGGTGAGAATGTTGTTATGGACTGTTTATTACCGGGGGCACTTATGAATTGTAGATAAATGTTAAGATATTGGTTTTGTATATAGCAATCAATTGTATGTATCTCATTATTTTTTCTCTTATCACTTGTTTCTGTAATCTATTTAAAGAAAAGTTTATCTATCAAAAAAAGTTTTTCCTTTTTAAAAAAATTGTAATTTTCGATATGTGAAGAATTACTAAAGACATTTCTATACATAAAAAGCAATAATAAGTAATTTAAAAAAAAGTTAAAATGAAATAAAATTCGTATTTTTGAAAGAATGATAGAGATCATTGTGCCTTTGTCACCATCATCTCATTAATTAGAGACATATTTGCATTTATGTGGCCTTGAAGGGAAATCTGTTCTTCACATTGTGTGGTTTCATTCCCCTCCTTTCCCTGGCCTGATCAATTCTTGAGGGGGTCCCATTATAATTGCTATAGGATCAAAAGATCTCATAAAGTAAACTGTAATTGATCCTGAGGAAAGAACCACGGTAAACAGGAAATTCAGGCACAAGTATTCCACTTCGTTAGTCACCGTGTATATGAGAAAGAAAAGGACCACACGGTAGCGCGTAGTTGTGACCACTACTGCACTCCGCTGGTAAACCGCCTGCACAGTGATAGTCACGTAAAACCAAAACACCAATTTCCCCTAGAAGAATGAGCTCTCTTCCAAAACGGGTTGAAACGGTAACGCGTAGCCTAAACTACCGCGCTCTGCTTCTGAAGTCAAAACACAAAGGAAAATGCTCATCTACGTACGGCCAATACAAAGAAACAGTGGTCCTGGTTAAGTTATGACTTATATACTGTGTCAAGTGTCTAGCACATCAAAATAACACTCACCACAAATTCATTTATCATCCGTCAAATCATATTATTATATATACATTAAACCAAGTAAATGTTTTGTATGCATTTATTTATGCATAGTTCATATTGACGCAATCTTGTTTTTGCGAGCTTTGAGCTTGTATCAAACAAAGTGAATAACACATAAACACTAGAATGCAATTGTATAGTCATTACATTTCAATGTGCTCTCAGAAGAAAGGGAAGGGAAAGTGTGCAAGTTGTGAGGGACCGGGTAAAGGTGGTGTGACTGGTTAAGAACATCACGTTAAAATCAAGATGCCTTTACAATCAGTATGTACATGGTTCCAGGACTGCATCTAACATAGGTTTAAACTAATTAATTTCTTTGTATCCTATGTTGTGCTCGAGTGGCGTAGTCTACGTTTCGACCCCCGAAATACGCTGAAAGGGTAACTGCTGCCTCATGTTGGGGTCTTCATCAGGACTGTGAGGTATGAGAGCCTACGAAAATAGTAAGGGAATCAATTACCTATTTGTTGTAGACCGGTGAGTGTGCTAAGTTTAGTAGGTATTAGGTAAAGAAAAATTATTTACATACATCATCAAGACGGTAGGTATCTGTGCCGGGAGCACTACCCGGCCCATTTCCAGACAGCACAGATACCTACCGTCTTGATGATCTACAACAAATAGGTAATTGATTCCCTTACTATACTAGGATACAAAGAAATTAATTAGTTTAAACCTATGTTAGATGCAGTCCTGGAACCATGTACATACTGATTGTAAAGGCATCTTGATTTTAACGTGATGTTCTTAACCAGTCACACCACCTTTACCCGGTCCCTCACAACTTGCACACTTTCCCTTCCCTTTCTTCTGAGAGCACATTGAAATGTAATGACTATACAATTGCATTCTAGTGTTTATGTGTTATTCACTTTGTTTGATACAAGCTCAAAGCTCGCAAAAACAAGATTGCGTCAATATGAACTATGCATAAATAAATGCATACAAAACATGTACTTGGTTTAATGTATACATAATAATATGATTTGACGGATGATAAATGAATTTGTGGTGAGTGTTATTTTGATGTGCTAGACACTTGACACAGTATATAAGTCATAACTTAACCAGGACCACTGTTTCTTTGTATTGACATTTGGACCCCGGTCCTGGAGTCCTAAGGGTCTACCCCTTTATCACTCCTACATCTACGTACGGCAGCAGGGCTCAAGGCAACGCGCTCCGTCAATGATGAGCCAGATAATAACTTCTAGCTCCTACCTCGGGACGGGAATCGAACCAGCGGCTTCTTCATACTCCGAAGCCAGGAGTCAAAAGGCGACGTGAAGGGTGCTCCTCTACCAGCCGCAAGGAACAAGAATGCTGAGAATTACACGCAACAGGAAGCGTGTCAGGATCACAATTAACACCTCCCCTAGCAGCCGGGGAGTCTGGGATTTGTAGTTTTTCGAGCATGTCCACTCCTACATAGTGCGTGAATTATGAGCTGGTTCACACAGCATTGTAGGCGCATCGCCTGGACCCTGACATGTACAACAAGAGGATTGAATGAGCTAAGCGAGTTGAACCAAGCACAAACTTGAACATTGGAACCACAAGTCCCAGAATCCAAAGGGACAAGGAACACAATGATGACGCTCATAAAGGCAGAGACAGCACAAGCATCGAGTGATACACGTTTGGTGAGAGAAGACTGAATCTATGCCAGAACACAGCTGCAAAGTAAGTGAAACCTGCCGCAAACACCGTTATGAAATGTGAACTAGACGGGCGGTGAAACTGCCATACATAGGAGGAGCTTCGCGGGCAACCAAGATGGCCGCGTGAGCTCGGAGCTCCGAAGACTCTCCGATCCTCCGAATTAATCCTGATGCCTATCCTGCCCCACAGTAGTGGGAATATGCAGTTGAACTGCTGCTGACGCGGGACTCGTTCTCCGACCGAAGATCCGAGTCTTCTAGGTGAAGTTACACTGTGTTGAAGGTTGGGGGTGACGACGCCATCATAGCCCGGAATTACGTGGGCGACGGCAGCGCTGCTACACGGTGGCAGTCCGGGGAGAGGAAGGCCGCCCCGTTTTGAAGCATCGGCCAGGTCACTCTGTGGACTGAAGTGTTGGATGAGCGGTGGGGGCGGATGCTAACGCCTACCGACCTGGGGCCCCGACGACTACCAGGGAATCTTCCTGATTGAGCGACCTTCTTGCCCAACATGGCGGGCAGGGGCGATCCAGACAAAGGGAAACCCAGAGTCAGCAGGAAAACGTCCCTTTCTCAACCCACTATCTCCGATCGCTACGCCCTCCCAAAGGGATCGCCCGGAGTCACAGGACGGACTAAAGACATGCAGCAAGATGTGTCGCCGGATGACTCAGATCCCACCCTCCGGGATGTAATGGGAGCCCTTGCGGGCATCAAGGCTGAGATGCATAAGCAACATGAGGTGCTAACACACAAGGTCGGCACGCTAGCCATCGAGATCAATCTGATCAGAGCCGATCTCGGCAAGACTAATGACAGAGTCAAGTCACTCGACATAAAATCGTCGAGTTTAACCTCTGACGTTACGGACCTACAGTCGGAGATCCGAGACCTAAAAGCAGCGAACATGTTGTTTGCCCGCAGGCTTGGTGATTTTGAAGGACGGGCCAGGCGCCAGAACGTCCTTATCATTGGAGTTCCGGAGGGCACTGAGGGGGATGCTTCTGATCTCTTTGTCGAGAACTTGGTTCAGAACCATCTAGCTCCCGGTGGACTCAGTAAGTTCTTCTCGGTTGAGCGGGCGCATAGACTACCTGGAGGCCGACCGAAACTGGGGGCCTCTCCACGCCCAATTATTGCCAGGGTCTTCAATTTTAGGGACCAAGACGCTATCCTGCAGGCCTAGAGGAGAGGTGGGCCGCTAAAGTTTCAGAATGCTGAAATCAACTTTTTTCCGGACTTCACCCAAGCGGTGTAGAAGCGTAGGCAAAGTTTCATGGGTGTGAAGCGTAGGCTGAGAGAGTTGGGGATGAAGTACTCTATGCTATTCCCAGTGAAACTGCACATCGAACATGATGGCCGGGCATTGTTCTTCGACATGCCAGAAGCGGCTGGGGACTGGCTGGACACTTTGCCCCAACGCCGGAGCGCGCCCAAGGAACAGTCGGAAGGGGTGTCGGGCGGCCCCGATCTTCAGGAGTGAGAGGTCCCTTTCGGACCGTCTTCGGATAATGAGTCTGCTTAGGCAGTCAGTCACGGACTATTGTATTTTGCTGCTATTCTTTCTCAGGGAACGGGGGAAACGGGGGGGGGGATAGGCTGACTCCTTTCTCCTCTAGGGGCTTTTCATAGATTAGGTTTTTTGGGGCGACAGGCACACTGCTAGTTGGGGGGGCTCTTTAGTCTAATGCAGGGGTGCAGGGTGGGGGGTGGTTGGGATAACTGTTTCTTGTGCGTTTTCTTTCTCTTTTCTTTCCTATGGCAAGGTGATTACTCTTCTGTTGAATATGCAGTAGCGGCTGTTCCCTGTGGGGGTGGCGGGGGCCTGTACATTGACGATGGGGGGTAAGAAGTTAAACGTTCTGAGTTGGAATGTTAATGGGCTGGGTGATCGCATTAAGCGAGGGGTCGTGTTGCAAATGTTTAAAAGATGCATGCCCGATGTCATTTTGTTGCAAGAAACTCATCTCATTGGCAATACATGCCACGCACTCAACAGAAAAGGCTTTAAAATGGTGGCACACTCGGGGTTCTCCTCGGGGTCCCGAGGGGCGGGGATCATGGTGCGCATGTCTCTCCCGTTTGAGGTGGAGACTAGTGTGATTGATGACAGGGGACGTTACGTCGCCGTCATGGGCAGGTGGGAGGGACGTACCCTGGTTTGGGTTTCTGTCTATGTCCCCCCTGGCTTACAAACGGCGACTTTTCAAGATCTTGGGGGCGCCATTTTGGGCCTGCCGGAGGGCTTGTTTATAGTTGGTGGGGACTTCAATGCAGTTGGGTCTGGGACCTTAGACCGTTTTCCATCCAGAGATCTTCGCAGTGCGCAGTCCTGGCTTCCCGACTTTTTGAACACCATGGGGCTTATCGATTGCTGGAGACTCCTCCATCCCGCTCAGCGGCAATACTCCTTTCACTCGGGAGCCCACGGCAGCCTCTCCAGGATTGACTACGTTTTGGCTTTGCCTGCACATGCGTCAGCGGTCTCTGAGGCCCGCTTGATGGCCAGAGGCATATCGGACCACTCCCCGGTCTGGGTGTCCTTTGATTTTGACATCGTAGTGGCCTCTAGAGTAGTGCCGATCAATCCGTGGTACTTCCGTAACCCTAAGACTCGTGACCTTCTGGCTAAAGTCATTGAACTTTATTTTTCCGAAAATACGGGCTCTGTGACGTCGGCCTCGTCCCTATGGGAGGCCTTCAAAACTGTCCTGAGAGGAGAAGCCTTCTCCTTAATAGCCGAGGCGCGCAGAGATGAGGATGTGGTGCAGCTGGAATCAGAGATTGAAGATTTTGATTCTCAGTTGGAGACTGATCCGACGCCTGCCCTGTTACATGCTCTCTCGCTTAAGCAGGCGGAGTACCGAGCCACTGCTACTGACGCTGCCAAGGTGATGGGCAGAGAACAGCAGGGGAGGATCTACGATGTAGGGGATAAGGCAGGCAAGCTTATTGCATGGCTTGACAAGAAGGAGATGGCTTCCTGAGTGGTTCCCGAGGTGCTGGGTGATGACGGACTGGTTGTCACTGACCCCAGCGCTATAGTCACGGTCTTTGCCGACTACTTTGAGTCAGTATACACATCGGCCTCTGATATGACCGAGGCGGACTCTGCCTCTCTCCTTGAAGGAATTGAACTTCCTTGTTTGTCGGATACTGAACGCGACGACATGGACAGAGGTATTACAGCTGACGAGGTGGCGCTTGCGATACGCTCCTTAAGGTCTGGCAAAGCTCCCGGCCCCAACGGACTCCCGGTAGAGCTTTACAAAATAAAGGCTGACGCCATTGCTTTGCCTTTGCGAAACATGTTCCTGGAGGCGCGCGAGGCGGGACCAGCGACTGGCCACTATTGTGGTCATTCACAAAGATGGGAAGCCTAGAGACCTTTGCCTGTCCTATCGCCCGATCTCCTTGTTGAATGCCGAGCCTAAAATCCTGGCTAAGTTATTGGCTAACCGGCTGGTGGGTGCGATCACCGACCTGGTTCACCCGGACCAATCGGGCTTTATACCTCATCGCAACACTGCCCTCAACCTCAGGAGACTCCATGCGGTCATGGCAAGGGTCAACACGCTCCGAGAGCCGTCCGTCTTGGCATCTTTGTATGCGACGATGGCATTTGATTCCCTTGAGTGGAATTACCTGTGGGCAGTGCTGGTGAAGTTTGGGTTTGGCCCTGAATTTATCAGATGGGTCAGTCTTCTATATGCTAACCCATTGGCCAACGTCACGGTCAACAGGCGAGTCTCAGCTTCTTTTGCTCTGCGAAGAGGCACCAGACAGGGATGTCCTTTGTCGCCGCTGCTTTTTGCATTGGCGCTTGAGCCTCTTGCCGCTTGGTTACGGACCAACCCAGACATTTGTGGGATGAAGTGGTCGCCTGGCTTTGAGGACCGCGTGTCGTTATACGCGGATGACATTCTGCTCTACCTCACCTCCCCTTGTAAATCCTTGATTGTGGCCTGTGATGTGTTGTATACTTTCGGTAGATATTCGGGCCTGGTTATTAACTGGTCTAAATCTCACCTTTATGTACTGAACGGGGAGACTCCGCGTCTTCCCAGGGGTTGCGCTATACAGATCGCGAGGCAGGGGTTCAAATACCTGGGCATTTATATTTCAACCGATGCCCGGACGCGATACTCCAATAATTTGCTTCCCCCTCTTGCACGCCTTTGGCGCAATGTGGAGGGGTGGAGCAAGCTACCGCTGTCCCTGCTCGGTCGTGCGGCATTGTTTATGATGATGTCCCTGCCCAGATTCTTGTATTCGCTCCAGAATACACAGGACCCTGTCCCCTCCGGGTATTTTATGGAGGTTGAATGTTTGCAGCGGACCCTCCTTTGGGAGGGGAGACCGCGGATTGCTATCACCAAATTGGCGCTCCCTTGGTACGACGGCGGCATCGCTTTGCCGGATATCCGACAGTACTACTGGGCCTCCCAGTTGGCCGCCCTTAACCACGGTTTCTACGGACCGGCGGATAGTCCAGGGTACGCCATGGATCGGGGCCTCCTAGACGATGGGAAGTACTACAGAGCGCTATACTCGAGATCTCTGGATGGAGGAATGACGTGTCCCACTAAGACAGCTGTACATATTTGGAGGGCCATCACGAAGGCGCAGGGGTGGCAGGGTAGGCTTACATTGGCTACTCCGCTTTATGACTCTGATTTGCTGGGCAAACTGTGGCACACGAAGGGGTTTGATCGGTGGGACCTTATTGGCATTTCTAAAGTGGACGATATGATGGCCAGGGGCGAGATAAAGTATTTTGCCGCTTTACAAACGGAGTTTCAACTGGGAGCGACAGAATACTTTAGATATGCCCAATTGCGACACGCTCTTATGGCGGTGCTGCCGGTGGTAGAGAAGGTCCCTGAATCGTCCCCGCTGGAAGACAGGGTGCTGGATGGCCACATGCCGGATAGTGCCATCTCATTGATCTACAAAAAATTGATTAATGTTCGCACAGACCTCCTGCTGGGTGTGAGGGACCAGTGGGTGTGTGATGTATCGAATTGGACGATGAGGATTGGCAGTGTGCGGTGTCTTCTCCTAAGGAAGTGGCGATTCCAGCAAGATTACGTCTGGTCCAACTGAAGATTCTCCATAGAGTCTATGTGACTGGCCCCAGACTGATTCATATGGGACTCTCAGTGGATGGTCTTTGTAGGCGCGGATGTGGAGAACTTGCCACATTCATGCACATCATCTGGGAGTGCCATGCCATAGCCTCTTACTGGAGGCGAGTTCATGCGGTGATGCGTGAGGTGACTGGTGTAGATTTGCCGGCGGAGGCCCGGCGTTGCCTGTGGAATGTGTGGGGCCCCACGGATTACAACAATGCTCAAACCCAATGGGTCACCCTGGGGAATATGGTGGCGAAGCGGGACATCGCCCAGAAGTGGGGGGCCCCGTCGCCCCCCTCTGTGGATCTATGGAAGACCAATATGGATTGGTGCATGGTCCGCGAGAAGACGGTGTATGTGGCCAGGGGTAAGCCTAGAAGGTGGAGAACGGTCTGGGGGGCCTGGAATGAATATAGGGGCGACATCTGCCTACCTCCCGACACTGACCCACTGGAAGTTCGACTTTCCCCCTAGCCCTCACTTCCAACCTACTTGTTATTCCACTGACATCCTGACTCTTCTCCCTCCGTTGTCGTTTAATTTACACAGTTTAGTTGCACTTTGTGGGCGCATAGCCCTGCCTACCCCCCGGAATTGGGTATTGTCGCTTTCGTACTTTTCCTTGCCTATTTACCCTTTCTTAGTGTTTCCTTAGTTTCTTACCTTATAGGTTTATTATTACTGTATTATAAAATTAAACCTGGTACGTTTTTTCAACCTGTACTGTGTACACCATATATCCGTTCTCCTATAATGCTGCCTAGCCTCAGGGATGTAAGGCTAAATAGCTGTGTGCCTTGATTTTTAAATAAAGGTTTTCCAAAAAAAAAAAAAAAAAGAAACTGCCATACATAACAAAAATGTCACAGATGTACGAAGACTCCAGGAAGTGCTTCCAACTCTAAGTCATAAAAAACAACGATAGTAGTTAAGATTGTTCCATAATGTCAGACTCAAACTTATATAAAATCAATTATGTTGTGTTTAGGGACAGAAGATGGACCTTTAAAAGAACCCCATCAAAAGCTATAAGGTACTCTTGGTATGTACTTAGTGGGTTGGTTTATTTAAAAGTTTGATAAAAAGAGGCAAAGAAGGGCGCTACTCATTATATAATATTTTGTTAATTACCAGGATTACACCGTGGTCTAAAGCCCTGATGATAATCCCCCAATGAAGTAGGGGATTGGAAACGCGTCGGCACGTCTTTAATCCTCTGCGAGGGACCAACATTGAATGGGTCTCTAGTGAGGGTGTCATAATTGGAACTTACCCCGAGAGCGAACTTTTATAAAAAATAATTTTCCCCGCAGCCTGCCTGTCATAGTGCCACATAGAATTTGAAATTTGGCAGGCAATTTTAGAAATTTTGGACTGGTGTAATTGATTGATGCAAATACAACAGTGTTTTGTCTTTGTTTTTGACTATAATATGTTTTTGTAAAATGTTTTTCATACAATTTTGATTCGCACAATATATTGAATAAAATGTGTATTCCTCCTATGCATCAAGAGTAATGAACAGTTGTTTGAAATGAAGTTGAATCAATACAAATATGAAAATAAAGTACAGTGATTTTTTGCGTTGTATTTCGAATCTGCAGTATTAATTAGCAGTACTGAAATTGGTGGCCTGGTACCCCTTGTTTGAAAAAATAAATATTTGTTTAGACATCTTCAGATGGTGCAGAATGTGGCTGCAAGACTGATTAGACGTATTATTTTCCGACATCATGTCTCTCTGCCCCTACATGAGCTACACTGGCTCCGAGTAGCCAAAAGAATCTAATTTAAGGCCATGACTCTGGCCTTTCGGGCCCTTAAGGGAAAATGTGAAGTAGTTTGGCTCACTGGTTAGAGGCGGCAGACCCGAGAGCAGAGGACGGCCCGGGACCAGGGTTCGATTCCGGGCGCGGCAGGTTTCTGGACCAGGGTCAGCGGACTCGATAATTCTCTCGCCTCGGTGCCCACTCTGATCAGCGATCACACTCGGCAACTCTGGGCATTAGCTTGCCTCATCTTCACTAACGGCCCCACCAGACCGCCGGGGATGCCTGGTCTCAACCTGGAGATACCCATTAAGGGACCATCTCTCAGGGAAGCCAGGAAGGGTTTCGCAGCGGTCGAAGCGCCTTGGGACCCTAAGGGTAAGTAGTGCGCTATATAAATGCCTATACATTTACATTTACAATGTCCCAGTTATCTTAAACAAAGACTCTGCTGCTATAAGCAAAATTGATCTCTACAATCGAATTCTCAGAATTTGCTTTGTACTCCCCGCTTTGCGAAAGCCCGTTTGGGTGGCAGAATTTTCACAGTAAGAACGGCCAAAATGTGGAATGCCCTGCCTACGTATTTCCGCGAAGCTAATACAGAGACTTGTTTCAGAAAAGCCCTGAAGACATGGCTCTTTAGTCTTGACTAGGCCTGGCTCCAGTGCCTAAACCTCCTTGCGTCCAATGCTTGCTTCTACAGCGCCGGGACACCTCTGTTGTTGAGGTAGCTGTTTGCGTTATGCAAGCTCCAGTATTATTAGTATTATTTATCTTTTTGAAAGTTCTTCAGTAACTTGGCTAATTTGGTCATCACTGAATCTCTCACATTTCTAGTTTCTCCTCAAGCATTGCTTGCATGTTTTATCTACTAACAATGCTTTTTGACGAACCTAATTGTATGTATTTTGTAATGTCAAATGTGCGGTATTCTCACTTTAGAAGCCACCCAAAATATCTGAAAGGGCTGATATCTATTCTTGAATTCGTTATATACACTGTTTTTTTAGGTTTGACCTAGCGACAGCTCTAGAAGTCGCACCGGTTTCATTTAAAAAAAGTAAATTGTGACTGAAGATTTCGTACATATATACTTACGAAGAGTGACTTGGGTCAGCCCTCCTTATCCATTGGTCTGTCCAAATGTCATTCACATTTTGCTTCCTCCCATCACATGCATCATCGGGCAAAGAGTAAACACACTTCAGTCTTTGACTCATTTGCACAGTGAGTGAGAGCATTTTGCCTAATCACCTGTGCACAGCTACCTAAAAGGAGTGCACTTCAGTCGGGGGTGGCCAAACTTTATATTTCTAATATGTTTTCCTTTATTTCTTTTGTGATCCTTGAGTGTTTAAAGTTTGCCTTTCAGTTACAGTTAATTAATTTACAGTCAATTATTTTTCAAATAATAAGATTCATATTTTCTGTGAAGCACATTAACACTAAAAGAGGGTTTCTACATTTGTTCTAAATACACTTGTATGATAGGAAGCACCCTTACCGTTCTATTAAAATATGTCTTGGCAATTTGCTTTCTACGTACACCTGTCCTATGAATCAATCATAATATTCTATTAAAACTCTATGCAGTTTTTTTTTAATTTTCTTTTTTTTTGCTAACATATAGATACCACGTTTAGACAGTGACTATTTTTATCCCCCTAAATTTATTTTTATGGGAAATACTTGCAATAAATAGTAGAAATTAAAAACATTGCACCAGCTTGATCAGGCCAGACCCATTCGTTTTGCCAATGCTCTTTTAGCAATGTTCATAATGGATACATCTTTTTTATTAGAAATAACTCTTCTGGAATTAGGAAGGCCTCTCGGATCATGAGACCGAGGGTCACCTCCAATGGATGTCACAATCATGGAGACCATTTACGTCAGTTACAAAAAATGGAGACTCACAATGTGTTTCCTCTCTTCCTTGATGATTATGCCTTGATTCCTAAACCCATTGTATTATTGTAGGTGCTTTCACGGGCGTAGCTGCGGTGGAGGGAGAGGTGTTTGAGGTGTTGCTTCCCCCGAATAAATATATCCCCCTAATAAATGTATTTCCTGATGTATAGTTGGGTACTGGTGCTTTCAGTCAGGTATGGTGAGGTGTCTGTCGGATCTCACTTGAGAGTTTTGCATACAGACAACCAGAAAGCACACACACTCTCTCCCTCTCGCTGTTTCAGAGATTGTGCGTCTAGATTCTTATTTTCTAGTTGGTCCTAGGAAGTAGCATGCGCTGTTGAATTGTGTTCGCTATATTCCAATTAAGTTGTTTCCCTATATTTGGCTTCCTCCGCCTTCAACTACTGATGAGTTGGTTGACTCATGGCTGCAGAAGAGATAGTATTTGGGCACCATCGCTCCATCACTTATGGTCTTTGGAAGCTAAGGATCTTCTGCTAAATCACTGATTCTGCTTTTTCCGACCCTATCACTAGCCCCTGGACTCTTGGAAAATATATTTTGCTCTTCGCTGGCATCCGGGCCAAGTGGTGAAACTATCTTCAAAGTTCTCTAGACATGTCTGAATTGAAAGAGTAAAGAAAGCGTGGTGCTTTAAGAGAACAGACAGACCTGGAGCTTGACAAGGTTGAGCAAGGAACCAAAGGCACCATGACTGGCAAGCTGGAGAAGTTGGTCAGGAGGAGCAGCAAACCTACAAAATTAAATAATTGAAATGAAGAACCAGAACAGGTATAGTTTTACAGGTGTCCAAGGAGTAAGTTAAACAAATATCAAGAATTTTTTGTATTCCCGCTTTGGGAGAAGATGCAATAAAATGTGTTTCGTTTGTTTCTAACTATACCCTGTTGAGCTCTGTGCAGGAGGTCCATTCTTTCAGAATGTGCAGTGTAGAATGCTTAATTGTCCAAGTTAAAGACACTGTCACAGTAGACGCTATTAGATAGTGTTCACTCTATCATAGCCTTAGAGCTTCCCGTAGCGAACTCTACAGGTCATTAAAGGCCCGGTCCAGCTTTAACAAGGTAGCAGGTCTTTATTGGCCGGTAGAGCCCACTATGAGGGACTCTAAGGCTATTAGAACATTCCTCCGCTAGAGGACAGAATGTTATAATTTGTAAAACAATGGCCTCACGGAGCCCGAGGGGGTTGAAACCCCTCAGGCTCCGTGATGCCTTTGTTTACAGCTGTTGCTGTGAGCAAACATTGAAATGTTGATGCTCCAGGCTTCTACCAGGCATTAGAAGCTTGAAGAACTACATTGACTTCAATAGAGAGCTCAACATTCCAATGAATGTTCTAATTCCCATGAAAGTCTTCCACTCTATTGCGGTTCCTCTCATCATTTACGAGACCTCTTAAGGGAGTGAGAACCCAAAGAAGCAGGAAAACCAGCTTCGGGGGTCCACAATCATGGAAACACCTTATGGGAGCTGTAACCAGGGAAACATTGTGTGTTAGTTGCATTTGTGAAGACCTCTTTCAATTAATCAAAACTGGGGAAATCTCATGTGAGAGTGATGATCCTAAACGCCTCTAGAGGGAGAGAATGCTATGGAAAACACTTTTCATTGTCACTGCCACAGAAGCCTCTTCAAAAACTCAGAACCACAGAGACCTTTACTGTCCCTTCATCCAGGTTTGTGAGTGGCTGGTGAGAAAGTTCATTCTTTCACCACCAAGGGGCTACTCTCCCCCATCCAGCATCCTTTGTCTGTTCACCAACCAATCGGGGAAAGTTTTGAAGGCAAGCCAAAGAGTGATGGGGATTCTGTAACTTGGGTATACGGTAGAACGCACCTAAGCCAGGCAGAACCCACCACTCTAGTCAGTTTAAGGGAGTTACTCACTAAAGATATCCTCAACTCACCCCCTTAGTATCTTGGCAGAGTAGTCAGGCTTATCCCAGAGGCAATGTGTAAAGCGTTTCCACAACACACACACACATACACCAGAGGCACACTAGGCACACCACAAAAAAAAGAGACTCCACACAAGGTTATATAAAAAATATCCTTTGTATTATACATAAAAACACATTAGCCGACAATAGCATAAATCACTTTACAAACTAGGCAATTGTCATGAAGTCACATATATCACAAAATCACTTTGCCTACCAGGCAATTGTCATGACATATCACGGTTAGTGCATAAAGTAAAAACTTATAGGCTGCACACATCACAAAAAACGTAATTATTTGCACCTAAATGCAATCATCTATAATACTATTATAAAGAGAGAACTGTGTCGTTTGAGCCAGGTAAACTCGAAAAGTACACCACCAATCCAAACACCCAATACATCTTTGCAAACGTCAGGGCAAGCAGAAGGACATAGGCTATATAAAAACAAAATATATATGTTAGAAGGGAAACGTAATTTTTAAGGGAAAGTAGTCCCTTAGAAGTAGCGCCAGCTAACGACGTGCGTGCTGATGCGTGCTGACATCATGGGGGAGCGCGGAAGCCGGAAGCAACACCCTGCGAGGAGCGGACTGGAGAAAGGAAGCGACACCCTCCAAGGTCCGGAGCGTGTAGAGGAGCGTCGACATGCCCAGGGGGCGCAGAGTAAGAGCGGACAGGAGAGTCAGCAGAAGCGGCCAGGACCAAGAAAACGAGCGAGGAGAAACCGCGGAAGCGACACCCTCCAAGGTCCGGAGCGAGTAGAGGAGCGTCGAAATGCCCAGGGGAGCGCAGAGTAAGAGCGGACAGGAGAGTCGGCAGAAGTGGCCAGGACCAAGAAAACGAGCGCGGAGAACCAGCGGACACGAGCGTGGGCAGAAGTGACCAGGACCAACAAAACGGGAGCAAGGAAACACTGTAAGTACGCTCTGCTGCTCCCGGCCCCTCTGCTGCGATGCTGCGCCCAGCCCCCTTCTGCCCTGGGCAACGCTGGGGCGGGCTGCTAGTTCTGGATAAAGTACTCATTACCCGGACAGTGCAAGGCAAAACGACCTATACCAATACATTCAGATCCTGGAAGGCAACATGTAATGAGTAAACCACCTAAATCATAGAAACTGTGCACCTTATGTCCATACTGAGCATTACTTGCTATCCTGGCAGTGCAAGTAGAACGCCATGCCTAAAACATCAGGGTATAAAATGCAATATGTAATAAAGGATACAAATATGACCAAGCATCATTGTATGTCCAAACATTCTTCCTGCTGTTCTTGAAGCAGTAAAAGAACCAACCAGCACCAAAGTGCTCAATAATAATTGATTTCACCATTTTGTGCAGTATTTACAGGGGTAGTCTACGCCTTTTGGCGTTAGCCTTCCACATGACCATAGAGTTTTGTGTGGTCCAGAACATCTGTTTTTAAAGTGCCCATTGCCTGTTTCTTTCCCTCTTTTTTCTTATTTTGCTTACCTTTATAGACACATGACAACTGGACCACATATTGTCAATCCATTGTCACGTAAGTAAAGTACATGGTTATTAATTATTGTTTTTTCTTTCTTTTTTCAACTTGACATTATTTCTTAAAGTATGCTCTTTGTTATACTTATCAGGGTGAAGTACCTGTGTGAGCGGCAACTCCTAAAATGTCAATATTTTCTCAATTCCACATTTTAATGTCAGGAAAAAACTAGTATCATCAGATTGGGTAGGAAGGAGAAAGCTATGGAGGAAAATCACAAATGTATGTATACGTATAAAAAGACATAATGGTATTAAGAACCTTTATGATGTTCAGGTTGTAAAGTACACACATTTTAAAGTAATTTTTATGTCTCTATACTTCTTCAGACTTATCGCGCCAGGATACTCTGTAGTAGCAGAGCGCGTAATAAAATCTTTTATACATACATACATACATACATATATCAGTGTGCTTACTGGTAAAACGTGCAAGTGCTTACTTGATTGAGAGATGGGTTCTTAGCAATGTTAATGAATATTCGAGGTGCATAATCTAGATAGCAAGTTCATATAAGTTGTTTATCATAAGATGCTTGGATGAACTGATTATGTACCTAAGTGCTTACATGTTAAATATAAAGGGCAATTTAGGCCTAGATGTATCAAGCAGTTTGCGATTCGTTAAGGCCGAAATTCTGCGAATTTCGGCCTTAACGAATCGTAAACTGAAATTTTGCATCTTTTGAGATGTATGTGTGATTAGCAAAATAAGGAATCGCAATAAATTGCGATTCCTTATTTTGCATCAGCATTTAAGGAATCGCAAATGTGCGATTCCTTAAATGCCATGTATGAAGCTTTTTTTTGTAGCGAATTTAGGTTAAGGACTCGCAAATTAACACGAACTTGAGGTCCGTGTTAATTTGCGAAATCCTTTAAAACAACAAAATAACACTATTTTGAAGGTGGCATGTGGCACACATACATGCCCATAGGGCATGTATGTGTGCCATATGCACACACATGTAAGTTTCAGGGGTGCAGCAGGGTGTCCATAAGACACCCCTGCACCCTTGAAATAATTCTCAAATTGCGAATAGCAAAATGCGAATTCGCAATTTGAGAATTACTGCACATTCATTCCTATGGGCCTCCTGGCCCATAGAAATGAATGGGAAAATTATTCCTTAATTGCGATTAGCAATTTGCTAATCGCAATTAAGGAATGTTAAGGAATCGCTAAAAAATAGAGAATTCCTACATACATACCATTTTGCACTTCTCTAATAGCGATTCCTTACCAATCGCTATTAGAGAAGTGCAAAACGATTTCTTGATACATCTACCCCTTGGTTTCTTAGCAGCATTCACAATATAAAGTGCAAATTCAGGAGTATTTCTGGCATCTTGAATGTAAAGTGCATTTCATAATTGACTACCTCTATGATGTAAAGTGCAATTTGACTTCATAGCAGTGTCCATAGTAAAGGTGCTAACGCATACATATCTTTGCATTTTTAGATGTAAAGTCCATCTTTATAAGTGATTGCCTCCATAGTAAGAAATATTAGTGAATAAAAAACCTTTTGCTACTTTTTACTGTTGATTGACCATATGATGCAATTTTTGCAGAAAGATAAGGTAAAGCAACTTCTATTATGTGTGAAGTACAGGAGTTAAAACGCAAGTTCTTAAAATTTGCCCTTAATGTTATACAGAAATTGTACATGGAGGATGGTGAAGGACTTGTTATAGATGTACGTGTAACTCAGCATCTATATTATGTCACATTGGGGTCTCAGCACCCATCTGGATGATAACTCTTGACTCCATTCTTGGAAAGGGGAGACCACTCGGTCACCCCGAACGTATGGATGGGTGCCCCGCTCCCCCGGGAAACCATTGCGGGCGGGGGGCGTGTCCCGGCTGGTATGCCCAAAGCGGCGTGGCCAGAGCACGCCCCTACCGCCCATAAAGGGTTGTCCTAAACACCCGCCCGGAAGTCCGTGTACCGATGGGCGTGCTGGGGGTGCGGCCCCGCCCTCCCGCAGCTGGATAAAAGGCGCGGGAATCCAAGGAAGCTTCCTTTTGTTCCTGCGCTCTGAAGGCTGCACCACTCGTCGCTTGTGAGCCCTCAAGGGAACAAGCTGCAGTTTTTGAGAACTTGTAATCTTTCTTTTTCTATTTCAGTCATCAAGGCGTAGCTGGAGTTCGAGTCGCTTCCGAAGGACAGGTCGAGCTAATTGAACGCGGACATGCCTGGCAAGAAGCCCGGAAAGAGCTCCGAGATGGAAAGAATGCTGCGTACATTGGTGAACCAGGTGACGGCGATGGACCGAAAGTTCGGTAAAGTAGACCGGCTGGATCGCGGCTTGGCGGCCCTCAGGAAACAGGTGGAGGCTCAAACTGCCCCCTCAGGACGACCTAAGAGAGTCATAGGGCCGGCTTTGCCAAACGTTACCCCAGGGGATAAGGGAAAAAAGAGGAGGGTGAAAGCGGGTCCTAGCGAGGCCCCAGTCCCGGTGGAGATACCACCAATACCAGTAGTGCCAGCGGCCAGCCCGGTACCCATACTGGATGGGGGGTTGCCTATCCCCGTGGTTATCACACCGCTGGAGAACGATCAGATGCCCCCGGAATTAGCGCTTCAATTAGCGGCAGTGTTACCATGGTTGAAAAAGGGAGCGGGGGATCCGCGGCTGCGGGAGACCCGGACGAAGAAGCCAGATTAATTATTGAGCAGTTACGGCAGACGAGGGATGCTGGGACAGCAAATGTGCCTTCTATTTCCTCACAGGTGGCAAGGGTGGTCCCGGCAGACAACCAAGATAAAGCAATTGACGCGGCAGGAAGTGCGGCGGAAACCGGTAAGAGATCGTTACCGATGGTGGGGAAGGGCGCGGTACCCTCAAGGCGGGAAAGCTTGGCACAACATGTTCCCATGGTTACGAAAGAGATGGTGTGGGCCAACAAGTATATTAACATGTTTTCATTGTTGACTGATCATCGAGAACTAGAGTATGCAAAGACCCAGAAGGATTTATGGCACCCCAGTGTATGGCGGGCCAAGATGGCAGAATTCAGGGTCGAGGAGTCAATGATGAACTGGATTAGGGCCTTTTCTATCTTTGTGGCGATTATCGCTGAACGTACACCAGAGCTGTTGAGTGACTTGGCTTGTTATCAGAGTAGGATCACGAACTTCCATGAGAAGTATGGATGTGATGAGTGGAAAGGCTATGATGTGGGGAAGGAGTTTAACAAGGCTTTGACATGGGATTGTCTGGATACGGTATCGAGGCATGCGCAGCTCTTGCCAGGATCAGCGAGTGGTTCGGGGTCAAGCACAAATGGCTCCAGGGCATTCCCACAAAGGCAGTCGCAGCCCTTTCGTCCGAACTACGGGGGGGGAGTTCCAGCCTAGATCGGGTGGGAACGGAAGTAAGCAAGGGGTGTGTTGGGGTTTCAATAAGGGAACGTGTAACAGGCCGCAAGGAACGTGTAGGTTCCGGCACGCGTGCTCTGGCTGTGGTAACTCCTCGCACCCAGAAATCAGTTGCCGATCCAGGGCCAATGGCACAGGAGGAAAAGGGGGTTCCAAGCAGGATTGATACGGTGCCCCGGAAGCAAACATCTTCGCCCGTAGATATCTTGGCTTTGACCCCTTGGTTAAACAGATACCCTGATCATGCGTCCGCCGGGACTCTGCGAGATGGCTTCTCATATGGCTTCAAGATCCCGGCGGGCAATTTTCGTGGGAACACTTCCTGTAAGAACCAATTGTCCATTCAACACAACCCAACAGTTGCCGCCAAAAAGATCGCAAAAGAGGTTAGCTTGGGGCGGGTGGCAGGACCTTTTGGTGACCCACCAACGGCTGATTTTGTGTGCTCCCCATTAGGGGTGGTGCCAAAAAAGGACCGGGGGGAGTTCAGGCTCATTCACAATTTGTCGGCCCCGAGGGGGGCTTCTGTCAACGAGGCGATCGACCCCGAGGTCTGCAGTGTAAAGTATGCATCTTTCGATGACGCAGTGGTGCTGTTGAATCGCCTGGGCCCCGGCGCATTGTTAGCAAAATCAGACATTGAATCTGCATTCAGGTTGCTTCCAGTACATCCTCAAGATCAGCGCTTGCTGGGTTTTACGTTTCAGGGGAAATACTACATGGATATGTGCATGCCAATGGGTTGGTCAATTTCGTGTGCCTATTTTGAAATGTTTAGCTCGTTTCTGGAGTGGGTGTTCACAAAGGCCACAGGGCACAAACATGTGATGCATTACCTTGATGATTTCCTCTTTCTTTGCCCAGCGGGCACTCAGGACTGTGAGCGGGCATTGCAGGACTTCTGCGTGCTCATGCGGGGTTTCGGGGTTCCATTGGCGCCAGGTAAGACAGTGGGGTTGACTACCTCCCTGGAGTTTCTGGGCATAGAACTAGACTCTGAGGAGGGGTGCTTCCGTTTGCCGGCGGAGAAGATTGCCAAATTTAGGGCTTCCCTGTTACAGTGTCTCCGGACTGAGAAGGTGACCTTGCACCAGTTACAACAGACAGTGGGTCAGCTTAATTTTGCATTAAGGGTGATACTGATGGCTCACCCTTTCTCTCGATCCATTGCCCAGTCCATGGTAGGCCTTAGGGAGGGGCACCACCGCACGAGACTGTCGGCAGAGGTTTGCCAGGATATGCTCATTTGGCTAGCATTCCTGGCGGAATTCAACGGCCGAGTGGTCTGGAGCAAACTCCCAGCCTCGTCGGCGGAACTCGGCTTATGGACCGACTCGGCGGGCAGCATGGGGTTTGGTGCGATCCTCGGAAACCGTTGGTCGGCACAAAGATGGCCGGCGTGGTGGCAAACAAACGGCCTGACGAGTAACATTGGTTTTCTAGAACTCTTCTCCATCTGGGTGGCTCTGTTGGCATGGCCGGAGGATTTCAGAGACTGCTCGGTGGTATTTTGGTCCGATAACATGACTGTGGTTGAGTGTATTAATCAACAGGCAGCGCGCTGCAAATGGATCTTACGATTGTTGAAAGAGATTGTATTGCGTTGCATGAGATTAAACGTACAGTTCAGGGCAAAACATGTGCCGGGTGTACTGAATAATGCAGCTGATGCGCTCTCTCGTTTCAAAATGCAGGCTTTCAGGGATTGTTTACCCTCAGCGGAGCTAGTGGCGGCACCATTTCCCGAAAAACTATGGCAAATCGGTGCCCCGGACTACAAAACCTTGTGGCAGCCAGTTTAGCGCCCAGGACAAGGAAAGCTTATGAAGGGGCGTTCCGCTCATACTGCGCCTTTCTGGGGCCGGCAGGGGAGCATAGATGGGGGCAGGAGAAGTCCTTTGTCCAATTTTTAGTAGCACTTCATAAGGAAGGCCGGTCGGCGGCAACCGCAAATCGGTATAAGGCCGCCATATCATTTATTGCACAGCTCCATAGGATGAGGGACCCGACGGACTCCTTTCTAGTCAGGAAGGCTCTCCGCGGCTGGCGGCGCCTAGAGGGTTGCAGAAGGGATAACAGGCACCCGATTGGTTTTGATAAGTTGACCACCTTGCTGGATAAACTGGACGAGACATGCTCCTCGCCTAACGAGGTAATACTATTCCGAGCAGCGTTCACATTGGCGTTCTATGGGGCCCTGCGGGTGAGCGAACTAGTGGCAGCAAATAAGAAAGATGTGGAAGGAGGTCTGCGTAGGGATCACATCCAAGTAAGGGGGGATTCTCTGCTGATCTCGATAGCCAGGTCAAAAACAGACCAGGAGGCCCTGGGAAATAGTGTGGTGTTGCAGCGCGCTCCAGGGAGTCCCGGTTGTCCAGTGAGGCATGTGGAGGCCTACCTAAAACAAAGGTTGACAACGTGGGGGGGGGCCTGCTACGACATACGGACGGCTTCCCGCTGACAAGATTTCAATTTCAGAGGGTGCTGGCAATTACGATTGCAGCAGCGGGCTTGAACTCGTGTGATTTTGGGACCCATTCATTTAGAATAGGGGCCGCTACAGAAGCTACGGCTCGAGGTCTGCAGGCAGACGAGGTGAAACAGTTAGGCAGTTGGTCCTCGAATTGTTTCAAGAGGTATGTGCGACTGCACATGTTGTAAAAGACTGATGAAATGCACTCAAGCTTGTTGTCTTTTGTTTGGATTACACTTTCACGAACCTGTGACCCAGGGCGGAAATTGGGATCGGCCCTGTATCAGCTAACCACCGCAACAGGATTACAGAGTGGAGATCGAGTGGTCTGGGTCGTGGGCCACTCATACGTGAGGCGTGCCGGGGACATATTCAAAGCAGGTGATGCGATCCACACATCTGAGGAATATGGGTTCAGGGTGACCTTCCATCGGAAGGGCGGCCTCTGTATTGACCGATTGCAAAGTTTTGTGGAGGAACTATTAGGGCGGCACAGGTCACCGCCATCTGTAGTCATAGTGCACATAGGGGGCAATGACTTGGTGAGACTGGGAAGACGGGCTTTAGTTGAGCACATACTGTATGTAGTTAGCTGGTTAGCCAAAAGGCTCCCGGGATGTACGATTGCCTGGTCTCACATGATTCCCAGGAGGATATGGCGGGGAGGTTTGTCTACGACAGCGTTGAACCACTCGGTAAAGAGGGTCAACAATAAAATGGAGAAATTGTTTCGCTCTGCTCATCTCCAAAGCATTTCTCATGGGTGCATCTGGGGCGATCACTGTTATTCTAATGATGGGGTACACCTGTCCAGGGTGGGTAAGGACTTACTGATAGCAGACATGGTAGCTTGGCTAGTAGGTTTGAGGAGACATGACCTATAGGAGGTGTGGGGGGGCCAGATAGTTGGTCAACTATCTGGCCTGTGGCGGTAAGGTCATGATCGGTGAGCAGTGATTTCAAGGTCCCTAGGGGGGGCGCCACCCATTATGGATGGGAGCGCCCGAGGGGAGGCGGCCATTGGCCCCTCCCACGGGGGGCGGCACCCACTACGGATGGGTCGCCCAGGGGGAGACGGCCATAGGCCCCTCCCAGGGGGAGACGGCTAGATGCCCCTCCCCAGAATTTCCCGGGGGGCGGATATCCGCTCCGGCGGAAGAGAGGGGGGGAAAGGGGGGGAGTCCACGCTGTCCTTCTTACGGATACCTCGCACGGGAACTCGGACGACCCTAAGATGGCGTCCAGTGAAAGGGGGCCCCCACGACAAGGGAAGCTACAGTTGGCTGCGAGGGTAAAGCCCTCTGCGTATGCGCCACTCACACGTGAGGGCGGGAAGTTGCTGATAGGGATCTGACACCGGTTAAGACCTTGCCGTTGGCCCTTAATGTTAGGTTGTACAAATTCAAATGTAATGCATGTGTCAGGATGTTAGACTCGGCTAGGAAACCTTTGTATTAGAGATTTGTTAAGGTTAGCCTGAATACCTGTCTTCATCAAAATGTAATTGAAATTGAATTTGTACATGATACATGAAACGTTTTAATTTAAAGTTTTAAATTTTGTTTCATATTTTAATAAATACGGCCGGGGGGGTCGTGAGGCCCCCCCGCCTTCCAAAAGTTCAAACCTGTCTCTGTCTCCTCCCATGGGGATTGGTGTTGGGAGGGGTGGCGGGCATCCCGGCCCATGTCTCAGTAACAACTGTAGATCTTCTCTTCTTTTGTTCTTCTTTATATGTTTAATCCCAAAGTACTTTAGTTCATTCGCATTACCTTGATGTGCTTCCCAGAAGTGTTTTACAGGCGGATAAGAATAATCTCTGTTTTTCACAGCTCGAAGATGTTGCAAAATTCTCAATTGCACTTTGTTTTTGGTGCTCCCTACACAGTATCTTTCACAAGGGCGTGCTAGCACATATACCACGGAGTCTGAGAACACATTCCTGGGCACAGGTAGTGAAGATATAACAATGGTATCAATGTCTTGTATAGTTCAAATGGCTCCGGTCGACACCAGTGTATTGTTCAAAAGTTTTTAATGATGCAACAACAAGAGAAAAACAACCAGCCGACTACAAGGGGGGTTATGCCATAGGTGTCATTTCAAGACACGGCGCCGGGGGGCTCACTTCGCTACTCCCGGGCCTACCTTGTTTACTTCACCACTACGCAGGCGCATCGTTTGGCCGTTGCCAGGACAACCGCCCTTCACGTTGCCCAGCGTCCCCCGCCCACCACCAGCATCCTAACCTCGCGCTACCACGCATGCGCGGCTACCGCGCTACCACGCATGCGCGGCTTTTGCCGGTTACCTTGCCTACCGTTGTCCCTCTAAGGCACCCATACTCTCCCTGCCTGGACCGGAAGCAACTTCACGCTTTTATACACCACGCCCACGCTGACTCATTCCTACCGAGCAGCGAGCACGGGGAAGTAGGTGAACTGCCTGATCACGCCCTAAAACTGTAAGTTATACTTTTCTTTCCTCACAGACAGGACCAACAACGGAGGCCTACGCCAGCGCCTAAAAAGGAAACCCCCCCCCCTCACATCCAACATGTCTTCTCTTTTTCGTTAGATTATGTTGGAACCGGCGTAGCGCCCCCCTCCTGCCTGATGCAGCTCGAGTTGAGCTTTAGCACTGTAAGCCCTGTTCCAATCTGCCATATCCTAAGTTTTGTATCATTCTATGTGTTGTGTGTGTTTGTCAGTCCAGTTTGTCTTTTTTTGACCACATACTGTGATTAGGTCATACAGAAGTAATTTAATGTTACCTAGCTGGCACATTACTCAATCCACGGCGGTACACAATATGAGCACTCCTACATAGTGCACCCCTGAGTTTGATGCCAGCATGTCTCTTTCCTATATAGCACGCACTAAGGCCAATATCAGACCTTATTCTATCTTAAATGGCTAAGAGCACGTTTGCACAAACACATGTAGACACGCTCAGCTCCGATGAAGGCACTGTGCAAAACACCACTGTGGGAAGCCAGAATAATTGCACGAATCCTGCACCCTAGCACTACACTACGTAACAGGATAGTAATTATTTTATTTATTTCTTTTCCTTCCCTACAGGTTTTTAAAGCACCCTCCATTTAAGGTGTGCGCCCCAGAAGTTGATTTTTCTTCTGGTTGTCCAAGGATTTAGGACTGGATGTGTCTTTTAGGGGGCACATACCACCCACTTCCTTGGTTTTTGGTCCTGAGGAATACCGGGGATTTTGCCCTAATGGTAGAAACATGTCGACCAACACATAAAATAGAGATAAGTGGACCGTAACTCCCCCACTATTATCTCAACCTGATCTTTTAATTTTGTCCAGTATCTTTTTTATTAAAACTCTATACTAAAGAATACCAGGACATTTTTAACACTCACATTCTTTTTTTGCACCCCACATTTCACTACCAGCTCCACTGCAGTTGCAGGTGTTGAAGCACACCCAAGTGACGCTAGGCCACTTGGGTGGGCCCCGATGATGAAGCAAGTCACCACCAGGTGGTGAGTGAGGGGTTTCCTAACAAAGGAAAAATTCTTCCTGAGTTTAGACAAGAGCCTTCACATACCCTCATCGGGTAGTACTCCTCCTTTTTGTTCTTTTAACATACATAAACAACATGAGGATTTAACAAAGTGTGCCCCCATTCTGGCCCGTAACGGGGGGTTGGGCACGAACTGCAAAATCCACAGGGAGGTCTCACAGGGTCCCCCTGCGTTTGGATCTGTCAGCTGCAGACACCCACGAACGCACTGTGCGGTAATCAGGACAAGGGTGTGCAGCGCGGTCTCAAGGCTGCTCAGGCCTGATGTAGGGACAATCCCATCCACGTCCCGGCAACCCACTATAGACCTTGCTGGGCCGCCAGTGTCAGGTTCGAGATGCAGCGACTGTAGGCCCAGCGCTGACCTAGGTGGGTCTCAGAGTGGCTCCGTCCTCAGTGGCACCATGGCTAAGGCCAAGGAACAGCGGCGTGGGGCCTGGGGGGTAATCAGTCCGGTCAAATCCTCTCTTGGTGCGGTGTATCAATAGAGAGTGAGGCTCTGTCCGCATTTGCCAGGTACCGATGCTGCAGCCTAAAGATCCTGCCGTACTTCTCTCTGGCCACACTACTGCAGAGGAGAAAAATGCACCACTCCATATGTTCATGACCACACTTGAAGCGCAGACACATTTTCTCCAAGCTTGAAAACGCAAAGTATAAAGCGCTGTCCAGACATTAAGTTGAGTGTCAAGTGATGAAACGCTCTTCTGGCAAGGATCAGTGGCATAAAAGCACTCTTTGGAGAGCACTGGGGGGCACCAAAGCAGAACGCAGGCAGTAGTCCAGCACACAGGGTCCTTTTGGGCAGGTCAGCACAATAAGCTAAGTCCCATGGGGTGTCCCTCCTGGCTGAATAACCATTCCTCCTGGCAATGTACTGTTTGTAGAGCCAGCAACATCTGGTTACAGGTCCCATGCAGTGTCCATCATCATCATGGAGTCACAGCCCAAGTACTTATACTCCCAAATTCTTTGTTCTGGGGGCACTTCAAACAAATTTAGAAGTGCACAACACCACCCATTCAAACCCCAGCCCTGGCTCCAGACACACTACAGGGAGGCATAGACAGCATTGTGAAAGGAAGGCACAGCCCTATCCAGGTGCAGGTGACAACTCCTCCCACCACTCTCAGGGGCTCATTAGGATTGCGTTTTTTCCGCATCCTCGGGGCCGGCGGAAGCCACCGCCAGCCCAGAGGATGCGGAAAAACCGCAGCGGACTGACCAAAGACCCACCGCAACATTAGGATGGCTGGTGGGTCCTGGTTTCCGTCCGCAGCTTTTCCGCCGTGGCTGGCTTACAACCGCGGCGGAAAAGCTCTAATCTGGTGACGGTGTCTCTCAGACACCGTCAGGCAGATTAGGATGGGATGTAAAACATGCTTTTCCGCGGCGGCTTTTCCGCCGTGGAAAAGCATGTGTAACTTCACTGCGGGGGCCCGTTGCGGGCCCCCTAGGTGAAGGGGGGGTGGGGGGTGCACATGGGGGGTACCTATGGTACCCCCCTGCATTTGTATGCAGAAAGCGGCAGGCACCGCGAGGTGCCTGCCTCTTTCTGCATGCAAATGCAATGACTGCATTTTTAACATTGCCGCGGGTGCATAATCGGCCCCTCAATGCAGACCAGGCCTATTCAGCCCAACTATGAGTCAACCAGGAAATGCAGAACACACCTCAACAACCCTTGTGACTGTCTACAGCGAATGCACATCCCCAGCCCCTGTCAGTCTAAGCCAGACATTGAATACCCAACCAGGCAGGGCACAAAGAATCATAAGCACACCGAAATATCCACTTCTAAAAGCGGCATTTCTAAAATAGTAACACCTCCATTTAGCAGGATTTATTCCAAACATGGCCACGCTGTCCCTTTCATATCAGAAATTACCACTGAAACACATATCAGGGAATTCTCAAAGCAAACCTATGAGAGGAGCAGCCTTACAGAAAAGAGAAAACAAATAGTCTGTTTCTCATTACCAGGACTTGCCACACAACAAAGGAGCATGTCCTACTTTTTACCTACACTGCACCCTGCCCATCGGGCTACCTAGGGCCTACCTTAGGAATGACCTATATGTGGTAAAAGATGAGTTTCATATGTGGCAAACACTTTAAATGACACGTCACTGTGCCAGTAAACTTCCCACACATGTCCTGCAGCTGTACATGGGACTTACAGGTAAATTGAATAGGCCAAACAGGTGTAGACCAATCTTACCACATTTACTAGAGAGAGGACATGCGCTTTAGCACTGATCAGCAGTGGTAAAGTGCCCAGAGTCATAAAACCAACAACAGGTCATTAGAAATACAGGAGGAAGGCAACATTTCTGGGATAACACTGCAAAAAGGGCCAGGTCCAACACTCCACATATGCCAGTACCATACAATACTATATTTTATCGTGAAATGTCTCTTCATGCCCATTTGAGATTCAAGGTGTAGGACTGGTGTTTTGCGTAACTTTGCATCAGTTTTTGGCATTTCATGCAATTTCGCCTTTTCCTAATCACAAACAGAGGTGTGTGAAATTTATACTTTGCATGTGTAAACATGGCAATCTTTTTAGCTTTGTAAAGTCATAAGGAGTTTGCTACTTCGCATGTTTCGTGAATGCAATATAAAATGGAGCATGAAATTATGTTAATGATGGTCTCAGTACTGTCTGTTGCTAGCTTGACCACCCACCGGGCTATCTGCTTCCTCTCCCACCAAACACCTGCCAAGGTAATGCAGCTCCAGCCTTCCCCAACTTTATTGTATGAGACTCATCGTGGGCCACAATGGCCTGTAAGCTGGCATGGACGTGATATTGTCTTATGGCCATGTCCTGCTCTAAGAAGTTCTAGTGCGTGTGTACTGAAGCAAGAAATTGTTGCATGACAATGTCTTCTGCCTGCTTACCCGCTGGACGTAGTCTGCCCCAACAAACTTAATAGGTCAGGAAGGATGGCGGCGTGAGTTTCTTGAAGAGAGTGGGTCCTAGGCGAGGTAGAAGCAGGTGAAATGGGTTGGGCAGGAGCTGGCATGGGATTGAGGCTGGTGTGCAGCACTGCAAAGGGATTTACCTTGGAGCACGAATGAGGGTTGCAAGCCACAGCACTTTGCTCTTCTGACTCATCCCAAATCTTCTGACTACTGTGAACTCCCAAACATCCTTCTCATCATTTCACCCCTCCTTTTTATCCATGCCCCCAATTAACAGGCACACGTGGCCATTCCTGACAGAAACAACTCACAACTTCTCCTTTCAAATCCACTCCTATCACTCTATCCCTACCGAAACTCCACTAAACACACAAGAAACCAAGAGCACAACTAACTACTATTAGGTTCCAGAGTAGAGTGCTATTCGCTGATAAAAACCGTTCAATACCTGGTATGGGGTCGTACGTGCTATATATATATACATTTATAATTACAATGAAAGGCTATTTGCCACAGGACGAGCAGATTCCTATTTATTTTTTATATTATTGCGCAAAAGTCACACATACGGCACAAACTTTTTTTTTCTTTTTCAAATTACCAGAGTTCTCACATCCGAAACTGAGTTTGCTCTTCCTGGTATCTGATGCCAACCTGTACATTCACTAACAGTAAGGAACTGCTGCCCAAATGTACATCATTTTATTGTATCATTTGTCATGTCTCAACAGTATACTAACACTTTTTTCATGTTCATGTGAGGTGGTGAAAAATCCCTCACACCCGGGTTCATGTGATGTTTAACGAAATAAGATGCTGCCGCTTGAAATACCAAACTGTGGCCCTGTCTATCTACATATGTGTGGTGTGAAGTACCGGGGTGTGCGGACTGTGGGGTGGGGAATCGGGCAGCTGCAGTCTGTGAGGAGAGCTTTCCCCAACCCTGAAGGGAGACAGGCGAGGAATGAACGAATGTGAACCGTGCGTGTTGGGCCTCATGAATGAATATTTACCTTTAGATTTCAGATCCCAGATGAAAGGCGCTGTACACTGCGAGGGAGATGAAAGTGACGACAGATGCTCGCCTACACTAAACAATAGGCATGTTGTCCTGATGCTTCCTCGTGTTCCTGGTTCTGATTAGCGGCCGGATATAAAATGTTCGGCCATAAAAGAGAGAGAGATACGTGCACCGCAAGGAACGGCAGCTGCGTACACGTCAAACCATGGCCTTCTTTACTTCCTGTTTTTAAAAGATCTTCCTTCACTTCCTTCACTTCCGTATTCTCCATCTCTTTCTACCCTCCCTGCGGATTTTTATCTTTCTAGTAGCGCTCCCTGCATTTGGAGGCATCTTTGTGCTTTCTGCCTCCTCTCACCCACCGCCAGGGGCGTAGGAGACACTAAAATTCTGGGGGGGACAGGGACAACCTTGTGGATTTTCCATTGACCCTATACAAATCACCACCCGTTAAACAAATACATTCACATCGTTTTGAAGTGAAATATTGAGAAAAGCAGGCATGTAGTCACAGTTTGCATGTATGCTTTATTGTTGTTTACATTCACATAGTAATCAGACCAAATGTTAAAAAAAATGTATATGAATCTTGCATCTTCATGCACCAAGCAAAAAAGGATGCTGACTTTGGGTGAGGGCGTCATGGTTGCAAGTGCATTATGGCTTGAAAAGTACCTGCTGCTGCATTCCTGGTCTCCAGAAAATTTCAGGCAACAATAAAAATGTGAAGATAACTTCGGTAATTAATGATCTTTATTGAGAGAGATCAGAGGTCTGAGTACTGGAAGTTTTGACTCATGGTAAGGTAGCCACAGTGGGGTAATATGCCCGCTACAAAGATCGTGTACCACGCAGATCACAAAATGCATTTAATGTAAATAGGTCAGTGAGTTACTGCTTTTGTCGGAGAGATTCTTTTGCTATTTGCAGTTTATAAGTTAAAATCCTAACACTGAACAGTGAGCTATTACCCTTCATCAAAGAGCTGCATGAAAACTGCAAGGTATAGATTAGAACGTTATGATTTTTACCCAGTCTTTCATTATCCTAAAGTTTGAAAATGGGTTGATTAGGATGGAAATCCATTCTGATTATTAAAGAGAACCCCCAACCATGGTGTTATGTTTTAAAGTATGGATTTGTGCTTCTCTAGTGTTGCAAAGCCATCTGTGCCCTGGGCACTCCCCAACTTTTTGCTGACTGGTACTGGTGGTACTTGACTCTGACTGACCCTGGCCTCTGACTAACCAGGCCCAGGGCTAGTGCTATGTTGAAAGAGACACTTACAAACACAGTAAACACACCTACATACACTAGGGTGCACTATGGGTTAGGGCACCTCCATGATTGACATGACCTCTCCTATTACATAATAGGGCATGGGTATTGAAACTACCTTTATGGCCCTAGTATATATTAGGGCATAGTGGTTTAGAGGCCAGCACCCCTTCCTGCTCTTGCAATTGTGCACTGCTGTAGCCTGAGGTCAGTTTAAAAGCAGACCCGTGTTGGAGGACTGCTTTTAAAATGCAAATTGTACCCAATCTTGACTTTTGGGTTTAAGGCACTTACAAATTGATAAACTACAATGTTGGGGCATATTAGGTATCCCCAGGGGTTCCCCTAAGTGTCCTAGGGGTTAGAGATCAGGTATCTACAAGGAAGGCCCTTATAAAATGAGTGTTATATGCCCTGGGTTTAGTGAAATTGCACATTTCACTGCCTACATTGTAGTTTAGTGCTTCCCAAAAACAGCTTTTGTGCTCGGAGCACTGTGAAGTGAGGATTTGCAATATTTTGATATAATCGGAACCCCTAAAGTCTTTCCTATGTATTCTAGGGGTGGGGGTCCTGTAGGTATAAGGCGAATCCTTATACAGGCCCTGGTATTGGAGAAATTGGCCAGTTAATTTTTCCATTGCAGATCCCCGGCCCATAGATTAACATTGCAAGAGGTTATTAATTAATAACTGGAGAAAGGAAAGCCATACAACTAGGATTAAAGGACTCAGAAGAATGTTAATGATAAATGCAACAATGTGGTATTGTTGAATTTATTCTAAAATGTACAGACAAGAAGTTATAAGATTTTCTTGTCTGCAAGCCACAATTCAGCCCTCTAGTGCCCTGCCTTGATTTGTCAGAGGTAAATGGATTGGACTGGCTCTTTGAAGAGGTGATAAATGACCCCTGGAGTTAGGTGGCCTGTCTGAGAGTAGAGTTTGCTGGGCATACTCACTCCAACAGCAATTGTTGTGAGTATTTTCGTATAATTGTGCAAGATGCATCATACTTTCCAGAACCAACAGGCTTCCCGTCGTGGTACTAAACAACTCATTTACCTGCATATGTCATTAACCCCCAAATAAAAATACTGAGACTAACTAGCTCCAAAAGTAATTTTTACCAATGTTTGCGTATAGTTATGCAAACTGCCTCGTATTAGCCAGAACCAACAAGCTTCTTGCCGTAATACTGAGCACCTCCTGGCTAAACGCTCGTATGGTACTCGAGCGTACTCGTTATCTATGTCTCATTACCCTTAAACAGAGTCACCCGCTCTAACTTAGCCTCTTACCTCCCTTTCCTCAAAGAAATATGCTGCTACCGCACCTCTGTGTGGCGTCTCGGCTTGCACCGGCGAATTAAATACACCTGCGTTTACCTTGCAAGGCCTGCTGACAGCCTATCGAGAACTTCCTTACTCCTTATGAGCGCCGAACGAAAAATAGACCAATCAAATGGGCTCATGTTTCCAAAACTGTGTTAAACATTTTGGACTGGTTTTAGGTGTTACTTATTGGTATTATAAGCACACATATAACTGCTATATGGAATCACTAAAAGACTTGCTATTGAGTAAAAAGCCCAACTTTGAAACCTATATTGTTACTTTTAGGTGTTTTAAGCACATATAGCGACTAAATATGAATCCTAATTTTAGTTATAAAACCTACTTTTAGAATTCATATACAGCCAAAAAAGGCTGTTATTATTATCTATGAAAAAAAGTCTAGTGGAGATGCCACATATTAAAAAGTATAAAAGTTTATCCAGGTATAAAATCCAACTTTATATTGCAGTCCCTCCAATAATGCATGCAAACATTCCCAGTATTTTATTGCAGTCCCTTCACTAAAGCATGCAACAAATATCAGGGTAAATACCACATATTATAAAAAGGTGATATAAACACTCAGGGGCAGATTTACAAGCACCTTGCGCCTCTTTTACGCCGCTGTTGCGTCACTTTTGTGACGCAGCGGCGGCGGAAAAGATGCGCCATGGTGCGGGATATTTACAACGTGATGCATCTGGGAGATGCGTCACGTTGTAAAGCCCTGCATCAGAAAGAGGCGTTCTGGCTCAGGAGGGGGGTGTTCCGGCGCAGGAACGCCTCCTAAAAGCGGCTCATTGATTAGTTGTAGAATAATTCTGATGCTCTATCAACTACTCAAAAGGCTGGAATCCCTCGTTTGTCTACAATTATGAATGTGGAATTTACATTTTTCACATTTTTTTTCACAACTGCTTTTATTGAAAGTTTAGGTAGAGCATAAGTACAGGTCTCCACAATCAGGAGGACACTGTCAACAGCAAACATATAGCAGGATGAATATGCGCCTAAACTTTTGAATCACCCCCCTCCCAATCCCCATACCCTGCTAACCACCCCGAACAACACATTTTTCACATTTTAATCATGTTTTTAGTTCCTGGTAAATTGATATTAAAACTATCTGGGTATGTTGTGATGCCTCACATGTATAGGTAATGTATGCTAAGAGAGTTTTATGTAATCATGGCAGTGACGACTGGGGTAGCACCTGAAAATACTTGCACTAAGTGAATGCTGGCTTGGCCTGTTCATATAGATGTGGTGCGTAGCTTATTGTGGGCTCTGGAAGGTCATTAATGGGACTAGTTTTACTGAGGAAGTTTGAAATACCAATATGGAAAGTTGATTTTGCCACATCAATGCACTCTGATATGCTTTAACTCAGCAGGTATGTACAAAAAATAGATGTGTATCCTTATATTTCAGTCGGACCCTTGAAGTCATGAAATTATTGCTATGAATTATTACATTTGTGGAATTGGTATTTTATTAATGTTAACTAAAAGACGACTTTCAAACAAGAGATGACTTCGACTTTCTGCTTTTCTTCCGTTGGACAAAATCACATTACTTGCTATCAGGATACTTAAAGTGAACTATTTTTCCAACTCAACAACCTATCCCATAGATGTGCATACAAATAAATAATTTAACATGATTCCTTTGCACTCCGTTTCTTCCATTTTCATATTAATTATAGTAATAAGCAAAAGGCTTCTTCTCAAAACTTACCTACTTGGTGTCTGCATACTTTGTAATGCCCCGTTTGATTAGTGGTAATATCCTCTGTCACAACGTAACTTAGACTACGACTAATGCTAATTTGTTTTAATGTTCCAGGGTCAGGTGAGTTTCAACTGCTTAAAATAAACATTTAAGCAGAACAGTAGCCTTTGAGTGACTGAATTGCGTAGGTAGTGTGAATAAGGTCAAGTCGGTGCTGGGGAAGGGCAGGATGCAGACAGCAATAAACAAACGACTTCTCTCCCTTTGTCCTGAAGTGCAGACTGCAGGCAGCCGGGGTAGCGAGAACGAGGTGTGAAATGATTCCTGGAGCTTTGCAGCACACAAAAGGTAAAGTCACACAGGTTAAGTACAGGGCCATTGGCACGTCAAAGCACTAGTGATTTTTACGTGTCAATGGCCCAGCAACTAATAGGAGAGAGAGGACAAGTTATTTCGTCCCCTCATCCCCCCACCCTTGTCCCCCCCACTAGAAAATCTGGGGGGGATACGTCCCCCGCGTCCCCCACACTTCCTACGCCCATGCCCACCGCTTCATACTTCCTGCGTCCTTCATGGCTGCCGGAGCCCTAGCCACTGTGGTTTGGTCTGGGTTTTATCAGCCTATATGTCAAACAGGCCTACTGCTAACAATATATATATATATATATCAATGAAAAAACCATAGGTTATAGGCCATATATAGTTAGGAATTAGCATTTACAAAACCTTATTTTACTCGCATAAAACCATTGAAATTCCATATATAGTTAGAAGCGCTAACTATATATCGCGCACCCGCAATCCACTGCTGATGATGTCACATATTACATCATTCATGACATGGTCAGTGACATCACTGATGACATCACTGATGACATCTCAAATGACATCACTGATGACATCACTGATCACAACATCCAGTGATTGTATGTGTCTGTAAAGTTTAAATATGTTTCACATATTGAAGAATGAGTGGATGTATAAGTGTCTGGATGAAGAATTTAGTAGGTGCATGACTGACTGTATGAGTGAGTGATTAAATGTGTCTCACTGAGTACATGGGTTAGTGACTAAACTGTCTTAATTCGTGCATCAGTATGTTTGTTGTTGTGTAAGCTGCTGCATGTGTTGATCAGTAGCTATAAGAGTGGCCATATGGGTTATTGATTGGTTGCCCAAGTATTTGAATGGGAGGCTGAGTGTGTGTGTGGGTGGCTGGGAGGTGCGTGACTCTGTGCATAGATGTGTAAGCAGTTGATTCACTAGGAGTATGAGTTCAAGAGTGCATGTGGAAACAGCTATATGGGCGGTTGACTGTGCATGGGTGTGTTGGTGAGTGAATGGATTTCTCATTGCTACATGTGCAAGTAAGTACGTATGTAAAACACAATACATGTGAGAGTTGAGATATATAAATAACTGAACATAAGAGCCAGTGAATGTGTGAGTGGCTGTATCGATCACTGTGAGCTTGTATCAGGGATTATATAAGAGAGTAAATATGTGTTATTATATGTTTGAATAAGTAAGATGTGTATAACTGTATAGTTGAGGAAATGGAGGTGTGATTGATTCTTTGCATGACTGACTAGGTGTGTGAGTAACTCCATGGATGAGTGACAGTCTGTGAGTGTCTGTTTATACTGAGTGTATGTAAGGTTATATTAGAGTCTGAAGAGGTTCATTGTATTATCACATGAGTGATGTGATCAGTGATGACAAATGAGATGTCATCAGTGATGTCATTTGAGTTGTCATCAGTGATGTCATCAGTGATGTCATTTGAGATGTCATCATTGATATCATTTGAGTTGTCATCAGTGATGTCATTTGAGATGTCATCAGTGATGTCATCAGTGATGTCACTGACCATGTCATGAATGATGTAATATGTGACATCATCAGCAGTGGATTGCGGGTGCGCGATATATAGTTAGCGCTTCTAACTATATATGGAATTTCAATGGTTTTATGCGAGTAAAATAAGGTTTTGTAAATGCTAATTCCTAACTATATATGGCCGATAACCTATGGTTTTTTCATTGAATTTTCAAGGTTTTGTAAATGCAAATTCCTAACTATATATCCACTATAACCTATGGTTTTTTCTGTGAATTTCATTGGTTTTTTAATAGCAAATATGAAAAGCTTTAAAATGTCAAGTACGTGATAGATAAAAACATTTTCGTATTTATGCACGCTGATGTGCTTTGAACGCTGCACCCCCCCCCTCCCCTCTTTTGCCTTAGTAGTACTCTCTCTTTGCAGATACTGAAGGGTAGTTAACGCAGGCCTTTACCCCCGTTGTAATCCGTCGTGCCTCCTTGTCTCTCCATTTGATTGATTGTTGTCCAAGCATTTACTGTTTTAGAATTGGTTCTCTTTGGATCATTCTCTATTTACAAACAAGCACAAAGTCGCAATACTCTGTTTAGTCTTTGCAGATAGTGAAAAATCGTGTAAAAAAATAAAAGTAATCGAGCAAAATCAGTAGGCCACTAATTGGATCTCTTTTTGACCTCGCTAAAATAGAAATATTAGGAACAACCCTTCTTGAGAAATACGAAAATAGTGAGATGAACTGAGCTCCACACCATGAGGGCTGCAAGACAGCTCGGCTCCATCACCCATCCCGCACAAAATAACGACAAACCCTATGCAAATATTAAAAATATAGACAACACACCAGCAAAGAAACAGGGTAAAACATTTTATTAAAAAACTATTTACATAACGTTGGTTTATAAGATGATGTCAGTAGTGGACCGATGTGTGAATAGATCGAAAACAGCACAAGGCTCCAAGATCCGGATAGCAAGCTCCTGGATGTTGGGTGCCATAGTTTAGAGTTCTGAATTTCAGCCTTTTTCAATGCCTGTGCTTTGTTGAATCAAAATGGCGGCTTGACACAAAGCTGACTCAAGCGTTGTTACTGATGCTATGCAGACCAAAACTGGTTTTCAGTTTGTACATTTTTCTAGATTTTTCAATCCAAGTTTGGTTGACTTTGTAGAACGATGGCTTCAGATTTTCAACATACGGTGTGGTGGCGCTGACTGGGAGGGGGCGCTTCGCTCCTGCCCCCTCCCCAAGTAAGATTTTCATACGTGAAAGTACGTTAATGGTTTTGGTCCCTGAGATGCTTCGATGTCACTACCATTCTCAAATAGCATAAGTTCTGGATGTTGGGTGCCATAGTTAAGAGTTCTGAGCAGTGCTTGTAACACTGTCTGAAGCTTATTTCCACCTACTGCAGCTTCACTATTCTCAAAGTAAGTGAGTGTCGTTTGTGGACCTGACTGCATTAGAAAACAATGTGATATGTTACCTTCCTAAACAGCTTGACGGAGGCCCCTGAGGGGCGGTGTGATGGCCATGGACTCGGAGAAGACGCTTGGCTCCGACACCCTCCCCAAGTCTTATAGCACTGGTGTAGCCTGAGATCGCCCCCGACATAGGCGGCCGGCTCCCGGGGTCCGGCGGAACTTTTTGCCTTTTGATGACTCTTCAATTCTGGACCTTGTCCCACAATCCGTTTGACCTGAAGACAAGCTGTAGTGGGGCGCCCCTTTATCGTTTTAGTTGCCATTCCGCCCGCTTTTGCTACACTGTGCCTCTTCCGCCATTCAGCTGTTTACCGCCCGCTCTTGCGACTACAGCGTCTCGCTCACCATGTAGTTGAGATGCGCCCGCTCTTGCGGTGCAGCGATAGGCGGCTGCCACAGGACTCTCAAAATGGCGGCCGGCTCTTCGGTTTTGGGCCTGGTCCACTAAAATGGCCCTGGGACACCTTGGAACTCGGACGCTTGTCTGCTAGGGCTTGGGTCCCATTCTCGAAAAGCGTCCCCTCAGCCGTGAAGATTCTACAAAAGTCTTGGGGGCCTCCGACTCCCGCAGGCTTCTGGTGGGGAGCGGCTGCCATGATTGCTCGTGGAATGGCCACGACGGAGCTACGAGATGGTAGTGGTCTCATGCTGACGCCAGCTTTAGTCTGAAACATCCAGAAACACTGTAGACTACCAATTCGATCAGTTCCGGTAGCGCCCCAACATGACCCGGAAGAGAAGAACTTGCCCTCCCCTCTTTGACTGATGGTTCTTGTTGCCTGTCCCCTCTGTTGTCATTTAACAGAACTTTTTGGACTGCTGAAAGGGGTTGTGTTCTGAACGCTGGTTGGTGGAGACATTTAGACTATATTCTTGACCTACGTTGTCGCGTAATGCGTTTTATGACACGCCGCGTTAGCGCACCCGGAAGTGATCCGAGGCGCGGCGCGCAGCGCGTAACGTAAGCATAACAGGTCATGTGACTTGTTAATAAAACTTTTCATTGGTTCATTTTACTTTTGTTAATTTAATGATGAAAAGCTTGGTCATATGACCTAAAAATTACGCTTTTTATTATTTTCGAACAATATTTTTTTTTCAAACATATGTTATAATATTCCAGGCTAATGTACTTTCCCGGAAAATTTACAACTGTCTTGCAAGTAAAATATATTCCTTTTTCGAGAAAAAGGGCGTTTCTTCCTTCCATGACGGAGCCCTTGAGTAAAAGAGATTCGGCCTGCTGTCTTAGTCGCCGATACGCCTGATTATCAGATTCTTATCGATCACTTTATGTTGCAGACATGAAAAACACAACTGCCCTTGACCATTTATCTTTACTGCGTTCCTACATATTATACCTTTTATCCGTCATGTAATTGGACTGCTTTATTTCACTTGCCTTTTACTGATTCGAAAACAGTCACTAAAAGTAAAAACTTTACAAATGAAAATACTACTACCGTGTTTTGTTTTAAAAACCTTTATTGTGAAAATGTCAGTATACAAATACGGGCCTATAACCACGTGGGCCGGCCACGGAGCAAACTGAAATCGTATATGATGAGGAGACATTTACACTGTAGAAGAACGTAACGAGCGGGCCATTAGGTGACAAGAACAAAGGTGTCTAACAGTTGCGGAATCGGTGGACGTACATTTTGTAATTAAAATACGACAGGGCCACTTACAATAACATTTTCTAGATATACATTTGCGGGCAAAGAGTTACGAGTCCCATTTATACCGGCGCCATTTTGGGCGAGGCCGGGCAGGTCCAAGATATAGTCAAAATGTCTCCACCAACCATCGGCCAGACCAGAACCCCTTTCGGCCCTTTATGCTACAAGATGGTGTCTTCCATTCAGAAAATATTGGTGGCAGCATTTTGAAAGGAAACAGAAACAGCCGTTCTCCTAGTGAGTTTCACATTGTTACATTTAGGAAGAATGTTGAAAAGTAGTATGTGGAAAATCTGAAGCCATTTTTCTACAAACTCTCAATCAGACTTGGATGGAAAAAAAAAACCTGAAGAATGTACAAACTGAAAACCAATTTTTGTCTGTATAGCACCAACAGTAACGCTTGAGTCAGCTTTGTGTCAAGCCGCCATTTTCATTCAATCAATAGCGTCCCCCTGCACACATTCAGGGACCTGGTCGTGTCTTCAGATGAAACGCATTGTAGGAAAAGAAGCAGAAAGGAAAAGGAAAAAAGTTCCGCCGGACCTAGTGAAGCTGCAGCAGGTGCAAATAAGCTTCAGACAGTCTTACAAGCACTGCTCAGAACTCTCAACTGAGGCACTCAACATCCAGGACTTGCCATTCGGATCTTGGCGCCTTGTATTTTTGTTTTGTTTTTGATGGAGGGGAAACAACAAAAAACAGGCATTCAAAAAGGCTCAACAGTGCAGGGCGCCTTGTGCTGGTTCCGACCTATTCACACATCGGTCCACTACTGACATCACCTCATAAACCAACGGGGCACCCCACGCCGACTTTCGGCGCAGCATTGTAGGATGGCCACACCAGTGCGGCAATTTGCTGGACACCACCTCGGTGCCATCCAGATCTCGGCGCGTTCATTCAATCAATAGCGTCCCCCTGCACACATTCAGGGACCTGGTCGTGTCTTCAGATGAAACGCATTGTAGGAAAAGAAGCAGAAAGGAAAAGGCAAAAAGTTCCGCCGGACCTAGTGAAGCTGCAGCAGGTGCAAATAAGCTTCAGACAGTCTTACAAGCACTGCTCAGAAATCTCAACTGAGGCACTCAACATCCAGGACTTGCCATTCGGATCTTGGTGCCTTGTGCTGGTTCCGACCTATTCACACATCGGTCCACTACTGACATCACCTCATAAGCCAACGGGGCACCCCACGCCGACTTTCGGCGCAGCATTGTAGGATGGCCACACCAGTGCGGCAACTTGCTGGACACAACATCGGGGCCATCCAGATCTCGGCGCGTTCGACTCACTGTACCGCAACAGTGACCGCAACTCAGCTGGACACGCCGTCTTTCGGCGCAGCATTGTAGGATGCCACACCAGTGCGGCAATTTGCTGGACACCACCTCGGTGCCATCCGGATCTCGGCGCGTTCGAGTCACTGTACCGCAACAGTGACCGCAATTCAGCTGGACACGCCGTCTTTCGGCGCAGCATTGTAGGATGGCCACACCAGTGCGGCAATTTGCTGGACACCACCTCGGTGCCATCCGGATCTCGGCGCGTTCGAGTCACTGTACCGCAACAGTGACCGCAATTCAGCTGGACACGCCGTCTTTCGGCGCAGCATTGTAGGATGGCCACACCAGTGCGGCAATTAGCTGGACACCACCTCGGTACCATATGGATCTCGGCCCGTTGTGCTGCCTTCGGCCTATTCGCACATCGGTCCGCTACTGACGCCGCCTCACGTGCCAACGGATTTTCTACGCTTTTTGTAGCCCTATGCCGCATAACAGGTCATGTGACTTGTTTATAAAACTTTTCATTGGTTCATTTTACTTTTGGTTTCCTAAAGATGGAAGGCTTGGTCATATGACCTAAAAATAACACTTTTCATTGGTTTAGAACATTTTTTTTCCCCAAACGATGAAAGCTCCACCTTGTTTCTGGATCATTCAGACTGAAGCTGGCGTCAGCATGAGAGCACCACCATCTCGTGGCTCCGTCGTGGTCATTCCGCGAGCAATCATGGCAGCCGCTCCCCACCGGAAGCCTGCGGGAGTCGGGGGCCCCCAAGACTATTATACAATCTTCACGGCTGAGGGGACGCTTTTCGAGAATGGAACCCAAGCCCTAGCAGGCAAGCGTCCGAGTTCCAAAGTGTCCCAGGACCATTTCAGTGGACCAGGCCTAAAACCGAGGAGCTGTCCGCCATTTTAAGAGCCATGTGGCAGCCGCCTATCGCTGCACTGCAAGAGTGGGAGCAACTCAACAACATGGTGAGCGAGACGCTGTGGCCGCAAGAGCGAGCGCAACTCAGCTAGATGGCCGCCACCTGGGGAGGCCCGTTCACGCCGGCTCCCCCACGCCCCCCCCCCGGGCCGCCGCACGCCAATTTTCGGAGCAGCATTGTAGGATACCAAAACCAGTGCGGCAGTTTACTGGACATCACCTGGGTGCCTGTCGTACATGTTGTGTCAGCCATGTGACACTGGACACAGACCGCTACTGACGAGGCCTCCCCCCGCACCACCCGGGACGCCCCACGCTGTTTTTCTGTGCTGCATTGTAGGATCCCTAAACCAGTGCGGCACCCAGGCGACATCACCTGGGTGCCGTCCAGAACTCTGCACGTTGTGCTGCATTGGGACTATTCGCACAACAGACCGCTACTGACGAGGCCTCCCCCCGCCCCACCCGGGACGCCCCACGCCAATTTTCGGAGCAGCATTGTAGGATCCCTAAACCAGTGCGGCACCCAGGCGACATCACCTGGGTGCCGTCCAGAACTCTGCACGTTGTGCTGCCTTGGGACTATTCGCACAAAAGACAGCTTCTAACCATTGTTGCTTTTTGTATTGAGAAATGTTTAAATGTTTTTAGTTTTTGTTCCGTTCGTTAAAGTTAGTAGTTAATAAAGTTTTATAACCTTATTTTGTTGGAGTGTTATCTATTTTTTTTAAAACGGGTGAATGGGGCCTTGAATCGGGTTATTGTCATGTGTGGGCTTTGGAAGTGTGCTGCTGCAGGATCGGACATTTCAAACTCAAATGCACGTTCTTTTTCTTACCTTTCCGAAGCATGGAGCGCAATAGCAGGCAGAGAAAGGGTGATGCACGTGTTGAACACTACCTGACCTGGCAAGTTGCTGGCAGTGCCCCCCCGCCCGCTCCTGAAAGAGGGCACACACACACCGCCGCCCCGAGTACTTCACAAATCTTTAAAAGACCATGCGCTTGTTCATGAGGCTTAAATGGTTTATCACCTCTTCTAGAACCCCTGCATCGACCCTCTGACGTTTCATGGAAAAATTACCATGTAACACAATACCAAGCCCTGTCAGCTGAAACCCCCAAGGAATCGTGGGGCATATTATCAAGGGGGTTTATCTCCGCTTTTTTGGCTTTAAAAACCATGAAAGCGGAGATAAAGTTATTTCCCTATTATCAAGCTGTCGCTAACACCAGTTAGTGACAGCTAAAAGGAGATAGCGACCATCTTGGGCCCCGCTTTGCATGTCAGTGATACTTATCACTAATGACATGCAAAGTGGCGTGCCAAGATGTTAGCGACTGGAAACAGTCCCTAACATCGCTACCTTCTACTACCAACTTTTGGAGATATTCGCGCTAAGCGCGAATATCTCCAAAATCTAACACCTGCCCTGAGCAGTTCTTAGCCATGTTATCCAATGGGAGGTGGATAACATGGCTAAGAGCATTAGGTCGATAATACATGAATATCGCTGACTTTTCTGCGATAATAGCAAGGTTTATCTGCGATAAAAATCGCCGATGTGCGGCGATAATTTTTGTCTCTAAACAAGTTAGAGACAAAAATTATCGCTAGTTGTTCGTAATATGCCCCCGGGTTTTTGCTTGCAGAAATCGGGAGGCGGGAGACTAGCACTGAAATCAGTACTCACACGCCTGAATCAGGAGGATTGGCATGTCTGAATTCTCTACAGCTGGGGCCATAAACTACATCCGCAGGGTTAGGTGATAGCCTGGGACCAGCCTGGCATCTAAAATGGCTGCCGTGCACGACAAAATTGTGGCATTCGAAAAAAGGCAAGATGGCGCAGCCGCTGGAAGAGATGTATCAACATATATCAGCCTCCTCAGCCACCCTCAGGAAACATAGGGGATTAGGATACGTCTCCCGCACCCCCTTATACCTAGTACTTTAATTAACGAAGCACAAAATGGCGAATTCCCGTTTCGCTACCAGTTTGCGGCCCAGTTCGCGGCCCGTGAAGCGCTTCTACCGTGAAAAATCATTTTTTTTTATTTTCCCCACGGGACCCTTTAATAACCCCAACAACATTCCTAGGGGGTCAAGAAGGGGATACCTTGCCCCCTTTCATTAAATTCCCCCTTAGTTTTTCACCTTTTCTTCTCTCTCGATCCTACCGAGAGACAAGATGGCGGCCGCTCCGGACTGTCACGCAGCAAAAAA
This sequence comes from Lissotriton vulgaris, assembly GCF_964263255.1. Classification (NCBI taxonomy): domain Eukaryota; kingdom Metazoa; phylum Chordata; class Amphibia; order Caudata; family Salamandridae; genus Lissotriton; species Lissotriton vulgaris. Next base: position 430,054,954 of record NC_141698.1, on the reverse strand, counting down.
AAAAAAAAAGCTCACGCACAGCCGCTGGAAGAGATGTATCAACATATATCAGCCTCCTCACCCACCCTCAGGAAACATAGGGGATTAGGATACGTCTCCCGCACCCACTTATAACTAGTAATTTAATTTACGAAGCACAAAATGGCGAATTCCCGTTTCGCTACCAGTTCGCGGCCGCGCTTCTACCGTGAAAAATCATTTTTTTTTTATTTTCCCCACGGGACCCTTTAATAACCCCAACAACATTCCTAGGGGGTCAAGAGGGGTCTACCTTGCCCCCTTTCATTAAATTCCCCCTTCGTTTTCCACCTCTTCTTCTCTCTCGATCCTACAGAGAGACAAGATGGCGTCCGCTCCGGACTGTTTAGAATGTTGACAGACACCGGAGAGCCAATCAGCTTTCTGCGCGCAAAGTTCCGATAAGCGAAAAGTAAGCGGACCGGATCGCTGCCCAGAGCGCTGTTACAGATATATATCTTGGTTTGAACGTTAATTTCTCAAAAACTACTGGAGCACATATATTGAGACCTAGCAAAGGCACATCGGGCTAACAGTCCCTACAATTTTGCCAAGTTTCGTGCAAATCCATTCAGCCGTTCGAGCTAAAAGTGAGTCCAACCGCCCTATGGAAAACTCAATGCAAAAAACGCGTTTTGGGACCCCCCTTTTTTCTCAGCCCCCCCTTGACGAAACCCCACCAAATTTTCAGGGGCTGCTCAGAAACAAAATGTGCCATTTTCCTGAAAATTTCAGCCGATTCCGTCCACAAACGCCAAAGTTATTAGACATAGAATTTTCAAAAGTCCCATAGAGAAAAAATTCTAACTATATATACCTACTGGCGATAGCCAGTAGGTAATATATATATATATATATATAGGCCCGCATTTCAAGTGGGCCGATAAATTCCGATATGTGCAGTAACTTTAAATATATATATATATATATATTGGGATGTCAAGCCTACCAATATTTATTAGGGTGAGAAATGCATGGAATTTACAACACCAGCATCGCCATGTTATTCCCCAAAAACTCGTAACGGGCCACAATTGTTGCACCCTGCAGGTTCCAAACACCTCAGTTTCAGTCAGTATCGGATGCAATAATTTTCGCACCCGATTACGGTCAACTCATAATCACAGCCATAGAGTGAACCTTGGACCCGCCTCTTTCAACCACTGGCTTTCTTAAACCAACCTCATTCAGATATTGGCTGTTTCAGTGTGTTTGTCTGTCTCCACTCTATTGCTTGCATGAGGGACTACTTTACAACTATGGCCCTCTCTGCTGACTCGCTCTCCTGTGCTAATGTTGCATGTTTTGACACATTGGTATGTGTATTTGTAAAGCGCTGTATCAGCCGGGGTTATACTGGCACTGAGTAGGTGTGTTTGTTTAGCCCTGCCTATGGTAGTTTGGCTAATTGGAAAGCCAGGTCTTCAGCTTTCGTGCAAAATTCAAGAAGAGAGGAGGAGGCGCTGATGTTTCACAATTTAGGAGCAATGTAACAGAATGCCTGTCCTCCTGATCAGGTTCTGTGTAAGCGTGGGATGTGTGGCAGAAGGAGTCCTGCAAAGTGGAGATGTCTGGGTGGTTGGTGGAAGGAGATATGACTGTTCGGGTAGGTGGGGCCAGAGTAGCGCAGTCCCTTGAACGTGTGTGTGAGGATGACCATGTTTATGTATCGGGAGTCAGTGGAGCTCCCTGAGATGTGGTGTGACGTGAGTTCTGTGTGAGAGGCTGAGGATGAGTCTGGCTGCTGTGTTCTGGATGGTTTGTACACTGCTGTCGAGTTGCATGGTGATCCCGGTGTAGAGGGTGTTCCTGTAGTCCAACTTGTTAGTGACTTAGGTGTGAGCAAACATTTTTCTAGTGTTGCCTGGGAGCCATTTGAAGCTCTTCCTTAGCATCTTCAGGGTGTGGAAACAGGTGGACAACTTGTCTGGTTATGTTCAGTTTGCTATTGATGATGATTCTGAGGTTCCTGGTGTGCGTGCTGGGTTTTGGCAACATTCTTGTTTCATGGGCGGGGGTCTTGGCTGTTAGGGAGCAGATGAGTGCTTGTTTTCAGCGTAGGAGATGATGTTGATGTTTTGTGTGAGGATAGCGTTGGCCAGCAGGATAATGTATGCATTGAAGAGAGTGGGGCTGAGTGATGAACTTGGAGACACTCAGCAGATGAGTTTGGGGGCTTCCAAGGAGTGAGGTGCCAGGCTGACAGTTTGTGTTCTATCAGTTAAGAAGGAGCAGCTCCATCGAAAAGGGGGGTCCTTGGATCAGCGTCGGCTCCATCACTAAGGCAGAGGAGCGTCGCCCCACAGGAAAAATAAAATGATAATAACACTATGGTGTTATCATTTTATTTTTCAGCACTGGCTCTGTTTAGGTTTGGGGTGGGGCTGGGTTGCTCAGAGAGCTGGGGGAGGAGCAGTGGGACCTTTCTAAGTACACATGTTTGATTGACCGGCCGTCTTGGGCCGGCCAAACAATCATGCACACTTAGCATTCCTCCACCCGGCTGTATTGCACAGCTGGGTGAAGAACATGCACAGCCTCCCACTCCCTTTCTGAGCACCGAACCAGGCCACTCAGACCAATCACAGTGCTGCTGTCATGCTGGTGACAGCAGTGTGGTGATTGGCTTAGGGGAGTCCGAGAGGCTGTGTTCTTCCAGTTTCCTGTGTCGACCGAAGAGGATGGAGGAGAGGTGGCAGCCGGCAGGTAAGTGAATCTTTCTTTTTTTCAAACCCCCACCGCCACTACCCTGTAGCAATCGCTACTGCCTTGGATGGCAATGATATGCAGGCACCTGATGTGGATGGCCATGTCAAATGTTACAGAGAGGTCGAGGACACTGAGGGCTGCCATGTCTCCTCTGTCAAGTATCATGCAGATGTTGTCCGTGATGGCGATGAGAGCTGTTGCTGTGCTATGGTTGGGTCTGAATCCCGACTGTCCTAATTCCCCACATTCTTCCTTTTTCTAGGATAAACTTGCATTATCTGTCATATAACTCCACCCTCCCTGTAAATTATCCCTTATATTTTTTTTCCTCATATGTTCCTAGTCCTCTGCATCATTCTCCTTCCGTCTTTACCACTTTGAGGTTTGGTGTAGAGCACGCCAGATCAAAATTGGCATCTATGAGGAAGTAATTAAAATCTGAACATTTGTTACCAGATAAGCAGAAGAAAAACAAGAACAATAGGCAATTGTGGATGGAGATTGAAGGAATACGGAGATGACAGCTCATGATTGGTGGCCTATTTGAAGGGGGCCAGAAAACACCAATTAAATGGCACAGAGTAATGAAATGCAGATAGAGAATAGATTTAGAATGTTAGAGAATTCATATACCATGGGCCTTATTAGGACTTTGGTGATGTGGAAGCGGGCTGTCCCACCAGCGCCCGCACCACCAAAGCCATAATTAGACTGCCCACGGGCGGTCCTGCAGAGGCTTGCCCACTGAGGTGCCTGTTTAAAGGTTCAAAGGAGAGCAATAGGAATGCCATTGCAGGTTCCTGCAGGACATGGACTGTCAAGTCCATGCCCTGCAGAACCTGGGGGTGCATGCAGACAGGAGGGCACACTATGTGCCCCCCTGAATGCATCCCCTGGTGCAGAGGCAACAGTGGGCCCTGTAGGGCCCCCTTTGTTTCCTCTCTACCACACTTTTCATTGTGGGATCACTGTCATGAAATTCGTAATAAGCTTGGTGGTGTCGCAGTAGCCCCACCAAGCATATTGCAGCCTCAAGATTGCTGCAGCACTGCCAGGAATCTCTAATCCCTGGTGGTTACGGTGGTGCCAATGCGGTCTAACCGCCCTAGTTATAATGTCTACAGTGTCCGATGGACCCTGTAGTCATAAGTCCCTAAAAGACCAGCTAACAAAACCAACTATCACATGATATTGGCAATCTTCACATGGTTACGCATTGAAGAGCCAATGTCGTGCTGCTGTTAAAAAGGGCAAATAACTTCAGATACTGAGCATCTTCACTTTTTTTTTTTTGGTGTAAGATTTTATTGAAGTTTGCCATCATTACAATGTCAGTACATCGCATCACAGGAAATCGTTTCACATTCAATCACATTTCTGTACTGTTACACAGCTATTCAGCCGACAACCTTCCGGTCCGGCAGCAAACGTTTGGTATAGTGCAAAATGCAATAAGGATATAGTGATAGAATACATGACATCTTACTTTTATGTTATTTTTTGTTTTAAATTTAACAAGAACAAAAATAATAGACTCCTGCATAATGTATAGTCACAGTGAATCATCACAGTTGAGTTCAGTGTTGTTTGCCGGTTCCAGGTTCCCAGGCTACTACCTCTCCCTCTCTGAGCACCAAACTAAGTGAAGCCCCCAGCGGTCGATTCCTATCCTACTACACTCATCTATACATTTGCCCCTGTCTCATTCATCCAGCTCGTCATCATCTTCTGAGCTGTCGTCCTCTTCTTCCGGCAGTGGCTCACACAAATCCCCCCTATATCTGGTCCATGCTTCCCAAACCTTGTTCCACTTGTGGGGGTTGGCTCTCATTTTATACACTGTGCGTTCGGTTAGCATAAGTCTATCCATCGTCCTACACCACAGTGCTAGAGTAGGTGTTTCTGCCACTCCCCATCTCTGTGCAGTGTCGCGTTTGGCCACCATAGTCCCAATAGTGACCCATTGTTGTTGCCGGAGTGTCAGGTCAGTCCCCTCCCACACATTCAGTAAGCACATACGTGGTTCCGGTGTCAAGGAAGTGTCAAGAGTCTGGGAAATGGTGAGCATGACCTGCTGCCAGTAACTCGAGATGGCCGGACACTCCCAAAGCGTGTGCAGTAGTGTCCCTTCCTCCCCACACCATCTGAGACAATACGGGGTTTCCGCGCTGTGCATTTTGTGCAGAGAGGTCCTGGTGTAATATACTCTATGCAGTATTTTAAGTTGTATGAGCCTAAACCGGGCTGAAACCCCCGCCTCCCTTGGTGATGCTAGTGCGGCATTCCAATCTGTCTCGTCCATGGCACCTAGCTCAGCTTCCCACTTCTCTTTCAACCGTTGTAAGGGGTCCGGGAGATTGTTCAGTAACTTGCGGTATGTAAGCGAGGTAGCGCGTGTTTGCATAAAGTCTGTGAGAAGTCGGTCTTCCAAAGGTGAGGACTCTGGAACAGTGGACCCTGGTTCAATTACTGCCATTAGTGCGTGTCTAATTTGTATGTATCTATAAGTTTCAGTGGGGCCTAATGCATATTGTTGCTGCAGGTGTGAGAAAGGGATCATCCCAGTAGTGGTCCATAGGTCCCCCACCGTCGAGATTCCAATAGTATCCCATTGGGTAAAACCTTTACTGGATCTAAGACAGCCTAGCTGTTTAGTGTCCCATAGTGGAGTAAGCTTGGTTATGACTCCCCTCCATTTAAGCCGTGTCAGCGCCCTATACCATATTGTTACGGTGTGTTTGGTTGGACCGAGCAATCGCTTCAGTAGGCTTGGATTATACAGTGGGGCCAGTAAACTATGTGTTCCCAATTGCGCTCTATCTGCTAGATATGCCGGGTCATCATGTGGGGCGTGGATCCATTGATTAATGACTTTGAGCTGTGACGCCCAATAGTAAAGCTGCATGTTCGGCAAAGCTATCCCTCCGTCATACCACCAACGATTGAGTTTAATATGCGCTATTCTGGGCGGACGTTCTCCCCATAACAGATCGGTCATTACTGCCGTCACTTTTCGGAAATAGGAAGGCGAGATCAGATCTGGGGTGTTCTCTAGCACATATAAGAGGCGTGGGAGTGCCATCATCTTAAACAATGCCGCGCGCCCCAGCAGTGTGAGGGGCAGGGCTTTCCAGTGACGTACATCCGCCTTCAGGCGAGTGAGCGGGGGTGCCAAGTTCTGATCGTAAAACACATCTGCGTCACCAGTTACGTGTATGCCCAGATATTTAAATGAAGTATCGGCTATTACCAACGGGCAATTGTCGGGGAGGAGCGGCGCAGGACCTTTCAGCACGTAGAGGACTGACTTTGTCCAGTTGATAGTGTATCCGGAGGTCAGACCATGCCTATCACAGATTGCCAACAGTATCGGGATGCCCACCTCTGGGTTAGATAAATAAATTAGCATGTCATCAGCATATAAGGATATTCTATCTTCCCAGGTGTCACCCCACGTTAGTCCTTTCAACAGTGGTGTAGTCCTAATAACAGTAGCGAGCAGTTCCAACCCCAGTGCAAACAGTAGAGGGGATAATGGACAACCCTGACGCTTCCCTCTGGCCAGAGGGATCGCTCGGGAGATGTGGCCATTGGCTGCTATATGTGCAACCGGGTTCGCGTATAAGAGTTTAATCCAGGAGAGAAATTTGGGGCCAAAACCCATATGGGCCAGGACTGCGAATAAATATTGCCACTCCACCATATCAAAAGCCATTCTGGCATCTAGTGACAGAATGGGTGCCGGCTCCCGTAGCAAATGGGCTCGCGCCAGTGCCCCATGCACACGCCGGAGGTTTAATGCCGTGCTTCTATGTGGCATGAAGCCTGACTGGTCCGGGTGGATCAGGTGTTTTAAGTGCGGGGTCAGTCTATTCGCAATCAGCTTTGCCAGAATTTTTGCTTCTGCATTGAGCAGCGAGATTGGGTGATACGACGCACAGTCCGTGGGCGATTTACCTGGTTTTGGGATGGCCACTATAGTCGCCATTCGTTGATCCAAGGGCAGAACCCCCGTTTCTCGACACTCTGCGAACATGGCTAACAGTGGTGAGCTCAGGGTGTCCGATACTGCTTGGAACCACTCAATCGGGATCCCGTTAGGGTCCAGCGCCTTACCCGTGTGCAGCGCACCAATTGCCGTTCGGAGCTCCTCCTCCGTTAGGTCTGCCTCCAGTTCGGACACTGCCTCCGGTGATCGAGTTTCGATCTGTATATCTTGAAGCGCCGACACTGCCGCCTCAGCCGTGACCACCTCTCCTGGAGTATAGACTGTTTGGAAGTGGTCAGCTAAAATGTCTATGATCTCAGAGGGGTGTGTATGAGATGTCCCTTCCGGATCCTGCAGTTGTAAAATGTGTCTGCTGCCTTCACTTTTTTTATCTAGCCAGGCCAATAGTTTGTTGGCTTTGTCGCCTATATCATAAACCCTATGCGCAGTCGTCTCAATATTTTCTATTGTCCGTCATCTGAGAAGATCGTCATGTTGCTGTTGACAGAGGTGGAGTGAGTGGCGTGTGTCCTCCGATGGGAGTGCCATATGGGCCGCATTAGATTGTTCCAATTTTAGTTCTAGTGCTAGCAGGTCTTGCTTCTGTGTACGTTTATGTCTCGTGATCGTCGCAATCGCCTGCCCTCTCAGCACTGTTTTATATGCTTCCCACAGGGTCGTTGGGGAGGACACTGAGCCCGCATTTTCATTAAAGTAGTGTTTAGTCGCTTTTTTTAAGTCTTTACGGACGTGAGGAATTTTGAGATATCCAGGGTAGATTGGGTAGATTCTCCTACGTGCTATCGCTGTACAGGACATGGTCATGGTCAAGGGGGAATGATATGATATACCCCGGGGTCTTATCTGTACATCATTGATCGTGAGTCGGCCACCCCCCAGTGTAAGAAAATAATCAATACGGGACAGGCAATCATGTGTGGCCGAATAATAAGAGTATTGCCGATCCTCGGGGTGTAAGTGCCGCCATATGTCAACCAATCCCTGTGCCTCCATGAACTCGCTGAATCTGGTCGGGCCTGGTGAATTCGCCCGGGTTGGGAACCTATCCTGTGTGACATGAGCCATTGCGTTGAAGTCTCCTCCCACCACTAGGTCTCCGTCCGGGAGCTCCAGAAGGAACTTTCCCAGGTCCGGAAGTGCCGATGCATGTAGTGCTGGTGGGATATACACAGACACCACATTAATGGATATCCCCTCCCACTGCCCACAGACTGCAGCAAAGCGGCCATGACCATCAATCTTAGTAGTCTGTTGAATGAATCGTGATGCCTTCTTCACTAAGATGCCTGTCCCCCGGGACCCCGAAGTGAAGTCTGAATGTGTTACCATGCGGTATCCTCGCCTATCTAAAGCCTTGCTAGCTGCACCCACTAAATGTGTCTCTTGAAGAAGGACCAGGTCGCAATTTAATCTTCTAATACACTGGAGAACCAACCCTCTCTTTACCTTGTCTCCCAGACCCCTGACATTCCACGACATTATTTGTAACGGCGGCACAGGCCCCACATCGGGACCATCCATCACGTTACTGGGCTGTGGCGGTCCTGCCATCGTAAAATTGTAAACAGAAACACAGACCCCATAGGACGAGGCAGCAATGTGTCCGGTAGAAACCCATCCCCATGGGCGCCCACATTCGTATGCTGTAACGGGTCTAGTGTCCTCAGATCAGTACCGGTCTGCCCGGTGTGTGAAATCCGGCATAATGTGACTATAGTGATTGTCAGTGTAAACGGTGGAGTCAAACAATGCAAACCATCAAACCTTATTAACCCCCCCATGCCCCGAACTCCCGCCCTCCCTGCTTCCCTGCCACACGGACTCAAAACTGCCCCCCACCCCAATTTAGCAGAGTGCTTGAACCCACCCAGATAGAAACACAAGGTTACTTGCTCGTTGGGGGTGAGGAGTACTCCGGAAACAGCGGCCCCTCATACCCTCTGCAGAGGCCTTCAGCCCAGTGTCCATGGCAGTCCCGGCGGCAGTCCCATATCAAGAATGTCTCGTACCTGCCGGGCCGTTAAATATCCACCTCCTGGTCTGCATCAGCATTGTCTCTCATCGGCGAGCTCCTGTCGTTGTCTAGATCCTCCTCTCGGACGTTGTCATGATCCTTCAGTTGTTGGCCATTTTTAGTTCGTCCCGGGCGGCGGGATTGAGAGGCAGGACGCCAGCCATCCAACCAGTCCCGGGCAGTCTCTGGATTATCAAAAAACCATGTCCTGTTTTCCGCTACCACCCGTAGTTTAGCCGGAAATATCATGGAGTATTGAATCTCTCTCCTCCTGAGTTCCTTCTTTATTTCCAGAAACGTTTTTCGCTTCCTGGCCACCTCCGCTGTATAGTCCGGGAAGAATGCCAATGTGGAGTTCTGAATCTTTACAGGTGGGGAAACCCGCGCTGCTTGGAGGATGGCATCCCTATCACGAAAGTTGAACAGTCTCGCCAGGATCGGTCTAGGGGATGCCCCCGGTTTAGGCTGTCCTCCCGGGACTCTGTGCACCCTTTCGACTGAGAAGAACGCTGATAGTCCTTTGGGTTGGAGGTGCGATTTGATGAGTTCCTCCACATAGAGATCAGTTGCTCTGATGCCTTCTGACTCCGGAACTCCAAGAATTCGTATATTATTTCTCCTGGAGCGCCCTTCCTGGTCATCCAGCTTGTCCTTTAATAGTTTATTCTCTGCGACGACTGCCTCCATTGCCGTCTGGAGTTCCGACACGTCTTCTACCAGCGATTTTGTGACCAGCTCCAGTGACCCCACTTTTTCGGCCATTTTGTGGAGATCTGCCCGAATGAGAGGTATTTCGGTCGAGATGGAGCCCACCGTTGTCTGGACCTGCGTGAGTGCTCTCATCACATCATCTAGGGTCGCCTTTTTCGTCCCCACGTTGTCCACCGTTTTCGTGGAGGTGTGCCGTCCGTCTGCTGGAGGGGACGCCGTTTTATCATTAGTGTATCGTTTGATACGTGTTTGGGTCGTGCCGCCTTTAGAGCCCTTTCCCGCCATGATGGAGCTCAGGCCTTCGGGAAGAGGGGATCGGCCACGGATACGATGTGGCCTGTAGTCCGATCAAGGAAAGCAATCTACTGTAGATGGGGGTCGCATCCAGCGCACCCCCGATGGTAACGGAGTTGCAGCCACAGTATTCTTGCCTTGTCAGGCGATCTGTCCTTTCCGGTCGCCCAATATCGTCCCAGTGTCTCAGGGTCACTGCTGCGACATCAGTCTCGGATAGTCCCTCCGCCTCTCCAGCAGCGTACAGCCTTCTGTTCGAGCTAACGCCGCTTCCAAGGATGAGAATTCCAGTTCGTTGTTCGCGGGCTTCCTCTCCAGTCCCGACCACTTCCGGTCCATCGTCGCCGGTCAGGTTGCACTTCCGGTCGGCTTCACTCGCCACTGATTTCCCCGGATTCAGGCCTGTGTTTCGGTCACACCGACACTCGACGGTAACTCCGCTGTCCGGCCTCCGATTTTCGTCCGGGTACTTGCCGCCAGCCCCGCCCGGTCCCGGGCGTTCGCTGCCTCCGTCTGAGGTCTGATTCAGCCACAGATTATATTACGGATAGACTGAGAGGCCGCTTCTCTGTCGGAGCTAGTCCTCTATGCTGCCGCCATGTTCGGCCGCTCAGCATCTTCACTTTTTACATTTAAATTGGGGAGTAATTGCACTTCTCATCAATAGTGCAATATTTTTAATGCAAGAATACCTGAACTTCCCAGGTACTGAAAGACAATGAGTGCCCACAGATTTATATTTATATTTCACACACTGGTTTTAAATGTACCCCTAGACATGGCTTTAAAAGCCTTTAATTTTATTGGGCGGACTAATGAGAAGATGCCCAAGCAGTGATTGGACCTAATTTCTACCCCTTCCCACTCCCACACCCTCAGTAGAACCGCCATGGCTACTCACCTGGAGCCTCAACCTATGCCTCTTAGACTCTTCAGGAACTGAAAGGCTCAGAGCCCAGCCCCGTTCATACTCCACTTTCTCTTTCACACAGGGATTGGCAGTCTCGACTAAAGTGACTAGGCATCCAGTAGCTGTGGGACAGTCTACGTTTTTTAGCATCTATGTCGGCGAGTGTCAGTAAATTTTAGCATGTCTCAGTTTTCAGAGGGGTCGCATTTCAGCAAACAGTGGTGTGAATTGCTTGGGAAACGTTGTGTCTTTGAGGAGCATTCGTCAAACTTTGAAAAGACACACTTCTAGGCAATAAAGGTGGGCCAATACTGGAGTAAGACACTTGGTGAACTCCATGGGGCCGACTTGGGTCCAAGAGCAGTGCGTTGAATTGGTAGTGTTCACCATCTACCATGAAGCTTAGAGAAACTCAGCATTTAGCACCCTTGCTCATTGTGCATTGCAAGACAAATGAACAAATTCTGCTCATATTCAGAAGTCTGCATTGGCTCCTTTTGAAGGAGAACATTTGTAGTGTGTGCTAGTCGGTCTCAGCTATAAGGGGTTGATGCTGCAACAACCATCTTATCTAGCATCAATACTTCAACTTGCTGAAGGGCAATAGGCTACTCATGGAAAACACTCTTGTTAACAATTTTCAGTTTTCAATGTCTGGGACTCACTTTATACCAAATTATGTGTATCTGTAACTGATTTGCCAGAAAATAATAATGTGCATGATAAATGAGTCTATAGTGAACCACTTTGTTGATATATATAGTAGTTAGCCAGATTTCCTACTTGCCACATTGGGTTGCGCTTATCCCTCAAAATAATAAATAATCTGAAGCAGAGTAAGCATGTCGAAGTAAACAGCTCCTGTGTTGATAGAAGCCAAGACATCCCCACCATTGATGAATTGAAGGAGGCCATCCTGGTGGTCTGTTGCTTGATGTGCTTTTTGAGGACCCTGAGACTCAGGGTGGAGCACCATTCAAGTGAACAAGGAATAACTATTTGCTTGAAGCCCTGCTGCTTCTGCACCTTTGGCACTGATTAAATAGCATGCTTATGGAGTAGGTACAGTATATATATTTTTTATATTTTATTTATTAACGGTCAGATGCAGTACACAGTGCACACATTGCTTATGATTTTACTTTACATTAGTTCATGTAGGAGTCTATATCTTTTCATTCAAGACGTATCTTTTAAGTGCCATATCTTATACATGACATTTCTGTGGTTGTTAGTATATCACTAATACATTTCCGTAGTAGAACAGTGAACGTGCATTACAATCTATGACATACTATGCAAGTTAATACAGTTTCCCAAAAATAACAAGGTTATCTCAGCATTTAGACAGTAATGTGTGATTGTTCGTCTTGTTGCATAGATGTTAGGTATTGCAAAGCGGATGCCAGAAATCTTTGGGTCGGGAGGTATAATACACCTGTTATAGAAATGTAAAATGTATAATTTGCAGGTTACAATTGGATGTGAGCATTTGTGTGCGTGCACAGCTATATACCCAATCTTCTTTGGTGATTGAGCTACCTAGTGAATCCTCCCACCTTCGAAAAGCCTGCTCAGTTTCTCTAAATTGGTCACGCTGTGATGCGTTATACATATTTGTTATTAGTCACTAACATGTAGGTGATGTTAAGAGGAGTTGGAGCACGTTGTGAGCTGGTGGTACACTAGGGAATGTAGGGTAGAGGTCTTTCACTGCCGCCCCCAATAGAAGGTAAGCCAAAACCTTTATTGGTCTGCGGTGAGCTGCTAGCAAAGTGTCGTTTTGTGAAATGAATTGGACATTGGGGAATGTTTCCCATTACGCTTAGACCCATGTCTTTTAACAATTGTAGCATGTTTATTTCGTTCGTCACAGTTATGTGTGGGCTATGTCGCATGAGCAGCGCTGGTGCATATGTTGGAAGTTTATGTGCTCGCTTCATGAGCATGTGCCATGCCATTGATGTGCAACAGACTGGGTTAATTTCTGCTCTCTGGGTGTTTTTTTGGGTTCTAGTTGAAAGTCACTAGAGGAGTTGGGTGTACACTCTTGTGTTCTACCGTTATGTGAGGTATATATGCATGCAGGTGTATCCAGTAATGCTCATGTTGTGCCTGTGAACAATAATAGTAAAGCTGTAGATCTGGTGCTCCAAAGCCCCCCTGTGTGTTTGGTCTAGTCAGTTCCTTCCATCCAACTCTTGTCTGCTTTCTTGCCCATGTTAGCTTGGTCATATATGTATGTAGTTTTGTAAAGAACTCCTGTGTGAGCTGCACCAGTATGTTGGTAAATAAATAAAGGAATCGTGGGAGCACCACCATATTTTGTAATGCTATTCTGTCGGCTAGTGATAGCTTAATTCACCTGTCTATTTTGCTTTCTAGTTTTGTAAGGACTTTGCCAAAGTTGTCGTGTACAACCAACTCCGGGTCTCTGTGAATCCATACCCCTAGATACTTTGCTGTGTAGCGGGAGTCAGTGGGATCACCATGGATTTCGTCCTGTTTATACTGAGACCTGAGTGATGTTCAAAGCGAATATATACTCTAATTAATTTATTTAAATTTTCTGCCGGGTGTCTTGTGTATAAAACCATGTCATCAGCATAAAGCGATATGCTAACTGGTTGTAGTTGGACCTGCAGGTGTTTTTGCTGGATTTGGCATGCTAGAGGTGCAAGTGCTAGAGTAAATAATAGCAGTGAGAGTGGGCATCCCGACCTCGTCCCTCTATATAAGTGAATGGGATTGGATGTATTTCCATTTACCCTTAGTCTTGCACACGGTTTCATGAATAGTAGCATTATCCAGTGTAAAAATGGTTCAGGAAACCCCATCCTGCGCAGTACAGAGAACATGAAGGGCCACTCCACAGAATCAAAAGCTTTCGCTGCATCCAGTAGGGCCGCAGCTGCTGGCAATTCTGGGTTCAATTGGTGAAACACTGCAAAAATAGTCAGCATATTGTGTGTTGTTGACCTCGTGGGAATGAATCCGGAGTGGTCCAGTAAGACCCATTTTTGCATTAGGGGTTGTATTCTTAGTGCTATCATTTTGGCTAATATTTTAGCATCTATATTTATTAGTGACAGTGGGCGATATGAATCACATCTGGTGGGATCTTTTTCGGGCTTAAGGAGTGTAACTAACAGTGCTTCCCGTAATGAGAGTGGTAATATACCTTCTTCGTACGCTTCAGGGTTCATCGCTGTTAAGTGAGGTATTATTAAATCACTGTATTCTTTATAGAAGTCTCCTGGTATGCCATCCGCCCAGGGGGCTTTATTGTTTGAAAGTGAATTAATCGCCTCTTTTAGCTCGTCTTCAGATATGGGATGGCTGAAATATTCCCAGGTTCATCAGAGAACCAGGCTAGGGCAATGTCGTCTAAGTATTTGTCTGTCTCTGTTGGGGACGTAGTCACTATAGTGGAGTATAATTGTGTGTAGTATTCCGAGAAGCATCCAATAATTGATGGTGTATCATATTTTGGTACATCTTGTATGACTAGGATTTGCGTTATGTGGGATGTGGTATGTGGCTGGCGTATTCTGCTAACTAGTGCACAGCCTGGTCTTCCTCCCTCTCCAAAGCTTTGTGCTGTGTATCTACTTGAAATATATTTCACTTCACTATCTGCAAATGCATGATACATGTTCAGTTTGTTTCTGATTTGTGCGAGTAGTGTGGGTTTAATGTTTGTGTGTATTCCGTTTCTAGCTGTTTGATTTCTTTTTCTACCTTAGGAAGCTGTTGCTGGATATCTTTTAGTATACCCACATGTTTACCTATACAGAATCCACAAATTGTAACTTTGAAAGCTTCCCACAGTACTCTAGCGCTATCCACTGTACCCACGTTATGCTCAAAGTAGTCTGCAATGGCATGTCTTAGTTCTGTTCTAAATACCTGGTCTAACATCGCAGTCGGCTTGAGGCGCCATGTGAACTGTCTAGGAGTGTGTGTGGGAATCACGATTACAAGACGAACCGATGCGTGATCGAATAGCGTTTTGGGCATATGTTCTATAGATACTGTCCATGTACTGACTTCTGAAGTTGCTATCCAGTAATCAATTCCAGAACACGTTTTGTGAGTTGTGAAAGCGCAAGTTCAATCTCTGTGCCCATGGTGTCGCATGCGCCATATAGTCACGATTTCCAATTCCTCCATGCATTCTTTAGAGTACTTTAGCGGCCTGCTTCTCATATTTATCATTGCATGTGGATCTATCAACTGGAGGGTCCATGCAGGTATTGAAGTCGCCTCCCCATATAATGGCTGCTAGTGTCAATGTTTGTAATTTGGCCCAGATTTGTGCAAAGAATGTTGGTTTGTCCATATTTGGGCCATGTGTGTTTACAAGGGACAGGACAGTGCCTCCAAAGTTACCTTGGAATATGATATATTGCCCTTGGTCGTCAGCGATGGAGGTAAGTAGTGTGAATGGGACTCCTCGCTTTATTAGGATTAGTACTCCCCTAGCGTAAGTGGAGTAGAAAGAGGTAATGCGAAGCGTCGCCCAGCGTGTGCCCACTCTGCCCTCTGAGGTAGGCTTGAGATGGGTTTCTTGAATACAGGCTATGTTTACTTTATACCGGTTAAGATAAGCAAGAACTTTTCTAATTATTTTGCGGATTGTACAGTCTGCGCATGTTCCAAGTCATAAATGTCAAGGATCTAGTGTTTCGTGTCATAGTAACATCTGTGTGTCATGATTTCTGAGAAAACAAGTGTGCTGTTTCACGGGCTCAATTATGATGCTGCGTGTGTTCGCTGAATCCGTGCCTCTGACCATATTTTCAAACTTTCCCCCATATCCTCCCCCTCCCACTCCGTTGCCCCAATTGCAGGGGAGACATTTCCCAGTTGATGGCCCATTCCCTCAACCTACCCACCATTCCCTTACAGTAAACAATAACTTGGTGTGGTGCACACATGTGGGTGGATGCTGCCAGCGGGTACCCCGGTGGGACGGGGAGCGCTTGTTAGATTATACATTTGCGTCCACCTTATAAAGCATACAATATTAGATGGCATTTTGCTCAGTAGTCTAGACAGTCTAAAATAGGTTCGTAAATATGCCAAACAATGTTCATGAACTACAGTTCCAAATTAGACAATAATGCAGCCATCTAGTGTGATATCACTTATCTGCATTTGACAGTTCTCTGGTTCTGTGGTATTGGATTTATCTTGACAAATCACTAATCAGCACAGTTCAGGATTAAGTCTTATTCTTCAGTTCCTGAAGCTTGATCTTGTTAGTCCGGGCCGCCGCACGTTGATCTCCGCCCTGAGTTCTGGGAGCTCTATTTTTGCAAAAATTGTACAACGCCTAGGGGTCATTGAAGACTTTGGTCTTGCCCTCATTCCTGATTCTAAGACGAGCTGGGTAGAGCATTGCATAGGGAATGTTTTTTTCTTGTAATTTTGTTTTCACCACCAAAAATGTCTTTCTCGCCTCCTGAACTTGGGGTGTGAAGTCGGGATAGATAGATATTTCTGTTCCTTCATGTCTCCGGCTCCTCAGTTCTCGGGCTTTGTGCAGCACTGCGTCACGGTCCCTGTAGTTTAGAACTTTCTCAGTGATAGGCCATGGTCTAGCACCTGGTGGCGGTGGTGGGGCCAGGGATCTATGTGCACGCTCTATCATAAAGACTTCTGAGAAGGTCTCTCTGCCCAGGAGTTCTATTAGCAAGTTTTCTATATATAATTCCATGTTTCCTGTGTTTGTCGTCTCCGTTACTCTCATTAGTCTCAGGTTATTGCGGCGGGAGCGCTCTTCCAAATCTTCGGTCTTTGTTTGGAGAGCTAATAGTTTTTTTCCCATTTTTATTTGATTGACCCCACTCAGCTGTTGTGTATCTTCTACGTCCGATATCCTTCGCTCCATCATGTCAATTCTTTCCAAATGTTTGTCCAGGCGTTCTGACATGCGGTCTACTCTGTAAATCAGCGCATCAATTTTGCCATCTATATTGGATAGGGTGGTCTGCATGGCTGTTAGAATTTGTATGAGATTGCCACTTAGTTGAGTATCTACAGGAGGTGTTGCCGCATCTATGGCGTCTTGGTCCTCTAAGCGTTTCCCTGGTGTTTTTTATGTTCAAAATTGAGCTTGGGTTGTGTTCTATCTGTTTTACCCATTTTGCACTCAGAAGAACGGGTAGACCCTCTGTTGGCTATTAGGGAGAGGTATATCCTGTGCTGGGGCCTCGTAGTTTACAATTCTGTGGTGCAGTTTTTGAGTGTATGTGATGTGGCTGGGCTGTGTTGGCCACTCTTTGGTTGTTTCCCAGTGGCTCCCTGCGACGGGTTGGATGAATGAATGAATGAATGAAACCCGATTTATATCGCGCTACTTAGCCCAATGGGTGTCAAGGCGCCTAATCCAAATGCCTGTGATATCCCCAGAGCAAGCTTACTGGTAGGCCTTGATAAAACACCACTTGTTTAGTGCCTTTCTAAAAAGGGACAACGAGGGTTGCGTCTTAATCTCAGCGGGAAGGGAATTCCACAGTCGGGGGGCCACAGTGGCAAAGGCCCTACCTCCCCTTCTGAATTTCTTGAAACGAGGGATGCACAAAAGATTCATATTGGAGGAACGAAGGCTCCTGCTGGGGGTATAGCAAGTTAGCAGGGAGCCTAAAGCATCCGAAGGTCCTGCCAATAGTGCTCCAAAAGCCAGACATAGAATTTTAAACAAAATTCTGAGCTGGATCGGAAGCCAATGGAGATTCTTCCTGGCTAGTGTGGCAGAGAAGGAATTGGGGACGTCCAGAACAAATCTAGCCGCCGCATTCTGCACACTCTGAAGGCGTTGAATAAGGCCCTTATTGATATCTGCATACTGAGCATTGCAGTAATCCAGCCGAGAGGACACCAGCGCGACCACGGTCTGCTTACGGGCCTGAGGGGAGAGATAATGAACTATTCTCCTAAGAATCCTAATAACTCCCCAGCAGGTAGCCACAGTTGCTGTTTACCTGGAGGTTCATAGTCAGCGAGGTGTCAAAAATAACGCCAAGATTCCTGGCTGAGTGCGATGGAATAGGACAGGCTCCCAACGAAGGGGGCCACCACTCCCTGGACCAGATATCCTGGTCCTTACCAAAGACCAGCACCTCAGTTTTATCACCATTCAGCTTCAAGGGATTTTGAATCATCCATTCAGAAACTGCTTGCATACAGTTCCTGAAGCTGAACGCAGAGGTACTGACCGAATGGGCCAGGGACACCATGATCTGTGTATCATCTGCGTATGACACCACCTCCATCCCCTGCGATTTTACTAACCTAGCAAGTGGGGCCACATAGATATTAAACAGGGTCGGACTCAACGCCGACCCTTGCGGAACTCCACAATGCAACGGTTTGGCAGGGGAGAGGAACTCTCCAAGCTTGACCCTTTGCTCTCTCAGTTCTAAGAAGGAGGACAGAAGGCTAAGCGCTGGGCCCTGCAGCCCTATCTCCCTCAGACGAGCTGTTAAATTCGAGGGAGACAGGGTATCAAAGGCTGCCGTCAGATCAAGTAAGACTAGCAGGGTGGACTGTCCTTGGTCAACCTTAGTTCGAATATTATTCATCACCACAGTAAGTGCTGATTCCGTACTGTGGGATTTCCTGAACCCATGTTGGGACTGGTCCAGGAACCCAGAAGACTCAAGGAAGGCAGTGAGATGTAAGTTAAGGTGAGATTCTACCATGTGCTGCTGTGTTGGGCCACTCCTCCTTGTGCATATGTTTGGTATTGCGCTCCGCCCCCACGCAGTTGGCCCCAGACTCCTTACCGCAGATGCATGAATCACGAGGGTCTTTCGTGGCAGCGGGGTCTGGCAGTGGAGATCGCCTCTCCACCGCGATGGTCTCGCACCGTGTACTACCACCAGCAGCTCCACTTTGCGGTTCGTGCTACCACCAATGTGTGTCCGGCCTCCTGCGTTGATGAATGCCACAGCGTGAGCGGGCACCCAGGCCCAGCACAGGATGGGGCCTGCTGGGCGCATATTTTCCCAAGGAGCAAGGGATGCCTTCAGGATGGTCTTGCTTGGCACAGTTTCTGCAATGCACGTGGAGGCGTGGCGCTGGCTGGGTCCTCCGCTTTCCGTCCCCACGACACTGCGTTACACTGCAGAGGGATGGCCCACAATCCGGTGCACACGCACTAGGCCTCACCGTGTCAGCTCGGCTTCAGGGGATTTATACGGCTCAATTAGTCCATCTTGTCGGATCAATGTAGGCTTTTCAGGATGCGCTGATCTTCTGAATCATTTATCCACAATGGAATTGTGGAAAGACTGGCAGCATTTATGCAGGATTATTGTAACTGGAAGTAGGAGCTCGCTCCGAGCGCGGCCATCTTCAGGCGTGGCTAGCTCCGCTGCCCCAGTAGGTACAGTATTTTTGACAGCAGGGCCTGTTGGTGGATTTGGTGTTTCTTCATCAGTTACTTGGGTTACATATAGATTATTTGCATGCCAGTATAAGGTAATGTCCAAAACCAAGTGATCTGAGGTGATATTGTGATAGGATGGAAAGCTAGCCTTTAATTTCCCCCTTACTGGCATGAGACACTAAGTGGCTTACCTTACCAGGAGGTCTTGGCATGTGAGTATCATCAGCCCTGTTGGAAGTAGGGGCAAAAATAATCCATGAAGAAGGCGGTATGTAATTTGTTAACTATAAATGTAGTGCCTGTACGACAGAAAATGCTATTGGGGTTGGAGGGTGCTGAGTGATCTCACTGTGTGGGTGTCCGATTTTATTGCTTGCCTTGCATTGCCCACCTCTTTGTCAAACAAATATTGATCATCAACCAGCATGTCAAGGACCTTTGATAAAATGTCCAAGCTGGAGCAGGTGCTCTGCAACCAGCCGCACGTGTACATGACTGCATTTTTGCTATCTGCAGAAACTTTGTATTGGGGCGTCTATGCAGACCTTTATGCATCTATGAGAGCCAAAGGAACAAACTCTTTGGGAATATAAAGGTGTAGGCTTGTTCACAGTAGTCTTCAGAAAGCGTATCTGGGAGACTTTTCATGGCCTGGTTGCCCATCACACTGTCACACCGGGAGAGGAGGCCACTGGCATTAGATATCTTATTATAAGAGGCAGCAAAGACATTGACAATCCTTGCCACTGTGTCCAGGTGATGGCATACAGGGTTGATGGCACAATACAAGGATAAAAAGGATTCGGATACCACTTCTGAACTTCAGCAGAAATGCCATATTTACTTTTAATTTGGTTGAGGAGCAAGGTAGTTACGTGTACGGAGCAAACACAAGGAGATGATGGACATAGCACTGAAACTTTTCAGACACTCACCCCCAGTCACAGATTTGGGTTGACTCCATCAACGTTCTTTAGCTCACTTCGCCACCCCAGTTCAGACATAGCTATATGCAAATCAGTCTTGACCCTGTGCCTCATGGGAACAGTCCAGCCCGACCTGCCCAGCCACGTCTTCCCTGGAATGGAAACAAGCATCCTGGGACTGTTTCGGGCTAACAGCCCTCATCAGCCAGGCTAGCTTGAATCCAGGGGCAAAGTGAGTTAGGGACTTACATCTGGGCATACCCTGCCAACTTAGGGTGAACAAAGCAAACACAAGAAAATGTTGGACGGAACGCTGAAACTTTTCAGACACACACCCCCAGTCACAGATCTGGGTTGAGTCCATCATCGTTCTTTAGATCACTTTGCCATCCCAGTTCAGACACAGCTATATGCAAATCAGTCTTGACCCTGTGCCTCATGAGAACAGTCCAGCCCGAACTGCCAAGCCATGTCTTCCCTGGACCGGAAACAAGCATCCTGGGACCGGTTTCGGGCTAACAGCCCTCATCAGGCAGGCAAACTTGAATCCAGTGGCAAAGTGAGCAAGGGAGCCACGTCTGGGCATACCCTGCAAACTTAGGGTGAACAAAGCAAACACAAGGAGATGATCGACGGAACGCAGAGACTTTTCAGACACTCCCCCCAGTCACATATCTGGGATGAATCCATCATTGTTCTTTAGCCACTTCGCCAACCCAGTTCAGACACAGCTAAATGCAAATCAGTCTTGACCCTGTGCTTCATGGGAACAGTTCAGCCCAAACTGCCAAGCCCCATCTTCCCTGGACCGGAAACAAGCCTTTTAGGACCGATTTTGGGCTACCAGCCCTCATCAGCCAGGCTAGCTTGAATCCAGTGGCAAAGTGAGCAAGGTACCACGGTCTGGGCATACCCTGCCAACTTAGGGGGAACAAAGCAAATACAAGAAAATGATGGACGGAGCGGTGAAACTTTTCAGACACTCACCCCCAGTCACAGATCCTAAACATGCTCTCTGACTGTCTCTCTCAAAGTGATAGGTAAGTCTTCTTTGGTAATAAATGGGTGCAGTCTAGCAATGGTCTCCAGTGATTCAAGCCTGAAATCTGCATCAGGTCTCAGGCACGACTCCATCCTGCGTACAGTAAATGACACAGTTAAGTGTGCATAAGAGATCCCTTCCTAATAAATGTAACAATTTTGCACATACCTCAAAGTGATGTTGCTCTTTAATGTCTCCTATCTTTACTAGGACGGGGCTGTGATCTGATTGGTGCATTGCTGATTAGTAATGCCTACAACTTGGACTTGCTTTCTCAATAGGAGTAGGTTTGGGACCTCAACTGTTCTAACAGTTGAGTGGATGGCTTCTGTGTCTATCAGGACAGATACGGATGTCAGTTAACCTCTCCTTCTACATACCATCCACTCTGATCCTCTTCTAGAACTGCACAAAGTACACACTCCACCTTCCCCTAAGGCACTATCATTAAGCCTGATCAAAGTCGGTGGGACTCCTAAGCCTCATGTGAACCGGGACATTCTGAGGCACAAATGGGTTTTGGGTAACTCTGTTACTTGGTTGGAAGTAGGGATTTCCTCCCTGCATCTGCCTGGGGCCTTGGGGAACTCTGTGGCATGCCAGATTGCGGGATCTTTGGAGTTGGCATAGCAGAATCTAGGTATCAGAGGAGGTGCTCCCTGCACTGTGAGATTTACAGCTTGGACATCACTTATAACTCAGTCAGGGTTATAACGAAACCACTATTTCAAATACCTGACCTTGTTGGAAATGTGGCAAGGGGTACCTTCTTTAGGGCACTTATTCTGGTTCCTGGGGAATTACCTCACCCTCTCCCTATTCCGGGGTATTTCCTTGATACGCTAAAAACTTTTTGCATGATTTATTCAGTGCTGGGGTTCATTTCAGGACCCAGTGAGGGTGCACTAAGTCCCATCATTCCTCTATTTTTCCCAATTGGGTCTGAGCTATAATGTACTTCTCCAATGAAGCCCTTTTGATTTGCTTCTGGCTTATCACTACAAAATGTTGCATACTACAGGATCTCATCAAGCGGTTTACTATCTGATTGCTATTTATAGCTGTTAGTCCTTGCACAAAGAAGGCTAGGAACTCTTCCACGTTGTCCCCAAGCGGATTCTTTAGTATGCTATGCTTCCTCTACACTTGCATCAACTGCTCAAAATAAGCGTGTGCAGATTCTTGAGAGGTCCAAAAAACATTAGAATAATTTTTTTCTTGGGCAGTGGCAAGATGGGGGACACCCCTGTGTCCGAGTGAGTCAGGCTGTGTGTGTGCTCCACTACTAACCACTCCTAACTCCCCCCGGCAGTTCTCTGAAGAGACGTAAGGCACACAGCCGGAGATGGGGTTTTGAGCTGAGGAAATGTTTCTATTCCTGATACATTTGTATCAGCAAGGACGGCGTGTTTTGAGCCCCGTGAATTACTGCGAACTTTGGCGGAGAAGGCTTGTGGCCGGCCCCCGGCGTCAAGAGGAGTGGGTCTCGGTTGCAGCAGAGCAAAGGAAAGGATCTCGGAAAACTTGGGCTGGAGTCAGAAAGTGGCGACGATGCCACCTAAAAACGCTGGTACTAATGTGAATTGCCCAAAGACTCGAGCAGCGGCTGCAGCCAAGGTGTCTGTCCCGTACACACTGGGAGTGTAAGCGCTACTGCGAACAACGAAGATGGTGGCACGTCTGGTGATTCTCAGGAGAGTGTGACTCTCGCTCCAGGCGTTAGTTGGACTGGTAGAGTTCGTGGCACATCTGATTTATCAAAAGAAATATCTCGGCCCTTTCCGAGTCAGAATTTACCCCTTTTTGCGAATGAGCAAGAGACTGTGGAAGAAATGGGGGGAGCGGAGGCTAATAATGGGTGTCAGGAAGCTATGGTAGAGAATGCTGCAGATGTGTCCACTCTCCCTCGGGTGACATCAGGGATTGTAATTAATCTTCAGAGGGCCCTATCTCTAACAATGCTCAGTGGGAATCCTGCTGAAATGTGTCAAGGTTCCTTGATCAGAGATGGGACTATGGAAGCAAATGCTGGAGACTCGGGTGTAAAATTCTACTCCATGTCGGATTTGTCCAACACCTCGGAGATTGAGAGTGGCGAAGGCGATTGGGCAGATGACAAAAGCCTGACTAGCTCTGCCCCCCCCGGAGGATGAGGAAAATAGTTTGTTAACTTCCGCCGAAAAGAGCACTGCACGGAAGACAAAGGAAGTTAAAGAAGTAACTAACCATTCGGCTCAGGACGCGTTCGGAAATGATGGGTCCCCATTATTGGAACATACTGGTGTGCCACAACTGGGAGGGATGAGTGGCAGTAGGGGAGGTTCTCTAGACTGCTCTGCAGGTACACAGGGGGAGATTTTTTGTCCTGGTAACCTCATAGAGAACGAGGTAACTTTAGCCACTATTTACTAAGCTATAATGTCACACCGTGAGGAGACAAAGGCTGAAGGCTTGCGAATTCAAGGTGTAGTACGCAAGCTTCAAAACATGGTGTGTTGTGTTGTCAAGCCCTGCACCGAAATGTCTACCAGGATCGGGGAAGCAGAGGGCAGAGTTTCTCTAATTGAGGACGAAATTGTACAGCAGAAAGCGGATGTTTCTTCCTTACACTCTCTTCGGGACGATAAAAATTGGAAGTTAATTGATTTAGAGAATTGCTCTAGGAGGAACAATCTTCGAGTACTAGGTGTTCCGGAAGGCATGAAAGGCAAAGACATTCACCAATTTGTCATCGAGTTGTCCTCCGAAGCCTTCCCTGAACTGACTCAATGGAAGTGGGAACATGAACTGCAGAGAGTGCATCGATTCCCCATTCATATCCGAGGGGGTAATAGGGGGGTGGATGGAAAGCCTAGAGCCATATTGATTTGCCTTATTAATTTTCTGCTTCGTGAATCTATGTATGATTTATCCAGGCCGTACCGTAAGAGAAAGGGAAAGGGATGCAAAGTCTTTGTACGTCCAGATTATTGTCAAGCTACAGTTCAGTAGAGGTGGCATATGCGGCAATTGATTCCGCAGTTTCAAGCTAAAGGGGCACAGGCCTATTTACTAAACCCCTCAAAGCTCAAGGTTATTCATAAAGACAAAACGTTATTTTTTATTTCTGAGATTGCTGCAAAAGATTTTCTGGGTACAATTTAATGGGGTGTTTGTTATATAGGCTGTAGCATAGGTAATTTACAGGCCTTTTCCCTTCTTTTTTTTCTTTCTTCTTCTCTCTTTCCTCTGTGCCAGGGGGACGGGAGGGTTAGTGGAGGGCACTAAAATCCTTTCACTCCATCACAATAGGGACTATACAGTCCTTTTGCCGCATTGGTGTGGGCGGGGGGTGTTTTTTAGGTGGTAAGGGTGGGGAGGGCAGTTCGGATGGGGGGGTCAAGGAATAGCATAGCCAGGTTCTGGTATTTGAGCTGCAGCAAGGATCGGGTGAATAATGTTTTCATAATGTTTTTTTACAAATTTATTGTGCCAAATAGACGTGTGGTCAGTCATAACGGCTCAGTTATGATAAAACTGTTTTTGTTTGAGAATGTGTACATTTTCTGTATGTTCTTGGAATATCTGCGGCCTGAACGATAGGAAAAAAAGAGGGATCATGGCCCAGATTCTTAATTCAATGAGGGTGGACTTGTTTTTTGTACAGGAGACCCATATTGCATGGAATACCAGAAGGTGACTAAAAGATTTGGGTATGGAGCTGGTGGGTTGCACTCGCCAAGAGTCAACAATAAGAGGGGTAGCGATTATGAAAAGATTTGGTTGGGGGGAACCACACCTACGATGGGAGGAAAGAAAATGTTTTTAAAGCCACAAGAGGTCTTTTTAAGGAATTTGAGCTGGTAGATATATGGTGGTTGAAAGGAAAAGGAGCCTCAGGGATTACCTTTTATTCCGCACCTCATCAAAAGCATGTGCGCCTTGATTATTTTTTTTTGTAACGGCTGAATATGCCAATAAAGCAAGGCTTGATATTCAGCCTAAAATAATCTCTGACCATAACCCTATTACGTTAGAGCTAGATATCAGTTATAGACCTTTTTTAAGGCCCTGGACATTCGAGCAAAAACTGTTGCTTGATCCAGCCTATTGTGATCAAATGTGCAGATGGATAGCAGAATTATTTTTTAAATAATCGTGGGTCGGCCTCTGGTCATATGGTGTGGGATGCCTTTAAGTCAGGCGTTCGTGGAGAAACTTTAAGCTATTCCATCAATAATCAACGCAAATCACGGGAAGAATTATCCGATGAAATTAATAAACTTCGGCTGCTACAAAATGAGCTTATGGTGGCATTTAGTAATGGTCAGGATACTGACCAAATTTTGATAAATTTAGCTATCCAAAAGTCGAGGC
This sequence comes from Lissotriton vulgaris, assembly GCF_964263255.1. Classification (NCBI taxonomy): domain Eukaryota; kingdom Metazoa; phylum Chordata; class Amphibia; order Caudata; family Salamandridae; genus Lissotriton; species Lissotriton vulgaris. Next base: position 430,029,567 of record NC_141698.1, on the reverse strand, counting down.
TATATCAGAATTTTGCTACAAAGCCTGCAGTATGTAGGTCAGAGATATATGAGTTAGAAGAAAATGCTGGCTGATTATTGGCGAAAAAGCTACATCAAAAGGAGGTTGCCAAAAGGATCAATAGTATTCAGGAGGTTGCCAAAAGGATCACTAGTAGTCAGGATGAGCAGGGGCATATTCGCGATAAACCAGCTGAAGTGCTAGAGTTTTTTGGTAAATTGTATAGTCAATTGTATATGGATGAGGTTATTTCAGGAGTTGAAAGCAAAGTGGGGGAGTTCTGTGTGAATATTGAAACTTCTAAATTAACATCTGATCAAAGGGAAGAGTAAGATATTTACATCACTTGGGAGGAGGTGGAGGCAGCACTAACATCGTTGGCGGCAGATAAGGCGGTGGGGCCTGATGGTATCCCGTTTGGATTTTATAGAGCCTTTCGGCATGTGTTGAAAGAGGAACTTATGGCGATCTTTTTGACAGCATTTAAGGGGAGTGCACCACTGCCTTGGCGGAAATCCATCATTATTGTTTTTTAAAAAAAAGACAAACCTGCCTTACTGCCGTCATCATATAGGCCCATTTCGTTAATCAATTCCGATAGTAAAATTTACTCTAGAATACTTGCAACATGTTTATCCAGCATTATGTCATCTCTAGTCTCACAATTTCAACACAGATTCTGCTTATTGGTGGGGAACTTCCTGATAATATCACAACAGTTTCAGAAGTTACCTATCTGGGAATTAAAATCTATGTACCAGTTAGTAATATCCCTGAGCTAAATATGAATCCTGTTCTCACTAAAGTGATTTCAATGCTGGAGAGATTGGACCATTTACACTTATCTCTTTATGGAAGATCCAATGTTTTAAAAATGATGGTACTGCCTAAGTTCTTATATATGTTCAGAACGATCCCACTTGAATTTCCAGTATTATGTTTTAAGAGGTTAGAGAGGATTAGCCCAAGACATTTGTGTAGCTATAGACGGCAGAGAAGTGCTTATAAAAATGTGGTACTGCCGAAACATCGCGGCGGCTGGGGCATGCCTTATTTCTTGTTTCATTACTGGGCAGCGGTTTTGCAATTTATAAGTCCTTTGGTAGTAGGAGGCAAGGATAGAATTCTACCTTGTCATACTCCTTCCATTCACGAATTGGGGCTAGGGGATGAGGCTAGGGGGTGTCTAGTCAAAATAATAGAACCCAGTTATTTGAAGGGAAAAAAATTAAATTCTTAAAGCTGAATATTCAGTTTGGAGACAGGTTAAACAGCATTTGGGGATCTCGAAGCTGAATACATATACCCTGTTCTCAGCCGCTAGGCTATTGCCATTGATCTTTCGTGGTCAAATCTCCAATAGATGGTATCTAAAAGGAATTCAATGTTTACAGGATTTGTGTGATGACGGCCTCTTTCACTGAGCTACAAATAAAGTTTGGTTTGGCCAAGCATGAATTCTTTAAATACCTCCAAATTCGTAGTTATCTGAAATCGTTAGGCCCTGGTGCAAAATTCCAATTGAGAAAATTTCCCCTTATTGAAAGCATTCGGAAAAAAATACCTATTGGTCAATTTTATTCTTACCTGATTGAGCTACTCCCAGATGATGGGAATACTTCTCAAGATAAGTGGGCTGTGAAGCTAGATCAAGAGGGAGTTGATATTGTAGAATCTTTAAGGCTTGCCAATTGCGCTCTGATGACAGGGAGGATGTGCACCCAGCATTATATGGCTATATATGGTCTGTATTATACGCCAAGAAAGATCTCCAAATGGGGGACATCGGCTGGGACTAAATGCAATAGATGTGGCCTATTTGCTGCAGATGCAGTGCATATGGTTTTTTCTTGTCCCAAATTAGTTTAACTATTTTCTTCTATTGAACAATTTTTAGGATTAATAATGGATTCATCAGTGTGTATAACTTAGGAACTGGTTTTGATAGGTGTCAGTTCAGATTCTACTGCTCATACTAATTCCAATGCAACAACATTGTTTCTGTTTATCTGTATGGCTGTGGTACGTGCATGCATTACGAAGGATTGGAATAGCCCCGATCCTCCCTCCTTTTCGAGCTGTCGGGCAATGCTACTGGCTATGTACAATTTGGAATTAGCTATATATAAGACCAAGGGGAGAAGAAAAAGCGCAATGGGAGCTAAGATCTGGGCCGCTATAAATGACTGGATCTAAAGTTCAATTGGTGATAGTTTTCTGGAAGAAACCTATTGTTATGTGGAACATTTTTTAATGTGGCTGATGATATTTATTTATTTATTTTTATTTTATCTCCTTGCTACTTGTCTATTCGCTTCTCTTTCTTTGTATTATGCCTATTAATTATATTTGGTCTTTGTATGTTGCTATGCATTCCTTGCTGACAAAATGGGGAGAAAACGAAAAAAAAAAAACAAAAACAAAAGAATAATTTATTTCTCTTTAAGGAACCTTAGTCTTTAACTGGCAGATGCATCAAGCAAAATACCTCCCGGTAAATTAGCAAATCGGTAAAACTGGCCGATACCGAACGCTAAACCTGATAATGCCATGCAGCAACCCCATATCCTCCTAAAATAAAGAATCGCTAAATAATCCCCTCGGAAAATTACCGAATTGCAAATTAGCCAATTGGCAATACCGAGAAAGAAATCAGCCTCCGGAAATACAGAATCGCTATTAAAGAATCGCAACGAAATGCATCAAATCTCGCAAATACCGAAAAAGCCCAAAATCGCTATTTTGCCTGAGCAAAATAAGGGGAATCACAAACTGGAGGTAAAGTTATTGGAAGGAAGAAAAAATAAATAAAACACAGGTGCAGACAATCAGAAACCCTTTAAATATGCTTCTGGAGACCCTGTATGTCTACCAAAATGGCTGCCACCTACGTGCTTGCTAGGAGGAGGAGAATCAACGCTCTTGCACAGTGCAAGTGGATGATCCAAGAAAGGGTCTTCAGGGTGCGCATCACATTGCTGGGCCAGACAGAGGAACTGATCTACGACAAGTACAGATTGAACCGGGCTATGATCATGCGCCTCATGAGCTGGAACCACTACTGCAGCACCAGACCCGTAGGACCAACGCCATCCCAGCCCATGTCCAGGTGCTATGCAGCCTGCACTTGCTGGCGCCTGGAAGCTTCCAGGGGGTAATAGCAGAAATGGAGGCGTGTCGCAAAGCGCACTATCCCGCTTCTTCCACAAATTCCTAGATGCCATGCTGACATTCATACATCACCACATCACCTTCCCCACAACCCCACGGCAGTTGATCCGCACCAAACGGGAGTTCTACCAGTTGGCACAATTCCCCTATGTGATAAGATGTGTTGACTGCACGCATGTCCCCATCTGTCCTCCCTCAGCCAACGAATACATCTTCCACAACCGGAAGTCATATCATTCAATCAACGTGCAGGTCATGTGCAGTGCCAAGCACATCATAATGGACATCGTAGCCCAATTCCCCGGAAGCAAACACGACGCATACATATTCCGTCACAGTGGCATCCACAGGGGTCTGATCAACGGTGAATTTGGAGAGGGACACCTACTAGGTACATACTAATGCCTCATCAGTAACTCCATCCTCACATGTATAATTGCATTCATGATGCTAACCCTCTGCTCCCCACCCTGCAGGTGACAGCGCCTATGCCTTGCGTGAGTATCTCCTCACTTGCTACCTCAACCCAGCAACACCTCAGGAGCAGCGCTACAACACAGCACACATCAGCACCAGGAATGTGGTGAAGCGAACCTTTGGCATCCTCAAGAGTCGCTTCAGGAAACTACACAAGACAGGAGGTGCCTTGCAGTATGACCCAGTGACCTGCTGCCGGATCATAGCGATCTGTGCAATGCTGCACAACATTGCCACAAGAAGGGGGATACCAATAGAGGTGGACGGAGAGGACGACTTACGTGCACAGCAACCCCCCCCAACAACAACAGGCACACGTGCCTAACACAGCAGAAGGCCAAAGGAGGCTGACATACATCACACGGCATTACTTCTGAGACAGGTAAGAATGAGCCATCACAACATGATCTCGTTTGCAAATTGTTAATGCTTATGAGGAGCTGTCAAGTGCAGATAAATTGAGACACCAACATGACACAGAATAAAAATAAATATTGGGATACATGTCTGTTGTCATCAAGGGTGTATCATGTGGCAGTATAGTTGGCCCATGGTTACGTCACCATGGCCACGGAGCCAATGGAACATGGCTATTTGCGCTTGCCACGTACCCCCAGCCTCCTGTCTCGTGATTCCTCCACATCGCCGCGATGTGTGTTAGTGGCTGTGGCGCTGAGCACACTGTGGGTCCTCTCGCAGGCCTCCGGCACAGAGATGCTACTCACGCTTGAAGCAGCCTCACTCCCCTCCTCCCCTCCCAAACTGCTGGAACTGAAAGTCCCAAACTGCAGATGCTCGACTGCAGTGGTCACTCTTACTAAGGACTTAGCCACATCTCCACAATAATGTCCCAAGTCAACCTGCAGGTACACAGACCTGAGTGAAAGCACAGCTGTGCTGTTGCACAGCTTAGTGATGGCCCTGACGGAGGCATTGGAACGGAGCATGTTCTGTCGATGCCTCTGGCGCTCGTTTTTTTGGCCTGCAATGACAGCACGTTTGAGTTCCTGCAGGCACTGTTTAATGTCTCTGTTGTCCTCAGCAATGCCTGTGGTCATCTCCCGCACAGCGTCAGTCATGTTGCCAATTTTGTTTGACAATTTGGAAAGGTTAATGTTCATAGCACCCATGTGTCTCCCCTGCAGGCGCTGGACACGCAGCATCCGTGTCTCAACCACTCCGTATCCGTCTGTTGGATCCTCAGATCTCCCTGCAGCTCTACCCAGGGGCCTGGCCCGCTGTCGGACTCGCACATGTGATGGTGTTTGGGCGGTCGGAGTAACGGCTGTCTGCCGTGGAACAATTGTGGCTGCCAGCCTCTGCTCTGTCTCCATCACCTGCAAGGAGGGGACATTTGCCCTGCGGCTTTGTGTAGTTGTCCGCGCTGGTGGTGGTAGTGTAGTTGTCCACGCTGGTGGTGGTGGTGTTGTCCGCCGTGGTGGTGGTGTTGGGGGTGATGGTTGTGGCGGTGGTGATGCTGGTGTTGTGGGTTCAAGACCCTGCGGGGTCTCAGCATCGGTCACCACTGGGGTTTCAGAGATGACGAGGTGGCCGCTGTCATTTGAATCAAGGGGTGATGCATCTGTGTGTGAAACAGTGCATTGTTAATATTTTGTCATGATGTATCTGTTTTGCATACTTTCATCTACATAAAGGACATGTTTGGACTGACATTTGGCCCAGTGCTGCTGGTATCATTTCATTCACATCAGGGGTCAGACATGCACTCTTTCATGATATGACTACAACTCCCATGATGCAACACTCTGGTGAGGAGATATGTGTTAGGCACGGCTACATATGCACTGTGTTTGGCCTGGGGAAATGGGCAGGGGTTGACAACACGCTGCATATCTGCACTGGCATGCATCATACCCTGTCCTCCTGCCGCAGCACCGGAAGTGTCCAATTGGGTGACCCCCACAACAGCTTCAGGCTCAATGGTAGCCTCAACGAGGTCCTCGAGGGCTATGTTTGGTGTGACATTCGATGTTCCCCCTCCTGTGCCAGCTGCATCCTTCACCCTTTCTGCAATCCTCTACTTTGCCCTTTTCCTGAGGTCATACCACCTCTTTTTTAAATCGTCAATGCTGTGGTGGGTGACTCCTACCTCATTCACCCTCTCCTTGATGGGCAGCCACATCTTTCACTTCTCTGCCTCAGGCACCTTCGGGGACAGCTTGCCAGACAGCCTGTCATGTTTGCTGCTCACCCCCTCAATGAGTACTTCAAGTTCTTTGTCAGAAAACTTTCACTTCCTCTTCCTGGGCGTTTCCGTGTCCTGGGGTGCATCCTTCTCCATCCTGGAATGCTGTGCAGTATCTGGTTTGTGCTGGCAATGTGTCACTCCTCAGCTCCTGTGCTCTACCTCCTCCTCTGAGCTCCTCAGGGCACTGAATGAAGCATGGGCTGTGTTACTTCCTGGTTGTGATGTCATCAACCTGCTTCAGAAGCGCGAGCATTTTTTTGCGAATTCGTTAATACCGAAATCACAAATACCGATTCGGTATTTGCTAATTCGGCGTTTGCTGATCTTTATTTTGGGGTCTCACAGTCGTAGTTTCAGATTTATTTAGCGATTTTTAACGATTCGGTATTTAATACCGAATCTGTTGATGCATCGCGGTATGCGAGTCCTTATTAGCGATTCCTTATTTTTCACTAATAAGGACTTGTATTACCGATTTTTGATGCATATGCCCATAAATGTTTTATGACTCCCTCGTAACCAGAGGTAAGGGTGTGTTTGTTCCTTGTTCCCTAGGAGGCTCCGGAGATGGTCATTCACTGCCCTATTGCATTCTGCCCACAGGTCCATTCGGACTGCCACTTTAAATAAGACATCCAGATCCTCCCACAAGACTTTGAAAATGGTCACAATCTGGTCCATCTGTGTGTACACTCAGGATTTTCCTTTAACTTAGGAACAGAATATGTAAAGTGGAAAAGATCTCTTCAGGACCATGGGACATGTATGAATGCTCCTCTCTGTACTTCCCTTAAAGGGTATTCCCCTACTACCTCTTCTGCCACTTTCCCTTATCTTCCTTGGTAGCCTATTTTTTTTTGTCTTAACCCTTTCTCTCTTGGACAACAGCTCCCTAAACTTCTCGGTCTCACTCCAATCCTTAATGTGCTCAATCAATTCTTTTACAAGGGTTCTCAAACCCCCTCTTCTTTAGCAGCTTGAATACCTTACTGCCCATCAACATCCTTAAATTCTTCCACAACTTATTTTTCTTTTTTGCACTGTCTCTGCATTTATCTGCCACTTTCTCTATTCTTGCATGTACCTCTTGTTCCACTCTTGCAGCTTCCTTGCTCAAGTAGAGCTATACACTCTTGTGGTAACATCCTAAGATATCCATCCCCATGTTCCCTTTAACAATTTCTTCAAACTTGACTTTGAACAGAGAGACACTGAGTCTCTTTGGGTAGTTTTTATACAAGAAGGGTCAACTGGTAGGGTTGCAATTACCAATAGTTTTTTTGCCATGGATCTGGTCGAAACCGCCTTGTGGAGGGCCTAGCGCTATTATGTTGAGTGCTGGTGTGGGGTCCTGAGAGATGCTCTGAAGGGCATGACTCAGGGGGGTACTAGCAACTGACTCTTCAGAATAGGTTTTCTGGGGGTATCTATTGGAAGCGATGTGCCTGTTGAGACTGAGAAGGGGGGAAAATGGCAGTATCTGCGCGGCTTGGGGATGCGTAGGCTTTGAAAGGGGTTACGTATCTGCCCTAGTCTTGGTTGTAGTCAGAGCAGTAGTGCTCAATGTGGCTGCTGCAATATATGGGGGGTGGTCTGATACTGAAGAGCTTGTCTCAGAAGGTGTCGTCCTCCCCCTCATTTTCTGCTTCTAATTTATTTTTGGATTTCTCCTTCTCCCCAGTTTTCTCCTTTACTGTTTCCTCACCCTTCATCAACGGATAAGCTCCATTAGTCTCACTTACTTCTTCCTTCCAGTCTTTCATCATCCTGCTCATTTATTAATAAGTTCTATGATGGATTTTTATTGCAAACTTCTCCAATTTCTTTTGCCATCTGTTTTCCAATTGTTCAAAACCTCAAACTGCATAGGTATGGGCTGACGTTTCAAATCGTACATTCTCTGTCTCAAATTTTCTATTCTGGGAAGTTCTGCTCAGTGGACACACAACTCTCAATCTTTGGACATGCATTTGTGCAATTGGCTAATCCACATGCATGTTTGTGAAACCCTTCCTTTGCTGCCACTTCCATAGCTTGTGTGCCTTCGGTTGGAAATTTCTCTTCCTTATTCATATCTTTCTGCCTTTTGTGAAAAGGAATTCCCCATATGGACTGACTCAAAATCACTCTCCGGTCAAATTTCACATGCTCCTACTGCTGTTGAGTTCACGATATGCCGACCAACATTACAATGTCTCTTTCAAAGGTCACCCTACTGCAGCACAGTTATGGAGTACACCAGCCAATCCTGCACATCACCAAATCACGCAATACCTGAATACTGGCAAGTCCTCCTGAACCACTTTCTACAATTCTTCACTTGCCTACCTCGTCTAAACACAAACCTCTACAATGGTGAGAAGAGTACCTACTCTCATCCAACGGTAGAGTCTGGACCTGTGGAAATCGCTGTACCCAGTGTGCTCACTCCCGTGCACCAAGGAGAGAACCGCCATCAACTTTATTAATACACTTGTGCAATGGAAATGCTACATCCTTTTCTTGGTGGAACAGATAGTGCCTCACAGTACATCTCAACTTAGAAGATAAGTTCAAAAATTCAGTAATTGAATTTGAGATGCCTCTCTCCACTTTACACTTACATATAACAATCCACACTTACCAAATTCAAAAGTCTAAGAATATCATCTTGAACACAATAATTACCATCTCCACAAATCTGAGAGCTAAAGCCATATAATAATTGTTCTCAAAGTCCATCCACTGCATTCCAACATGGTACACCTACAAACACTGCCTCACAACTCACTTCTCATTCAACAATCACATGCATGCAATCCCCTTTTAATTCTCATGTCGTCTTTCTTCTACCATTTAAAATGCAAAATCCAGGACGGTCCATTATAAACGTGAGTTTTGGAACACTGATTTTACACACCCAGAGGTTAGGATACACTTTAGTGCGTGTATACCGCCAGGGGTGCACACTGGTCCTGATGAAAGCTCGGCTGACCTACGCCATTTTTGAGCAGAAACATGTCGACCATTTCTCAAGGACACTAATGGTTCAGACTTACAACCATTTGACGTCCGCAACACCATTTTTAATGAGGGCAGTCTAGTCTCTGAATAATTTTTTTTCAAGACACTGGCTGTTTTCTTTTAACTTCACACAATCACTTTCCTTTTTTTGCACCTCCAAAAATCACAAGATACCAGCTCCGCTGTAACATCAGGCATTGAAGCACACCGGGCAGACATTCGGTTTACCCGGTGGAAACCCCATGATGAAGCATGTCACCGACCAGGTCAGTGAGTGAGGGTTCTTTTTACTAACTTGGTACATTCCCCCTCACTAACTCTTCTCCGCCTTCCCTTTCTGGTATAATTTAGTGTGCTTAACCTTGAGAAGATTCACTGCTGCAAGAAAATTGATAAAGCACACTTCTAATCACTCTTTTGTTGTTTAAATGTACTTTACTGGGGTATAAAAGTGGTTTTTACCCTCACTCTCTTGTTGTTAAAATGTCTTTCTTCTCCCACCTTGTTTTCCCGAACCAGGATCGGGTCGGGCCTGGGCCAATTCGAATCTCGGGGAACAATCAGCTGAACATTGACGTTACATCAATAGGTTCTATAGCCAATTTGATTTAACTAGTAATGAAAGGATCCAACTGGAACCATCAGCTCTGCTACCAGGTCTGTCGGCTTGCAAACCAACCTTCTCATAACCTTGCCAATGGCACGCCAATAGCTCAGCTTATATGGAATTTGGTGCTCCCAACTAGACCTGCCTCTAATTTTCTAGAGTCCAAACCCAGTATCACAGCTGTAGCATTCTCAGTAAGAATGACAGACATGGTCAAGATTCAAGGATTTTAAGTATTATTAACCAGACTACATGAAGTATCTCACAAGCATTATTAGCAATAATAAGTACAAATCATAAGTACAAAGAACTTGGTAAAGTTTTATGTAAAATCCAGCATAGATTTGTCTTATTAAATGGGGAGGGGGGTGTCCTAGTTACACAGGAAAAGTATGTCCTTTTTTAGGACTTTTGACCAAGAATTTCATACATTAGTAAGCATTTACATGGTTCCCAGGATGGGCACTAATAAGGAACAACAAGCAGAATCATTTTACTAGAGAATACATTTGATGATCTTCTTATAATTCTACTACATCGAATACAGCCACTCTCACAGTTTATTCAAACATAAATCAGCACAATATATAAACCAGGGGTCTCCAACAGGTCGATCGCGAGCTACCGGTAGCTCGCCGAGACCCTGTGAGTAGCTCGTGCAGCTTGCATTACAATTTAGTAGCCCTTTGGTGTTGTTTGGGCTATTCAGGCTTTTTTTGGCTCCGTTGCCTCCCCTCACCCAAATCAGCTGATCGGATTGGTTTTGAGCTTAACTGGGGCGGGGCATAGAGGATGACGTTCCTCTCCTCTCCTTCGTGTACATCTCGTGTCCCTGCTTTTCCCACTTCGGCACCACACTTTTCTTTGTGCACGAGTGCCAGTATGGAGCAGCAGGCGTGGCAGGGTGAGGCCATTGCAGAGCAGCAGGTGTGTCAAGGACGGTGGTACAAGCAGTATAGAACTGCCCGTACCCACGCCATCTGCCTTTTTTGTTCCTACAGCACAGCCTGCCACCTTTACATTTGACCACTGCAGGAGGTAAGAGAAACGATCTCATTGAATAAGGCCCTTCGTTCCCGCACAGTATTGAAGAAATGGCATACTTAAATATCCAATTGCATAACTTTCCTGTGGCTTCGGTAAAAATACATGCAGTAGCACACCCCAGCCCTGCCTTAATCCCAAGGCCGGATATAGAACATTACTCAGGCCCTCATCTCCTCTTTAATCTAGCTGCCCCTTCGTGTACTTCCAGGGAAACGGCTAATGGTGATATTTGCCCGACCTCCATTAAAACAGTGCAATATCCATTGCCCCTATATTGCTAGATAACTGCTAGCATGGGCGGAGCAGGTCGCCTCCGTAGTACTATGGGTGCCTCAAGATTATTTGTAGATCCAATCTCCAAAGGCCTACAGACCCGTCCTATCCACTGCATCGCCATAATTTAGGCTTTTTTTTGCTCCATTGCCCGCCCTCACCCAAAGCAGCTGCTCAGATTGGTTTGAGCCTAGCTAAGGTGGGGGTGGGCCAAAGAGGATGACGCTCCTCTTCTACAAGCACATCTTGTGCCTGCGCCTCCTGCCTTCCCCACCCTGGCACAGCGCTTATCATTGTGTGCGAAGAGTGCCAGTACAGAGCAGGTTTGCAGATTGCGTGAGTAGTATTGAATTGGCCAGGCCCACAGCCACCTGCCTTTTTAGCCTACCACCTTATACATCAGAGAATCGGGTAAGGTAAGATGCAGGAGAGGGCAGGGTCATGTTAAACAGCAGTCCTGCTGATTATGTGCAGCGTGGGCATGAATGGTGTTTCTATGTGTCTTGTGTGCGGTCCACCCTCAAGCATTCCATATTTCTCTGCATAAGATGGATCTCTGTGCAGCAAGCATCATGAAGTCTTGTGTGTTTTTCAAGGCAGGTGGCCCGATTGTCCCAGGCTTTGCTGTGTTATTGCTTCATTGATTTACAAAGCAAGCATTTAGCGCAGCTTACTTCACAGAGTGGTCACAGCTAGTCATGTGTGCTTCGTTTCACTAACAGAGACTTTCAGAATCAGAAAGTCTTGGTTTCTGAGCCCATAGCACAATGCATGCTGGAGCTTGTAGTTTCACACTGTCCAATAAAGGTCAGGCTTTGTAAGAGGTAATGTTAATGAAAAAGGAGTGCAAAAAAAGTCACAATTGCACTCTGGATAAGACCTGTTTTGTCAGCAAGCAGCTAATTTCTTGAACAGGTTTATAAATATAAATGGTGGATTTATGATCATATGCGCAACAGCTGGTTTCCACAATCAGCGCCTTACTGTAACTAACTTTTAATTCCATCTCATTAACAACACTTCCAGGAGCAAGCAAAAATGCCTGTTTGTAATACACACTTTGTATTTGGCCACAATTGTGAAATATTACTATTGAGTGTCTTTGTACGGGGGTGATGCCCTTCTATGGGACCGTACTCGAGAGGCCAGTGGGGTGGGAATGACGACAGGTGATGCAGACCACGCCCTTAGGGCTGGCCTGACAGAACAGTGCCTTTGTTGGTTTTGTGGGTTGATTTTATTGGCTGGTGGGCTGTGCCAATTATTGTCTGTGTTTTTTGGGCTATTTGCGGCCTGATTTTTTTGGCTAGTGGTCGAAAAAGTCCAAAGTTTCAGTGTTACTAGGGAACTCAAGTATTTTGTTCAAACCACAGTATGGGTTATGATGAAATGAGGCTTATACTCAATGAAACTGGGCAAAGGGGGCTTGCTCAGAAAAATGCGCGAGTTCCTTGGGTTTAGTAGCTCACGACGATTTTCACTGACCAGAAGTAGCTCAGACTACACAAAAGGTTGGAGACCCCTGATATAAACCATAGCCTGGAACAGTTCAGTTCAACATGATAAGAAGCTCCTGGGAACACTCGCAGTCTTTTAGTAGGAAGATTGCAATTCTTTATTTACCCGAGAAATAACAAAAACAATGATCACATAGTGTGGTACAGTGTAGGCCCAAAATGGAAGCCATCACATCCCAGGTTATGTAAGCATAGGTACGTTTGCAAGCATTTTTGAAGTACAAAAGATAAAACCACATTCACACTTCAAAGAGGAGATTATTACAATGGTAAAGAGGCATTTCTCCCTTACAATTGAGGTGAAAAAGAAAAGTGAAGTGCGCGTCTAACTTCAATAACAGGACATTTTGTGTGCATCACTATGGGACTTGAAGTTCCCAGCACTGCTCAGTCTTATTTGGAGTCTATCAATGCGTTAATATGTGCTTGTTATTCTGAAATTAAACAAAAAGCATCATTCTATTAACTGCTGCTGCTCGTAGGATGCTGCTTTGACATCACAGGCCTCAAGTAGTGTTTTCGAGTGATAAGAAAATATAAACCAGAGGTATGCCTGTACCAAAAGTACTTAAAAATTGCCTTTTCCACAGTACATGGTCATTCAATCATATCATTTGTAAAGTGCACTACTCACCCCTGAGGGTCTCAAGGCGCTGGGTGGGGAATGCTGCTACTGCTCAAAAAGCCAGGTCTTGAAGAGCATTGAGTAGCAATCGCCAGGCCTTGAAGAGCATTGAGTAGCAATCGCCGAGCAAGGACGTGGACCTACAGTTTCAGAAGTCTGCATGATATTCCTCAATTCAATGGAGGCCACCATTTCAACAAATGATACAAAAAAAGGACTAACAGGCTTTCTTAAAAGAAAAAGGTCACATTGAGTATAACGGCCATCCTGAAGTAAACATTCACACAATGGATATTCCAATGAGCGCAAAGGTCTCTAGAAAGTATGCTACACTAATGTTGTCAGGGAGGCAAATTTAGTATTTAATAAAATATTAGTGTTACAGAGAAGTACCAGCAAATAAGCAACACTTTTCACCTTGTGCAGTGCACTGGCAACTCGTTTGACGAGATTACTGAGTGTCTGACATTAGCGGCTCAATAACTTAATACATTATTTCGATTGAGAGGCCATAAATGTGCAATTACAATAAATACATCATAATACATAAAGCATGAAAATAAAAAAAACACATTGAGATAAAAATAGGATGGGCCTTGTGAAAGGATCTTAGAAAGAGGAATTACCACCATCAACATAAACCTCCATAGTAGCCTATTACTGGGCCAAAACTGGTCCACCAGCCCTTCCTATCTAAAAAAACGAAATTGTCCCATTCTTAAGGTCCATCCATAAAGAATACCCTGTTCTGTTGATAAAACATAAAGTAAAAAACATGATTAAAAATACGATTACAATCAATACATGGGCACAATGTGGCCAATGGTATTGTGATTGTGAAACACATAGCTTGTGCGTACATAGCAGAAAAAATTGTTAAAAACTCTCAGATGTTAAGCTTTTTGTACAGATTGTCCAAGACCCCCATAAAAACCGTGATATCACAAATATTAATAGCTCATTTGTGTCGGTTTTCAATAGAGGCGTTCCCTCCCAATAATACCTTTTACCCTTGAGTTTAGACAATGCAAAAATATTTTTTTTTTCGTAGGAGAGAGTATCTGGGGCAAAAGAGAAGAAAATGAGTTCTATTTCCTTTACCAACGGGCAGAAGGGGAAACTCTCTAACTCACATTCTGTGTTGTTCCATCAAGAAGTAAGAGATCTTAGAGGTAAGGTACCAAGTTTAAACTGGATGTACACTTGTTTAGCCCCTGCAGGATATTTCCTATCCATATAGGGTTCAAAGTTTGGTGAACATTTTGTCGTGTAGTTCCTAGGAATCCCCCACGATCTGCGCGTTTTGGATGACCTAAACTGAGAGCTTGGTGTCCAAACCGCTTCCGGACACCCCCACAGTACATGACAGCCGTTAGACCAGCTAGCTCTACTTTGCCACTACCACCCCCTGTTTCTTACAGTGGTGAAGGTAGTTTCTGGCAGCCTCTGACATGACAACCCCGATTCCTCTGGGATCATGGAAAACAGTACAGTACTTTTCGCTCAGACACTCGTGCTTGCTTACTCCCAGAAAATACACAGGATGGCGATTAGGACGTTTCAATAAGTATTTGTTGGTCCAGCATCAGTCTTGTGTAAAACATATTTGCTGCGACAATTAGGAGACAGAAGCATACGAAAGAGATTGCAAGTACCAATATAGTAAATAGTAGATACATTTCTACCATAGTGCTAATAAGATGAACATAAGCAGCTCAGATAAAAAACGGTAGCACTTGCATACTCCTAAAATATGCTCCCTAGGTAATTTGCCTAAATGTACCTAGCCTAGATCTGTATGTGTAACATGTATAAGTGAGTAGCCAAGAAACCCCTAAGGAAGATCCAGCCCCCTCACCTGATGGTTGAGAATGAAGTCCCGTCTCTGCTTTGAGGATGACACCCTTAAAGGGATTAGATATGTGGTTCCAGCTAACAGTTGGTCCCATCCCTCTGCGCACACCTCCTTGTACCTGGGTGTGATTCCCAAGGACTCCACAACAAATGTTATTTCAATTTAGTTCAATAAAGTTTTATTTCATCAATTATATTCTTAAGATTTTATGTTTGTTTCACATAATTTTATCCATATTGATACATCTGGCGTTAATTTCTCCTATGCATTTCGGGCATAGTGCCCTTCTTCAGGGAACATTACTAGGGAAGAAGACAAAATAAAGGTATATTATAATCTCAAGGGTAGCGTGTGTGACGTTCTACAACATATATACATTTTCAGCAAGTAATGTCCAGTGTTATTCCTATGGTTCTAAAGTCGGTTAGTTAATGCTGTGATTAACCTCGTAAAAAATAAAAACTTCGAAAACTTACATGCCAGACTTCTAGATGTTACGGGTATGTAGGTAGTAACATAACTGCAAATAGAAAATATGACGAGCGTATCAAACAATTGCTGACATTCTTAGAAATCTATATCTAACATGGCTCTTAGATATATTCATGGAGCACTTACTCGTGAGACGTACGAGTCTCTTCTGTAGTTTCTCTGCTGAATGCACGCTGTTTGTTGTTACCTCGCGAGCTACACGCTCATGTTTATGTGTATATGTCGCAATGTTAGGCGCCGTGGTTGGGCGTCCACATTAGACGTAATTAGTAATAAAAATAGAAGACAGACTATTATCATGTTTAAACGGAAGTGAATTCCGGGATGTTAAACAAAGTAGTAAATTAGACAGTCGAACTGTAACATAAAATGGTTTTCGGAAAATGCAATCAATAGATGTTATCATCATTTAACTTAAGCTGGAAAAATCTATATATATATACATCTCTATAAGGGACAAGCACATTAAATCTTACTATACTTCAATGCATGTTACATAAGTTCATTCACAAGTAACAAGAACATTCAATCCTTTCATTCAGCCCATGGGGCTTTATCGAGTTCATTCTGTATATCCAGAAGTTTTCTCTTCTCAACAAGTGTTTATTTATGTCTAGTCCTTCTTTTTGGGTCGCTGTTTCCAAAATGATGAATATCAGTTGGGAGATATTATGGTGTGCATCTGCAAAATGAACTGCTACAGTAGACTTTAGATTCTTAGTTCGTATATTTGACTTATGTTCGGTCAGTCTTGTTTTTATTTTCCTTTCGGTTTTTCCAATATATACTTTCCCACATGGGCATTTCAATAAGTATATCACATGAGTGGAATCACAGGTTGCGTTTACTTTCAGTTTTATGTCTTAGCCTTTCATGGGATGAGAAATCACTGTTCCCCTAATTATATTATTGCAATTTCCACAGTGCATGCAGGGGCGAGTTCCTTTATAAGTAACCATTTCATCTGTTGTTGTTTTGAGTATCTCACCCAAATGTTTTCCTCTTGTGTAGGCAAACAACGGAGGCTTGATGAAAGATGTTTTAAAATTAGGTTCCATTTCAATGATTGGCCAATGTTTTGTTATGATCTTTTGAATTGTGTGCTGGCAGTTGAAAATTATGATACTAGTACCATTCTATTTTCTTCAGGTTTTTTGGCTTTAGTTAACAGGTCAGTTCTCGGGATGAGATTCACTCGTTCCTTAGCCTTTTTGATAATCGTTTCTGGATATCCCTTTTCTGAAACTTTCTTTGCCATTTCCTCTATTCTTACTGTGGTCTTTTCAGGGTTGGAAGTGATCCTTTTAACTCTCATCATTTGCGATGTAGGAAGGTTTTGTTTGAGGGCCAACTGATGGAAGCTATTATAATGCAGTGTGTTATTTTTATCCGTGTTTTTCCTGTAGATATCAGTTTCTAGACCTTTCTCTGTCCATTTAATTTCCACATCAAGGAATGTAATTTTTTGATCGGAGATCTCCCATGTTAGTTGTATTCGTTCATCTACTTTGTTCAGCTGATTGAGTTCTGCTTCTAGTTTACTTAAAAAACTGGCCAACAATGATCAAAAAAGTTGCATGAAGGCTGATAAGGGTGGAGGTTTGGTGATAATGAACACTAATATGTACGAAAAGAAAGTAATGGAACACCTTTCTGCTTCAACCACATATCTCAAATTGGATGGAAATCCTACAAAGGAATATCAGAAAACTCTTGAAAACATTATAAAAATTGCCCATGACAACGGAGTAATCAAAGACAAAACCAAGCAATTTCTCATAAAAAAAATCCAAAAAGCCCGAATTTCTATGACACCTAAAGTGCATAAGAATTTACATGATCCACCATTAAGACCTATTGTTTCAACTATAGGAAGTCTACACAAACCCATAGGCCAATTCTTCGAGGAATACATGCAGCCTACAGTGAAGGAGATGTATACATACATTAAGGATACTACAGATTTTTTAAACAAACTCCAAACTATTACAGTGAATCCGGAAGAATAGCTAATACTATGTACAGCAGATGTAAAATCTTTATATACATCAATACCTCATGCAGCAGGCATTGAAGCCATGGAACAGGCTGTACTTGGAACACAATTGAACAGATTTATGCAAATGTTCTTGATGGAACTCGATTTTTACACTGTACCACAGCTACTTCAAATACAAACTAGATTGGTACCACCATCTGGTGGGAACTTCTATGGGCAATTCGGCAGAACCCATATATGCTAATATCTTTATGAAGGCATTTGAGGAAGAGAACATACTAAGTAAACCTATTTGGCAATCCAATACCAAAATGATAGTAAGATTTATTGATGACATTTTCATTATCTGGTGTAATACCAAAGAGAAACTAGAAGCAGAACTCAATTAGCTGAACAAAGTAGATGAACGAATACAACTAACATGGGAGATCTCTGATAAAAAAATTTACATTCCTTGATGTGGAAATTACACGGACAGAGAAAGGTCTAGAAACTGCTATCTACAGGAAAAACACGGATAAAAATAACACACTGCATTATAATAGCTTCCATCAGTTGTCCCTCAAACAAAACCTTCCTACATCGCAAATGATAAGAGTTAAAAGGATCACTTCCAACCCTGAAAAGACCACAGTAAGAATAGAAGAAATGGCAAAGAAATTTTCAGGAAGTGGATATCCAGAAACGATTATCAAAAAGGCTAAGGAACGAGTGAATCTCATCCAGAGAACTGACCTGTTAACTAAAGCCAAAAAACCTGAAGAAAATAGAATGATACTAGTATCAACATTTTCAACTGCCAGCACACAATTCAAAAAGATCATAACAAAACATTGGCCAATCAGTGAAATAGAACCTGATTTTAAAACATCTTACATCAAGCCTCCGTTGTTTGCCTACACGAGAGGAAAAAATTTGGGTGAGATACTCAAAATAACAGCAGATGAAATGGTTACTTATAAAGGAACTCGCCCCTGCATGCACTGTGGAAATTGCAATAATAACATTAGGGGAACAGTGATTTCTCATCCCATGAAAGGCCAAGACATAAAACTGAAAGTAAACGCAACCTGTGATTCCACTCATGTGATATACTTATTGAAATGCCCATGTGGGAAAGTATATATTGGAAAAACCGAAAGGAAAGTCAAAACAAGACTGAACTAACATAAGTCAAATATACGAACTAAGAATCTAAAGTCTACTGTAGCAGTTCATTTTGCAGAAGCACACCATAATATCCCCCAACTGAATATCATCATTTTGGAAACAGCCACCCAAAAACAAGGACTAGACATAAATAAACACTTGTTGAGAAGAGAAAACTTCTGAATATACAGAATGACCTCGATAAAGCCCCATGGGCTGAATGAAAGGATTGAATTATCTTGTTACTTGTGAATGAACTAATGTAACATGCATTGAAGTATAGCAAGATTTAATGTGCTTGTCCCTTATAGAGATGTATATATATAGATTTTTCCAGCTTAAGTTAAATGATGATAACATCTATTGATTGCATTTTCCGAAAACCATTTTATGTTACAGTTCGACTGTCTAATTTACTACTTTGTTTAACATCCCGGAATTCACTTCTGTTGAAACATGATAATAGTCCGTCTTCTATTTTTGTTACTAATTACGTCTAATGTGGACGCCCAACCACGGCGCCTAACATTGCGACATATACACATAAACATGAGCGTGTAGCTCGCGAGGTAACAACAACCAGCGTGCATTCAGGCAGAGAAACTACAGAAGAGACTCGTACGTCTCAAGAGTAAGTGCTCCATGAATATATCTAAGAGCCATGTTAGATATAGATTGCTAAGAATGTCAGCAATTGTTTGATACGCTCGTCATATTTTCTATTTGCAGTTATGTTACTACCTACATACCCGTAACATCTAGATGTCTGGCATGTAAGTTTTCAAAGTTTTTATTTTTTACGATGTTAATCACAGCATTAACGAACCATCTTTAGAACCATAGGAATAACACTGGACACTATTTGCTGAAAATATATATATGTTGTAGAACGTCACACACGCTATCCTTGAGATTATAATAGACCTTTATTTAATCTTCTTCCCTAGTAATGTTCCCTGAAGAAGGGCACTATGCCCGAAATGCATAGGAGAAATTAACGCCAGATGTATCAATATGGATAAAATTATGTGAAACAAACATAAAATCTTAAGAATATAATTGATGAAATAAAACTTTATTGGACTAAATTGAAATAACATTTGTTGTGGAGTCCTTGGGAATCACACCCAGGTACAAGGAGGTGTGCGCGGAGGGATGGGACCTACTGTTAGCCGGAACCACATATCTAATTAAGTTCATGAGACGCCCAGGACGCGAGGCGTTACCTCAGAAGCACCCGTAAATCTATTAAAAGTAGCAACTTTCGCTGTAAAAACAAGGTTGTGCACAAATCAAACACTACATTTGATATACAATATCGGTCCAAGTATTTAGTTGCACGCCATTGGAAAACAGCACCAAAAAGGATTCAACATGCAATACGAGGAAATAAGTTGGAGTAAAGAATCTAAAGCCGATACTTTTGCATTTGGGGATCAGGAGGCATCAAAAATATACTCTTTAATACAAGAAGAACTAGCACAATCTACAATAACCCGCACAAAGGAACAAAACATTAAACAATTGCTATACTTAACTAAAAGGCAAGTAAATCAGAAACTTCATGCATCTACACATATTTTATACCATGAAGCTCAACGAATACTAAGGGGTCTACGCATTGCCTTAAAGCCGTCACTATGTAAAAACTCAAGAAAATTTCAAGATAAATGGTACGCGATCTTAAATAAATGTTCGCTAGACTTGATTCTATTAATAATAGAAGAGTTATCAAATATCTTAAGTGAACTAAACAAAGAAATTGAGGACACCACAAAAGAATTATCTACCATGTTATCAGAAGAGGAATTAACTAACACATTGGAAGAACTTAAAGAACAAATACAAAAACACACTCAAGAGATTAACGAAAGAAAAATCTGGAAATTCAAGTGTGACACGCTTGACTCCAAGTTAGGAAAGGTGTACACATGGGCTGATATGTATGCCCAACGACGATGGAACCGACCCTATACCACTCACACTGATACATCATCATCAGGAAGTGATCAATCAAACAGAACGCAAATGAGCAAAGCTCAAATTCAGCGCAAAACTCCGGTCAGTGATCATCCATCAACTTCCACAGAAACAACTACAACCAATGTGCCTTTTTTTGAAGTAGGAGACCAACCAATAGGAGACCCAGGAGGGGACAAAGAAAAAGAAGGACCCAGTACAAGGAGCGCTGCAGGGAAATTGAAAAAGAAAACCAAACCAAAATAGTTATTAACATTTCTGACTATGAGCTATCTGATAAAGAACTGGAGGTACTACAAAAAGGGACATCGTTTGTCCCCACAACAAACACCAACACACTAGAATTGGAAACCAGTTTCTTCAAATTCACGAGAAAATTGCGTTTGAGAAACTTTTTTGACAATATACTGCCACAGCAAGAAACTAAAGAAGAAGATGAACTAATGGGATTAAAAACTAGCAGTGCATACCAAGCTCCCATAAGCCACAAAACACTGGATTTATTTGAAAATCTGGTTAACCAAGATTTGTATAAAATCAACTGCAATAAAACAGGCATAAAAACGTGACACAAAAAGATCTAGGAATACTTAAAAAACCTGGCCAACAATGATCAAATAATTTGCATGAAGGCTGATAAGGGTGGAGGTTTGGTGATAATGAACACTAATATGTACGAAAAGAAAGTAATGGAACACCTTTCTGATTCAACCACATATCTCAAATTGGATGGAAATCCTACAAACGAATATCAGAAAACTCTTGAAAACGTTGTAAAAATTGCCCATGACAACGGAGTAATCAAAAACAAAACCAAGCAATTTCTCATAAAAAAACATCCAAAAAGCCTGAATTTCTATATGACACCTAAAGTGCATAAGAATTTACATGATCCACCATTAAGACCTATTGTTTCAACTATAGGAAGTCTACACAAACCCATAGGCCAATTCTTAGATAAATACATGCAGCCTACAGTGAAGGAGATGTATACATACATTAAGGATACTACAGACTTTTTAAACAAACTCCAAACTATTACAGTGAATCCGGAAGAATAGCTAATACTATGTACAGCTGATGTAAAATCTTTATATACATCAATACCTCATGCAGCAGGCATTGAAGCCATGGAACAGGCTATACTTGGAACACAATTGAACAGATTTATGCAAATGCTCTTGATGGAACTCTTGATATTTACACTGTACCACAGCTACTTCAAATACAAACTATATTGGTACCAACAGCTGGTGGGAACTTCTATGGGCAATTCGGCAGCACCCATATATGCTAATATCTTTATGAAGGCATATGAGGAAGAGAACATACTAAGTAAACCTATTTGGCAATCCAATACCAAAATGATAGTAAGATTTATCGATGACATTTTCATTATCTGGTGTAATACCAAAGAGAAACTAGAAGCAGAACTCAATCAACTGAACAAAGTAGATGAACGAATACAACTAACATGGGAGATCTCTGATCAAAAAATTACATTCCTTGATGTGGAAATTACACGGACAGAGAAAAGTCTAGAAACTGATATCTACAGGAAAAACATGGATAAAAATAACACATTGCATTATAATAGCTTCCATCAGTTGGCCCTCAAACAAAACCTTCCTACATCGCAAATGATGAGAGTTAAAAGGATCACTTCCAACCCTGAAAAGACCACAGTAAGAATAGAAGAAATGGCAAAGAAATTTTCAGAAAGGGGATATCCAGAAACGATTATCAAAAAGGCTAAGGAACGAGTGAATCTCATCCCGAGAACTGACCTGTTAACTAAAGCCAAAAAACCTGAAGAAAATAGAATGGTACTAGTATCAACATTTTCAACTGTCAGCACACAATTCAAAAAGATCGTAACAAAACATTGGCCAATCAGTGAAATAGAACCTGATTTTAAAACATCTTTCATCAAGCCTCCGTTGTTTGCCTACACGAGAGGAAAAAATTTGGGTGAGATACTCAAAACAACAGCAGATGAAATGGTTACTTATAAAGGAACTCGCCCCTGCATGCACTGTGGAAATTGCAATAATATCATTAGGGGAACAGTGATTTCTCATCCCATGAAAGGCCAAGACTTAAACTGAAAGTAAACGCAACCTGTGATTCCACTAATGTGATATACTTATTGAAATGCCCATGTTGGAAAGTATATATTGGAAAAACCGAAAGGAAAATCAAAACAAGACTGAACGAACATAAGTCAAATATACGAACTAAGAATCTAAAGTCTACTGTAGCAGTTCATTTTGCAGAAGCACACCATAATATCTCCCAACTTAAATTCATCATTTTGGAAACAGCGACCCAAAAAGAAGGACTAGACATAAATAACACTTGTTGAGAAGAGAAAACTTCTGGATATACAGAATGAACTCGATAAAGCCCCATGGGCTGAATGAAAGGATTGAATTTTCTTGTTACTTGTGAATGAACTTATGTAACATGCATTGAAGTATAGCAAGATTTAATGTGCTTGTCCCTTATAGAGATGTATATATATAGATTTTTCCAGCTTAAGTTAAATGATGATAACATCTATTGATTGCATTTTCCGAAAACCATTTTATGTTACAGTTCGACTGTCTAATTTACTACTTTGTTTAACATCCCGGAATTTACTTCCGTTGAAACATGATAATAGTCCGTCTTCTATTTTTATTACTAATTACGTCTAATGTGGACGCCCAACCACGGCGCCTAACATTGCGACATATACACATAAACATGAGCGTGTAGCTCGCGAGGTAACAACAACCAGCGTGCATTCAGGCAGAGAAACTACAGAAGAGACTCGTACGTCTCACGAGTAAGTGCTCCATGAATATATCTAAGAGCCATGTTAGCTATAGATTTCTAAGAATGTCAGCAATTGTTTGATACGCTCGTCATATTTTCTATTTGCAGTTTTGTTACTACCTACATACCCGTAACATCTCGAAGTCTGGCATGTAAGTTTTTATTTTTTACGATTTTAATCACAGCAATAACGAACCGACTTTAGAACCATAGGAATAACACTGGACATTATTTGCTGAAAATGTATATATGTTGTAGAACGTCACACGCTACCCTTGAGATTATAATAGACCTTTATTTTGACTTCTTCCCTAGTAATGTTCCCTGAAGAAGGGCACTATGCCCGAAATGCATAGGAGAAATTAACGCCAGATGTATCAATATGGATAAAATTATGTGAAACAAACATAAAATCTTAAGAATATACTTGATGAAATAAAACTTTATTGAACTAAATTGAAATAACATTTGTTGTGGAGTCCTTGGGACTCACACCAAGGTACAAGGAGTTGTGCGCGGAGGGATGGGACCAACTGTTAGCTGGAACCACATATCTAATTAAGTTCATGAGACGCCCTGGACGGACGCGAGGCGTTCCCTCAGCAGCAACCGTATATCTATTAAAAGTAGCAAATTTCGCCGTAAAAACAAGGTTGTGCACAAATCAAACACTACATTTGATATACAATATCGGTCCAAGTATTTAGTTGCACGCCATTTGAAAACAGCACCAAAAAGGATTCAACATGCAATACGAGGAAATAAGTAGGAGTACAGAAGCTAAAGCTGATACTTTTGCATTTGGGGATCAGGAGGCATCAAAAATATACTCTTTAATACAAGAAGAACTAGCACAATCTACAACAACCCGCACAAAGGAACAAAACTTTAAACAATTGCTATACTTAACTAAAAGGCAAGTAAATCAGAAACTTCATGCATCTACACTTATAAAATACCATGAAGCTCAACGAATACCAAGGGGTCTACGCATTGCCTTAAAGCCGTCACTATGTAAAAACTCAAGAAAATGTCAAGATAAATGGTACGCGATCTTAAATAAATGTTCGCTAGACTTGATTCTATTAATAATAGAAGAGTTAGCAAATATCTTAAGTGAACTAAATAAAGAAATTGAGGACACCACAGAAGAATTATCTACCATGTTATCAGAGGAGGAATTAACTAAAACATTGGAAGAACTTAAAGAACAAATATAAAAACACACTCAAGAGATTAACGAAAGAAAAATCAGGAAATTCAAGCGTGACACGCTTGACTCCAAGTTAGGAAAGGTGTACACATGGGCTGATATATATGCCCAAGGATGAAGGAACCGACCCTATGCCAGTCACACTGATACATCATCATCAGGAAGTGATCAATCAAACAGAACGCAAATGAGCAAAGCTCAAATTCAGTGCGAAACTCCGGTCAGTGATCATCCATCAACTTCCACAGAAACAACTACAACCAATGTGCCTTTTTTAGAAGTAGGAGACTGTTGGACCTAGTGTTACCAAGTCACATATGGTAGCCTGGCCTAGGGTAAGACAGTCAGATCCTAGAAGCACACGTGTAAAGTTTGCGCTCCACCCAGCAGTAACTCATGTACTTCCACACAAAAACGACACTACACCAAATTTGTGGAAAAATATGGACTGGTTTATAAAAATAGTTTGATTCACTTTTTCTTTTTCACACCATTATTTCTCCTTATGCTCCTTTTCACTTTTAGAGTTTGATATCACATTACAAAGTCATATTATACTTCCTTTGTCAATTACATAAGAGTTCAGCACTAAACTTTACCCACCAGTCTTCTAACAGTACTACACAGTTATTGAAGAGTGGGCAGTGGATTGAGGAAATCAGCCTATACA
Organism: Lissotriton vulgaris; assembly: GCF_964263255.1. Taxonomy (NCBI): domain Eukaryota; kingdom Metazoa; phylum Chordata; class Amphibia; order Caudata; family Salamandridae; genus Lissotriton; species Lissotriton vulgaris. The sequence continues at coordinate 430,004,460 of NC_141698.1, read as the reverse complement.
GTTCCCTCAGTAAAACATAGGCCTCTTAAACAGACAGATTTAAGGTGATAACAGAAGTTTCCACAGTTGATTCCTTTGGTTATGAAACCTCACACAGCTCAATGAAAAACTGAAGACAGGCAAGCTAAACCTAACTCATACCAGTGGCTAGCTCATACTATAATTGCTTTAGCTTTAAAGATATCACAACAATTCTCTTTTCACTCTGGAAAACCTGCACCAAGGTGTTCCCCTTCCCTTATTCTGCACGCTTATTCAGATCAACTTTACTCCTTTCTTCACCTGATCGGTGGGAGACTCCCTCTGTTATTCCCTGAAGTAAATTGCACCTCCGGTAGTCACTTCCCCAGCAGGGAAATCTGTCACAGGCAACAGTTCAAGAATCGGGAAACCTGACAGGGGCGTTATTCAGAAACTCTTCACCGCCCCCTGGGCTCAAGTACAAACCCCCAGCCAGAGTTGGTAATGGCTACGCCAGGGGTAGGGATTTCAGTCAGCCTTCCCTCCCCTTCTGGCTTAAGCCCCCGCTTACTTCCTTTTTCTACGGCGAGGTCCCTGGCACTCCAGCTGAGGCGACTTTCCAGTGAGTGCTGTAAGCGCTCCGTCTGTATTCCCTGACAGAGTCTGCCCCGCCTCACCAAGCCAGCACCTCCGAGTTCCTCCTCTCCTTCTTGGAACCTACGGGGAGAGAACGCCTCCGCTTGACCACGCTTCCAGCTCATCCTCTGTTCCGAGACGCTGCGCTGCACTTCCTGGGTGTCGGCTTCGCGCTCCACCTCTTGCGCGTCTGACACGCCTCCACAACCTCTGACACGGACACTGTCAGTCGGAGATTAAGCGCCGCAGCTTCCCTCCCACTCGCTTGCCGCAGAGACACGTCCAGACCAGGGAACACCCTGATAGGCAGATCACCACACCTCACGAAGGGGTTCCTGATTCACGAGGGGAGAAGAATCCGCTACAGGCAGGCCACAGTGCTACAGGTAACCGGATGACGACGGTGGGGGCATAGTTTCATTAATGTTCAATTCCACGGGAGAAAGGGGTTCGATTTCTGGTAGGAAACGGACAGTTCCACAGGCCCCCTTTTCTCACTGAACCCGGTTAATAGATCAGCCCATGACCAAGGCCACAATCCCTCCTTTCCTGAGGGTTCTGAAGAAAAGCTACTCCGGTTGGGTCCGGTTAGCAAGGGAGGGGTAGCATCAGCAGGCAGGAAGCAGCCCCACAAGACCGTCAAGTCCTTCACACTGCGCCAACCTCCTCTTCTCCCAGCCTGTACTCCAACTGACTTCTCTTCACTCCGCCTCACACACTGCACAAAATGGCTGCCCTGACCTTGGCCTTTTATAGGCTGACGACCAAGGGTCCAGCAGGGTCCGGAAGTTTCTGGAAGTCCCTATTCTAACCTATGGGTCTTTCTCCTAGGGTGGCAGTTATGGCAGTTTATGGCCACCATTTTAGGTATCTCCTTGTTTTCTAAATTTACTACTTTGTTTAACATCCCGGAATTCACTTCCGTTGAAACATGATAATAGTCCGTCTTCTATTTTTGTTACTAATTACGTCTAATGTGGACGCCCAACCACGGCGCCTAACATTGCAACATATACACATAAACATGAGTGTGTAGCTCGCGAGGTAACAACAACCAGCGTGCATTCAGGCAGAGAAACTACAGAAGAGACTCGTACGTCTCACGAGTAAGTGCTCCATGAATATATCTAAGAGCCATGTTAGATATAGATTTCTAAGAATGTCAGCAATTGTTTGATACGCTCGTCATATTTTCTTTTTGCAGTTATGTTACTACCTACATACCCGTAACACCTAGAAGTCTGCCATGTAAGTTTTCGAAGTTTTTATTTTTTACGATGTTACTCACAGCATTAACAAACCGACTTTAGAACCATAGGAATAACACTGGACATTATTTGCTGAAAATGTATATATGTTGTAGAACGTCACACACGCTACCCTTGAGATTATAATAGACCTTTATTTTGTCTTCTTCCCTAGTAATGTCCCCTGAAGAAGGGCACTATGCCAGAAATGCATAGGAGAAATTAATGCCAGATATATCAATATGGATAACATTATGTGAAACAAACATAAAATCTTAAGAATATAATTGATGAAATAAAACTTTATTGAACTAAATTGAAATAACATTTGTTGTGGAGTCCTTGGGAATCACACCCAGGTACAAGGAGGTGTGCGCAGAGGGATGGGACCTACTGTTAGCTGGAACCTCATATCTAATTAAGCTCACGAGACGCCCTGGACGCGAGGCGTTACCTCAGCAGCACCCGTAAATCTATTAAAAGTAGCAAATTTCGCGGTAAAAACAAGGTTGTGCACAAATCAAACACTACATTTGATATACAATATCGGTCCAAGAATTTAGTTGCACGCCATTTGAAAACAGCACCAAAAAGGATTCAACATGCAATACGAGGAAATAAGTAGGAGTACAGAAGCTAAAGCTGATACTTTTGCATTTGGGGATCAGGAGGCATCAAAAATATACTCTTTAATACAAGAAGAAGTAGCACAATCTACAACAACCCGCACAAAGGAACAAAACATTTAACAATTGCTATACTTAACTAAAAGGCAAGTAAATCAGAAACTTCATGCATCTACACTTATTAAATACCATGAAGCTCAACGAATACCAAGGAGTCTACGCATTGCCTTAAAGCCGTCACTATGTAAAAACTCAAGAAAATTTCAAGATAAATGGTATGCGATCTTAAATAAATGTTCGCTAGAATTGATTCTATTAATAATGATGAGTTATCAAATATCTTAAGTGAACTAAACAAAGAAATTGAGGACACCACAGAAGAATTATCTACCATGTTATCAGAGGAGGAATTAACTAAAACATTGGAAGAACTTAAAGAACAAATACAAAAACACACTCAAGAGATTAACAAAAGAAAAATCAGGAAATTCAAGCGTGACACGCTTGACTCCAAGTTAGGAAAGGTGTACACATGGGCTGATATGTATGCCCAACGACGATGGAACCGACCCTATACCAGTCACACTAATACATCATCATCAGGAAGTGATCAATCAAACAGAACGCAAATGAGCAAAGCTCAAATTCAGCGCAAAACTCCGGTCAGTGATCATCCATCAACTTCCACAGAAACTACTACAACCAATGTGCCTTTTTTAGAAGTAGGAGACCAACCAATAGGAGAACCAGGAGGGGACAAAGAAAAAGATGGACCCAGTACAAGGAGCGTTGCAGGGAAATTGAAAAAGGAAACCCAACCAAACTAGTTATTACATTTCTGACTATGAGCTATCTGATAAAGAATTGGAGGTACTACAAAAAGGGACATCGTTTGTCCCCACAACAAACACCAACACACTAGAATTGGAAACCAGTTTCTTCAAATTCACGAGAAAATTACGTTTGAGAAACTTTTTTGACAATATACTACCACAGCAAGAAACTAAACAAGAAGATGAACTAATGGGACAAAAAACTAGCAGTGCATACCAATCTCCCATAAGCCACAAAACACTGGATCTATTTGAAAATCTGGTTAAACAAGATTTGTATAAAATCAACTGCAATAAAACAGGCATAAAAAAGGTGACACATAAAGATCTAGGAATACTTAAAAAACTGGCCAACAATGATCAAATAATTTGCATGAAGGCTGATAAGGGTGGAGGTTTAGTGATAATGAACACTAATATGTACGAAAAGAAAGTAATGGAACACCTTTCTGATTCAACCACATATCTCAAATTGGATGGAAATTCTAAAAACAAATATCAGAAAACTCTTGAAAACATTATAAAAATTGCCCATGACAACGGAGTAATCAAAGACAAAACCAAGCAATTTCTCATAAAAAAACATCCAAAAAACCCGAATTTCTATATGACACCTAAAGTGCATAAGATTTTACATGATCCACCATAAAGACCTATTGTTTCAACTATAGGAAGTCTACACAAACCCATAGGCCAATTCTTAGATAAATACATGCAGCCTACAGTGAAGGAGATGTATACATACATTAAGGATACTACAGACTTTTTAAACAAACTCCAAACTATTACAGTGAATCCGGAAAAATAGCTAATACTATGTACAGCAGATGTAAAATCTTTATATACATCAATACCTCATGCAGCAGGCATTGAAGCCATGGAACAGGCTATACTTGGAACACAATTGAACAGATTTATGCAAATGTTCTTGATGGAACTCTTGATTTTCACACTGTACCACAGCTACTTCAAATGACAAGCGTGGAGAATCACGACGCGCACACTTAGGACCCGGCCTCTCCGGACCCCGCCCGCTCCTGGTCTCTGGTGATCAGTCGGGCGGACGGCCCAATCGGCGTCCGACCGACCCATTTCCGCTCTGGCGATATTGCGTGACCCGAGGGTCAGGGGGTGGAGACTCTGGGCCTATTTAGGGTCAACTCCCTGTGACTCGGGTCTCTGTTCCCGCTATCACTCCTGGATTCCTGACTGCACGCCGGCTCCTGGCCATTCTCGAGACCCATGCCGGCTTTCCGAAATTCCAGAAGCAGAAGGACTGAGCATCGTTCGTGTAGCCAGGTAAGGGGTCGAGTGCCTCGGGGGCCTCGTGGGCAGCCGTTAGTCACGGTGGGTGCAGGGTAGGGATTGGAGTGTCGCTGCCTTACGGGGCTTACGGCTGTGTGCGGAGTTCTTCGTGGTACGGGCTCCTGCCGGGCGGCGTGAACGGTGCTTAGGGGTGCGGGAACAGGGAACTCAGGGCGCGTTAGGTGCTATAGCAAGGTAGTGCGAGGCACGCGATAGTTAGCATGGCGTCAAAAAAGAAGGGTGGACAAAAACGAAAGGACTCTGAACCGGAATTAGAGCAGATTATGAAATTGCTGCTAAAAAAGTTGAGCAAGGAGACCCCCGATAGCGGGGACGAGAGTGATTCTTCCCAGGGGGAGCAGCCCAAAGTAGTAGAACGGCAGCGCAGGGGGGTGCGACCGAAGGCTGCTTGTCCTTCATTAAAGAAGAAGGCCAAGGTGCAGCCAAAAGGGAAAGGGACGAAGAATAGGCCTAACCCTGCCGGGGGGAATCAGGACGAGGGATCAGTAGGTCCCGTCCCCACTCCTCCTCCAGATGCAGAACGGGTCTTTCCTTCAGATCCTGAACCGGGTGCGGACACACCAGCAGACCCAGTGGGGTCAGTTTTGTCTGAGATTAGGGAAGCGGTTAGGGCGTTGGCGCCGGGAGGCGCGGTACCATTAGTTACGGTCCATCCGGCACCACTCCCGCCGCAGCCGGTGGCCGCAGTGGTAGCCGTTAGCGATCCATTGGATAGCTTGCTGGCGTCAGTTTCCTCCCTAGTGGGCCAATTATCACCCCCTGAAAGGGTATTAAGCGCTGGGGCGGCAGCACCGTGGGTGCCTCCGCAGGTCACAGAACAGGGCGCATTGCAGGATGTTCAGAGGCAGTTGGCGCTTTTAGTTGAGTCGCGTAAAGCGTTGACCAGCGTATCGATTGGAGCACAGCCCCCCGCGACAGCGATAGCGGTGCCACCTACAGGAGGTAAGCCTGGTGACACTGCGCTAAGGAGCAGCGAGGTGGGAACTAGCCAGTGGAACGTGTTGTCCCAGTCAGGGATGTTAGCTATGCATGTTAGTACGGAAATGCGAGAGAAGATTTGGAGAGGTGCCTACGCGGATATATTCTCTCTTATCAGGCCGAAGAGGCGGGAAGAGGATTACAAGGACAGGGATGGGAAGGATCATTCCTTCCGAGATCGGAGACCTAGGATAGAGGAGACTATAACCAATTGGTTGTTTGGCTTTCACGTCTATGTTACGGTGTTGTTGGAAAAAAGGCCGGAGTTGGCGATTCTGCTGGTGTTTTATACTAATAAGATTGTAAAGGCGCATGCCACTCATGGTGGTTCTGCCTGGCTGACATACGATAGGGAGTTTCGCTGGGCGAAGGAAGAAAACCCCTCCATTTGTTGGGATCAGGTTGAGGTCAATGCTTGGTTAGAGAGCGTAAGCAACAGGGAACACCCGGCTAGGCAGCCCTTTTGGACTTCTCAGGGAGGGCCGGGCGAGAAGAAAGGTACATGCTGGGCATTCAATGGTAAAGGGTGCACGTGGCTCCTGGGGCAGTGCAAGTTCAAGCATGCATGCGCCTATTGCGGTCACCAGTCAAATCCTGAGTCAAGGTGCAATAAGAAATCCAAAGAGCGAGGGGGCAACCCCCCTAAGGATATCAAGCCTCCCCAAGCCTAATCTGCCTACTCCTGTTGACATTGAGAAACTGATCTTTTGGTTGGGCAGGTATCCAGATAGGGCAGCTGCCAGGATGTTGTTTGAAGGTTTTTCCAGCGGTTTTCGTATACCAGCATCGCATGTCCCTCCTATTTCCCAGTGTAGGAACCAGGTTTCAGCAAGAACCCATCCTTCAGTAGTGGCCACAAAGGTAGAGAAAGAGCGGGCCTTAGGCCGAGTAGCAGGCCCGTTCCCGGCTCCTCCCTGGGAGAACTTTGTCTGCTCCCCTTTAGGAGTGGTCCCCAAAAAGGAGCCGGGACAGTTCAGGATGATCCATAACTTATCCGCACCGAAAGGTGCATCGGTAAACGATGCCATAGACCCGGCGGTGTGCTCGGTGACGTACTCGTCCTTTGATGCTGCGGGTCAGAAAGTGAGGGAGCTAGGCCGAGGGGCGTTACTGGCAAAAACCGACATTGAGTCAGCATTCCGCTTGTTACAGGTACACCCCGAGGATTATCATTTGTTAGGCTTCCAGGTCCAACAGCAATTTTATTACGACAGATGTATGCCTATGGGTTGTGCGGTCTCCTGCAAGTACTTTGAGACCTTTAGCTCCATGCTGCAATGGGTGTTTTCGCAAAAGTCAGGATGTACGGATGTGGTGCATTACTTAGACGATTTCATGGTAATGGGTCCCGCATCGTCGGATGCCTGCGCGTTGGCCCTAAGCCAGCTGGTGGCGATGTTGAAGGAATTTGGGGTGCCGCTGGCACCGAGCAAGACAGTCGGCCCTGACACGTGCATGTCCTTCCTAGGCATTGAAATCGACACAGTGGCGGGGGAATGTAGATTGCCGATGGATAAAGTAAAGGCTTTTTCCGTAGCCATTGAGGCGGCATTGGCATGTCCGAAGGTGACGTTGCACCAGTTACAAGTGCTTGTGGGGTAGCTCAACTTTGCTTTGCGGATCATTCCGATAGGACGCCCTTTCTTGAGGTCTATAGCCAGAGCGATGGTGGGTCTTACCCAGAAGCATCACCGGGTGAGGTTAAAGGCAGGGGTGAAGGAGGACCTCAAGGTGTGGCGGGATTTCCTGGCAGATTTCAACGGGCGGGTGGTGTGGCCCGCGCCGCCGGTGTCCAGTAAAGAACTAGGACTATACACTGATTCAGCTGGTAGTGTTGGTTTTGGGGCAATCTTGGGCCCTGCCTGGTGTGGGGCGGTCTGGCCAGCGGAGTAGAACTTAGCGGGCCTGACTAAGAATTTAGCCTTTTTAGAGCTCTTTCCCATCTGGGTGGCAGTTACGGTGTGGGCAGAGCGCTTCAGGGACAGGGTCGTGACCTTCTGGTCGGATAACATGGCAGTGGTTCAGGTTATCAATCGGCAGGGGGTGATTTGCCCACACGTGCTGAGGTTGCGGAAGTTGTTGGTGTTGGCATGCTTGAAATTGAAAATGACTTTTAAAGCTGCGCATATACCTGGTGTTGATAACCATGCTGCTGACGCTTTGTCTCGTTCCAAGTTGCAGGACTTCCGGAGGTTCCACCCACAGGCGGAGGAGCGCATGACGAAGTTCCCTACGTCACTGTGGAGAATTGGAGCCCCGTTTTAGCGGGGCTGGTAGGTGCCGCTCTGAGTGATCGCACCAAACGCGCCTATCAGTCGCAGTTTAATGTTTACAAATCATTTGTTGAGCAGTTGGGTGGGGGAAGGGTCTTCTCAACTGAAACAATGTACGCCTTTTTACAGGTTCTGCGGGACCAGGGCAAAACAGTGTCTTATGCTAAGGCTTCCCTGGCGGCGATAGGCTTCTTTGCTAAACTGGCGGGGGAGCGGGATCCTGGGGCTTCATTCTTGATCAGGAAGGCCTTTAGGGATGGGCCCGATTAGACGGGACACGGCGGGACTGTCGTAGGCCTTTGGATCTCCCGACCTTGATTGATATTTTGGGGGTACTGCCTGTTATTTGCCAGTCACCATTCGAGGGAATCATGCTGGGGGCGGCCTTCTGCCTGGCTTTTTACGGGGCCTTCCGCCTGGGTGAGATTGTGGGGGCCTCCAGAGTAGACCACAGGGGGGGGGCCTGCAGCTCAAGGATATCTCCATTTCCCCGGGGGGGCCTAGTAGTGCGGTTAAGACGGTCCAAAACAGACCAAACAGGAAAGGGGGTCAACATTCAGTTGCGGTCTGCCCCAGGGATAGCAGCCTGCCCCGTATCCCGTATGCAGGCGTACCTAGCCCGACGCCCAGCAGGGGGGGGGGGTCGTCTCTTTTCGTCCACGAAAACGGGGATTGCCTGTCGCAATACCAGTTTAAGGCAGTCTTTGGGATGGCCCTGGGGAACCTGGGACTGGGAGCAGCGGGCTATTCTTCACATTCCTTTAGGATTGGCATCGCAACTTTAGCGGCAGGGGCGGGTCTCCCAACCCATCATGGTGAAAGGTGTAGGTCGCTGGACCTCTGATTGTTACAAACGATATGTAAGGCCTGAATTGTTGTAATGCATATGTGTGCAGTATCTAACCGTTCCATCTCTCTCCTTTTTGATTAGTATGCCCGCTTGGGCGAGACCAAATTCGTATGGCATGGCGTTGGAGGGATGCGGATCCGACACTTGAGGCGGATCGTCGAGGAGCTCAGGGCACGAGAGCACAAATCGCCGGATTGGATTGTTTTGCATTTGGGAGGCAACGACATGGTCGACAGGGGGCGCTTGGCTGTCAGGGAAGCCCTACTAGTGGAGTTTGCCTGGCTGGGGCATGTGTTCCCATCAACGAAACTAGTCTGGTCTGGCATGATATCACGCAGGGCATGGGGCCCAGGAGTGCGTCCTAGATCTTTGAACGTCTCGGTGAGGCGATTGAACGGCGAGCTAGCAAGGTTGTGCTCAGTGAAGGGCCGCTTGCGCTACCTCCAGCACCGGATGATTTCCGGAGAAGCAATGTACCACCAGGATGGGGTGCATTTGTCGGACTATGGAACTGATACGTTTATCCAAGAACTCTGGTCATTTATTCTGAACGCAGGTGGGGAGGGTGTCAGACCTGTGGGCCTTGGCCACCCTTGTGGCGGAGAAGAGACCTGCGATCAGTAAATAGTGGCTAAACAAGATGGATGGGAGCCCGCTTGCCGGGCTCTATAGGACAGCTCTGAGGGGGGATATGGCAAGCTCTCCACTGGGAGGAAGTGACCACCGGCTGGGGAGGCTAGGGCGACAGATTTCGAGCCTCCCGGGCGACCCTGGGCAGCCTGGTGGTCGAGAAGTGGGGCCCGGTAATGGCGGACAAGGATATAAGGGCGGGACCCACCACTCTAAGGGGCAGGTGCACGGCACGTGGCGTAGGATACCCAGTTGCGAGATGCGAACCAGATGGTGTTCCTCCCTTAGGGTTGGGAAGGTGATGGAGCTGATATGCTCATGGAGCTGATGTGCTCACCGAGCTGATATGCTCATAAATGTAGTTATATTATAACTTGTTATTTTGATATGCATGTTAGTGCTTGTCATGTTTATACAATGTGTGAATAAACATGGCCTTTTTAACCCCACCTGAATCTCTGGTGATTTCAAATGTGGGGATCTTGCATGTCTAGGGTTGTTGGGCGGTGGGGGCATATCTGGAGGGTACGGGTCCTATGACAAGCGTGGAGAATCACGACGCGCGCACTTAGGACCCGGCCTTTCCGGACCCCGCCCGCACCTGGTCTCTGGTGATTGGTCGGGCGGACGGCCCAATCGGCGTCTGACTGACCCATTTCCGCTCTGGCGATATCGCGTGACCCAAGGGTCAGGGGGTGGAGACTCTGGGCCTATTTAGGGTCAACTCCCTGTGACTGGGGTCTCTGTTCCCGCTATCACTCCTGAATTCCTGACTGCACGCCGGCTCCTGGGCATTCTCAAGACCCAGGCCGGCTTTCCGAAATTCCCACCCACCCGTCCCTTAGATTAATGGTTTGAGGGGCGTTCTGCGGAGAAGAGACCTGCGATCAGTAAATAGTGGCTAAACAAGATGGATGGGAGCCTGCTTGCCGGGCCCTATAGGCCAGCTCTGAGGGGGGATATGACAAGCTCTCCACTGGGAGGAAGTGACCACTGGCTGGGGAGGCTAGGGCGACAGATTTTGAGCCTCCCGGGCGACCCTGGGCAGCCTGGTGGTCGAGAGGTGGGCCCCGGTAATGGCGGACAAGGATAGAAGGGCGGGACCCACCACTCTAAGGGGCAGGTGCACAGCACTTGGCGTAGGATACCCAGTTGCGAGATGCGAACCAGATGGTGTTCCTCCCTTAGGGTTGGGAAGGTGATGGAGCTGATATGCTCATGGAGCTGATATGCTCACCGAGCTGATATGCTCATAAATGTAGTTATGTTATAACTTGTGATTTTGATATGCATGTTATTGCTTGTCATGTTTATACAATGTGTGAATAAACATGGCCTTTTTAAACCCACCTGAATCTCTGGTGATTTCAAATGTGGGGATCTTGCATGTCTAGGGTTGTTGGGCGGCGGGGGCATATCTGGAGGGTACGGGTCCTATACAAACTAGATTGGTACCAACAGCTGGTGGGAACTTCTATGGGCAATTCGGCAGCACCCATATATGCTAATATCTTTATGAAGGCATATGAGGAAGAGAACATACTAAGTAAACCTATTTGGCAATCCAATACCAAAATGATAGTAAGATTTATCGATGACATTTTCATTATCTGGTGTAATACCAAAGAGAAACTAGAAGCAGAACTCAATCAGCTGAACAAAGTATATGAACAAATACAACTAACATGGGAGATCTCTGATCAAAAAATCACATTCCTTGATGTGGAAATTACACGGACAGAGAAAGGTCTAGAAACTGATATCTATGGGAAAAACACGGATAAAAATAACACACTGCATTATAATAGCTTCCATCAGTTGGCCCTCAAACAAAACCTTCCTACATCGCAAATGATGAGAGTTAAAAGGATCACTTCCAACCCTGAAAATACCACAGTAAGAATAGAAGAAATGGCAAATAAATTTTCAGAAAGGGGATATCCAGAAACGATTATCAAAAAGGCTAAGGAACGAGTGAATCTCATCCAGAGAACTGACCTCTTAACTAATGCCAAAAAACCTGAAGAAAATAGAATGGTACTAGTATCAAAATTTTCAACTGCCAGCACACAATTCAAAAAATTCATAACAAAACATTGACCAATCATTGAAATAGAACCTGATTTTAAAACATCTTTCATCAAGCCTCCGTCGTTTGCCTACACAATAGGAAAACATTTGGGTGAGATACTCAAAACAACAACTGATGAAATGGTTACTTATAAAGGAACTCGCCCCTACATGCACTGTGGAAATTGCAATAATATCATTAGGGGAACAGTGATTTCTCATCCCATGAAAGGCCAAGACATAAAACTGAAAGTAAACGCAACCTGTGATTCCACTCATGTGATATACATATTGAAATGCCCATGTGGGAAAGTATATATTGGAAAAACCGAAAGGAAAATCAAAACAAGACTCGACGAACATAAGTCAAATATACGAACTAAGAATCTAAAGTCTACTGTAGCAGTTCATTTTGCAGAAGCACACCATAATATCTCCCAACTGAATATCATCATTTTGGAAACAGCGACCCAAAAACAAGGACTAGACATAAATAAACACTTGTTGAGAAGAGAAAACTTCTGGATATACAGAATGAACTCGATAAAGCCCCATGGGCTGAATGAAAGTATTGAATTATCTTGTTACTTGTGAATGAACTTATATAACATGCATTGAAGTATAGCAAGATTTAATGTGCTTGTCCCTTATAGAAATGTATATATATAGATTTTTCCAGCTTAAGTTAAATGATGATAACATCTATTGATTGCTTTTTCCGAAAACCATTTTATGTTACAGTTGGACTGTCTAATTTACTACTTTGTTTAACATCCTGGAATTCACTTTCGTTGAAACATGATAATAGTCCGTCTTCTATTTTTATTACTAATTACGTCTAATATGGACGCCCAACCACGGTGCCTAACATTGCGACATATACACATAAACATGAGCGTGTAGCTCGCGAGGTAACAACAACCAGCGTGCATTCAGGCAGAGAAACTACAGAAGAGACTCGTACGTCTCACGAGTAAGTGCTCCATGAATATATCTAAGAGCCATGTTAGATATAGATTTCTAAGAATGTCAGCAATTGTTTTATACGCTCGTCATATTTTCTATTTGCAGTTATGTTACTACCTACATACCGTAACATCTCGAAGTCTGGCATGTAAGTTTTTATTTTTTACGATTTTAATCACAGCATTAACGAACTGACTTTAGAACCAGAGGAATAACACTGGACATTATTTGCTGAAAATGTATATATGTTGTAGAACGTCACACGCTACCTTTGAGATTATAATAGACCTTTATTTTGACTTCTTCCCTAGTAATAAATCCTGAAGAAGGGCACTATGCCCGAAATGCATAGGAGAAATTAACGCCAGATGTATCAATATGGATAAAATTATGTGAAACAAACATAAAATCTTAAGAATATAATTGATGAAATAAAACTTTATTGAACTAAATCGAAATAACATTTGTTGTGGAGTCCTTGGGAATCACACCCAGGTACAAGGAGGTGTGCGCAGAGGGATGGGACCAACTGTTAGCTGGAACCACATATCTAATTAAGTTCATGAGACGCCCTGGACGCTAGGCGTTACCGCAGCAGCACCCGTAAATCTATTAAAAGTAGCAAATTTCGCCATAAAAACAAGGTTGTGCACTAATCAAACACTACATTTGATATACAATATCGGTCCAAGTATTTAGTTGCAAGCCATTTGAAAACAGCACCAAAAAGGATTCAACATGCAATACGAGGAAATAAGTAGGAGTACCGTAGCTAAAGCTGATACTTTTGCATTTGGGGATCAGGAGGCATCAAAAATGTACTCTTTAATACAAGAAGAACTAGCACAATCTACAACAACCCGCACAAAGGAACAAAACATTAAACAATTGCTATACTTAACTAAAAGGCAAGTAAATCAGAAACTTCATGCATCTACACTTATTAAATACCATGAAGCTCAACGAATACCAAGGGGTCTACGCATTGCCTTAAAGCCGTCACTATGTAAAAACTCAAGAAAATTTCAAGATAAATGGTACGCGATCTTAAATAAATGTTCGCTAGACTTGATTCTATTAATAATAGAAGAGTTATCAAATATCTTAAGTGATCTAAACAAAGAAATTGAGGACACCACAGAAGAATTATCTACCATGTTATCAGAGGAGGAATTAACTAAAACATTGGAAGAACTTAAAGAACAAATACAAAAACACACTCAAGAGATTAACGAAAGAAAAATCAGGAAATTCAAGCGTGACATGCTTGACTCCAAGTTAGGAAAGGTGTACACATTGGCTGATATGTATGCCCAACGACAAAGGAACCGACCCTATACCAGTCACACTGATACATCATCATCAGGAAGTGATCAATCAAACAGAACGCAAATGAGCAAAGCTCAAATTCAGCGCAAAACTCAGGTCAGTGATCATCCATCAACTTCCACAGAAACAACTACAACCAATGTGCCTTTTTTAGAAGTAGCAGACCAACCAATAGGAGACCCAGGAGGGGACAGAGAAAAAGAAGGACCCAGTACAAGGAGCGTTGCAGGGTAATTGAAAAAGAAAACCCAACCAAACTAGTTATTAACATTTCTGACTATGAGCTATCTGATAAAGAACTGGAGGTACTACAAAAAGGGACATTGTTTGTCCCCACAACAAACACCAACACACTAGAATTGAAAACCAGTTTCTTCAAATTCACGAGAAAATTAAGTTTGAGAAACTTTTTTGACAATATACTACCACAGCAAGAAACTAAACAAGAAGATGAACTAATGGGATTAAAAACTAGCAGTGCATACCAAGCTCCCATAAGCCACAAAACACTGGATCTATTTGAAAATCTGGTTAAACAAGATTTGTATAAAATCAACTGCAATAAAACAGGCATAAAGAACGTGACACAAAAAGATCTAGGAATACTTAAAAAACTGGCCAACAATGATCAAATAATTTGCATGAAGGCTGATAAGGGTGGAGGTTTGGTGATAATGAACACTAATATGTACGAAAAGAAAGTACTGGAACACCTTTCTGATTCAACCACATATCTCAAATTGGATGGAAATCCTACAAAAGAATATCAGAAAACTCTTGAAAACATTATAAAAATTGCCCATGACAACGGAGTAATCAAAGACAAAACCAAGCAATTTCTCATAAAAAAAATCCAAAAAGCCCGAATTTCTATATGACACCTAAAGTGCATAAGAATTTACATGATCCACCATTAAGACCTATTGTTTCAACTATAGGAAGTCTACACAAACCCATAGGCCAATTCTTAGATAAATACATGCAGCCTACAGTGAAGGAGATGTATACATACATTAAGGATACTACAGACTTTTTAAACAAACTCCAAACTATTACAGTGAATCCGGAAGAATAGCTAATACTATGTACAGCAGATGTAAAATCTTTATATACATCAATACCTCATGCAGCAGGCATTGAAGCCATGGAACAGGCTATACTTGGAACACAATTGAACAGATTTATGCAAATGTTCTTGATGGAACTCTTGATTTTTACACTGTACCACAGCTACTTCAAATACAAACTAGATTGGTACCAACAGCTGGTGGGTACTTCTATGGGCAATTCGGCAGCACCCATATATGCTAATATCTTTATGAAGGCATATGAGGAAAAGAACATACTAAGTAAACCTATTTGGCAATCCGATACCAAAATGATAGTAAGATTTATCAATGACATTTTCATTATCTGGTGTAATACCAAAGAGATACTAGAAGCAGAACTCAATCAGCTGAACAAAGTAGATGAACGAATACAACTAACATGGGAGATCTCTGATCAAAAAAGTACATTCCTTGATGTGGAAATTACACGGACAGAGAAAGGTCTAGAAACTGATATCTACAGGAAAAACACGATAAAAATAACACACTGCATTATAATAGCTTCCATCAGTTGGCCCTTAATCAAAACCTTCCTACATCGCAAATGATGAGAGTTAAAAGGATCACTTCCAACCCTGAAAAGACCACAGTAAGAATAGAAGAAATGGCAAAGAAATTTTCAGAAAGGGGATATCCAGAAACGATTATCAAAAAGGCTAAGGAACGAGTGAATCTCATCCCTTGAACTGACCTGTTAACTAATGCCAAAAAACCTGAAGAAAATAGAATGGTACTAGTATCAAAATTTTCAACTGCCAGCACACAATTCAAAAAGATCATAGCAAAACATTGGCCAATCATTGAAAAAGAACCTGATTTTAAAACATCTTTCATCAAGCCTCCGTTGTTTGCCTACATAATAGGAAAAAATTTGGGTGAGATACTCAAAACAACAACAGATGAAATGGTTACTTATAAAGGAACTCGCCCCTGCATGCACTGTGGAAATTGCAATAATATCATTAGGGAAACAGTGATTTCTCATCCCATGAAAGGCCAAGACATAAAACTGAAAGTAAACGCAACCTGTGATTCAACTCATGTGATATACTTATTGAAATACCCATGTGGGAAAGTATATATTGGAAAAACCGAAAGGAAAATCAAAACAAGACTGAACGAACATTAGTCAAATATACAAACTAACAATCTAAAGTCTACTGTAGCAGTTCATTTTGCAGAAGCACACCATAATATATCCCAACTGAAATTCATCATTTTGGTAACAGCGACCCAAAAAGAAGGACTAGACATAAATAAACACTTGTTTAGGAGAGAAAACTTCTGGATATACAGAATGAACTCGATTAAGCTCCATGGGCTGAATGAAAGGATTGAATTTACTTGTTACTTGTGAATGAATTTATGTAACATGCATTGAAGTATAGCAAGATTTAATGTAATTGTCCCTTATAGAGATGTATATATAGAGAGATTTTTCCAGCTTAAGTTAAATGATGATAACATCTATTGATTGCATTTTCCGAAAACCATTTTATGTTACAGTTCGACTGTCTAATTTACTACTTTGTTTAACATCCTGGAATTCACTTCCGTTGAAACATGATAATAGTCCGTCTTCTATTTTTGTTACTAATTACGTCTAATGTGGACGCCCAACCACGGCGCCTAACATTGCGACATATACACATATAAAAATATAAAAATATAAAAAAGGGAAGCCAATATCTGGGTTCGGGGACCTGTCTTGTGTGGTGGCTACCTAACAATGGTGTATTGGTGTAGCTTTTAAAGAAAGAAAAAATGTTCTTTCTTGTTATCTCCTCACTCACCGGAGTTTCCTCACGGTGACATGCTTCATCATCGGGGTCATCCCAGTTCTCTACGAAAAGGGGCGTGCTACGACTTGCGAACTACGTAGGAGCACTGTTAAAGTGAAGGACTATGTGTGGTGTGAGAAGAGTGGAGTGGATGTGTTTGTGAGTGTTAAAAATACCGTGCTAGTGGGCCTCAATGTTTTATTCTGCTCCTAGACCAGTATGTTAAAAGTGGGGTTTATACTGTGTACCAACCAGTGATGTAGGTGGGTTCAGTATATGGTCAACATGTTTCACGCTACCCCTAGCGTTTCGTCAGGACCATACAGGGACCAGCCCTGTATAATACCACTCCTAAAAAACCTAGATTTAGGAATTAAAGAATTTATTAGTGCGGAAAATATTTACAGTGAATAACGCTGTTCCAACTTGGTACACGCGTAGATGTATTGCTCAATGGTGAACCTGTAAAAGATATGAACAAAAACAAAGTTAAGAACCACCTTGCCCCTATCTCAACCGAGATTGTGGACTTTTCGTCCTTCAAGGCGTACGTTATCCATGCACGTACAGACATGCACATGGTCTATATGGTGATGTTTCACCATATTGGTGCGTGCATGCTTTCCAAGTCCGATGTCTGATCGTTAATTTACACTGGAAGTGAAAATAACGTGAAAATTTGTGACAGACATACAAAGTGACTATACATAGAACAGTGAACACACAGTCTTACACACAACCAGAGAGAAAATATTCCGAATATTTACATTTGTTGGTGCTTAATGGCACATCATGGTCTCTTAGGGGGGCGGTATCGCCTCGATGGAAACAATGCTAAAAAGTTTGTAGAGTTGTAAAACACGTAATTAGTTTTCTAGCGTATTTTACCTTAAACGATGTAGGAAACTTGATCTTGTGTTCCAAAGTTTTTTAGGCCCAGATGGTTAAAAACGTACTTCCTAGTCAGCAATGCCGCGTGGTATTACCTAGCTGCTTCCCCTTGGACCACATCTTGCAGAGTGGCCCGTGGGTTCGGTTTTTATATGCATTGGTTTCCGGGTTCGGAGACTAGACTGTGATGTTCCGGCGGCCATCTTTGGTGGATGTTAATGTGCCTTGCGTGGGTCTTTCTACTATTCCCATTGTAGTAGTTGGTTTAAGTAGGCCTGATCATCCAAAGGTTATCGCAATATGCATTGTTTTTACAGAGGACATAAGGGATCCTTCATTTCAGGTTTTGGAACATTTAGAAATCTGTACTCTGGGACTTTATAAGTAATACGACGAGATCGTGAAATGTCATTTGCTAAGAGCACCCCAAGGTATGTCATCGTTCAGCCCTCTTGTATCTGTCTGAAGTCTGAAAACCCAGCGTTGTTCACGCTCATGGAGGACTTTCTCAAGGTTTTCTTTGTTCTTGACACATTCCAGGACTACCCATCTCAAATCATTTGGTGTGTGGTTTTTCTCGATAAAGTGGTTAGTCATGCGTGTTGTTGATTTCTTACAGCGTATGTTGCTCCTGTGTTCCACAATTCGAGTGCTTACCTTTCTAGAGGTCATGCCCACATAGTGCAGATTGCACGTACATGTGATTAGGTATACCACCCCACTCGTATTGCAGTTGGAGAAATGTTTGAGTTGCCATGTGGTATTGTTATTGAAAGTGATTGTTTTTGTTACTGAGGTGAGGTGACAAACGCTACAATTGTTGCACGGATAATGTCCGTTGGGTAATGGCTGAAGTCTATTGGTGTTCTCTGCTGGTTTTGGTCGAGTGTGTACCAGGAACCGTGCCGGAACATCACAGTCTAGTCTCCGAACCCGGAAACTAATGCATATAAAAACCGAACCCACGGACCATTCAGAAAGATGCGGTCCAAGGGGAAGCAGCTAGGTAATACCACGCGGCATTGCTGACTAGGAAGTACGTTTTTAACCATCTGGGCCTAAAATGCTTGGGAACACAAGATCGAGTTTCCTACATCATTTAAGGTAAAATACGCTAGAAAACTAATTACGTGTTTTACAACTCTACAAACTTTTTTGCATTGTTTCCATCGAGGCAATACCGCCCCCCTAAGAGACCATGATGTGCCATTAAGCACCAACAAATGTAAATATTCTGAATATTTTCTCTCTGGTTGTGTGTAAAACTGTGTGTTCACTGTTCTATGTATAGTCACTTTGTATGTCTGTCACGAATGTTCACGTTATTTTCACTTCCAGTGTAAATTAACGATCAGACATCGGACTTGGAAAGCATGCACGCACCAATATGGTGAAACATCACCATATAAACCATGTGCATGTCTGTACGTGCATGGATAACGTACGTCTTGAAGGACGAAAAGTCCCCAATCTCAGTTGAGATAGGGGCAAGGTGGTTCTTAACTTTGTTTTTGTTCATATCCTTTACAGGTTCACCATTGAGCAATACATCTACGCGTGTACCAAGTTGGAACAGCGTCATTTACTGTAAATATTTTCCGCACTAATAAATTCTTTAATTCCTAAATCTAGGTTTTTTAGGAGTGGTATTATACAGGGCTGGTCCCTGTATGGTCCTGACGAAACGCTAAGGGTAGCGTGAAACATGTTGACCATAGACTGAACCCACCTACATCACTGGTTGGTACACAGTATAAACCCCACTTTTAACATACCGGTCTAGGAGCAGAATAAAACATTGAGGCCCACTAGCACGGTATTTTTAACACTCACACACACATCCACTCCACTCTTCTCACACCACACATAGTCCTTCACTTTAACAGTGCTCCTGCGTAGTTCGCAAGTCGTAGCACGCCCCTTTTTGTAGAGAACTGGGATGACCCCGATGATGAAGCATGTCACCGTGAGGAAACTCCAGTGAGTGAGGGGATAACAAGAAAGAACATTTTTTCTTTCTTTAAAAGCTACACCAATACACCATTGTTAGGTAGCCTCCACACAAGACAGGTCCCCGAACCCAGATATTGGTTTCCCTTTTTTACATTTATTCCTAGGAGGACGACCTGCTCTTTAGAACCTCCTTTTCCCTCTTATTTGGCATGACATATCCACATAAACATGAGCGTGTAGCTCACGAGGTAACAACAACCAGCGTGCATTCAGGCAGAGAAACTACAGAAGAGACACGTACGTCTCACGAGTAAGTGCTCCATGAATATATCTAAGAGCCATGTTAGATATAGATTTCTAAGAATGTCAGCAATTGTTTGATACGCTCGTCATATTTTCTATTTGCAGTTATGTTACTACCTACATACCCGTAACATCTAGAAGTCTGTCATGTAAGTTTTCGAAGTTTTTATTTTTTACGATGTTAATCACAGCATTAACGAACCGACTTTAGATCCATAGGAATAACACTGGACATTACTTGCTACGTCACACACACCACCCTTGAGATTATAATAGACCTTTATTTTGTCTTCTTCCCTAGTAATGTTCCCTGAAGAAGGGCACTATGCCCGAAATGCATAGGAGAAATTAACGCCAGATGTATCAATATGGATAAAATTATGTGAAACAAACATAAAATCTTAAGAATAAAATTGATGAAATAAAACTTTATTGAACTAAATTGAAATAACATTTGTTGTGGAGTCCTTTGGAATCACACCAAGGTACAAGGAGGTGAGCGCGGAGGGATGGGACCAACTGTTAGCTGGAACCACATATCTAATTAAGTTCATGAGACGCCCTGGACGCTAGGCGTTACCTCAGCAGCACCCGTAAATCTATTAAAAGTAGCAAATTTCACCGTAAAAACAAGGTTGTGCACAAATCAAACACTACCTTGAAAGGGATGTCAGACCGGTTTGTGTCAAAGATTCAGCAATCAGGACCCCGTGTCAGCTTGAAAGGTATTCTCCTCAAATTTGCAGGGGGAAATAAGGGTCTTATATACTAGAGTGGTCACTCCAGGGTTTCTTCTAGAATCGATATGTTTTGAAAACAATCATAAGTGTTTTTCCAAATAAATGCGATCATGCACAACGGGCTGTTGGCCAAAGGTGAAAAAAAGGGTGACCCTTATACAGAGTAAATATGCTGTGCCTAAGGAAATGTTTATGTACCTCAGGTACAGGGATCAGGATAGAATTCTAAGAGCTGGTGTTGAAGAGACAGGAGCAAGCTACTAGGAAAAAGGTCACCTGTTTCAGAACCGTTATTGTCTTGTGGATGGGACAATGTATGGAAAAATGGGGTATACATGATAGGACTATCCAAAAGGACATGACACCCACTCCTTATCAAAAGGTCAACAGAGTGAGCTAGATAATGATAAAGCTAAGGCCATAAAAAAGCATAGAAATAATTTACAATAAAAATACTAAAAGCATTTTAAAAGCCTGAAAAAAAATCATTCAAAAGGTCCTCTAATCTTATATATGTGGTCATTTTTACACTGAGCACATTGAAAGCCACTATGCTCAGTTAGAACAGAGAAGGAAAAATAAAAAAGTCAGTTTTGACCTTCAATTTTGTAAATGTTTAAAAAAAATGCTGAATAGTTCCCAGCACAGGGAAGGCCAGATTGTTTATGAATCACATCCTGCAGACTCAACATCACTGAACATCGTGTACGCAGGTGGCAATCCCTCCAGTATCCTGTTGAGTGAACAAAGATGGTCATCTCTGGTTCCCACAGCAGCCGCCGGGGAAGAATTAGATGTCTGCACACCTGGAACCGATGCCTGTACCTCTGGAGCAGAGATGATTCCCCTTCCAACAGGAGCTAAAGCATCCCTTGAAGGCTCTAGAAACGCCATCATCAACATGGGAATACGCTGTGGACAACTGTACACATGGGTCTGCAAGGGCTCAAGGAGCACTACCATGTCCGACGGCACAATCGATGGAAGTGTCAGACACAGGTCCAACACGCAGACAAATCTGCAGAAGAGGCAATGGATTACAGGCAGGACATGTTCTAGCCAGACTGGTCTAAAAGACAGGAACCAATTCTCACTCAGCTCTCAAAGCCAAGGCGTACCCAGGTAGAATACCATATGCTCACCATAACGTTCTTCCAGCAGTCCATGTCTTGACGGATTGAGACGTACATTGTGAGTCAATCGGATTAAAATCAGGATGCCTGCCACTGATAGCAGGACCAAAGGAAGCCCTCCAAAAACGCTTCCAAGTACAGAGTGTATGAAAGCTGAAATTACTCCAAAAATGGTCTGAAAGGTGGTTAAGACACCTGATCCACGACTCTTTAGTGTACGATCCCACTCGTAACCGACATGTTAAAGATATGACGAACCATTTCTCCTAAATGGATCGGGAAGTTCATAAGGACCAGGGCCTGTATCTTTTCTGAAGACCTTGCAACCTAGAGATAAACAGTCTCTCGGGCTGAAGTTAAGGCCACATTTTGTTGAAACATCATGGCTTTGAGTCTGCTCAGCAAATCAAACCTTATACTGGAATCATTCAACAAAGGCCACAGTGGTGCCACCCCAACTAGGTGAGCCGGGGGAAAGAATACTTGCTTACAACAAACAACCCTAAGGTTTACTTTGACTAGATATGCGTTGCCTGGAGCCATACCGCAACAGCCTTGGTCATTCAGCATTAAAATATTCCCATTTGAAAGTAACTTGAAAACTGGATGAATCACTGCAGCTGGGGAGCCTTTCAAGTAGCAAGATAAGTTTGCCTTTGAAGCATTACATGCTCCGTGAAGCAAGACCTCCTTACACATTAAAGATCCACTTAAAGGAGGAGGAGCTTAGCGCGCATCTAAGATGGTCGCGTGAGCTGTGAGCTCCCAAAACCCTCGCCGCCTCCACCGTCTTTCCTGGCGCAAATCCTGTTTCTGACAACGGGTTCTAGTAGCTGAGACTCTCCTGATCTGAAAGGCCTTTTTCAGACTTTTAATCGGATGCCGGACGCCTGAATTACTCCTTCCTGAAGCCTGGAGGCCTACACCGTGGCTCATCCCGGGACTTGGGCATCCAGAGCACCCCGAAAGTAGTTGAACAACAACGGCTTGTGGAAGGAGACGGCTACTCGGGGTCTACTTTTGGTTTCGTTTTCTCTGGCTAAGAAGGTTGGAGGTGACTGCCTAGTGATCAAGCTGGCCTGTGAGCGCACTCGCTTGACTGATCTTCACCGACGCCCTGCACTCCAGTCTCTCGTGGTTTTTCCTTGTGGGGAGCCATTTACACCAGGTCCCAAAAGCCCCTGAGGGGCGCGCAGCCCACCATGGCGGGCAAGTCTGATAGTGACAAGCGGTCCCTCAAGAACGTGACTCGCGGTGGCGTAACTCAGACCACCATTATGGACAGATTTGCGTGCAACAAGGGCTCGCCCAGCGGGACTGGCAAAACCCTGGAGGACCTTGGTGATGGCCCCCCTGAGTCGGAGGAGCCAACTCTTTGAGACGTGATGGGCGCCATTGCCAGTATACAATCATCGATGGGCCAACAATACGAAACCTTGGCGGCCAAGATCGACACAGTGGCGGTGGATGTAGGCCTGATTAGGGCAGACTTGGCCAAGACTAACAAGAGAGTCAAGTCGTTGGATGTTAAAACGGTCAGTCTCACAACTGATGTCTCCGATCTCCAGACTGAGATCCGGACTCTTCGGACCTCGAGTGACCAGTTTGCCCGCCGGCTTGAGGATTTCGAAAGTCGTGCTAGGCGCAATAATGTCCGCATAGTCGGAGTTCCGGAGTCCTCAGCCGATCAATCGACGGACTTACTCGTTGAAGATCTGATCCTCAACCACCACGCCCCTAAGGGCCTGAGTAACCTTTTTGCGGTGGAGCGTGCCCACAGAGTCCCGGGCGGCAGGCATCATCATTGCGCGGATCTTTAACTATAGGGACAGAGACGCCATTTTGCAGGCCTCGAGGACTAGCGGCCCCACCAAGTTCGAGAATGCGTCCATCAACTTCTACCCTGATTTTACCCCTTCGGTGCAGAAGCAGAGACTGGGATTTTCTGGGGTGAAGCGGAGACTATGAGACCTGGGCATGAAGTATGCTATGCTTTTCCCCCGCCCGATTGCGCATCGAACATAATGAGCGGGTGCTGTTCTTTGATATGCCAGATGTGGTCAGTGACTGGTTGGACACACTATCTATGCCACGGGACAATGCGGAACAATCCAGAGGTGCTGAAGGCAGCCAACGGGACCAGGAGGAGTAGGGGCACCGGCGTGTGCTACCATCGTATCGTGCTACGGTGGATTGTTATCCTTTTTGGGTCAATGACATTCTTAAAGACAAGCCCTGGGGCGGCGGAGAGTTCAGGACTTTTCCTCCTCCGGGGGTGTTTCCTTTTCTACTTGTAGTTTATTTTTCTGGGGTAGGGCGACAGGCACACTGCAGAATGGGGTGGTTTTCTGGTTTTATCGCAGGGGTGCAGGGTGGGGGGTTGTTGTTCTGGTATCTTGGGGGAGGAGGGGGTTCTTTTTACTGTTTGTATTGTTCTCGAGGCTACGTATTGTTGTATGGCTTATTCTGTGTTTCCTTCGTGGGGTTTGGGGGACCCTGCTACTCATTTTCGGGATGGGGGTAATAATAATAAATTTTTATTTGTTTTGGTGCTCAACTGAGGACCACAAATATAAAACAGTTTACATAAAAATGAGATCACAGTTATTAATATAATGTTAGAAATGACTTTAGAAATTTATAAAAATTGTAACATACCCATTCATTGGGTGGTTGTTTACATACAAGTAGCAGATTTTTTACTTTCGCAATTCTACATTTAGTATATATCGGGTCAAGATATCTAGACCGTGCTGCAACAATATTTGGATGAGGACATACAAATAAAATATGCTCAATGTCCTGATCTCCTCCTTGACATAATTTGCATTTCGGAGATTCATCTGCTGACCATCTTACCGTAAAGGTTTGCAGGGGTAGAATGCCTAAGCGCAACATTGTTATTGCCCTTCTTGCACAATGGGTGAGGGAAAACCCAACATATGGCTGAACGTGCTTGTATTCCAATGTTTCAGTGTAGAGTTTATACGAAGGTAACTTATTACAATGTGCAAAATCCAGATCGAAGCTCAATCTTGGAGTGAAACATTTTATAAAAAGCTTCAACTGGGATGTAGTCCAGGTGAGCAAAATGTCTTTGCTAAGATTAGCCATTTTAAATGCTGCTGTCATGTTCCTATAAAAAATATACTTTGTTGCATTTGTTGCATTTGTTTCATAGGTCTCAATCTTTAGCAAAGAGCGCAATGTTCCTTCCTTTGCGTGCAGAATATGATAAGCCCATCTTATGACATTGGCAACGGCTCTAGCATAGGTACTTGATAATGAGAATTCAAGTCTAAGTGCTTGAACTGGAGTAGACTTTGAAACCTTCAGGATTCTTTTCAAAATGTTCCCTTCATTTAGATCCATATAAGACCATTGTTTAATTGGAATATGCTCAGTAGCATAAGATAGAACCGGTGGAATTTTTACTCTATACACTTTTAACAAAGTAGAGAAGTGTCTATTTCCGGTGGCAGAATATAATTTGGAGAGTGCCCCGGCATGTATTTCTGATTTTCTTTTTAAGTTATTTATCTGTTTTAAATTTAGTAAATTCTTTGTGAAAATCCTGCCAAGGTAGGTATATTCATCCACTTCTTCAACTTTTACCCCGTCAAGCTTCCAACTGTATTTAACGCTTTGTTTCTTACATGAGGAAGCTACCACTTTGGTTTTTGTTAAGTTTGGGATTAAGAAATGGGATTTAGAATATTCATTTAAGATGTCTAGGAGCTTTTGTAAGCTGAATGGTGTCAGATCCAACATTACTATATCATCTGCGTATAGCAGAGCATGTACACTTTGTGAAGCGATCTTAGGAGGTAGACTTAAGCTTTGTTGCAGATGGTACGGTAGATCGCTGAGATACAGTGAAAATAACATCGGCGCTAAGAGGCATCCTTGTTTGAGTCCGTTGGCCGTATTGATTGGTTTAGTTAAACTTTTTTCACTGCCCATTTGAACCTGGGACCAAGTGTTGGTGTGAAGATTGATTATAACCTGCAGCAGATATTCAGGAATTCCCATTCTCCTTAACTTTTTCCACAGTGTAGGTCTATCTACGCGATCGAAAGCAGTAGAATAGTCGATAAATGCAGCGTACACTGGCTGTGAGTTTCTTACAGTATATTTGTCTAAGATAGTCTGGAGAATGGAGATATTATCCGTTACAGAATGGTTCGGTCGAAAACCTGCTTGGTGCATAGGTATTAGACTTTGAGAGAACGCCCAATCTTTTAGTCTATCCAGTACCTCCGCGGCGAAGATTTTCCCTGTGGCGTCCATCAGCGCTATTTGACGGTAATTGCAGGCAGCAGTTTTACTACCCTTTTTGTAAATAGGAATTATAATACTCCCCTGCCATGACTTGGGTATTCTCCCAGATTTGAAGATATGGTTAAAGAGGGGTAGTAACATCTGGCTCCACTCCTTTGGATTTGCTTGCAAGACCTTAATGGGTATTTGATCTGGCCCTGACGCTGCAGTACTTCTTGCGTTTCTGATGTGCAATTCTATTGAGAATGCTGTGGTATCTACTATCAGTGAAGAGGTTTTTTCCGTGCTAATATCTATATCGTTTCTGTCAGATTTAGTTAAGTTTTCCTTGTATAACTCTGTCAGGTAACTTTCCCATTCTTGAGGTGGAACTGGTATAGCGTGTAATTTCTTTTTTGTTCCTGTTAATTTTGCAATTAAAGACCAATACTTTCGCTGATTGTGGTTTTTTGCAGCAATTTGGATATCTACCCAGTTATTATCCTGCATTATTGTTTTATGTCTGTATTTTTCTCTTCTCAATTGATTTTTTAATTTGTTAATGTCTCGCTGATTTGAGGGAGAACATTTCAGGTATTGTGCTCAAATCAGTTTGTTGAGCGTTTTCCTGATTATACTGTTATTGTGGTTCTTTTTAATTCTGGTAGATTTTTGTTTTAACATATCTGTAAGAGCATTCTTGAGTTTATTGATGATACATTCAAAGTTTGTAATTTGGTCGAAAGAATGAATGTTAGTTAAGAGTTGAGAAAATGTAATCATTTCGATGATGTTATTCAGGGTCGCTGAATTCCAGTATATCCGTCGCTGTTTTTATTAACTTCAATAGTGCTTTTACTGAACGTGATATAATTTGTCGAGGAAGAATGAACCCACCAATCAGTTTTTAAGTGCAGAAGGGCATGATCACTTTCGTCCGAAAAGTTAATACTCAGATGTGATGTTGACTCCACTAGCTCCAAGCCACAAATTATATAGTCAATTATTGATTGGGACCCGTGTCCTCGTCTTGTGCAAGAGGCCGGGATGTCTCCTTCCACATTACCGTTCAAAATTGTCCCATTTAAATTTGGCAGATTCGTTAACAACAATTTTCCTCTCTTATCAGAAGTTTTACCCTTGGGAAATTTCGGTATGGACAATTCTAGTTTTTCTTCTTCATATATATTTGCCCATTTTCTGATTTTAGCGTTTGAAATTTTTCCATTTGGATCCCCCATTATTAGGTATGACATATTTGCTCTATCTTCGATTATCTTAGTAATTGCTTCCATGATGTCTATGAAAGCGGAATCTTGATTGGCGCCTGGAGGGGCATATATATTAAAAATTAGAAAAGCCTTTTTTGGATCGAGATTATGTGTTTTCAGCGAAACTTTGATGCATTGAAAGTTTTCAGAGTTAGATTTAACAACTTCTTGGTCCCATAAGTAATCCTCGCTTAACAAAATTGCTAGTCCACCTTTTGCGTGGCCCCGGTTTGTAGTTTTAGCAGGAATATCATAAACGTAATAGCCCTTCTGACCAAAAGAATTTGTTGCCCAGGTTTTCTGCAAAGCCAGGATGTCAGGCTGATTTTTTATAGCTTCATTCATTTTATTTATAGTTTTTCCGGCCATATTCCATGAGGTGATCGATAAACCATTGTTAAACAGCATGTTGTTTCTTGTAAGTTGCTTTGTTACTGTTTAATATCTCCGAAAACCATGCCCAGGACTTTATTGATTTCTTGTCCTCGGTAGGTTCTGGGTCATGACTCTATACTTTTCTTTCACCTTTGTTCACATGAATTTTCAACGTGTTTTTCCATAAGTGTGTTGATCGTAAATCATCTGGAATGAGATTCTTTTCATAGCAATTTTCATTTAGCATATCCATGTTTGTGACAAAGAGACCAGTGATCATTTTATTAGAATGTGTTTTCTTTGATTGAACTCTTTCAATAACGTCATAACCACATTTGTGCAGTGTTTCTTTTTCATTTAGAATGATCCCAGGGAGTACTGAAGACCAGAATGAGACCTCCACTATTTTACAGTTTTCTTTTATGGGAAAATTCACCAGATCTATTTCTTTACTTGTTAGCGATTGTAAAGGAGATATTTGCTGTAAGAGGTTAATTATCCTTCCTCAATTTAATGGCGTATTATCACTGGGAAAGAGCTCTTCAAAGAGCAAATACTTGGATGAGATTTTTTGTCCGCCTAGAGCCACATTATTATGTTTTTCTCCTAGTCTCCTATTTGTCTGATCGGTTCTTTCAGTAAATGTGGCAGGTATAAAATCATTTGCTCTGTGATTCAATACCTTTGCTGATTGTGTATTTTCAGTGACACTTGTTGCCTCCGGATTGGAGATTTTTGGAGTTATGTTGTCATCCTGACCCTCTTGAACTTTTTGAGGAGTGATTATGTTTTTAAATTTCAGCTTACGAGTTTTCTTTTTGTTTAATCTTCATAAGGGCTTCCTTCTACTATGTTTCCCCTTTTTTTCTTGGGTACTTTTTATTTCGGGAAACTTCTCTCCTCCACCTTCGTCAGGAGAGGGAATATAAGAATTTCTTTGTTCTTTCCTAACAGTCCCACTATTTTGCGAGTTTATTTTATTTGAAGCTGAAAAAATTGGAAACTGTTTGATGTTATGTGAGGGTTCTTCCTTAAATAATTTCTTTAGGGACTATATTTTAACATCCTTTTGTTTTTTTCGGATTTTTTTATCTTGGTTTTCTAGTATTATTACGTTAGATGTTTGAGTACTGATGTCACATTTGGTTCTGGGCACTGTACTTTTGGGATGATTTATAGAATCAATGTTATTTTCCTTCATCTCTTCAGATATTTGGGGATTTGTTGTGGCATCAGCCTGTACTTTTTTCCTTTTTTCTTTAACTACAAATTTTAGTATGCCAATTTGGACATCTAAAGTTTGATCCGAATTTTCCAATATGTTACCTAAAAAAGAAAGGACCAATTCCAGAATTTCCTGTAAGGAATACAGAGCCTTTGACATTGGTGTTGCAGTAATTGTTGAGTTAATGTTTTTAGGAAGAAATAAATCAAAAGAAGAGTCTAGAGCTGGATCTTGTTCTAATGGTTTTTCCTGGTAGCTAATGAATAACTTATCTTGTTTTAACTGTAAATCCAGGTCATTATCCATCAACTGCATGTCATTTCCATTCAATTCCTCAACACGAGAAAGATTACCTATTTGTTTGATAGGTGTTAAGGAAGATAGATGTAAAATTTCACACTTCGGATTTTGTGATTCCTGTGTTGAAAACAATAAATTCTGAGTAGGTTCAACGTCCGTTACGCTACAGTTGTGATTAATTTGATGATCCAAAGAAGATAACTCTTTTACCTCCATATTATTGGAAATGTTGAGATTTATTGGGATTTCTTCTGCATGTGTGGGTACTTGTTTATTTGATGATACGGTTAAGAAATAGTTGCTGATTGCCGGAGTTCTAGTTATCCGACCATGTTTGATTGCTTTATCTGAGGATTTTCTAACCGCTTCCTCAGTACCCATTCGTTTCATGAATATCGTGCGTGATCTTAGTTTTTTAAAAGCCATGTATCTTTCTTGCTGATGGCTTGCAAAGCGGGGTTTGAATTACACACTACTCAACTATCGTTTCCAGTTCAGCAGATTAGAGTATTCCGAGGTTTCACACTTGTTACAATTGCAAAGGTTACTAATCAAACCCTGGATAACGAGATCTAGTGGATAACAGTTGGAAGTGTAAATGTAAATGAAAATGGTGTGGCCCGTCCCGACCTTGAACGTCACCGGACGGCCACAGACGGCCCGCCCTTTGCCCGGGCTTCACCCCGAGCTCCGTCCCGCATGCGTCCCGCGATGCACGTTAGGGGTTGTGATTATGTAGTGATTTGGTTTGTAGGGGCGTGGCACACGCGGGAAGAGGACCCAGCTTAAGCTGTTGGTTGCTGGTCCTCGCAGTCCCGGGGCCGGCGCCTCTCCCTCCCCTGCGGCCACAAAGATCAGCTGTTCAGGCAGGCTCCAAGGTCAATAGGAAGGAAACGCTTTCACTGCTGCTCCAGTAGCAAGGGGCAATACTCCGCAACAGCAACAGCAGTTTTACTCACTGCGAGCGGCACCGCTGCTCATGTCGTGACTCCTCCACAAAAGAGGCTGTGGTCTGATGGTGGCAAGTGGTGGCAAAGAGACAGGCAGGCAGCGGACAGATTTAATTAAACCCTCTGTGGTTTTTACAGTAGGGCAGACACAGGTGGGCACACCACTGCTGACAATCGCGGCTGTCACCTAATCGTGACCGGCTTGAAGTATTCACAGTTTATACTGTGCCCGCCGCAATTGCGAGATAGCAGGGACCCCCCCAGGGGGGAGGGCACAGGACCAATTACGGAAGCGCTCCCCCTGACACGAGCGCTGCAGCGGCTCACCTCCAACTCTGTTCGCCGCTCTCTTCCGTTATCCCGTGTTTTCCCCGCCTGCCGCGTTCCGCGTTCTGCCACGTTCTGCCGAGCAAGCTCTTTCCTCGTCTGCTTGTTTGCTTGGCAATGACGGTCGCGGTCCTGCTGCACAAGGAAGAACAGCCAGCACCTCCAAACCACCAGCCAGCCAACCGCCTACCGCAAACAACAAGGCGGCACAAGGCGGTGCGGTGCGGGCAGAAATGTGGCAGGGTTCGGGCACAGGTGCAGCAGCCGTCAGGGAAGGGAAGGGAAGGGTAGCCGCTGACAGGCAGCGGCTTTGCGGCAGTGCAGGAGACTGGAATTCGGTATCTGCAATCCGCCAATCTACACAGCGAACACGGCCAGGCCCAGCTCGGCTCAGCTCAGCGCGGCTCACAGCGCGGCTCACAGCGCGGCTCACAGCTACGGCACGTCGGGATGGGGGTAGGGGGTTGAGAGTCTTGAGTTGGAATGTCAACGGCTTGGGGGACAAAAAACAGGGAACTGTACTCCAATATGTGAAGCGCCATTCCCCCGACATTGTATTACTGCAAGAAACACACTTGGCGGGAAACACGTTCCATGCAATGAACCGGAGGGGCTACCGGTTAGTGGCACACTCGGGATTCACTTTGGGCTCTAGAGGGGCTGGTGTTATGATCCGTAGTTCCCTTCCCTTGGAGATTGATGAAACGATATTGGACGACAGGGGAAGATATGCAGCGATTGTTGATAGGTGGGAGGGGAAAACGGTCGCCATCCTCTCGATATATGTCCCCCTGGGTTTACAGGCCATCACATTTGTCGACCAGGGGAAATTGGTATTGAGGCTTCCTGAGGGGATTCTGGTGGTTGGAGGGGACTTGAACTCGGTGGTTAACGGCCTGGAAGATCGACATCCTCCCAGGGCTCTTACACCATCGCAGTCCTGCCTGAGTGGTTTCTTGGAAAAGTTTGGTATGGTGGATTGTTGGCGGATGCTTAACCCAGGGCAGGCTCAATATACTTTCCACTCCGGGGCCCATGTGAGCTTAGCCAGACTTGATTATATTCTTGTGCCCGCAGCCCAGGCTACAACGGTGCGAGAGGCCCGACATTTGCCTAGAGGCATCTCGGATCACTCCCCGCTATGGATCCATATAGATCTTCAGTTAGACGCAGGGGGGCCGGGTCGCCCCAATTAATCCCTGGCATCTCTGTGTTCCAGAGACCAGGGCTGGGGTGATTAAAGCCATAGATCACTACTTCGTTGAAAATGTGGGATTGGTGTCTTCGTCTGCGTCCCTATGGGAGGCCTTTAAAACTGTGATACGGGGTCAGACACTGTCGCTAGTCGCCAGCTCTAAGAAGCGCCACAATGGAGAGGTTGAGCAGCTGGAGTCTGATATAGTGGCTTTGGAGAGGGATCCTGAGTGTGGGGTCACACGTGAAAAGGTGCAAGTTTTGCAACTGAAGCAGTCTGATTATAAAGCCTTGGTCACGAATGCCGCAAAAGCCATGAGTTGAGAGCAACAGGGCCGTTTGTATGATGTGGGCGACAAGGCGGGGAAGTTGATAGCTTGGCTGGACAAGAGGGAGAGATTGAATCGAGTGGTATCGGTGGTTGAGCGAGTGGATGGTGTACGTGTGACGGATCTGTTGGAGATTGTGGAGGAGTTCGCTTGCCACTTCCGAACGGTGTATGCGCCGGTCTCGGACCGGCCGGAGGAAGACTCCCATCTTTTGCTTAGGGATATTGATTTGCCTTGCCTGTCCGACTCTGACAGAGAGCTAATGGAGGCGGATTTCTCCACTGATGAAGTAACGCTCGCTATTCATTCCATCCGCTCTGGAAAAGCCACGGGCCGAAACGGCATACCCATCGAGCTGTACAAGTTGTGTCCGAACAAAATGACGTCGTATCTCCGCGCGATGTTCTTGGAGTCCAGGGAGAGGGGTTCGCTTCCCCGTGACCAGCGTTTAGCGTCTATCGTGGTGATCCCTAAAGAGGGTAAACCCTGTGAATTCTGTACCTCCCATAGACCTATCTCACTTCTGAATGTGGAGCCTAAAGTTTTGGCAAAAATGTTAGCTAACCGTCTGACTAAAGTGATTGGAGATTTGGTGTACCCGGACCAGTCTGGCTTTATTCCGGCCCGTAATACCGTGTTGAATTTACGCCGTCTTCATGGCGTGCTGGCGAGGGCGGAGACGCTACGTGAGCCGGCCATTTTGGTTTCTTTGGATGCCACTATGGCATTTGACACAGTGGAATGGCCATATCTATGGGCGGCTCTGGCGAACTTCGGCTTCGGACCGGTGTTCATCGGATGGGTCTGATTACTCTATGAGGAGCCCCTGGCCCAGGTAGTCGTTAACGGTCGAGTGTCGGCTCCCTTTGCTCTGGGGAGGGGTACGCGGCAGGGGTGCCCTCTGTCTCCGCTTCTTTTTGCCTTGGCTCTGGAGCCCTTAGCCGCTTGGTTGCGATGGGAGCCGTCCATCAGGGGTATCAGGTGGACTCCCGGTTTTGAAGATCACATCTCACTTTACGCGGACGACATTCTCCTTTACCTCACCTCCCCTCGGATATCTCTGGGGGTATTGTTCGACATCCTTAACTCCTTTGGGAGGAACTCTGGACTTGTCATCAATTGGGGTAAGTCTTGTGTTTATCCGCTCACAGACGATACTCCACTCGTACTGCACAATTGTCCAATACAAATTTCCTCCACCGGGTTCAAATATTTAGGTATCTATGTTTCGCGTGATTCGGCTGTCAGGTATCAGCACAACTTACTCCCCCCGCTTCTTCGCTTAAAAGCAGACGTGAAAGCCTGGAGCAGACTGCTGCTGTCCCTGGTGGGCAGAGCAGCCTTATTCAAAATGATGTCCCTTCCCAGATTTTTGTATGCGCTACAGAACACACTGGATCTAGTGCCTTCCAGCTACTTCCACGAGATCGAGTGCCTACAAAGGAAACTTCTGTGGGCAGGACGTCCCCGGATTGCCTTGGCTAAGCTTACGCTGCCTTGGTATGATGGCGGTATAGCGTTACCGGATATACGACGATATTACTGGGCCTCACAACTGAGCTCAGTTAATCATGCGATGTATGGTCCAGCTTCTAACCCGGCTTTTGCTATGGACAAATGGCTGCTGCGGGGCGGGGACTATAACAGGGCGCTTTATTCCAAACGGTCTGATGTAGCGTTGACGGGGCCTACCAGAGTTGCGGTGCGGGTCTGGTACAATGCTAATGCTGCTATGGGCTGGTCGGACACTCTCACTCGAGCGACTCCACTCTACGCAGACGAGAGGTTGGGCAATTTGTGGACTACCAAGGGTTTCGAAAAATGAGACCTCATTGAGATTAGTAGGGTGGGGGACCTTTGTGGAAAAGACAAGATAAAGTCTTTTGAAGAGCTGCAACTTGAATTCAAACTCAGTAATCGAGAATACTTTCGGTACCTACAGGTCCGACACGCCCTTTCCTCTGTTTTTCCGGCCGGCACGCTCGTTCCAGAAAGCTCACCCCTGGAGGACAGAGTACTTGATGGCCATGTCCCGGACAGTACGATCTCGCTTATATATAAAAAGCTGATAAATGACCGAGCGGCCCTTCTTCTACAGCTCCGTACGGCCTGGACCGGCGATGGACTGGAACTTGATGATGAGGACTGGCAGGCAGCGATATCCTCCCCGAAGGAGGTAGCAATCTCGGCCCATCTGAGATTGGTGCAGTTAAAAATCCTACACTGAGTGTACATGACGGGTCCTCGCTTGTTACGTATGGGGTATGCCTCGGATGATTTGTGTAAGCGCGGGTGTGGAATGGTGGGTACATTCCTTCATATTTTATGGGAGTGTCCGGCGGTAGTGTCTTTTTGGAATCGTGTGCATGGTGTTATGACTGAGGTGACGGGTGTTTCGCTTTTGCCTGAGGCCCGAAGGTGTCTATTGAATGTGTGGGAGGCCAATGATTATAATGTAGCACAGACGCAGTGGGCCACCTTGGGTAATATGATCGCTAAGCGTGACATTGCGAAATTGTGGGGATCGTCGAGGGCACCCAGTCTGTCGGCCTGGTCTAGAAACATGGACTGGTGCATGTTTCGTGAAAAAACAGTCTACATTGCTCGGGCAGGCCCAAGAAATGGGGGAGGGTGTGGAATCAGTGGAACCTGTATCGTGGTGAAATTTGTACTCCCCCTTTTGTGCCTCCACCGGAGGTGTTACATTCCCCTTAGCGTGATGTTCCTTCTAGTCTGGATTTTTGTCTATGTATTGCTGGCCTGCTCTCTTTCCCCTTTTCCCCCTCCTGTCTACTTTTCTTGTAGCCTTTCAATTTCACTTGTTACTGTGTAACAGTTGTAGATGTGGTACTCCCTCCCCAGAAGGATTTCTTATGTATCTGCCTTGCGTTTAGCCTCTGTAGTTATTTTCTTTACTTTTTGGTTGGTTGGTTTTCAAAAAACACAAAACAAAGACCTTATTCCTCCTGTGATGTAATGTACGGCATGACATGTTTGTTTTATTGCCGCCGGGCCCTAGGGTTGTCGGCTGAAGGGCTGTGTATTCATTCATCCTGATATGATCATTGGAAATGTTGCCAGCCGACCCGATGTGGCTGTATGATTGCTATTGTATATCCATGTTTATCAATAAAGGTTTTTTTAAAAAAAAGATCCACTTAAAGCCTTCTTACAGTCTGTAACACTTAAGAAAACTTCAGTGTCCTTATTTCTACACCTATATTTGTTGAGGTTTTTAGCCATTCTAGAAAAAACGCCCCAACACTATAACGAGTCACAACCCCTGGGTCATCTTTGTGTACATAGCATTGGTCAGGCCCATGGATACTAAACCCTCCAAAGGTACCCTTGAGTCTTGACTGATACCTATTAGTTTCGACAGGCCAAACCAACCGACCCTTCCAATTGGGAGCTGATGAATTGCATGTACCATTCTGTATCATTGCACTAAGCATCTCTTCACTTATCAGTGTGTCAATTATTAAACCTTTAATAGGTGTAGGTAAGGGGATGTGTGGTGTTTTCAGGTCTTTTATTTTTGTAAACCCCTAGCAGGTAGCCTGTTGCACAGTTCTGTTCAGGAAAATCATATGTAATGGTATGAGGCAGGCTCTAAATAAAGCCTCAGATCCTGGAACTTGTCATTCCTATGTCCCCCAGATGGATGTTTTGTCTATCGCGTCCCTCCAATAGTTGAAACCTTGCATAGACAGTTGGGAGATAAAAGGTGCTGAGTATATGAACTTGGTATTTGACAGCATCATTTTCTTCACAGTTGCATTTGTCTGTACTCACCTATATTAATATGACATTGGGTCTGATGTATTGAACCCTGAAAAGTATGGAAATTTCTGTGCGAATGTGGCAGACCTACCTTTCGGTGGTGTAAGGCAATGTTCCCATCGATGGAAAGTGTTAACAGTTCGTGGGACACTGGCTCTGTGCAAAAAGTGATGACCATAATGCTGATAACAATACATACCGTCGAAGTCAGGTGTATCTCCGTACAGTTCCCTGTAAGAAACTGCAGCAGATTGTTCTAAATCTGATAGCATAGTATTTACAGTCCCAATGTCCCAAACATCAGAGAGTAAACTCAGGGGAATTAAATCATTCAATTACATTTTAAATATGTGAGGAATTTTCAAATGTTCAATAGGACCAAATACATCATATGAAACTCTATCCCAAACTTTACCATCTGGTACTGGAACTGATGTAATGTTCACTAGGGACAGGTCTCTCTGTTCTCACAGTGTGATGACGTATTAGATGTCAAGACCAAGTTCACAGGTTTTCAGCAGAGCATTGTGGGAGGTAGTGCCCATTCAGTAGTAGGAAAAGACAGTAACTATACCAATCCAAATTAACAGGAACAGGATCCCTAATGTAAACTAAGGTTGCAGCCAAGGGGACACAACAGATGTCTTTTTCAGCCAGAGATAGAATTGTCTAAATCTTTCTTTCTTGGAAATGGGTGCCGTTTGCTCACGTTTATTTGGATCTGAAGAAAAGTCATTGAAGTTGATGAAGTAGCCAGACGCAGTTCGATAGATCTTTGGGAGCTCAGCAGTGTCTGTAGAACTGGCAGTTGCTTCCTGTGAAGTCACATTGATGTAAATTTAATTATTAGGCCAAATTGCAATTTGAGTTTCAGTTGTATTTGGATGTTTTTTGGTTTCAACATGTGTAATTCGTACTCCGTTATTTGCTACTTGGGAATCTTGCTCAGAGGAGTCTTGAAACATTATTAGTCTTTCCATCTGAACCTCCTGTACAGTAGCAAGAGGAGATCTGCGGCTACCCAGGATTCTATGCGGCCTACTGTTGAGGATCGGTCTCATAGTGTGGTTTGATCAGATCAATGGCGACAAATATTTATTTTTTGCCGGAAACAAGCGGATGAAGTACTGTTCTTGCTCCTTGAACTTCAAGGATAAGTACAGGTGATTTGTAGGATGGCACACCCTCCTTCTTGTCTATGATCTTTTGTCTGACCAGGTCAGACAGGCCTTGCCGGAACTGGTTTCACTTCCCCAGTGGCGGTGCGTTTTACTTGGACGTTGCTTTGTAATGCCTGGAAATCATTGTGGTCTTGTAAAACAGCCAACCGATCATTCAATTCAAATAGTTTTGCATCCTCCACTGTGCTGGCACAATCAAGGTAAGGTACCAACATTCTTGTCCCAAAGAGGATCTCATATGAGGTACTTCATCCCGTGGATTTTCTTGGCATATTGTTTAGTGTCCTCTGGACCCCATATAGGTGATTGACCCAACTACCGCTCGCACCTAATACCCTTGCTGTTAATGATTACTTTAGGTCCCGGTGTTTCCTCTCCACCACCGAATTTGCCTCGGGATGGTAGGGGTAGGAGTGCCGCAAGGCCACGCTCACACTTTCCATGGCTTCCTTGTAAGCCAGAGAGCTAAACGCAGGGCCACGGTCGGAATGTAACGTGCCAATTGTTTCTGTTCCGATGAAGACAAGCAAATCCTTTATAACAGTTCGAACATCAGCAGAGCGCTAAGGCCAAATCCATAGAAATCTAGAGCAAGAATCTACAGCCACCAAGATGTACTTGTAAGCCCCGTCAGATTGTAAGGGGCCGCAGTGATCCAAATAGACACATGCAAGAGATATGTTTCAAATAAGTAATGGTGTGCTACGGTGAAACCTTTCATCTGCTGACAAATGTTGCACTGAAAGACATAAGCCTTTGTTTGTTTAGACAAACTTGGCCACCAGAATCGCCGCTTCAATAATTAAATTGTAGCAGTGAGTCCTGCGTGTGAGTTATTCCAGTCCTGGTTTTGCGAGAGAGGCGAGAGAGGCATTTGAGGTATTCGAGAGAAGAGCAGAACGGCAGTTGCAACGGTCGCGGCAGCATTCCGCGGGGGTGTGAGAAGCCGTGGGAGGCCGCAGTAAACTGCAGGGGAGCGTGAGCCATAATCCGAAAAACCGGGAATAAACCTGGAACCAAGAGGAGGAGGAGCAACATACCACAGCTGTGAGCAGTGAGCTGCGAGTCGCGCTGCAGGCCGAGCCTGGCTTGTTGCTGCGTGCTGTGTGATCCGGGTGCCGGTGCTGCTGCGGATTACCGTTCTCCCCTTGCCGCTGTGCTGCCGCCTGCCAGGGCGTCTGCTGCCTTTCCCCTGACGGCTGCTGCTCTAACGCTGATCGCCGCCGCATCTCCGCCTCGCTGCACCGCCTTGTTGGTTGTGGTTGCAGTCCGTGGAGGCTGGTGGGGAATAGGAGCAGACAGGCTGGGAGGTAAGCCGCAGGGCTCTGAGAGCTTTGACTGTTTGGTGGGATCTAAGTGGCCGGAGCGAAGGTGAGGCAAGGGGGAGTGAGTCCCCTGTGAGGACAGGCAGAGGAGCAACAACCGGCCAGCAACCACGGGGTGAGGAGCTCTCAGTCCTCAATCCTCAGACTTACAAACTCGCCAGAACTTGTTCCTCTTTCTTTCTTTCTTCACTGTTGAGAAATACCCGGATTTCTTGGGGGTATTGAGTCTGCTGTTGGAGCTCCATCCGATTCTGCTCGTGCTCTGGAGACACGCCACAGGCAGGCTGCTGATTTTTTTTTTTTTTACTTACCTGACAGGCAATCCTCCAATTTGTCTTTTGTGCTGCTGCGACCTTCCCACCTCTCACGCCCCCGCTCCGCGGGCGCCGTTCGCAGAGGGAGACTTGGGGGCAATTTACCCGGGAAAAAGAACTCGCACGAACTTGGGACTGCGAGGACCAGCATCCACGGCGACATTTGATGAGCCGCAGCTGGTCCTCTTCCCGCGCCTGCAACTCATTTTGTTAAACTCGGAGTGGGATTTCATTCCTCCGATTCTGCTCGTGCTCTAGAGACACGCCACGGGCAGGCTGCTGATTTTTTACTTACCTGACAGGCAATCCTCCAGTTTGTCTTTTGTGCTGCTGCGACCTTCCCACCTCTCACGGCCCCCGCTCAGCGGGCGCCGATCGCAGAGGGAGACTTGGGGGCAATTTACCTGGGAAAAAGAACTCGCACGAACTTGGGACTGCGAGGACCAGCATCCACGGCGGCATTTGATGAGCCGCAGCTGGTCCTCTTCCCGACTCCGCCCTACTGAAAGACTTTCCTGGCACGCGCACGCGGGACGCGCGCGGGTCGGAGCACGGGGCGAAGCCCGGGCAAAGGACGGGCCCTTTGAGGCCCTCAGAGGCACGAGAAGGCAAGGCAAAGCCAGTACCCTAAAATCCCAAAACAATACTAGCAATAGCCTCAGCGGGATATACGGTAACTACAGAACACTTGTTTATAGACTCTTCATCCCAACCCCATTCCCGGTATCCAGACGGGGGTCAGCTGGTGGTGGGATACGAGCCGCCGCTGAATCGCCCAGGTCCTTGGAAAGGGGGCAGTAGCTCTGAGGAGGTTATCAATTTTGTTGTTTTTCCCAACGGAGCATCTGGAGGGGAATTAGGGTTTTACTTGATTTGGGACTCTGTGGGTTTTAGGAAGGGGCACTCTTATCCTTTTCCTATGCCCTCCACGACCAAAGAATAAGGGGGATTGTGTTTCCTAATTGTGTAGTGTTGATATATTTTGATTGTTTTTTCCCTCCCCCCGCTCTTGTTTTAATCTTATGATCAAGGGAGCAGTTTGGTTTTCTTGTATGGTGAAAAGTAGATATCCTTAATTAACTCCCGTTACTTTTTACCGAGTGAGATGATGGCCAAAAAATTAAGACCAGGGAGAATTTTAGTAGGAAGGACATGCTCAAAAACCAAATCTAACCCCCTTCGAAATAAGACTAGCCATGTAGCCCATTTGAAAGGCACTTGTCAGCTCTTTAACCTCTGGGAAAGGGGAAAGAATAAAGCTATAATGGTGGATCCTATATCCGAGGATATTAAGACTCCTGAGGAAAATAATTCAGGTATGTTATCTAATACAAAGGGAATGGTGACTTTAAATAGAAAGGAAAAAGAGGATAATTGTTTAGTTGCAGCAAGAGTGGAACTTGCATCCTTTGAGAATAGTTTCTCGCCTCCTCTATTCTCAACAAAGGAAAAAAATATAGATCTAGTTCCAGAAGTTATTATAAAAACAAGGAAAGAGATAGAATATGACATTCTGCACAACAAGAAAATTCCTCAAGACAATCACCCCTCACTGAATGCCTCTCCTCTGAGAGGATCTCTTAATAATGGCCTGTCGCCCATGGTCTTAGATAAGGAACTCTGTCGAAGATATCTAGATACCGATCTAGATAAGGTCCAGACTGACCTAAAAACACCAGCAACATTAAACCATGCAGGCCTCCACCTTTATAGCAGTACCCCCTCTAATGCCACGCACTCAAATATCTCAATGAGTCCCAACCTAAATCTAACTGGGATAAACACACTTCAACAACATGGGATGGACAAACCTGTTTCAGACTCTCTTTCTTCATTAGAACACCTACTCTCGTCTATTTTGCTATTACTAGAAAAATTTGTTGGGGGCTCCGACTGTGTACTAGAAACAGTGACTCAAATCTTGAAAGTTTTGCTGTGCAATCGACTTGAGAAGGATATTAATCATGACGTAGTCCCAAAAGATCAGGCTCCTATAGCTCAAGATGAGTCAAATATAGGAAAGGAGGATTCTAACCCATGTCTTACTCCTCCAATTCCTATTTCGAGAGCTCCAACGTTAAATTGCTCAATAGATGTTGATTCTGAAATAAAGGTCCCAGGGGAGTCCTCCCCAAAAATTGGAAATTATCTCTTTCCGATTTTCAATAGGCAACAAGGAGAGGGAGATAGGGAGGCATTCGTCTTAGAGGATAATAGTAACAAAGGGAACCAAGAGAAACCTAAAAAGAATGGGAGGAATAAGAGGAAATTAATAAGACGGATAGAAAAAAATAGGCGGAGGAAAATCCTTTTTGGAAAACACCCAAACTCTTCTACAAACAAAGAGTTAGATCAAACATCCCAGGCGGTCGCTGAAAACGAAAACAAATCTGAAAATAAGAATGTAATGGAAAACATCATTTCCCCGTCCTCGGTTGTACCAGTGGTTACCCCCTTCCCTTTTCCTCCTATAACAACTGTTACTAATCACATTTGTCAACCAGTTGGCTTTAACAGGGATGCAGCTGGAGCTATTAGCTCGATACCTTTGGGAAAGGAGTACAACCCTCCAGGACAAGTAAATCCAACTCTCAATCCGTTGGCGACATCCTTTGCGGGAGTAGTCACACGAGGCATATCGCTAAAAGAAACTAAGGAGGAAAGTATTGACACTCTTTGGCTAGAGTTTTCCCCCCTTTTTGATGC
Source organism: Lissotriton vulgaris (assembly GCF_964263255.1). NCBI lineage: Eukaryota > Metazoa > Chordata > Amphibia > Caudata > Salamandridae > Lissotriton > Lissotriton vulgaris. Next base: position 429,963,285 of record NC_141698.1, on the reverse strand, counting down.
TGAGTGCACCCTGAATAGATCTCTTCTTCTCAAATACTTCCAAGAATCGGCAAACTTGACATTAATACAATCAGCTGATTTAGACAAGGTATAAATATTAAAGACTGAGATAGGGATGATAACGAGGGTGAAGTTCCAGTCTAAACTAGTAGCAAATTTAATCTTGCAACGATTTTAGACTATGTAATAGTGGGAATTCACTCTTTTGAGCTACTGAAGGATCTCAGCATTATTGAAACCCCACTAAGTGACCACAAAATACTCTTTATTTCTGTGAATGTAAACCCTCCTAAATGCGACCAGTGGTCTTTTAATAGTGAGTGGGTAAACTTTGGTGCTAAGTCAGGAAGGTGTCATTGGAACGCAAGAGCACAACGCGAATTGGAGAGAATGCTCGATGTAGAAATAAACGATTTTCCTTCCTGGTATGGTTTGGAAATAGAAAACTTCTCTCTGTTTATGAAGGCAGTAATAGCAGTTGCTAAAAACTCTAATAAGAAAAAGCCTGTTAGAATACCACCAAGTCCCTTGAGATTGCTTAATATAGAAATCAACAAATTAGTAAGGGCTCAATTTTTAGTCAAGTCTGTTGATGTAGGACAAACAATATCATTGCTAAAAAGAAAAAGGAGAAGGTTATTGAACACAATTCGTAAAGAAAAAGAGGATGCCATTTGGATAAAACTAAGAGAAGCCTCTTTTAATGGTGAAATGAGGCAGTTTTGGTCCCTTATAGGCGAGGGGTGCGGATTGAGAACAAGACCACTCCGCATCCCAATTGAAGAACAAATATGGGTGGACTTTGTTTCTACCCTCTATGCCACTAACAGTTCTGTGGCCCTACAAGCATGCCCTAAGGAGGATAGTTTGCCCCTGGTACTCTTCTCAGAAAAAGACATAGACCTAGCTATTAGAGAAATGCGGCTCTCTGGGGCAATGGGCCCTGATGAATTACCTATTTCCATACTAAAGCAAAGTAGGGCTAAATGGAGTAAATTACTCTGTCCCGTGTTCAATATTTGTCTTTTGAGAGGCAAGGTTTTACCATCCTGGAAGGGAAGTATCCTGGTTCCACTCTTTAAGAAGGGTGATCCTGCGTGTGCTCAACCCAGACCCTTGTGCGCAGCTAGTATTAAACCTAATCTGCGAGCCATGTTTGGTATAACTCAATCCCTCACTCGTGGAATTTGAGCATACGGTGTGTTTTGCGCATCTAATTTATAGGAATACTTGAGTAAAAATCCTTTCGGGACGGCAGAGCCGTTCTTTGAAGTATTGACAGCTATCAGCATGTCTCCGTCCATCCTCATGCTAGAACAAGTGATTGCAGCAACGGCAGCAGTTTGCACTGTCGCCTTGGTGACTTCATCAGCCAGTGAATTCCCTTCAAAATGTACACTGACACGCTGATGAATCAAGGTGTGAATAATTTGAGCCAGTGGCAGGCCTGCTTGCAGCTTTGCCACTTGTTCCCATAACAATTTATGTTTAATTGTGCAACTCTTGGAATCTCTAAACCCATTCTGGACCCAATAATGAAGATATTCATTATAAGACTGCACATAGTAAAATGAATTGCACACTATCAGTGTGGGGTATTCCCGATCCGTATACTGTAGTGCTAGTATCAGGGCTTTCAGTTGTGCCAACTGTGCTGTACAATCTACCAGAGATTGTGTAGTCATATTGTTGGGATGAAACTTACCGTCTCGCATACGTCCCTTCACTATAGCACATGCTGCACTATACTGTTGTTTACTTCCTATGGCAGGCTGAGCAGAACCATCAGTATAAATGATGTATTCATATTTTTCTAGAGGCAAAATGTCATTAGTGAGAGGGTATTCTTTTTCGTACTGCAGGAACGCTTGTGTTTTTAATGTAGAATCGTATTTGTAATCTACATCTATAGCGTGAGAGAATTTGCCCATTGTATCCACTGTAGACATAGTGCTTTCACATTTGGAATGCTCGCTTTGGTAACCGCTTCCAAAGTCGGTACCGGGGTTACAACAATAATGCGTTTCCCCTGTGCTAGTGCTCTTTCTTTTACTAATGCAGTCTGTACTGCGGTCAAACTTTTTCTGTGGCCGCAAATCTCATTTCAGTATTTGTGTATAAATGTGACTGTCTCACCTTCATTGACAGTGATGTATGTATATCCTGATAAACCCAGGACCACCCGGATCACCAAGTTGGTGGTATTTACACGTGTGTGCAAATGTTTGGATGCTATCATGTCAGCCTGAACGGAACATAGTGTATCTGTGTGTTCCTGTCCACTGACGTGCTGTGAAATCAGGCCTTATTAAGTCGTAGAAAGCTATTTCTGCATAATCTAGAATATATGTTCTACCAAAATGTAGAAATCCTAAAATGGATTGTAAACCCTTCAAAGTCTTTGGAGGTTGGAGCAGCGCACACCTTCCTAAAAAGTTGGCTGCCAGGCAATTGTCTTCACTTGATAGCTCATATCCCAAAAATAGGACATTGAGATGGGCAATTTTTGATTTTTGGAAATAAATTTGTAGCCCAAGTTGGCGAAACACACAATTATGTTGTCCACCCTGTTCAAGTAATTAATTGTCCGTCAGATAGATGTCATCTACATAGGACACAGCCTCCTCGTCACATGTTTGTAATAATTCCAACACTCTTGCTGAGAATAGCCCCGGGCTGTTCACATATACCTGGGGCAAACGACGGAAGTGACGCTGAGTGCTGAGGGCAGAAAATGCTGTCAAATATCTGCTATCTGGAGATATATTTTGGCAGAAGAATCTATTCGAGATATCTAATGTTGTTTTGTATTTCTTCCGCACAATGTTATTCATTAATGCAGCACTATGTGCGTTTTGAACTGCAAATGTTCATGCGCATGTGTTTAAATGTCGGTAATCTAAAACTACACAATATGTGTTGTCAAGTTCCATTACTGGAAACAAAGGTTTATTCATCGGGGAGGTGCAAGTCTCAATTACACCCTGTCATTCATGTTGGTCTAAGATTTCTTTGACCTGTCTTTTTACATCATTTTTAATAGGGTACTGTCTCTGTGGATTTGGAGGTAGACTCCACGTCCAACCCTACATGGTTGCGGTATAATGCTGGAGCTAGCACTAGCACCCACTCCTGTGCGTATGAATGTTTTAAAGATTCTGGAACGAGGTCGGAGCAAGCAGGCAAAATGACGCTTTATCCTTTTGGACAATCCATGACAAACTCTGGCAGCCAATCTTTTTCTGCTAGCAGTATGTCTTATCCATATATTAAGTTCTCCCAAAAGAGACCTTTAACTTTTTCTTGAGATGTCCCCCTCTATTTGGAGAGTAATATTGTGTAATCGATGTGGGACACTAACTCTTGTATTAGGCGTTTCTTCCGTGATATGTTCATTCAGTACTGCTGTCACTAGAAAATCCTTCAGGTTCTGATGGGCTATTGTTACTTCTGCTGTGCTGTCTAGCATCGTTGGAGTTCATTAACCGATCAGAAGCTGAGTCCTCAGTATCCTGATCATTTCTAATTTTCAAGCCAGCTACTTTCTTCTTTTTTAAATGAGGGTTTGCTTTAGGTTGCTCTTCCTGTTTGATAATATAATCTGAATTTTGATGTGTTTCTCTTTTTGTCTTTGGTCGATCTTCAGTATTTTGTTCTGATCGCCCGTCCCTCTCCAAGTTTTTTGTTGAACCCAGGAAGGAACGAGAGGAACATGTATCAGTTTCCTGATACCTGTCAGGTTTCCTAATATAATCACTACTCCTAAGGTTATACTTCTTTTCAGTTTTCAGAGGACTCCCGTTGGAGAGACCCACCCCTTAATCGTGAATTCTTTTCTGTATTGTTATTTTTATATTGTTTGTTCTCCCATTTCTTTTTTGAAGAAGCAGGTGTTTGCTTCCAATTGTCCTTGTTGGGACTACTCTCCATTTGTGGCTTCCCTGCTTTGGTTCCCAAATGATCTCTACCTAATGCAGCATAGGTCTATTCAATAACTTTTGGCAATTCTTGCTCCTTATATATAGAATCCATTTCCCCTAGGCAGCAGTGTATGGCCACTGCTTATGCCTCCCTCTGTATGTTGCTCAGCATGATTGCAGAGACTTGGGCAAAATTACCCATCAGTTTCCTCCCCAAGTACAGGGCAGGTCCTGCCCCTTTCTCATTCTGTATCTGTTTCAATACATCAGGAATAACCACCATGGAAGGGGTACTGTGTATTCTGATGTAAACAGCAGCAAAGATTGTTCCCCAAGTGGAACAATCATCGATCGAGGGAACCATCCCCATTGACAAGCAAATGGTTAGCATTCTATGATTTCCTGCAGACTCGTAAAGTGGAATACTGCTTCCAGCTGAGCAATTTTTTGTTCAATCCAGAACTGAATTTGCTCCCATTTGGAAGGAATTGTCCCTATTACTGATTTCAGTGTCTGTGGGTTAATGGTGGGTGTGGTCTGATGTGGACCAACTGGAGCATTTCTCGCAGGTTGGACTGTTAATGTTCGCATGACAAACTGGACAGTGTGTCTGTATAGCCTGACTATGTCTTTGCATATTGTATGGACTTCATCCTCTGGTAGTGTATCTATCTCTGGATGTGGAGTGTAAGTCGCTAAGACCGGCCAGGTCGCTCCTTCTATGCTGAGCGGACCGAGTCTTATGAGAGATGTTGTATGAGGGAGGGCGCCTTTAAACCAGTTTCTGTGTTGCTGGTAAGATAACGGGACTTCAATGTCTTCGTATGGAATGTATTCTTCTGGTGGTTCAACTACAATATATGTGTGGAACAATTTAGTCTGTCGATCTGTAGGAGGGAACTGAACCCAGGAATAGAATACCTCTGATCTGAACACCTTGTGTGCCTCAATCACGAAGTTGACGGAGCCACCAGTTGCTGGTACACCGTGTTCTAACAATTTTATAATTACTGCATGTCTGCAGTTTTCTGTGATGTTAAGAGTATTTGCAAATTCGTCTTCCCCCGAGCCCAAACCACCACTCGTGGACTCAGTCATTCTCAGAAGGAGAAGAAAAAGTTTTAGTGACTAAGGATTTTGCACAATGTGGGGAACTTTTATCTTTACAAGTTTGTTTAAACCGTCAGCCAATACACCAAGTTTATCTGCTCGAGAAAGCATGACTGACCTACTTAGATTTTAACTGCTAATATAAGAACCAAACCAACATTGTCAGTGCCATGTTATTTAGTTCCTAGGAATCCCTAGGACCTGTGCTTTTTGGATGACCTAAACTGAGGGCTTGGTGTCCAAACTGCTTCCGGAAATCCCCACAGGTTATTCCAGCCATTAGATCAGCTAGCTCTACAGTGCCACTACCACCCCCTGTATCTTATAGTGGTGTAGGTAGTTTCTGGCAACCATTGAACATGATAACCCCGATTCCCAGGGATTGTGGAAAATAGTACAGTACTTTTCACACAGACACTTGTGCTTGCTTATGCTCAGAAAATACACAGGATGGCGATTACGGCATTTCAATAAGTATTTGTTGGCCCAGCGTCAGTCTTGTGTAAAACATATTTGCTGCGACAATTAGGAGACAGAAGCATATGAAAGAGATTGCAAGTACCAATATAGTAAATAGTAGATACATTTCTACCATAGTGCTAATAAGATGAACATAAGCAGCTCAGATAAAAACAGTAGCACTTGAATATTCCTAAAATGGGCGCCCTAAGTAATTTGCCTAAATGTACATAGCCTAGATCTGTATATGTGCAAAAACCACAGTTGATGGACAGAATGCAGAACAATGTCATACATTCACCCCAGTACAGAGATCTGGGCCTAAATCCATTGTTTTTTTGCACTCCACACCACCCCAGTTCAGACATGGCCATATGCAAATCAGCCTTGACCCTGTGGCTCATGGGAACAGTCCAGCCCGAACTGCCAAGCCATGTCTTTCCTGGACCGGAATCAAACATCCTAGGACCGGTTTCGGGCTATCAGCCGTCTTCAGACAGGATAGCTTGACTCCAGTGGTGTGGAGAGCATGGGACTCACGTCTGAGCATACCCATTCCACTTGGGGGGACAAATGCAAAAACCACAGTTGATGGACAGAATGCAGAACAATGTCATACGTTCACCCCAGTACAGAGATCTGGGCCTAAATCCATCGTTTTTTTCCTCTCCACACCCCCCCAGTTCAGAAAAGCAATATGCAAATCAGTCTTGACCCTGTGCCTCATGGGAACAATCCAACCCGAACTGCCAAGCCATGTCTTTCCTGGACCGGAATCAAGCATCCTAGGACCGGTTTCTGGCTATCAGCCATCTTCAGCCAGGATAGCTTGACTCCAGTGGTGAGGAGAGCAAGGGACTCACGTCTGAGCATACCCATCCCACTCGGGGTGATAAATGCAAAAACCACAGTTGATGGACAGAATGCAGAACAATGTCATTAATTCACCCCAGTACAGAGATCTGGGCCTAAATCCATCGATTTTTTGCACTCTACACCACCCCAGTTCAGACATGGCCATATGCAAATCAGCCTTGACCCTGTGCCTCATGAAAACAGTCCAGCCTGAACTGCCAAGCCATGTCTTTCCTGGACCGGAATCAAGCATCCTAGGACCGGTTTCTGGCTATCAGCCATCTTCAGTCAGGATAGCTTGACTCCAGTTGTGTGGAGAGCATGGGACTCACGTCTGAGCAAACCCATCGCACTCGGGGTGACAAATGCAAAAACCACAGTTGATGGACAGAATGCCCAGATCTCTGTACTGGGGTGAATGTATGACATTGTTCTGCATTCTGTCCATCAATTGTTGATTTGCATAGATCTGTGTACTGGGGTGAATGTATGACATTGTTTTGCATTCTGTCCATCAATTGTTGTTTTGCATAGATCTGTATATGTAGCATGTATATGTGTGCAGCCAAGAAACCCCTAGGGAATAACCAGCCTCCTCACCTGTTGGTTGAGAATGATAGCCTCCATCTCTGCTTCGAGGATGACACCTCGCAAGGCATAGACTGTTGCGTGTCAAAGATTCAGCATGCAGGACCTCGTGTCAGCTTGGAAGGAATTCTCCTCTAATGTGCAGGGGTAAAATAAGGGTCTTATATACTAGAGGGGTTTCTCCAGGGTTTCTTCTAGAATCGATACATTTTGAAAACAATCAGAAATGTTTTGAAAACAATCAGAAGTGTTTTTCCAAACAAAAGCGATCAAGCACCTAGGGCTGTTGGCCAAGGATGAAAATAAGCGGTGACCCTTATACAGATTAATTATGCCTTGCCTTAGGACATGTTTATGTATGTCAGGTACAGGGATTAGGATAGAGTACTAAGAGCTGGTGTCGAAGAGACAGGAGCAAGCTACTAGGCAAAAGGTCACCTGTATCAGAACCGTTATTGTCGTGTGGATGGCACAATGTGTGTGAAAATGGGGCATACATGACAGGACTATTCTAAAGGACATGGCCAGTTATGTAGAAGACATTGACCTGTTAGAGAGCCTTCCCTATGCTCTGCCCAGATTTTGATCAGATCTTGTTCCCAGTAGTTTCTAATTAATAACAACGTATCGCCTTTAGTGACTTCGTCAGGGATGGTCCACGTTCTCTAGGTTGTGCAATTCAAACAGGTCATGTCAAAATAACTTTATTCAAATAAAATCACATAAATGAAAACATCATCAACCATAAAATTTCATAATAATTAAGATTACACAGTAAAACATATTTAATTCCTATTTGTTTGCTATAGTTAATAACACTTTCTAATGGCCATTGCAACTTTAATAAAATTTCTGGTCGCACTACAACTAGCAGGAGTGGCCAATGATTGCATATATTGGAACCCATCAACATATGTACAAGGCCAGATATCCCTTAAATGGTGGTGCTAACATTTTCCCCCTTGGTTCCTTGTAAAGCGAGCAAAATAGGATGAAGTGCAACGTGCTCTGGGTTGCCATATTGTCACAAGGCCAAGAAATACGGTTGTCGGCCCACCCAGATTGTCTTGGAAATGCCACTAGAAATCGTGTCTTTACATTAATGGAAAAAGTTCAATAAAATTGCTGTGGCGTGCGTGTGGCGTACAGTTGCACATAAATAATATGCCTCTTTTATGGTGGCCTTAGCGTTTTTGTGCATACTCGTCGAATTGTCAAAGTACTCTCCCTAAGCCAATTTCTCAAAAAGCCTTTCCCTCACAAATCGAACCAAGGGGATCGAGAGTGCATTGTCCAAGTTGATGTAATCTTCAATCACCTCCCTAGAGAACAATAATTCCTCCGACAACCAGATTTTAGCCCATAAGAGCAATGGGGCAATATCAATACAATCCTCTACATATTCCATCTCCAATTCCCGGTGACAAAAAGTGTGGGGGCACTATTGGGGGTCATAGGATAGCTTTTATATAAACTAATTTTCCATAATTTGTAGATGGGGACTTTTATGGTGGCCCCAAACCCCTGCCCCGTAAGACGCAACAGATAAACATTTTGCTTTGTATAGAGTAACTAACTCAGTCACTGGCTTGTGGCGTAGCTTGCAGGCAAAGCGGAAAAGCCCCTCCACAACCCTGCTTGTCTGCTGAGCTCTTGCAATGGCAAGTGGTTCCCACTTCATCCATTGTTAAAAACGTTCCCTAAATAAGTAGCATTTTTCACCTTCTCAACATTCTTGCCCCTTACAAATAAAATTTCTGGTTTTAGTTATGTTTGTCCACACACCATAACATAAGATTTTGTCAACTTAACCTTAGGTTAAGGGCCGACATAAAATCTGTGAAGGTATCAAGTAATTTTTGTAGGCTGTTGGCCGTCAGAGCCATAAGCACGGTGTCATCCGCATAAAGAGAATAGCATGACTGGTGTCCCCCCAATAATGGAGAAATCAATTTTCTTTCCTAGTAAAAAGGCCTCCAAGCCATTAGTATAAATCAGAAAAAGAAAATGAGCTAAAATGCACCCCTGCTGAATGCCTTCTATGGAATAGATTAGCTTGATCTTTTCCCCCTGTGAGCCATATCTTATTGCCACGGTGGTGTTAGCATGAAGTCTTCTCAGAAGGGTAATCAGTGCTTCCTCTATGCCAATGTCTCCGATTAGCCCCCACAATTTCACCAGGTTAATGGTATCAAAAGCACTGGACAAGTCCATGAAGGCCAGGTGGATAGAACCCCTCCTGGCCTTCATGTACTAATTGAGTCACTGCTTTGTGCTACCCAACCGCCTCCTGAAACCGTATTGGGTTATTGAAATGACCCTCTTGATACTTGCCCAAGCCTCAAATCGAGCAAGAACAACCCTCCCCAACACCTTAGCAGTAGCGTTGATTAGGGTAATTGGCCTATAACAGGTTGAGTCAAAGTCAAAGATAGCTTTATTCGATTTTAGTGTAAAACCATAAAAGCAACACATAAAAAGTACATACATTCAATTAAAAGAGACTCACTTTATACATTATAAAATACATTCAAGTATAGTTATTTCATGCCGGGATTTCATCTAGGGGCATTTCTATACAACAGTTAACATGATTATCATACTATAATATAAAATTGAGAGTTCATTAACGTTCAAGTCCTGGTTGTAGTTAGTCCATTGTAGATCTGCATCTAGTTACAAATTTCAAGTACTTTGATACAGCAGTAATGGTTATTTCATCAGGTAATGTAAGTAATTTAAATAAAGCGATTCTGCACTGTCTCAATTTCCAGGACTTCAAAAAAGGTAATAAAAATGCCTTCCGCCCCCATGAATAATATTTACAAAACAAAGCGCAGTGAATTGAAGATTGTGTGGAGGAGTCACCACACGGGCATTTGATTAAGTTGTTCGACCAATCGTTTGAGTTAGGGAAAGTTACCATCCTAAAAAAGATACCTGTTCTCAGGCGAGCTAGGAGCATTCTGTTATAGCTTGTCTGGTCGGGGGATAAATAAAGCTGTATGCCAGGGCCCTGCAGCAAAGATTGATGTTGGATGACAGAAACCTTCAGCCCCTCGACACGCCAACGTTGGTCTTCCAAGAAGGCAAGGCAAGATTCCTTTAAAGCTTTTCTTGAAATTGAAGACAGTAATGATGGTTTATTATAAAAATCTGGGCAGCCTTTGTTCATAAAGAAGTTCTGTACAAAGGAAAGCCACTGAATCTGTTTGGACCCCTCGAATTTTATGCAATCAGTAATAATCGCCCTGTTAAAAGCGGTTTCGGTTGAGGTCCATATCTTGTGCCATAACAGCACAGGGCTTATCTTAATTAGATCTGAGATATAGACTAGGGCCAGCTCCTTGTGGCAGACATAACTGGAGGTAGATTTGGGGACAGCTAGCAGATACCGAAGGAAAGCATTTTCCTTTACTTGGATTTCACGGCAATCTGCTAGTCCCCAAATACCAGCTCCATATGTAGCAGTGGATACGTATTTGGCCCTATATATATCGAGCAAAACGCGTACAGGCCTGCCCCCTAGTTTATTGGCGAACTGTCTAAGTGCACCAATGGCGCGTGAGAAAGCTAACGTCCTGGTCGTAATAGCTGTAGTCCAAGTTCCACTTTTGTTAAAAACGATCCCAAGATATGAAAAAGTGTTGGTTACACCTATCTTTGACTTTTCTAAAAAGGTATGGCAAGTGATCTTAACCTGTGATGAACAACACATAGTAAAGGTTTTCCCAATGTTGATCTTAAGTCCCCTGTCTCCCATATATACTGAGAAGCAAGTTAACGCCTTCTGTAGGCCGACTTGGGTTCTAGACATTATAACCGCATCATCGGCATACAGTAAAATAGGCACTGCTTCTCCATCAATTTGAGGGTAGTCCACCTCTATTTTAAGTAAATAGTCTGCCACACTATTAATATACAAATTGAAGAGGAATGGTGCCAAGATGCAGCCCTGGCGAACGCCCTTCAAAATTGGGAATTTGGACGTACATTCACCTTTCTTGCCATAACGGACCTTTGCCCCCGCACCTCGATATAACTCTTTAAGGAAATTAAGGATGTTAAGATCAATGCCAAGGTCTACTAGGGTGTCCTACAGGATATCATGACTCAGGCAGTCGAAAGCTGAACTGAGGTCTACAAACGTCATGAACAGATTCCCCTTCTTTGCCACCGTATATTTACCTATTAGCAAGGCCAAATTTAGGCCTTGTTCAACGGTGCCTAACCCTGATCTGAAGCCATACTGATATTTAGAGAGAATGTTTTCATCCTCAGCCCATGTCTGCAGTCTATTTAATATAATTCTACCTGCGAGCTTCATCAAAGAGTCGAGGAGTAAGATGGGCCTATAGCATTTAGGGTCATTTTGATCGCCCTTTTTAAATATAGGCACTACAATTGCTTCCTGCCACGTTGTTGGAAAGCCTTTAATGTTGCAGCTATTAAGCACATTGGTCAGAAGCGGTGCCCACAGGGTGACTTGGTCCTTAAAAATGTCTATTGGGATCCCATCTGGTCCTGGGGCTTTACTATTAGTGCTTTCTGCTTATGCTAATTCCACCTCTTGTAAGAAAAAGACTACATCTGGCGGGAGGAAGTCTGTAGAAACAGGCTCTGTTGTTATCAGCTGGTCAGGGGTTGAACTTTTTAATCTAATCAGGTCATCTTTCTTGTATAGCTCAGTAAAGTGTTCAACCCAGACATCTTCCTCTATGGCTATCTCTACCTGATCAGAGTTCCTTTCAACAAAGAAGGGGGCATTGACTGCTTTCCAGAAAGCGGTATTATCTTTTAGAGTACATGCCTTTAGTAAGGCTCCCTAGGCTGCCTTCTTCAAGTCCTTTCTCCGTTTCTGTAGGGTGAATTTATAAGATGCCCTGGCTAATCTAATATCTAAAATGTTTTTGGGTTCCTTTTTTAAGGTTTCGATTAGATGAGAGTGTGCTTTACTACATTCAGAATTGAACCAACCATTAACCTTGCGCCTATCCCCTTCTCGTGAGGTGCCTGTCAATTTACTGTTAATATGGGCAGAGATCTTATGAAATGCTTTGATAACCTCGGTTGGGTTGGGATTTTCCTCAAGGCAAGTCATAAAATCCTCTAGCTGACCTTCAACTAGGTTCTGCAGGAAATTTGTAGGGTTTACCTTGTTCCATTTAATTACGTATCCGTTTGTTCTAGTCAAAGAAATTCAGTGGGAGTACAGATTTTCAGCTACATTAGATGTTTGTCTGCCGCGCGGCTCAGTGTCAAAAGTTGAACTGATAGGAAAATGATCACTGAGCGCAAGATCCTTTGTTTTAAATGAGAGGACGCTACGATGGTAACTTATAGAAACCAACGTAAAGTCAATAACTGACCGTAGTCCCCGCCCCGAGAAGGTAGATTGGAAATTAGCCTGTGGGTTGCAAAGTTTATTTACAAAACCTAAGTCCCACTCGAATAGTAGGTTATTAAACAGATTCCCGAGCATTGAATGCTCAAAGTGGGTACAAGGGTCCCCCTTAAGGTTCACCATGCCGCATTTCTCTGTATCGCTATAGGGGCATAAGTGGCAATTAAAGTCACCAGTCACTTTGATACATCTTTCCTTCTGTTCAGGTCCCGAACCTCTGCGGAAGGCATCATTTAGTTCTTCTAAAACCCTGTTTTGATCTGTTTTTGGGATGTTATTATACAGGTTAATGAGAATTAAAGACTGATTTTCTCCCATTTTAAGTGAGAGTACCTGATAGAAGTTAGATCCCCCCATATTTAGCATTCATATTAACTTTGTTAGATATAAAAGTGTGGAGACCGCCAGAGAATGGGCAACTACTAGTCCACTGCGCTGCTGAAAAGAAAGTGCGGTAGCCGTCGAGGTGTATCTCGGACTTCTCCCAACATTCCTGAAGGCAAATTATGTCAAACCTATCTATGAATGCCAGGAAGATAGGGTCCTTTGCCTTGTTTGACAGACCCGCTATGTTCCAGAATAATTTCATTTTTTTCATTTTGGACATTTATAAAGCGCTTGGAAGTACGCCCACCGGCGTGTCCCCGCGCTGTGATAAGTGAGAAGCAGAGGTTCCACCCACCCTCCCCGCCGACTACCTGCTAAACAGAATGGTCTTGAGTTTTTTTTCTGAAAATCAATTCTGATGGCTCCAAACGCAGGCTTGACGGAAGAGCATTCCAGTGTTTGGCCGCCAGATGCCTAAAAGATCTACCCCCCATGCGGGCTTTCCTTACTCTTGGTATCGTTAAGAGCCCTGTGCAGGAGGATCGAAGGCTACGTGTGGGTTCATACACGGTCACCAAGTTCCTGAGCAACGCAGGAGCCTTGCCATTCACAATACGATGGCATGTGGAGAGAGTTTTAAATTCAACCCGACTGGCAACTGGAAGCCAGTGAAGTGCGTGGAGCGCGGGTTTGGAGGGGGATCTCCTGGGGAGCCTCAACACCAAACGGGCAGCCGCATTTTGCAGCACCTAAAGTCGCCCGATGGCCCTGCTGGAGGCACCCAGATATAATAGGTTGCCATAATCGAGGCGGGAAGTCACCAGGGCATGCACCAATGTTCTGCGGGCCGCAAGGGGGAGAAGATCTAACACCTTTTTTAAGGTCCTCAGGACGCCGACGCATACCCCAGCCACACGGCCCACATGAGTATCAAAGGTCAGGCCAGAGTCCAGCCAGACCCCTAAGTTCCTTGCCTCCTGGCAAGGAGCTGGCGCCTTGCCCAAGCAAGAAGGCCACCATGCCGACGACCAGGCATCCGGAGTCCCACCCACAATCAGTACCTCGGTCTTGCTACCGTTTAACTTTAAACAGTTGGCGGACATCCAGGCTGCAAGATCTTTCATGCAGTTCCTGAAGTTGTCCGCCGCAAGATCCGGGGTACGTGAGAGGGAGATGGCCAGCTGCGTGTCGTCGGCATAGGACACAACACGCAGCCCGTATTTCTCCACTATTCCCGCCAAAGGGGCAACATAGAGATTAAACAAGGTGGGGCTCAGGGAGGAGCCCTGAGGCACTCCCTGGCCCAACCCGATCTCTCTAGAGTAGCAATCGCCCAGATGGACCTGAAAGCGTCTGTCAGATAGAAAAGATCCAAGCCAACCCAGCGCTGCACCTGAAAAGGCCCAACCTGCCCCTTTGATCATTAGAGAAGGTCCCTGTGGGTAGTACAATGTCATCATAGGTATGACTTAGCTGGGGTGTGGGGATTATACTATCTCTAACATCCCTCACTATCTCGCTAGTTGACCTCCGTCGGGCTCGCACGCTGCTTTCACCACCATCTAAATGTAAAGTCTCTGGGATTCCGGACCTAATTAACCCCTTACCTGTGGGGTATTGGGGCATAGCAACTTTATCGTTATCCTTTAACGAGTAATTTTTGGCTTACTATTGGGCGTCTGTTTAAGTCTCCTATTAGGCTTACTGTGTCCCTCCCAGCAGCTATTCAAGGGTTCCAAAGTCAATGGCAGTCAGTCTACCATCTCCAGGCAACTGTACCTGTTGGCAATCGGGATACCTCTCCATATGTCCCTGGGAATAAAATCCCTATCAAAGTTTCCACCCCATTCACCCCAATCACCACCCCAATCTCGATGGCCTACTGTTCGCCAGTTTCCCTCATAAGCAGGGCCCGATCGACTCCTGAAGGGGTAGAAAAAGGAGAATCGTTTGGTTTCAATGCCTTCGTTACTACCCTGCATTCCCCATGAGCAAATATGGTCAGCCGTGCGGGGATCCTCAAAATTTACCAGGATGGAGTTGCCCTGAATTGTTTTCCTCTCGTACCCTACCCAAGGCACCCTACGGACCGTTAGAATCTTACTAGACCGATTTGGAGGAAGTGGTCTGTTTTTATTGAGCCAGTATTGAACCTTATTCTTTAATGACCAGCTCAGTTCCTCTATATGATCTACCAATTCCGGAATCCCCGTCATAACCACCACATAAGGGCTTGCCTCAGGGGGCAGATTAACAGCGAGTCTACTGCTCCCCTGTTCCATTCCCTTGTGGGGGGGCAGAGTGGGAGCCCTAAAAGCTTTGTCTTCCTGTCTGAGTTGGACACTGGGATTTTTAGATTTTTCTAACGTTCTCCTCTCTGGGGCTGTAGGGGTGTTCGGTTATGCAGTTACCACTGGAGCAGGTGTTTTTTTGGCTGGAGGGCCTACGAGTTTATTATTATTTGATTTATTAGATTTGCTAGCCCCAGCTTTAGGAACCATGTGGTTCGATGGATTTTTGGGGACAACACTCAATTTAGCTAACTGTTTTTCTATGTTTTCCAATCTAATCAGTATCGGGGAAAAATTAGTTTTGAAAAGCTCCCCCATTCTTGTCAGGAGTAGCCCGTCGGCTTCTTCATCGTTAGTATCTCCAGCTAGAATGGCGGAGTCCTCAACGTTATTTAAATTTTGGGCCCCAGTTATCACGTCTGCGTATGATTGTCTGAGCCCTCTATGTGAGTGTTTTAATATTAGTCGTTACTTTCGGAATGGCGCCCTTCCTCCTTCCCCTAGGCTGTCTTCTATTACAGTCATCTGGTGTTAGATTCAAGACCAGTTCAGGGGACTTTTCCAGTGCCAGGCTTAGTTGTGAGTCAGTTAGAAATTGAGATGCTGAGAGGTCTACCACATTAGGGACACTGTGTACATCAGCACGTACTTCCGAAGAGCCTACTTTCCTGGCCTGCTCAGGGGTTTTAGCAGATGCAAGGAGTCCCAAGGACGATCTTTTTGCTAGCCCTAAATCCTAGGACACTCTGCGTTCCATGAGAGAAATCCCTTGGTCTATGACCGAATTTGCCCTTAAGATAAAATTATCTAGTGGGGCAATTAACGTTCCCCCTCCCGCAGCTGTTTTGCTCCGACTTCCTCGAGTAGTCATAATGATATATTAAACACTATATACAAACATACAACAGAGCTGTCAATAAATTAATAGTTCAAATAGATAGTTTCAGAGGGTCGTACATACATGCAAATCTCACACTTACAAAGCTTAGAGGTGGGGCCCGGTCCGGTCTCTATCGCCCTCTAACGGGCTCAAACGGGCCCGCCCTTGGCCTGGGCTTCGCCCGGTGCCCGCCCGTGCGCGTCCCGCATGCACGGGTAAGTCTGGGTCTGAGTAGGAGGGGTGGAGGGTGGGGGCGGGAAGAGGACCAGCTGCGGCAGATCAGGCGGCACTGCAAGCTGGTCCTCGCAGTCCCGCTTTCAGCCTAGTTGACAATGTTCTGGTCAGAGGTTCGGCGCTGCTCCGTGAATAACTGATAAGAACAGCACTCCCTCCCTGGGATGGGCACGAGTGGCATCCACGAAGCGGGGGCCGCGAGGAGTAGGTGTAAATCCACAGACAGTCAAAAGGTTCCTTCTGTGATAAAAGGGCAGGGCTTCAGCAACTCTCCCTCGCCCCAAACAGCAACAGATCTCCAGAGTCCAGCCCATAATTTAAGCTACAGGGTGGGGGCGGGAAGAGGACCAGCTGCGGCAGATCACGCCGCACTGCACGCTGGTCCTCGCAGTCCCGCTTTCAGCCTAGTTGACAATGTTCTGGTCAGAGGTTCGGCGCTGCTACGTGAATAACTGATAAGAACAGCACTCCCTCCCTGGGATGGGCACGATCTGAACACGAGCGACCCCGCTAAGCTGGGGCCGTGAGGAGTAGGTGTAAATCCACAGACAGTCAAAAGGTTCCTTCCGTGATAAAAGGTCAGGGCTTCAGCAACTCTCCCTCGCCCCAAACAGCAACAGATCTCCAGAGTCCAGCCCACAATTTAAGCTACAGGGTGGGGGCGGGAAGAGGACCAGCTGCGGCAGATCACGCCGCACTGCACGCTGGTCCTCGCAGTCCCGCTTTCAGCCTAGTTGACAATGTTCTGGTCCGAGGTTCGGCGCTGCTCCGTGAATAAATGATAAGAACAGCACTCCCTCCCTTGGATGGGCAGGAGCTGGGCAGGAGCTGGGCAGGAGCTGGGCACGAGCGACCCCGCGAAGCGGGGGCCGCGAGGAGTAGGTGCAAATCCACAGACAGTCAAAAGGTTCCTTCCGTGATAAAAGGGCAGGGCTTCAGCAACTCTCCCTCGCCCCAAACTGCAACAGGCGGAGTCATTTCTATTGCCCTTTTTATACAACAGTACAACAATGGCCTCCTTCCATGATGCCTGGATGGGGCCAATCACAACAGATTTGAAGACATTAGTCAACAGGAGTGCCCAGAGGTTGATATTCTTTTTGAACAAATCTAATGGGACCCCATCTGGTCCTGGGGCTTTCACGTAAATTCCTTTTGCTGAGGCGTCATCAACCTCTGCCACTGTGAGCGAAGCACTAAGATGAGAGGCCAAGGTTAAATCCACAGGCAGATCCTCATTACTCACTAATCAATCCAAGCAATTTGGGTTAAAAATGGCCGAGAAGTGGGATTCCAGATGTTGCCCAGAATCAATGAATCCATTTTTTTCACCTCCTCTGTGAATTGTCTATGGTTAATAATATCTCAGAAACTTTTACTGTCTTTGAGGGCACTAGCTTTCTTCAAGTCATCCCAGGCTAAACGCTTCAACTCCTCTTTCCTTTTGTTAACAGTACTTTTATATAATCGTCTAGCACATTTAATTTGGGTTCTATTACAAGGGCTGGCCGTAAGGGCAATTTTTAAATTCTTGTGGGCTCTAGAGCATTCAGCATTAAACCACTGTGCCTCTTGAGGCTCCTTTATTCTAACAGGGCGGGTTAATCTATTAGCTACGTCTGCTTATATTCTTTCAAAATCTTGGACAATTTTGACTGAGCGGGAACCTTGTTGAAGGCGCCTCATTACCAGATCATACTTTGCTTTAACTGTTTCAGCCTCAAATTGGGTAGGATTTCTCTTGCCCCAATTTAATCTTACCCCTTTATTTGGGTTATAGTGAATAAGGCGACCATCACCCATCCCTGCCTGAGCTGTTATACTGAGAAAAACAGTGAGTAGGTTGTGGTCGCTAGAAGAATTGGGTACCACCTCGAAGTCCATGAAAAACGATGAGAACTCCCTAGAAATAAACATAAAAGCAATACAACTTTCCCTGCCACCACCAACAAAAGTGGGACACTGGGCTGAGGAACTGATAATCAAACTATCCAGGTCCTCAATAATAATGGAATTTAATACCTCACCCTGCGGTGTATGGATAAAATGTGCCAGAGGTTGACCTTCTGCAACCAAGAGGCCACAAACTCGTTCAGTGCTATGCACACAAGAGGTCAAATTATAGTCCCACACTCAAAGGATACATAATGGCTGCCACTTCACAGAATTTTTTTAATTTCGGTCTGTAAAGCTTATATGATATGACAGCTATTTAAGTCAAAAATATTGTAGTATCAATTTACCAATAATAACCTGACCTGCGTCAGGTTTGAAATCAAGATCAATTGAAACCAAGGCGACAACCTTACACAGAGGGCTTATATGCAACCGTGGGGCATATTACCGAGGTGTGCGTTGCAAAACGCACAACGCACATCTCCGTATCGCCGGCTATTGCTGGATTCCATCGCCTAATTAGCACGCAATTATCAATGCGCATCAGGCAGGCGATTAGAAATCCGGCGATAGTCAGCGATATGACACATTAGCGCATGAAAACAAACGTTGTTTTCATGCGCTAATGTGGGCCTTGATAATATGGGGGGGTGGATTCAGCTTTATGATCCACACCCCATGTTAACAATTCCTAACGCCTGGTCGGAGCAGGCGTTGGGAGACCTGCGATAAATGAGTTTATCGCAGGTTTTTGTCTCCCAACGCCTGCCTTGGTAATAGGGTGTTCCCACCTCCAACCACATTTTACATGTGGTTGGACGTGGGAACGTCCACTTTGCATGTCATTAGCGATGTTTATCGCCGACATGCAAAGTGGGCTCGGCCCAGGTTTTACAATGCCCTTGGTAATAGGGCTCTAGCTGTATCGCCGCTTTCTCTGCACAATTCGCTGAGAAAGCGGCGATACTAGCCCTTGGTAATATGCCCCCGTATTTAACTGTGATTAATGTCACCAACCCTCCTTTTGCCCACCCAGCCGGCAAAGGGGTGACAAAAACAGCAACAGCATAATAGTGGTCCACGTTTTCTGAAGGCAGATGATGTCAAATCCCCTCATTTATTTTAACCATTCATCTGATAATTTACGGCAAATGTCTGCAATATTCCAGGAAATTAATTTAAATCGCGGGGTAAGGTGCCCCTTATTCATGTTCGCTGATGTAACAGTAATAGTGGGCGTTTTAACAAGAGTTAGCTGGCCTAGCCCCTCATCTTCATGATTATCCTCAACAATTAAGTTTGGGGGGTGAGAGCGGTTTGCAGGGTTATTCATATTCTCATTTAGGGTAATTGAGTTAGACACATTTGAACCAGAGGATTCTGGAAGTTTTATATTGCCCGATACATCTTCATGTGGCACTCTCCCGGAGTTAAAATACTGAGGACCCCTACTTCTCTTGTCGAATGGCTGTCTAGATCGTATGGTCAATCAATCAATCTCAGTTAGACTTGAGAGGGCATCAAATCGGTTAGGGTGGGTAAAGAGGAGCTGAGTGAGAGGGACCGATTCTGTCTTAGCTGTACAGGCCGCTGACGTATGGTAGAAACCTGGTTGGGGGGATAGACAAAACCCAATGGGCGAGCCTTAATCTGTTCGCCAGGTGAGTCCCTGAGATGTTTTAGAGCAAAGTGCACACACCTCGCATCACTAAAATTCAGCACTACACACTCCCCGGGTATTCTTTTGGTCATGCAACCCACCCAGCTCACCCGCCTGGCCATAATGATATATTCAATCAAGTTTATATATGGGGGAGTTTTCATAGAACACCAATGTGCTGATTTGTTTATGAGGCTTTGGCAGCTTTCTTGTTGGCCGGGGGATGACGGAAACCCCATCAAAATCAAAGTGTAGGGTGTACTTTCTGGCGGCAGGTTTAATATGTTGTTAACCCTACATCCGCTTGATGAACCTTGTGATTAATTATTTTAAATTGTAGCTCCAAGGCGGGGTCTACCCCCACCCACAGGGTCAGATATTGTATGATGCAGAGCCCCGTGTCCCAATTTCCAACTATTTCCAGGGGCATCCCCCTGGGACACAAGATCCCTTGGTAACGTGGCAAGGGGGTTAATATTATCGGTAATGTTGGTAGAATCTTGAAAAAGGGAAATATTATTTCAAATAGTTTTTAACGTGTTTTACCAAGGAGTGCGAGCAGTTTTGTCACAGTTAATCAAATCCCTAAGTGCATCTATGTAGATGGATAGTTCAAGGATTGAATTATTGGAGGGTGTATCTGCACACTATGAGTGTATGCCACTGAAATAAAGTTTGATATGAAGAAAGTTGGAGTTGTGACTGAGTTTTTTGCGTGCCTACATGTAACAAGGGGTAGTGCCCACGTCCCTCGAGGGTAAGATAATGAAAAGTGAGTCTAAGGACCACCAAAGACTGCATGTAGCACAGCTATTGGGCTAAAAGAGCCTTTTACAAACTTAACTAGTGTTCTCAAATATGTTTTACAAATAGAAAGAAAAACGATTCAGCAAATGTGTTTCAAAACTTCATTCCAAAAAAAACACAAGATACAGTACAAGTTAAAACAAACTCTAAATGTGTGACTTAAACAGTTGTTCACAATATATCAAATACATGTCTCTTCATAGTCTCTTCAGATACAAGTCTTGATACAAGTCAGATACAAGTCAAGTTTTTTTGTCATCCAAAAATCAACAGTTCTCAATGCATTTCGGGTTCATCTTGAACCCTTCTTCAGTTGAATAATTGTAACCCTAGGACTCAATTTACTCATGAAATAGAAACAGACAATATTCACTTCCTGGATATTGAAATTAAAAAAAATAGTTTGGGTTTAGAAACAGCCGTGTATAAAAAACCTACAGATATCAACAATGCACTGCATTTTTCCAGTGCACACCCACACTCCCTCAAGAAACATCTACCCATTTCTCAAATCATGAGAATCAAAAGAATCACTTCGGATGAATCTACATGTCATGATCTGATTAAGGATCAAATAATCAAATAATCAGATACAGGGAGAGGAGTTATCCTGACACCACGCTAGAAGAGGCGGAACAAATTGTTTCACTCAAGAAACAAGAAGACCTTCTGAGGCAAAAAACCAAAACACCTATGAAGCGGGAAGTGTTTGTTCTGAAACATTCGGTACACGCACCAAAGATCAAGGCAATCATACGGCAGCGCTGGGAACTAATCGAGAATTAACCTGATTTTAAAGAAATCTTTCAAAGCTCAAACTTTTTGCTCACACCAGATCACATAACTAACGGGAACTTTTAAAATCTTCAAAGACAGATCGCAAGGTTATCCATAGAGGTGTGAGAAAATGCCTCAACTGTGTTCAATGTGGGAATGTTATCTTAGGAAATAAGTTCACACATCCACATACAGGTCAAGCAATTACTCTTAACCACACGTCAGATTGCATGACAGAAGGAGTAATTTATGCTATTAAATGCCCTTGCGGGCTTGTATATGTCGGTAGAATAAGTTGGAAAATAAAAACACGTATTGTGGAACATAAGAGCAGAATTCGAAGTAAGAAGCTCTTCCTTGGCAGCATACTGGGTAACAGCATCACATACCATTCCCTAATTACGCTTCACCATTTTTTAACGTAATAACAAAACCACAGGGATTGAGATTAACACAGCCCTTGCACACAGGGAGACGCATTGGATAAAATATATTGGCACTGTAATTCCGTGTGGTCTCAATCACCATTATGAACATCTATGTTTCCTGTGAAATATGCATAACAGCTAAAATGTTAATTTTTGAGATTGTAAGGGATTTGCATTCATTTTCTCTTTATCCTTCTTTTCACTCTCACACTGTTAGAATAGATATTCTTTCTTTCATTGCGCCTTGTATTTTACTTTTAAGTTTTGTACTATTCACATTTTCCGATCGGTTTTTAAAGACACTTTCACATTTGATGCAGTTGATTGACTGTTTCTGTGGGTGAGCTTGGGGATTCAGACTCTGCTGTTTATCTTCGTATTCTTTATGTTTGATAACGTTTTTTCATCCCCCTTGGGTCGAAATAGTCTGTTTTTTATTTTATTTACCCACACAGCGTGTTCTCGGGAAAGACCGTCATTCACTCTCACAACCCTGCAACATTGAAATGGGCTTGCATTGGTGCCCTTTGACACACATGACTTGTTGGTTAACCCGCTACAGACTCGATTGAATACTTTTGCCACTAAGACTGAAGGACTGGTGAGTTTAGACCACCAGTGATATTTGACCCGTAACTCCTACTGTGATTTGCACATGGGCACGCATTATGGGGGTCATTAGGATGGTGGACAGACGCCAACTCCGAGGTAGAGGGACCGTCCGCATGGGCAGCAGCGGTCCCTCCATGCAAATTAGGATGTGATCGCCACCCTGGCGGTCACATCCTGTTCTTTTAACCTTGCGGCGGGTGCTGCTTCACACAAGGTTAATAATGCATGTTTAACATTTACATGCACAAAGCCCGCGGCACCGCGCGGTGCCTGCCGCTTTGTGCATGTAAATGCTGGGGGGAACCATAGGTACCCCCCATGTGCACCCCCCACCCCCGACACCCTGGGGGCCCGCAACGGGCCCCCAAACACCAAAGACCACATGCTTTTCCACAGCGGAAAACCTGCCGTGGAAAAGCATGTTTCCGCATGAATCCTAATATGGCTGGCTGATAGACACCGCCACCATATAAGAGCTTTTCCGCCGTGGGACCGCGGCGGAAAAGCGGCGGACGGTCTTCACGTCCGCAGATGACCCTCCTGCCATCCTAATCTGGCGGGGGGTCTTTGCAATCACCGCAGCGGTGAATCAGCATCCTCCGGGCCGGTGGTGGCTTCCACCGGCCCGGAGGATGCGGATTCACCGCAATCCTAATCGGCCCCTTAGTTTTTTTCTGCTTATTTTGCAGAGTTTTCTCATCGAGTACTGTATTCAACTGCACGCGCTCTGCGGGACACACCCTGCTTCACTCGGTAAGATAACCGTCTTTTTATACATGGACAGCGTGTGTTTACTTCACTTGGCTTCTGAATGTTTTACACTGAGATATTGTAATTACAGGGTGGCGAATGTATGTTCCTTCCCATACTTCTGACCCCAAGTAGCAGTTACATCTTGTCCCTTTCGGTAAGAGCACCGTCCTTATGACTCGGAAAGCGTGGGTTTACACTACACGGCTTACAGATGTCTCACATTGAATTTCTCTTAGTGCAGAGTGGTGAGAGTGTGTCTTTACTTACACTTCCGACCCTTCACAGGGGTAAGCAATTACAGAGCATACAGCGGCACTCTTTTAGGTTATTTTTTGGGTTACGACACATTTTGAAGAGCATGAGGTAGTGCACCCGGGATGATACACTTATGTACATAGGCACATACACCTTCTTAACAGTACGTCTTTTTCATCAGCACTGTGTTCGAGAGTCTCTCTGGTGGCGTTTATCTTTCACTTTTTCAGTGCAAATGTCGAGTATTTTGAATTGACAATTGGTATGGTGATGTTCATAAGATGATGTTGATAGATGGTTTTGTTTTCTGATATCTACATTGTTCTGTGTTGTAGATCTGGACCGGGAACTAAGAAGAATTTGTCACCTGCTTACATTATCATGATTTCTTGTTAAAATAGATCCCCTGAAGAAGGGTTCAAGATGAACCCAACATGCATTGGGAACTGTTGATTTTTGGATGACATATTAAATCATATTTACAAGACTTGTATCTGAAGAGACTCTGAAGATACATGTATTTGATATATTGTGAAGAACTGTGTAAGTCGCACATTTAGAGTTTGTTTTAACTTGTGCTTTATCTTGTGATTTTTTGGGAATGAAGTTTTGAAACACATTTGCTGAATCGTTTTTCTTTCTATTTGTAAAACATATTTTATACTATAAAAGGATTGTTGAGGTTAAGTGTTTGCCTCTTCTCTGGTTCTCCCAGAACAGCATTCCTCCTCTCTACGTGGAGGTAGAAGAGTACTTAGAAAAGGGTGGGGAAAGAGGAATAGACCGTTTCTTTTCTTTCCCACCTTGAATCCTTCTTTCCCACCTTAAATCAAGGGATAGTCAGATACTCTGCACCCAGTGGTGCTGTGATGGTACCTATCCTCCTTCAGTGAAACCCTCCACATATAACTTACCATCCTGTTATTGTTTTCTTCATGGAGCAACCGGGGACGACCAACCGCAGAGGGCACACCTGAAAGAAAGCAGACATAGAGCAGACGGCCATCATAAGAAGAACCCAACAACCCTAAGAGACCAGCAAAGACATTATATTCAGGATATCCAGCTATTTGTCTTAGTGTATTGTCCAAAAAATGAAAGCAAAGATAAACAAACATCTCAGGCCTCTTAGATTTGTGTTCCGCCCAGCCCTCCCACAGGCTCAATGAGATGTTTTTATGATTCTAGCTTTTTCAGTCACTCTTGCTCTATGTGCACACTATTTCTTACGGCCTCACTGCTTATGTAGCACATGTTAGGTCTTTGACGAAAGGACTGCATGCAGCTGGAGAGAACTATGTTCTGGTGATACGGACTAAACCATAACCCGCCATATGCAGTCAATCAGGATTTTTGACAATCTAAAGAACTAATAGCCTTCCTCAGGGTTGATTCAAAAAGCAATTGACTCTTCAATTAAACCAATAGCTGAATAGTGTTAGCCCATTGCCCATCTCTATATATGAATCCTGTGAATGACACATCGGGTAAACAATGGCTGAAGAGGTCCGGGTTCAAAGCGTGTTCTAGGTAGTAATTTGTAAAGTATTTTTTATTGATTTACAAAACTCCTAGGTAGACAGCTATAGCTGTCTCAAGCCAGACCTAAAAAAGACTTTTTTTGATTGTTTAATTTGAGAACATTTGATTATATCTATACACTGGTGTCCTTTATTAGAATTAGTGAACCACACCATTTATGCTATATCAATTTTATTAATGGCTTCAGACAAATCAGTTGTCCTGTTTTTCTTATATAAACATTTATTTTTATAGCTGGAATAAATAACAATGGGCCATATGTAGATGGCCAAATACCGATCGGTAAAACCAAAAACGGGGCGCTTTCGGCGTTACCGACCGGTATTTAGCCATTTGAGATTTACGTAATACCGAATGGCATCGATAATAACGAATCAGTAAATAATTACCGATTCCTTACAACAATGAACAGTGAACAATGAATACCGAATCTGAAATAACAATTCGGTAAAAACCCCACAAATGCGATGTAGCAAACCTCGTTATTACCGAATTTGACCAAAATCGGTAATAACGATTCGGTATTTACCACTTTTCCAGAGCAGGTGGTAATCAAGTGCAGTGCATAAAAACAGCCCCAAAATGCTACAGTGTGAACACAATGGTGTGCCTATACCTCATAGCAAGGCGGCTACACTTGAGAGCAGCTTGGAGTGAGGATCTGGAGATGGGAAGAGCGGGTGTACAGACTACGCATCACATTGTTCCAATTGACTGAACCTGAAATCCATGAAAGGTACAGACTGCACCCAGACACCATCCTTGACCTAATACGGGACCTACAACCCTATCTTGAGCATCAGACACCAAGGGCGCACGCAATCCCCACCCATGTGCAGGTACTCTGTTGTCTGCACCTCCTTGCATCAGGAAGTTTCCAGGGTGTGATAGCCGCAGTGGGTGGTGTGTCACAGAGCTGCCTATCACGTTTCTTTAACACCTTCCTGGATGCCATGATGGACAGAATGGAACATTACATCGCCTTCCACAGTACACAGGCGGAGCTGCAGAGGACCAAGCTGGAGTACTACCAACTTGCGCAGTTCCCACACGTGATTGGCTGTGTCGATGGGACCCATATACCCATCTGCCCGCCTGCAGCAAGTGAATATATCTACAGAAACCGCAAATCCACCCACTCCATCAATGTGCAGGTGATATGTAATGCCAAGTACATTATAACTGACATCGTGGACAAATTCCTCGGGAGTAGCCACAACTCGTACATCTTCCGGAACAGTGGCATCCATACACGTCTGCTTGCTGGTGAATTTGGCGACGGATACCTACTAGGTAAGTCAATGTGACACACCCTGATGTACACCCTGGCCCAAGCTGTTGGTCACACAAATAAATGGCACTTTCTTCTGTACATAGGTGACAGCGCATATGCCCTCCGGCCTTATCTACTCACAGCATATCTCAAACCAACCACACCAAGGGAGAGGAAATACAAAGTGGCACATAGGAGCACACACAATGTGGTGCAGCGCACTTTTGGATTGCTTAAAAGCAGATTCCGTTGCCTCCACAAAACAGGAGGTGCACGTCTGTACAGCCCCATCAAATGTTGCAAGATAATCGCTACATGTGCAATGCTACACAATCTGGCCACAAAAAAAGGAACAGCAGTGGAACTAACTGACTCAGAGGACGGGGACGAGGACAACCCTCAGCCAGAGCCCTGCGCAGCAGGTGTTGCCAATGAACATGATGGGAGACAGAGACGGGCAGAGATTAAGTCAAACTATTTCTGAGTAAGTAACGAGACAGAGCCAGTAACAGTTACATGTTAAGGTGTTTATTAGGCACACCTCCAGTAGTGTGATCAATGTCCAATCGGATATGGGTTACATCACCCAATTCATGTATGGCAACAGGCATAGGTCTCTACTTCCTGCGTCCACGCACTGCACATGCAAGTTCACTGGCAACACTGTCTGGTGTGTTGGACTGTTCCTGTGCAGCCCCGTGGCGTTCACTGCGCCTCCTGAACTCGGCGGGTAAGGGCGTAATGCTACCACGGCTGGTAGCCTCCTCACTGTCCCCCCCTTCCATTGTGGCCGCCTTAGCATTCTGTAGGAGCTCTAAAGCTGAGGTCATGGGCACCATCCTCCTGGCCACATCCCTGCTGCAAAGCGCCATCTCCTCCTGCATGGCGAAGGACCTGCGACACATCAGTGATGTTGCAGTGGCCAGCCGGTTCACGGACTTGTTATAGGCCTGGAGCATCTGCCTCTCCCTGCGCCTGCCAAGACGGTCCTGCTCCAGCTGGCTGCAGAGGTTGTCCACAGAGGTTGCTACTCTCTCCATCCCCGCGCACAAGTTCTCTCCCATAGCACTGATGCCCTTTTCCATCCTGTGTATGTGCTTGTTGATGTGTGCCACCTCCTTGTGCATTGATTTCATCTCCCTCCATTGCAGGCGCTGGACCTTCAGCATGTTGCCTTCCAGTCCAGCAAACACACTTTCTCCCTGCTCGGATGCTTCAGGAATGTCCGGCCTTGCCCTGCGGCGTCGGGATGAACTGTGGGCAGCCTCGGATGGAGTACCAGCCCTATCCCTGTTGGATCCCTGATGTATTGGACTATGTTCGCCCACTGTGCCCTCCTCGGACGACTCCTCCATCTGCTGGAGGGTGGGCACAGCATGCCTCCTGCCTGACTGTGGTGGTGGTGGTGTTGGTGATCGTCTCAGTGGGGATTGGGTGAGAGGGGATTGCGGCCCTCCCTGGCACTGTGGTGATGGCTGTGGTGGAGGATTGGGTGGCAGTGATGGCGCCGAGCTTGTGGTCCCTGCAGGCATGCTGTCATCCTCATGTTGCCTCCCCTCTGGCCTGGCTGACTTGCCTCTGCTGCCCTCTGCTGCACTGCGAGATGACTCGCTTGTAATGACACAAATGTAGAAGTACTCACTGCTCTGTCTGCAATGGAATTACATTAAACAACATGCCTACAGAGCACAGTGATTGTCCTGAGGTAGCCAATTACTTTACCATGCTATTGTGTTTGCTAGCCTGACTGTCCTATACATAAGTTCCCTCTGACTACATCACCCATAATGCATTGCAGGTAATCAGTAAGACATGGAGTGGGAGCCACTACGGGGAATGGGGTTGGGGAGGGGGTAGCACAGCATGCTTGGCATGCTTCTTACCTTGTTTTCTTGCTGCTCTGGCGGAGCTGTCTGCGTCTCCCACGCCACTCACACTCTCCGGCTGGATGGTGGACTCCACCATCAGTTCCAGTGGTGTTGGTGCTGGGGCTCTGTTCTTTCCTCCACCTGTTTTGGCAGCCTGCCTCTGTCTCTCTGCCATCTTTAGTTTTGCTGTCTTCCTGAGGTCATACCACCTCTTCCTGATGTCCTCTATGGTGCGCTGGGTCACACCTATTGCATTTATTTTGTCAGGAATGCCACTCCAGATATGCCTCTTTTGTGACTCGGAAAGCCTAGGGCTACTAGAGGCACAGCTATTGGGCCTTGGGCCTTTAAAGATTCAAAAACATGTGTGTAAGTCTCTAATTCTGCTCTGTTAACAAATCACATTTATTTTTAACTGTTGCATTATCTTAAAAAATCATGAAACAAAAAGATACATTATTCCGCATTTATGAATTGCGCATGCATAACAAATTGAAAATATTCACTTGCCATATTTCCAAATCACATGTTTTTGGCACTAAAAAGTACATTAATAAATCTCATCTATCTGAATACACAAAATTAGTGTCCAGAGCCCCTACACAAAATTAATGTCCAGAATCCCAATGCATTTCGGGTTGCAAGCTCAACCCTTCATCAGGGGTTTAATAGTGTGTAGATGAAGGATCAATTTTCTTGTGAATGTCAGCATCCTGCAGTACAGGTTGTACGGGATCTATAAGACAACAACAAAGAAAAAAACAAAAGGCTGGGGAGTGCCACTGGGAGAAGTCCCTTAAAAGGAGGAAAGCTTGCTGTAGAAAGATAACCAATGTAACCTTCCCGTGAGGAAAAGAAGGTAATGCAATTAGAAAATGAGGAAAATAATGGACCGTGTTGGATTAAGTAAGTTTAAGAGCAAAAGTAAAAGGTGCCTGTTGGACTCAGGGTTGCTAAGCCACTTAGTGTTGGAGTTCTGGACTTTTAATAAGGTCCAGAGGTGTCAGGGACAACACCCGAAGACCCCTGAGTTCTACCTGTCTCGTGCACAAATAAACAGAAACACGGGCTTCTCGATGGTGGCGTCAAAGACCAAAGGTTTATTACTGCAGGGACACAGAAGTCACAGAAACTACACACGGGCAGATTCTTGGAGCCTGTTCAATTTGCACTAAGTTGGTTGCTCCTTAAATACAAGTTTTTTAGCTGGGGGCAACATTCTTCACATACTAGTACGTTTCTTAAACTTTGTGTCCTAAACAATAAATATTTGGCGTTAAACAGGAATCGTCAACAAATTTCTGATGTCAAACATTACGAATGAGAGGTTCCCACTGTTCGATCATAATCCCATGTCATCTTTTCATTCAAGAGCCGGACCGCCTCATCGTAAATTTCGTTACCTCCCCCTAATAAAGGCCCAGAAGGAAAGGAGCAGAGCCAGGTGTAGAAGATAGAAAAACAGGATAAGAGATGTTTGTGGGTCGTAAATGGGCAAGGCTACCAACTTCGGCCGCCTAATCATGATCAGGCCAACGAGCACGAGAACCAGTATAGCAGGACTGGCCTCAGGCAGAGGAGGCAGCTTTTGCCGAGTCATGCGGCCACAGCGTTTCTGTCTTAAGGTGCACGTGTCATTAACAAGGTGAATCGCCGGCTAAAGCCTACGTGTCCTTAAGTGAAATGAATCGATCAGAGTTCACTGTGTGTTCATTGACTATGTGAGGGCAAGAATACAAGATGGATGCCGTAATCTAAAATGGATGCCATCGGTGTATCGGAAATGTGTTCATAACAAGAGTGCTCTTGCTCGTAGCATAGCGAAAACACCAGGATATACTATATGGATCATTTACGGTTTACTGGTACCGAAATTATGGGTTTACGACGATGTCGAAAACACGGGTTCGAATCGTCACGGAACCTCAGGGTAGCCTGGCCTAGGGTAAGACAGTCACTAAATAGAGACACATGTGTAAAGGTTGCACACCACCCAGCAGTAATTCAATGCAATTCCACTCAAAAATGACACTACACCAATGTTTTGGAAAAATATGGATTGATTTATAAAAATAGATTTGTTTCACTATGTCTTTCTTACACTTAGTATTTCTCCTTGTACTCTTTTTCACTTAGAGTATTGAATAACACTTTTCAATTACATACAATTCCCCTTTAGTACATTTGTATAAGAGCTCAGCACAAGTTTCACCCTTCCTTTATAGCAGTATTATGCATCTATTGAAGGACAAACAGTGGCTCACCCCGAATCTAACCTGTACACATGTAACTAAAATAAATCAGGTTAAAATCTTATCTCCTTTCATTGGCTATATATCTTGTACATTTCACAATCACCTCCTGTGAGATTCACGAAATTCAGCTACGACAGGGAACTCGTTATTCACTTTCAAAACATTCAGCCCAGTGATTCACTTGTAAGTAGAGAGAGCAATGGGGTTTACTACAGCCTTCCACTTCCCCCTGCCTCACAGGTAGCGACAGTCCCCAAATTCAACTCTGTTCCTTTAAATGGAGAACAGCACCAGTCAAGCGTAGCCTTTTTCTTAAGGGCTGACTCGTTTAGCACCCCCAGGTCTCCTCATGCTCCAGAGGAACTTCGTGCGTGAGAGCCACTAAGCAAAGGGGCCTGTTCGCTCCCACTTTCCCTGCTTACTTGGTGTCTCTGCGACTGCTGTTACTCACTGTCCCTGAAGGCTCCGTCCCAGCTGGGCTGCAGTCTCGCCCTCTACCCCTGCTTCAGGTCAGCGGCCCGGGGGGAAGGGTCTGTGTTTGGAAGGTTGATTCTCCTCACCGCACTCGTCGATTCTACCAGGTTCCTTCCTCTACCGGCTCCTTCCGACGAAGGCTCCTCCTTCACCCCGCCTCTTCCTCCACGGCGCCCGGCCTCTTCCTGGATCGCAGCCGAGTCCGTCTTCCTTTGCCGCACTGCCGCTCCACCCTCTGACGCGACTCCACTCGGCTTGTGGCGTTCCCTGGGTTTCCGGCAACACCGCTGATCCGTCTGCCAGAGCCGGTTCCTCCGATCACTCGACAACCTCAGTGGGATTCTCGCTCCTGTCAACACAACGTCAGTCACCACAATAGAAGCGCTCCACGCAATGACACACTACAGCGCAGATAATGGGTCAGACTGGCACCTGGATTCCACGCCTTAACTTCCTCTGACTGGAAGTGGGTCCACGCTACCAAGGTACCTTGCGCCTCACTCCACTTCTTATTTCGGGAGATCCCTAAGCGCTTTGGGCACCTGAAGTCTGACTGAAAGTTCTCCTTATTAAGAGGGCTGGCTCCAGTAGTAATGGGAGAACATCACCGAAGTAGACAGTCGAGCTTTAGCACGATCTCCCTTAACTCAGCGCGTCTCTCCTCTACTAACTTTTCCTCACTCCTCCTATGTCCAGCTTCCACAGTACCTCCTGATCACTGCACAAAATGGCTTCCTGACCCCTGCCCTTTTATAGCCTGTCCACCCAGGGTCAGTAGGGTCCAGAAGGCTCTGGAAGGGCTCTATGGTATCCTATGGGGATTTCTCGGAGGATGGCAGTTAGGGCAGTTAGTATCCACCATTTTGTTGATCTGGGTGAATTCCAGTCAGAAAAGGCACCTAGGCCTGAGGTAAAAAAAACTATGAGGGGAAAAGAGCATCTATCCCCCAGGCCAGCACCATAATCTAGTGGACACAAAAAGATAATAAGGGAATGAGGGGCAAAAAGGGGACAAAATAAATAATAAATTGGAGGGACTACCCGAAGGCAGACAGGTCTAACAAGCGTCCCCCCCAGCTGAAAGTGGGGAGAGCTACCCAATCCCTTGGGAGTCCTCATCACTAAGGCGGAAATACCTGGAGAGACCGTCTGCATTGGCGTTGTCCACTCCAGGCCGATGTTCCACCCGGAAGTTTATTCCCTGTAGGGAGATGGACCATCTCAACAACTTGGGATTTTCCAACTTCATCTGCATCAGCCAACGAAGGGGGCGGTGGTCAGTCTGAACCAGGAAGTGCGAACCAAACAGGTATGGCCGCAACTTCTTCAGAGCCCACACCACCGCAAAAGCTTCCCTCTCAATTGCACTCCACTTCTGTTCCCGAGGAAGCAGTCTCCTAGATAGGAAAACTACAGGCTGATCCAGGCCCTCTTCATTAAGTTGCGATAACACTGCCCCAAAGCCATGTTCTGATGCATCTGTCAGGACAATGAACTCCCTGGAGAAGTCTGGGGCCCTCAGGACCGGTGCTGCACACATTGCCTGCTTCAGTTTTTCAAAATCTTGCTGACAAGCCTCTGTCCAAACTACCCGTCAAGGTTGTTTATTTGAGTGAAGCTCTGTGAGGGGCGCTACAATAGTGTCATACCCCTTCACAAAGCGACGGTAGTAGCCTGTGAGGCCCAGGAAAGCTCGGACCTCAGTCTGGGTCTTAGGGGGTTCCCAGGCCATGATTGCCTCAATCTTTGCCTGGAGGGGCTGCACTGTTCCCCTACCCACCAAGTGGCCTAGGTACACAACTGACCCCTGCCCAATCTGACATTTGCTGGCCTTGATTGTCAAACCAGCTTGTTTCAGGGCCTGTAGAACTGCTTGCAAATGTTGCAAATGGTCCTCCCAACTGCTGCTGAAGACAGCAATGTCATCCAGGTAGGCAGCAGAGAAACCCTCCATTCCGGAGAGGACCTGGTTCACCAGCCGCTGAAATGTAGCAGGGGCCTTCTTGAGCCCAAAGGGCATCACACAAAATTGGAAGTGTCCCTCAGGCGTGGAGAAGGCTGACCTTTCCTTCGCTCCATCTGTCAAGGAGATCTGCCAGTACCCTGAAGTGAGGTCAAAGGTAATGAGATATTGGGCAGCTCCCAGCCGGTCAATTAATTCATCCGCCCTAGGGATCGGATGAGCATCAGTTTTGGTAACTGAGTTCAGTCCCCGGTAATCCACACAGAACCTTAGTTCTGGAGTGGTGCCTGGTGGAGCGGCTTTTGGCACTAGAACCACCGGACTGGACCAGGGGCTGCTGGAATGTTCTATAACTCCTAGCTCCAGCATCTTGGTAACCTCACCATGGATGCTAGCCTTCACCTTGTCGGACAGCCGGTAGGTCTTTGACTTCACTAGTGGGCTGTCCCCTGTGTCCACATCATGGGTACACAGGTGAGTCCTTCCCGGGACAAGGGAGAACAACGTAGAGTACTGCTCCAGTATCTGGCGTCAGTCCTCCCGCTGTTCAGGAGTTAGGGTTGGGGAGAGAATCACTCCCTCCACTGACCCATCCTTTTCTTGAGATGAGAACAAGTCTGGGTGAGGTTCGCTTTCCGCTTCCTCTCCCCCATCAGTCACCATCATTAAGATGACCTCGGGCCTCTCATGGTGGGGTTTGAGTCGGTTAGCATGTAGCACCCGTAGGGGCTGTCGAGGGGTCTTAAGGTCCACCAGGTATGTGGCCTTACCCTTCTTTTCTAACACCTCAAAGGGTCCTGTCCAGCGATCCTGGAGGGCACTTAGCTCTCCAGGCTCCATCACCCACACTTTCTGGCCAGGCTCCAACTCCACCGGGTGAGCGTTGTGGTCATACCACTCCTTCATTACTGCCTGGCTGGCCTCCAAGTTGTCAGAAGCTTGCTTCCACAACTTCGCCATTTGGCTCCTGAAGGCCAGCATGTAGTTCACCACATCCTGGGGGGGTTTCCTGGGAGACTTTTCCCATCCATCCTTCACCAGGCTGAGAGGACCGCGTACAGGGAGCCCATACAGAAGCTCAAAGGGGCTGAAGCCCACTCCCTTCTGTGGCACTTCCCTCTAGGAGAATAGCAAACAGGGTAGGAGGACGTCCCATTTCCTCCACAGGCTTTCAGGCAGACTTCTGATCATGCCCTTCAAGGTCTTGTTGAACCTTTCTACCAGTCCATTTGACTGGGGGTGATAGGGAGTGGTGAACCGGTAGGTCACTCCACACTCCTTCCACTTTGCCCGCATGTATGCTGACATAAAGTTGGTCCCCCTGTCGGACACAACTTCTTTGGGGAAACCCACTCGGGTAAAGATCCCCATTAGGGCCCTAGCCACCACAGGTGCAGTGACAGTCCTCAGAGGAATTGCCTCTGGGTACCGTGTTGCATGATCCACCAGAACCAGGATAAACCTGTGACCAGCTGTTGTTGGTGAATCCAATGGCCCTACAATGTCGATGCCCACCCTTTCAAAGGGGGTGCTAACGACAGGAAGTGGTTCCCGGGGAGCTTTCAGCTTCACCCCTGTTTTCCCACTGGCTTGGCAGGATACACATGTCCGACAGTAGGTGTTAGACGCCACTTTCATCTGAGGCCAGTAAAAGTGGGGGACAAGCCGAGCAAAGGTCTTGTCCTGACCTAAGTGTCCTGCCAAGAGTATTGCATGAGCCAATTCCAGCAGAAAGGTTCGGTACCATTGCGGGACTACCAAGGCCCTTGATGAACCAGGTAAGGGTACCTTGGGTTCACTGTAGAGGAGTCCATCCTCCCAGTAAATGTGGTAGTGTCCCGCAACGTCCCCTGCTGCCTGGGCTTCAGCCTGTCGCCTCAGTCCCTCAAGGGTAGGGCACTCCTTCTGGCCCTTACAGAACTCTTCTCTGGTAGGCCCTCCCTCCACGTGCCACTCAGCAGGGATGGGCAGGTCCTCCAGAGAAACTACTTCCCCCTCCACGGACTCCTGGTCCACCACCACATGGGGTGTGGAAGCCGAAACAGGCTTCTCCTGTCTTCGGGTCTGTCCCTTTTTGGCAGCGGGTTGGACCATTGTTCCAGGCTCCAACCCAGGCGAACTCCCTCTCCGGGCAGTCGCAGACCTTGTGCTTACACAGGCCCAGTCAGGTGTACCCAGCATCTCTGAATGCGTCCGGTATTCCACCTCTCTCCAAGCATTGTGCTCCATGTCATTCACCAGCAGACAATCAACTGGCACGGCAGGGCTTACGGCAACTCGAAGTGAACCTGCAACCCCTTCCCACTCAAAGGGAACCTCGGCCACGGGGTAGTGGCCCATTCTGCCGTCAGCCATCGCGGCAGGGTGGAGTACATTGGGAATCACCTGCTCTGGAGACACCAGTTGACTTCTCACCATAGTCATACTGGCTCCTGTATCTCTCAGAGCCTCCCCTCTCTGGCCATTGATGGTGATCGACTGCCCATACTTGGTAGTATTTGGGGGCACCTGGATCTTAGGAACCATCTCCCGTTCTCCCAGGGACACTAAGGTGACACCGGCCCACTCACCCCCCTTATCTAAGGGCAACTCCTCCCCGAGCGCTAAACTAGCTACTCCCGGGGCTTTTCCTCCGGTGGGAGGGGGTGGTCTCTTTGGGCATCTGACATCTCCCTTATAATGTCCAACACCACCACACTCGAAGCAATGGACAACCCTTGGCTGCTGGCTTTGGCCAGGATGAGGGTTTCTGGGTGGGTTAGCCTTAGGGGTGAAACCTGTTCCCTTTCCCTGGAAACTGTTTTGGGGACCTTTAGAGAACTCCCGCTTTTTATTTCCCCCCTCCTTCTTCTGGGGGGCGCCCTTTCCGGCCTTTTGGGAATCCCCTCCAGTCCCCTTTGAGGACACCCGGGTACTTGCCCAGATGCCTGCCTCCTCTGTAAGCTTCCGGGGGTTGGTCAGCTTGCTGTCCACCAGGTGTTGGCGCAGCTCGGGAAAACATTTCTCGAGTAGATGCTCTTTCAGAAAAAGATCATACAACCCCTCATAATCCTTCACCTCACTGCCCTGTACCCAGCCCTCCAATGCCTTCCTTGCATAATCCAGGAAATACACCCAGTTCTGGGTGCCTAACTTGTGACTCCCCCTGAACTTTTGTCGATACTTCTCCGGGGTTAGCCCAAACTTTCTGATCAATGCTAACTTCATGGTGGGGTGGTTGGTCTGCTCCTCCGGTTCTAAGGCTAACAAGGTGTCTCGACCAGTAGGAGGCATATACTTATACAACCCATCCCCCCCCCCAGTGCTTTTCCTGGATCCCATGTGCTCTTAAGGAGACCTCATAGGCAGCCAGCCATTTGGCTATATCATTCCCCTGACTATAGCTGGCAACTATGTCCTTAGGCAAGTAGGGTATGGACTCTCTGGTTGGGTCTCTGGTTTCGCTGCCACCATTTGCAGTAGGAGAGGGTCCTAATTGCAGGGCCTGGAGTTCTAACTCTTTTAGTTTGAATTCATGAGCCACCCTCCACTCTTCCCTCTCCTTTTCTAGCCTGGCCAACTCCCATTTCAGTTGCATCTTTTCCCTCCTGTCTGTGAGTTCCGCTTCGGTTAAGCTTCCTCCGGAGACACTACTGCCCCTCCTAGAGTAGGTCATTGGTCCAGGGAGTAGGCTTCCCACCTCAGGATGGAACAATCCCTCTACCTCTATGACCGTGTCCCGGTCTGTCCCCTCATCCTCCTCCTTCCCTTCTCTGTGTGCTTCCACCCAAGCCCTCAAACTGGTCTGGAGTTCCCCCTTCTTGGCACCACGCTTAAAGAACACTCCCATTTGTTGACAATAGTCCTTAAGCTGGGCCACAGAATAAGTGTCCAGTTCTTCCAGTGCAAATTCCATTTTGCTAAAGGCCATTTAAGGTCAAGCACACAAAAAGAATAGAGTTACAAGGGCAACCTGAAGCTACTTCCACCCCACCACCAGGAATAAATTTGGAAAAAGCAAAAGTAAAAATTAGGAAGTCCGCCAGGAGAAAACTCCTGGTGTAGGTTAGTGGATTACACTTAGTTACTGCAGAGTAGTCGCAACCACAGTTCTCATCCCACCGCTAGACACCAATATGTTGGACTCAGGGTTGCTAAGCCACTTAGGGTAGCCTGGCCTAGGGTAAGACAGTCACTAAATAGAGACACATGTGTAAAGGTTGCACACCACCCAGCAGTAATTCAATGCAATTCCACTCAAAAATGACACTACACCAATGTTTTGGAAAAA
The DNA here is from genome assembly GCF_964263255.1 of Lissotriton vulgaris. Classification (NCBI taxonomy): domain Eukaryota; kingdom Metazoa; phylum Chordata; class Amphibia; order Caudata; family Salamandridae; genus Lissotriton; species Lissotriton vulgaris. The sequence continues at coordinate 429,926,384 of NC_141698.1, read as the reverse complement.
TATGGATTGATTTATAAAAATAGATTTGTTTCTCTATGTCTTTCTTACACTTAGTATTTCTCCTTGTACTCTTTTTCACTTAGAGTATTGAATAACACTTTTCAATTACATACAATTCCCCTTTAGTACATTTGTATAAGAGCTCAGCACAAGTTTCACCCTTCCTTTATAGCAGTATTATGCATCTATTGAAGGATAAACAGTGGCTCACCCCGAATCTAACCTGTACACATGTAACTAAAATAAATCAGGTTAAAATCTTATCTCCTTTCATTGGCTATATATCTTGTACATTTCACAATCACCTCCTGTGAGATTCACGAAATTCAGCTACGACAGGGAACTCGTTATTCACTTTCAAAACATTCAGCCCAGTGATTCACTTGTAAGTAGAGAGAGCAATGGGGTTTACTACAGCCTTCCACTTCCCCCTGCCTCACAGGTAGCGGGAGTCCCCAAATTCAACTCTGTTCCTTTAAATGGAGAACAGCACCAGTCAAGCGTAGCCTTTTTCTTAAGGGCTGACTCGTTTAGCACCCCCAGGTCTCCTCATGCTCCAGAGGAATTTCGTGCGTGAGAGCCACTAAGCGAAGGGGCCTGTTCGCTCCCACTTTCCCTGCTTACTTGGTGTCTCTGTGACTGCTGTTACTCACTGTCCCTGAAGGCTCCGTCCCAGCTGGGCTGCAGTCTCGCCCTCTACCCCCGCTTCAGGTCAGCGGCCCGGGGGGAAGGGTCTGTGTTTGGAAGGTTGATTCTCCTCACCGCACTCGTCGATTCTACCAGGTTCCTTCCTCTACCGGCTCCTTCCGACGAAGGCTCCTCCTTCACCCCGCCCCTTCCTCCACGGCGCCCGGCCTCTTCCTGGATCGCAGCCGAGTCCGTCTTCCTTTGCCGCACTGCCGCTCCACCCTCTGACGCGACTCCACTCGGCTTGTGGAGTTCCCTGGGTTTCCGGCAACACCGCTGATCCATCTGCCAGAGCCGGTTCCTCCGATCACTCGACAACCTCAGTGGGATTCTCGCTCCTGTCAACACAACGTCAGTCACCACAATAGAAGCGCTCCACGCAATGACACACTACAGCGCAGATAGTGGGTCTGACTGGCACCTGGATTCCACCCCTTAACTTCCTCTGACTGGAAGTGGGTCCACGCTACCAAGGTACCTTGCGCCTCACTCCACTTCTTATTTCGGGAGATCTCTAAGCGCTTTGGGCACCAGAAGTCTGACTGAAAGTTCTCCTTATTAAGAGGGCTGGCTCCAGTAGTAATGAGAGAACATCACCGAAGTAGACAGTCAAGCTTTAGCACGATCTCCCTTAACTCAGCGCGTCTCTCCTCTACTAACTTTTCCTCACTCCTCCTATGTCCAGCTTCCACAGTACCTCCTGATCACTGCACAAAATGGCTTCCTGACCCCTGCCCTTTTATAGCCTGTCCACCCAGGGTCAGTAGGGTCCAGAAGGTTCTGGAAGGGCTCTATGGTATCCTATGGGGATTTCTCAGAGGATGGCAGTTAGTATCCACCATTTTGTTGATCTGGGTGTTTTCCAGTCAGAAAAGGCACCTAGGCCTGAGGTAAAAAACTATGAGGGGAAAAGAGCCTCTATCCCCCAGGCCAGCACCATAAAAATCTAGTGGACACAAAAAGATAGTAAGGGAATGAGGGGCAAAAAGGGGACAAAATAAATAATAAATTGGAGGGACTACCCAAAGGCAGACAGGTCTAACAGTGCCCCAAAGGAATGGGAACGCGTGATAAAAGTAAAATGTTGACCGTGAAACCCCAAGCTGAAATTAAAAGAAAGACTGTATGATTCATGCAAACATACTAGTGTCCTCAATATGATGCGTCCGAATCATGTGTTCCAAAGTATTTCTATGCGGTAGCACACTTAACAATCCTTATGCCTAAACGAAAAACAAACCGGAATGAGTATCCCAAAAGTAATCAATGTCAAGAAATCACCGTGTGCAGTGAGCTGTAAAAAGCCGCTTACCGCCTACGTTACCAAAAGGCTCAAGCCGCTGGGTCAAAAGCAACCTGTGGTAATATGACAGAGGTGTAACGTTAACACCCCTAACAGTCTGAGCAAAAAGAAAACATTTTGTATGTCGGACCGTAGTCCGTACACCGACCTGGAATTGTCGACGCCGACACTTTGAATCTCCCGGTAGACGCGAGTCCGCCCATCAGGTCACATGGTGCGGAACTCTCCGATATCTAAAGAAAGAGCCTGAAAACAGAAAGAGGACTTTCTGTTGTAGAAAAAACTGCCGTCTATGTTATCTAAGTCGCTTCAAAGAGCTGCATAATAAACAAAACCCAATCTATGGATGAATGCTATAAACGTTAATAACCCGAAGAGTGGGAAAATACTTCGGAGGTAAAGTCAAAGCCCTGGTGAAGATAATAAAAATAAATGTAATTAATATTCAGGATGAAAGTGTAAATCAAATCTATTGTGCTTCCTCAAAGTGATGTAATATCATGTGTGGCATGTGATATAAACATGCCATCTAGCCAGTGTACTAACCTAATGATAAAACTCAAGAGAAATGGGAGAAAACTGGATAATTGATGTAGTGAAGAAGTGCTGGAACGTGCAAAAGCATGCAATTAAGATCCATATGTAGGTAAACCTGTGTGGGAGGAATCCCAGTGTACTCCCTTACAATCTAGAGAAAAACATTACTGCCTTTAAAGGAAACATAATAATTCATAATGATCATTAAGTCCTGCAGGAAAAACAGTTCCTAACAGCTTTATCCAATGAGTCTCTCTCCTAGCCAGGAGTGTGTTAAATTCCAAGCCTGGGGTACGTTCTACTTTTTCTAGAACTGTGTATCTCAATTGGGGAATAGTGTGTTTTGCTTCTACCCAATGTTTGGCTAATGGCGAGGTAGTATTCTGGTTCCTAATGCGACTTTTGTGTTCCACAATTCTGGTTTTAATCTTCCTGCTGGTTCATCCCACATAAACCAACCCGCATGGGCATTTAATCGCATATACCACTCCCTCTGTGGTACAGTCTGCATTGTATTTTAATTTTATGCTTTGACCTGTGTGTGGATGCATAAATTGGTCGCCTGTGATGATGTTACCACATTGTCCGCAGTTATAACATTTCATCAATCCTCATATTTTTAATCTGCCACTTCTTTTGGAAGGTTTCAAAAATTCCCTCAAATTTTTTGTCCTGGTGTGTGCAAAAAGTGGAGAACCATGAAAAACTGCTAGAAACTCTGGTTTATTTTCAATAAGTTCCCAGCGGTTCCTGATGATAGATTTAATCTGAGGAGTTTGCACTGAGTTTTTGATTACAAATACTTCTCGTTTCATTGGGATCTTGACTTTAGGTGTTAAAAGTTCACCACGTGTTTTTTGCGATAAGGTTTGAACAGCTTCATTCAGTATTACGTCCGGATACCCACGCTCCTCATACTCTTGTGTTTGTTGTTGGATATCCCGTTGACATTGATCTTCATTAGATGTGATTCTCTTGATGCGCATCATCTGTGATATAGGAAGATGTTTTTTCAAACTATATGGATGAGCACTCGTGAAGAAGAGAGCATTGTTAACATCTGTGGGTTTCCTGTATACAGATGTTTCTAAACCATTTCTGGTTTTCCTTATCTCAATGTCCAAAAAATGGATTTCATCCTTATCAATTTCATGAGTGAATTTTATTCTGGGATTCAGTTCGTTCAATTGGTTGATACTGTCTTCCAATAGTTTTTTGGTACCTGTCCAGATGACCAAAATGTCATCAATGTACCGTAAAAATACTGCTGCATATTTCTGCCAGATTGGATTTGATGTGATAAATTGGTCCTCAAAGTAAGCCATGTAGGTATTCGCGTATGATGGGGCTCCTGGAAATCCCATCGCGGTACCAGTACGTTGGATATAGAATTTATCCTGCCAACAGAAATAACTGTTGTAGAGGGCAAAATGTAATAATTTTAGAAGAAAAGTGGCTTTGGAGGGATCAATTTCTGAATGCAGTAGCCGCCATTCAACTGCCTCTAAACCTTCCTCGTGTGCAATGGATGTATATAATGCAACAACGTCGATGGTACATAGCCAGATGTCTTGAGAGAATAGATGTTTGTGTGTCTCCAACTTATTTAAACAGTCAGTCGTGTCCTTTACATAGGTAACCCAGGATTGAACTAAGGGTTGTAGGTGAAAGTCCAGGTAGTATCCCAGCGGCTCGTGAATGGATCCGCATCCCGCTACAATGGGTCAAAATGGTGGATGCGTTCTGTGCTTGTGCACCTTTGGTAACATGTATAGTGCTGGAACCTTAGGTGAGGAATTGAAAAGATACTTTTTGGTATTTTCATCAATGATGCCTGCTTCAAAAGCACTCTGAAGAAAGTCGCCCAGTGTTCTCAATAATTCATTGGTGGGATCTTGCTCCATGGGGAGATAAGTGTGTATTTCCTGTACATGGTCATACACAATTTGGTTATAAAATTCTGTGTCAAGTATCACCAGGGCTCCCCCCTTGTCTGCCGGATGAAACATAATTGTAGAGTCCTGTCTCTGTTTATTCAAGATCCGTCCTTCCTTAGGGCTGAAATTATGGTGCTGTGGTGCTCCATATTTTATTCTTTCTAAATCTTTTTTCACAAGTGTTTCCAAATTGTCCAATGTCTTATGTGAAACTGGTGAAAGAAATTTACTCTTGGGTCTGAATTTCTTCTGTTCCTCTGTCAGCTCTTCTGTGCTCGGATTGATGGTAAAAAACTACCTTAATCTCAATTTACGTATAAATTTAAAGAGAGCTACTTCCGTCTCTAATGCGTTGGAGGAATAGGATGGAACGAAAGATGTTCCTTTGTTGAGTACCTGTATCTCTTCTCTTGTGAAATGCTTGGACGAGATGTTGATGACCAAGGAGTTCACTTCTTCAGGTCCCTCTTTGGTCTTCCTAGCTCTTTTGTGAGCTTGGGTTTTTCCACGCCTGGTGTTTCGTCTTGGGTTGCTATGGTCTCGTCTGGTGGGGTTTTGGCTGTGGGGCCTCCCCCTAAAAAAGGTGCTTTACTTGTGGAAGCAGTAGTTGTATCATCTGTGGTTATCGTGGTGACATGTACTGAGGAGGCGGGTGGCCTCTGTAATGATAGATCTTCATCCGGGACAATACTTTCTTCAGACGACGTGGCTCCAGGTTTTTTAAAGACTCTCCTTTGTGCATATTTTTTGGCCCACGTATAAACCTCATCCAGTTTATAATTTATCGTGTCCCGTCGGAACTTCCGTGTCTTTCTTTCATGTACCTCCTTGGCATGGGTGTCCAGATTTTTATTGATCTTTTCTAATACTTGGTTCCAGTCCTCCTGTTCCATCCGTTGGCTGATGTCATCCTTCAATTTGTTGATGTCGAACATTAATTCTCCTAGTTGAGAAGATATCTCTTCAATAATGAGCAAAATAAGATCGAGCGAGCATTTATTAAGAATAGCATTCCAGTGTGCCATGAAAGATTTGTTGAATTTAAAAAGCATGGGGCAAAGAGCAATCCTAAAGCCGCTGGGTATACGTCTGACTTTGTGATATTCAATCAAAGTTGTGGCGTGTAATCGCTGATTCACTTCCTTTTTCATTAGATATTCAAGTTGTTTAAGTTGCTGCGTTGTAGTGCCCGAGGGTGTTCCATATTCTCTAACTTCTTTGACTAATGCATAGATTGTTTGTGCTTCTTCCGATGTATAAACCTTCGTTTCTTCCTGATTAGTGGTAAGGTTTGAGATGTCTTGCCAAGACATAGTTATTTATGTGGGTGCTGATCCACTAGTGGGGCACTGTGGGTACAAAGGATAATATTGAAGGGGGTGGATCTGCACACCGTATATAAACAAACAAATGGATATTCTTATAGCCACCTTTGGTAATCTTTGCGTGCACTCTAGTGTATAGGGTGTTTGCCCAACTCCCTGTAAGGTAACAAATGTGTAACTATGAGCCCAAGGAAAGCCTAGGGCTACTAGAGGCACAGCTATTGGGCCTGGGGCCTTTAAAGATTCAAAAATACGTGTGTAAGTCTTTAATTCTGCTCTGTTAACAAATCACATTTATTTTTAACTGTTGCATTATCTTCAAAAATCATGAAACAAAAAGATACATTATTACGCATTTATGAATTGCGCATGCATAACAAATTGAAAATATTCACTTGCCATATTTCCAAATCACATGTTTTTGGCACTAAAAGTAAATTAATACATCTCATGTATCTGAATACACAAAATTAGTGTCCAGAGTCCCTACACAAAATTAATGTCCAGAATCCCAATGCATTTCGTGTTGCAAGCTCAACCCTTCGTCAGGGAATTAATAGTGTGTAGATGAAGGATCAATTTTCTTGTGAATGTCAGCGTCCTGTAGTAGAGGTTGTACGGGATCTATAAGACAGCAACAAAGAAAAAAGCTGTTTCCAACTTACACATTGGTAATGCAATGTTTCATATACAAAAGGCTGGGGAGTGCCACTGGGAGAAGTCCCATAAAAGGAGTAAAGCTTGCTGTAGAAAGATAACCAATGTAACCTTCCGTGAGGAAAAGAAGGTAATGCAATTAGAAAATGAGGAAAATAATGGAAAGAGTTGGATTAAGTAAGTTTAAGTGCAAAAGTAAAAGGTGCCCCAAAGGAATGGGAACCCGTGATAAAAGTAAAATGTTGACCGTGAAACCCCAAGCTGAAATTAAAAGAAAGACTGTATGATTCATGCAAACATACTAGTGTTCTCAATATGATGTGTCCGAGTCAGGTGTTCCAAAGTATTTCTATACGCTAGCACACTTAACAATCCTTATGCCTAAACGAAAAACAAACCGGAATGAGTATCCCAAAAGTAATCAATGTCAAGAAATCACTGTGTGCAGTGAGCTGTAAAAAGCCGCTTACCGCCTACGTTACCAAAAGGCTCAAGCCGCTGGGTCAAAAGCAACCTGTGGTAATATAACAGAGGTGTAACGTTAACACCCCTAACAGTCTGAGCAAAAAGAAAACATTTTGTATGTCGGACCGTAGTCCGTACACCGACCTGGAATTGTCGACGCCGACACCTTGAATCTCCCGGTAGACGCGAGTCCGCCCATCAGGTCACATGGTGCGGAACTCGCCGATATCTAAAGAAAAAGCCTGAAAACAGAAAGAGGACTTTCTGTTGTAGAAAAAACTGCCGTCTATATTATCTAAGTCGCTTCAAAGAGCTGCATAATAAACAAAACCCAATCTGTGGATGAATGCTATAAACGTTAATAACCCGAAGAGTGGGAAAATACTTCGGAGGTAAAGGCAAAGCCCTGGTGAAGATAATAAAAATAAATGTAATTAATATTCAGGATGAAAGTGTGCATCAAATCTATTGTGCTTCCTCAAAGCGATGTAATATCATGTGTGGCATGTGATATAAACATGTCATCTAGCCAGTGTACTAACCTAATGATAAAACTCAAGAGAAGGGTGAAAACTGGATAATTGATGTAGTGAAGAAGTGCTGGAACGTGCAAAAGCATGCAATTAAGATCCATATGTAGGTAAACCTGTGTGGGATGAATCCCAGTGTACTCCCTTACAATCTAAAGAAAAACATTACTGCCTTTAAAGGAAACATAATAATTCATAATGATCATTAAGTCCTGCAGGAAAAACAGTTCCTAACAGCTTTATCCAACGAGTCTCTCTCCTAGCCAGAAGAGTGTTAAATTCTAAGCCTGGGGTACGTTCTACTTTTTCTAGAACTGTGTATCTCAATTGGGGAATAGTGTGTTTTGCTTCTACCCAATGTTTGGCAAATGGCGAGGTAGTATTTTGGTTCCTAATGCGACTTTTATGTTCCACAATTCTGGTTTTAATCTTCCTGCTGGTTCGTCCCACATAAACCAACCCGCAAGGGCATTTAATCGCGTATACCACTCCCTCTGTGGTACGGTCTGCATTGTATTTTAATTTTATGCTTTGACCTGTGTGTGGATGCATAAATTGGTCGCCTGTGATGACGTTACCACATTGTCCGCAGTTATAACATATCATCATTCCTCTTATTTTTAATCTGCCACTTCTTTCGGAAGGTTTCAAAAATTCCCTCAAATTTTTTGTCCTGGTGTGTGCAAAAAGTGGAGAACCATGATAAACTGTTAAAAACTCTGGTTCATTTTCAATAAGTTCCCAGCGGTTTCTGATGATAGATTTAATCTGAGGAGTTTGCACTGAGTTTTTGATTACAAATACTTCTCGTTTCATTGGGATCTTGACTTTAGGTGTTAAAAGTTCACCACGTGTTTTTTGCGATAAGGTTTGAACAGCTTCATTGAGTATTACGTCCGGATACCCACGCTCCTTGTGTTTGTTGTTGGATATCCCGTTGAAATTGATCTTCATTAGATGTGATTCTCTTGATGCGCATCATCTGTGATATAGGAAGATGTTTTTTCAAACTATATGAATGAGCACTCGTGAAGAAGAGAGCATTGTTAACATCTGTGGGTTTCCTGTATACAGATATTTCTAAACCATTTCTGGTTTTCCTTATCTCAATGTCCAAAAAGTGGATTTTATCCTTATCAATTTCATGAGTGAATTTTATTCTGGGATTCAGTTCGTTCAATTGGTTGATACTGTCTTCCAATAGTTTATTGGTACCTGTCCAGATGACCAAAATGTCATCAATGTACCGTAAAAATACTGCTGCATATTTCTGCCAGATTGGATTTGATGTGATAAGTTGGTCCTCAAAGTAAGCCATGTAGGTATTCGCGTATGATGGGACTCCTGGAAATCCCATCGCGGTACCAGTACGTTGGATATAGAATTTATCCTGCCAACAGAAATAACTGTTGTAGAGGGCAAAATGTAATAATTCTAGAAGAAAAGTGGCTTTGGAGTGATCAATTTCTGAATGCAGTAGCCGCCATTCAACTGCCTCTAAACCTTCCTCGTGTGCAATGGATGTATATAATGCAACAACGTCGATGGTACATAGTCAGATGTCTTGAGAGAATAGATGTTTGTGTGTCTCCAACTTATTTAAACAGTCAGTCGTGTCCTTTACATAGGTAACCCAGGATTGAACTATGGGTTGTAGGTGAAAGTCCAGGTAGTATCCCAGCGGCTCGTGAATGGATCCGCATCCCGCTACAATGGGTCGAAATAGTGGATGCGTTCTGTGTTTGTGCACCTTTGGTAACATGTATAGTGCTGGAACCTTAGGTGAGGAATTGAAAAGATACTTTTTGGTATTTTCATCAATGATGCCTGCTTCAAAAGCACTCTGAAGAAAGTCGCCCAGTGTTCTCAATAAATCATTGGTGGGATCTTGCTCCATGGGGAGATAAGTGTCTATTTCCTGTACTTGGTCACACACACTTTGGTTATAAAATTCTGTGTCAAGTATCACCAGGGCTCCCCCCTTGTCTGCCGGATGAAACGTAATTGTAGAGTCCTGTCTCAGTTTATTCAAGATCCGTCGTTCCTTAGGGCTGAAATTATGGTGCTGTGGTGCTCCATATTTTATTTTTTCTAAATCTTTTTTCACAAGTGTTTCGAAATTGTCCAATGTCTTATGTGAAACTAGTGAAAGAAATTTACTCTTGGGTCTGAATTTCTTCTGTTCCTCTGTCAGCTCTTCTTTGCTCGGATTGATGGTAAAAAACCACCTTAATCTCAATTTACGCATAAATTTAAAGAGAGCTACTTCCGTCTCTAATGCGTTGGAGGAATAGGATGTAACGAAAGATGTTCCTTTGTTGAGTACTAGTATCTCTTCTCTTGTGAAATGCTTGGACGAGATGTTGATGACCAAGAAGTTCACTTTTTCAGGTCCCTCTTTGGTCTTCCTAGCTCTTTTGTGACCTTGGGTTTTTCCACGCCTGGTGTTTCGTCTTGGGTTGCTATGGTCTTGTCTGATGGGGTTTTGGCTGTGGGGCCTCCCCCTAAAAAAGGTGCATTACTTGTGGAAGCAGTAGTTGTATCATCTTTGGTTATCGTGGTGACATGTACGGAGGAGGCGGGTGGCCTCTGTAATGATAGATCTTCATCCGGGACAATACTTTCTTCAGACGACGTGGCTCCAGGTTTTTTAAAGACTCTCCTTTGTGCATATTTTTCGGCCCACGTATAAACCTCATCCAGTTTATAATCTATTGTGTCCCGTCGGAACTTCCGTGTCTTTCTTTCATGTACCTCCTTGGCATGGGTGTCCAGATTTTTATTGATCTTTTCTAATACTTGGTTCCAGTCCTCCTGTTCCATCCGTTGGCTGATGTCATCCTTCAATTTGTTGATGTCGAACATTAATTCTCCTAGTTGAGAAGATATCTCTTCAATAATGAGCAAAATAGGATCGAGTGAGCATTCATTAAGAATAGCATTCCAGCGTGCCATGAAAGATTTGTTGAATTTAAAAAGCATGGGGCGAAGAGCAATCCTTAAGCCGCGGGGTATACGTCTGACTTTGTGATATTCAATCAAAGTTGTGGCGTGTAATCGCTGATTCACTTCCTTTTTCATTATATATTCAAGTTGTTTAAGTTGCTGCGTTGTAGTGCCCGTGGATGTTCCATATTCTCTAACTTCTTTGACTAATGCATAGATTGTTTGTGCTTCTTCCGATGTATAAACTTTCGTTTCTGCCTGATTAGTGGTAAGGTTTGAGATGTCTTGCCAAGACATAGTTATTTATGTGGGTGCTGATCAACTAGTGGGGCACTGTAAGTACAAAGGATAATATTGAAGGGGGTGGATCTGCACACCGTATATAAACAAACAAATGGATATTCTTATAGCCACCTTTGGTAATCTTTGCGTGCACTCTAGTGTATAGGGTGTGTGCCCAACTCCCTGTAAAGTAACAAATGTGTAACTATGAGCACAAGGAAAGCCTAGGGCTACTAGAGGCACAGCTATTGGGCCTGGGGCCTTTAAAGATTAAAAACACGTGTGTAAGTCTCTAATTCTGCTCTGTTAACAAATCACATTTATTTTTAACTGTTGTATTATCTTCAAAAATCATGAAACAAAAAGATACATTATTCCGCATTTATGAATTGCGCATGCATAACAAATTGAAAATATTCATTTGCCATATTTCCAAATCACATGTTTTTGGCACTAAAAAGTAAATTAATAAATCTCATGTATCTGAATACACAAAATTAGTGTCCAGAGTCCCTACACAAAATTAATGTCCAGAATCCCAATGCATTTCGGGTTGCAAGCTCAACCCTTCGTCAGGGGATTAATAGTGTGTAGATGAAGGATCAATTTTCTTGTGAATGCCAGCGTTCTGTAGTACAGGTTGTACGGGATCTATAAGACAGCAACAAAGAAAAAAACTGTTTCCAACTTACACATTGGTAATGCAATGTTTCATATACAAAAGGCTAGGGGAGTGCCACTGGGAGAAGTCCCTTAAAAGGAGGAAAGCTAGGGGCGTGGCCAAGATGGCGACGGAGTGAGACGTGTTTTGCGGTCCCTCCGGCGCCGAAATTTTCAAAGCTTCGTATAGCACCCCAGAGCCGTGCCTTGCCTGGGGGTATCCCCTGCGGAGCCGAACCCGCACCCGCGGAGAGCACCTTGGCGGCTTGGTCCGACTCCCGGAGCCCTCTGGAGTGAGCGGGCACGCCACGGCAGCGGCAGCAAAGAGAGGCCTGGACATCCCCTCCCTGGAGTGGAAGGCGGTCGCCGAAGCGGAAGTGAGGGCCGGCGGCCGGAAGGAAGTGGTGGAGGCCGGGCCCCGCTTGCAGTCGCGGTGCCCGGAGAGCAGCACTATCGAGGGGCGGACCCCCCTCCTCCCTGCCTGCGGAGCGGACCCTGAGGCTTGGGGGTGCCGCCGGAGGGGGGACCTGGAGCAAAGGAGCGGTGGAGCCGGGACGCCCGCAGAGGTGAGCGGCCTAGAGGGGTCTGAGGCTTGACCAGGCATCGGCCTGGAGTGCGAGGGCTGCCCCTGTTACAGATGAACAGAACAGGAGGCTCGGACCTGCGGCGGACCGCTGCATTGGAGCGGAACCTTCCCCCCCGCCCTGCGGTACCACACGAGACGGGGGAAGGAGGAGGCGGTTTATCTCGCCCGGCGGAGCAGACGGCTCTGCAATGAGCGGGGCGGACGTTGGCCTTTGGAGGGCATAGTGCACTGGGCACCCGTGGCGGGCTGGAGCTGCTGCCTTGGAGGTGCCGCCACAACACCCCAGCTACATCGGCGTGGGAGCCAAGACAGGACGCCGCCATTGCGGCCTGGTGATCAGTCGCCGGTAGCGGCTCGTGGAACAGCACACATTTGGCGCCAACAACTGGGACAGGCAGCGGAGGCCCTGGTCTGGAACGCGCACTGGGGAGCCTGTTCATCTGCAGCGCCCGTCTGAGTTCTGGTGGACCGAGAGCTGGGGGTTGCTATCGGAAGGCTTGGGCCTAACCGCGACGAGAGGTGGCTGGTCGCGAGGGGCCGCTTCCTGGGGACCACAGCTGTGCACGAAGGAGTCTGCCTGTGGGGAGCACTATCGGTGGCCCGGGCCGGAGGTGTCTCCTGGTGGCCCAACGGTCGGCTCTGTTGGTCCAGTCAAAGGTTGGGGAGGCCACACACGACCACTGGGGGTGTTTGTCAGCAACCAGGAGGCTCAAGATGGCGGGCAACCTGCGGGGAGGGAAGAATGGCAAGGATGGCCTAACCAAAGGATCCCAGCTGCCACCGTCTCTTGGGATGAGTGCCTCGTCTGCGTCGAGGGACGATGAGGCCCCAGCCACCAAGGTGTTCATGACGGAGCTTTTTGCCTCCATCAAGGAAGACATCTCCGAACTACGAACCCAGCTGGCGTCGGACCTTAGAGAGGTGAGGAGGGACCTGGACGGAATCGGTGAAAGGGTGGCCTCCTTGGAGGACCACGATCTGAATGTGGCAAATGATGTGCTCAATTGCAACAAGACTTGCTTCGCCTCACGGAACAAAATCTGGACCTGCAATCGCATGCGGAAGATCTGGAGAATCGCTCCAGAAGGAACAACATCCGCATACGATTGGTGCCATGGGACGGGGAGTCTGGCGATCTGAGGGGCTATGTTCTAGCTCTGTTCCTACAGATTTTGGGCGATGAAGACATTAGTGAGATCAAGATGGACAGGGCGCATAGGGTTGGGCTGCCCAGGCGTGGAGGGGGTCCTCCGCCGGACATACTAGTCTGTGTCCAAGATTTTCAGTTGAAGGAACGCATTCTGCGGAAGGCACGGGAGACTCCGTCTTTGCAGTTTCGGGGTCATCATTCTCAACTATATCAGGACCTGGCAGCTTCCACCCTACGGAAGCGGCGTGAGTTTCGACCCGTGACTGCATTTTTGAGGGAACCTAACATCGCTTACTCCTGGGGCCATCCGTTCCGCATCATTTTCCGGTGGCAAAACAGACTTGCGCAGATCAGGTCCCTACAGGTGGCAAAGGACCTCCTGGGCATCGATAACACAGAATCTTCACCTGGCAGCGGGAGTCCTTCTGCGATGGGACGGCGGAGGTCCCCCTCCTGGCACAGAGTGGGCGGAGAGGTAGAGAGGAGAATGCCGGACCGGGCTACCAGTCTTCAAGAAAGAGATGAGGCGCACGACGGGCCATGCTAAAGACCCGCAACGAGATATGTCCCCTGAAGATCCTGAATTCACACTCCGGGACGTGATGGGAGCCATTGCTGGTGTGAAGGCTGAGATGCATAGCCAACACGAGGCGCTGTCCAGCAAAGTGGATACCCTTAAGATCGAACTCAATCTCATTAGAGCCGACCTCGGCAAGACTAACGACAGAGTGAAGTCGCTCAACATCAAAACGTCGAGTCTGACTAACGACATGTCGGATGTACAGACCGAGGTACGGGACCTGAAGGCGGCTAATGGGGCGCTTGCTCGCCGGCTTGACGATTTCGAGGGACAGGCCCGGCGCCAGAACGTCCGCATTACGGGTGTGCCGGAGGGAGCCGAGGATGGGTCAGTGGACTTGTTTGTGGAAGAACTGGTGGTTAAGAACTTGGCACCGGGCGGATTGAGCAAGTTCTTTTCAGTCGAGAGAGCACACAGACTGCCGGGTGGTCAACCAAAGTCGGGTGCATCCCCTCGCCCCATCATTGCGAGACTTTTCAACTATCGGGACCGGGACGCCATTTTGCAGGCGTCGAGGAGCGGTGGCCCGCTGCGATTTCAGAACGCTGACATTAACTTTTTCCCCGACTTTACACAGGCTGTCCAGAAACGCCGGCAAAGTTTTATGGGTGTGAAGCGGCGGCTTAGGGAGATGGGGATGCGGTACTCTATGCTTTATCCTGCAAAACTTTGCATCGAACATGGCAACCGGACAATGTTTTTCGATCTCCCGGATGCGGCAGGGGACTGGTTGGATACTTTGCCTCAACGTCGGACCGCTCCGGAGGACCAGTCGGAGGGTGCAGCAGGAGGTCCAGGTTCCCAGGAATGAACTCTCTGTCTGTGACTTTCTATCTGGGGGGTTGCTGCGGTTGGCATCGAACTCGGACATTGATTCTTTTTTCTTACTACTTCTGAACTTCTTAAGAAGGAGGGTAACGGGGGGGATAGGACGTCTCCTTTCTCCTCTGGGGGCTTCTTGTAGGTTAGTTTTAGGGGCGACAGGCACACTGCTAGTTGGGGTGGCTTTAAGTCTAATGCAGGGGTGCAGGGTGGGGGTGGTTGGGGTGTGTGTTTTCTTTCTGTTCTTCTCTTCCTACTTTCTTCATGGCTAGGATTCTATTGTGTTGCGATTACCGATGTGCTGGCTGCATTCCGGGGGGGGGGTTGCTGGGGTGGGACGTCTTTGATGATGGGGGGTAAGTCTCTGAATGTATTGAGCTGGAACGTAAATGGGTTGGGGGACCGTATTAAACGTGGAGTTGTGATACAAATGCTTAAACGTTGTGTTCCAGATATTGTTCTTTTGCAGGAAACTCATCTTGTTGGCAATACTTGTAAGGCTTTGAATAGGAGAGGGTTTAAAATGGTGGCCCACTCCGGGTTCTCTACGGGGTCCCGTGGGGTGGGTATTATGGTGCGCATGTCCCTTCCCCTGGAGGTGGAGTCTACGTTGGTGGATGATAGGGGCCGCTATGTGGCCGTGGTGTGCAGGTGGGAGGGGCGTACTCTGGTATTGGTTTCGGTTTATGTCCCCCCGGGGCTGCAGGCAGCCTCCTTCCAAGACCTCAGTGGTGCCGTCTTGGGCCTCCTGGAAGGGCTGCTGATTCTGGGTGGGGACTTCAATTCTGTGGTTTCGGGTACTTTGGATCGTTTCCCGTCCAGAGATCTTTGTAGTGCACAATAATGGCTCCCGGATTTCATGAACACCGTGGGCTTGGTTGATTGTTGGCGACTCCTGCATCCCGCCCAGCGACAATACACCTTCCATTTAGGGGCTCATGGTAGTCTCTCCCGTATCGATTACATACTGACCCCCGCGGCTCAAGCGCAATCGGTTCCTAGTGCTCGTCTTATGGCCAGGGGTATTTCAGACCACTCTCCGGTTTGGGTGTCTTTCGACTTTGGCATATTGGCGGCAGCCAGGGTGGCGCCTATCAACCCCTGGTACTTTCGCAACCCCAAGACTCGTGACCTCCTTGCTAAGTCTATTGAGCTGTATTTTACTGAAAATACGGGTTCAGTAACTTCGGCCGTCTCTCTTTGGGAGGCCTTCAAGACTGTTCTTAGAGGAGAGGCCTTCTCCTTGATAGCCGAAGCGCGTAGAAGACGGGATGAGGACTTGGTGCGGCTGGAGTCTGATATTGCTGACCTGAATTCCCAGTTAGCACTGGGACCGACACCGGAATTGCTCCATGCTCTCTCCCTGAAGCAGTCGGAGTATGGCGCCACTGCTACTGATGCGGCAAAGGCGATGGGCAGGGAACAGCAAGGTAGGATCTACGACGCCGGTGACAAGGTGGGTAAGCTACTTGCCTGGTTGGACAAGAAGGAACTGGCATCCCGAGTTGTACCAGAGATCCTGGGCGACGATGGCCTGGTCGTCACTGACCCTACTGCTATTGCCGCAGCATTTGCTGACTATTTTGAGACGGTCTATACGTCTGTCTCCGCTCTATCCGAATCGGACTCGGCTTCCTTTTTGGAAGAGATTGAGCTCCCTTGTTTGTCGGATGTTGAGCGCGAAGACATGGACCGCGGCATGACGGTAGACGAAGTTGCATTGGCGATAAGGTCGCTGCGCTCTGGGAAAGCTCCGGGACCCAATGGTATCCCAGTGGAGCTGTACAAACTTAAGGCGGACACCGTCGCTGCACCCCTGAGGAATATGTTCCTGGCGGCTCGAGAGGCCGGCGAGCTCCCGCTTGATCAACGTTTGGCCACTATTGTGGTCATTCACAAAGAGGGGAAGCCTCGAGACCTATGTCGGTCATACCGTCCTATTTCCCTGTTAAATGCCGAGCCTAAAATCCTGGCGAAGCTGCTAGCCAATCGGCTTGTGGGCGTGATTGCGGACTTGGTTCATCCGGACCAGTCTGGTTTCATCCCCCATCGGAACACGGCCCTTAATCTCCGCAGGCTTCACGCGGTTATGGCCCGAGCTCACATGCTCACTGAACCGACTGTGCTTGCCTCGCTTGACGCGACAATGGCATTTGACTCGCTTGAGTGGAATTACCTCTGGGCGGTGCTTGCTAAATTCGGGTTTGGGCCTGACTACATTAGTTGGGTTCGGCTCCTTTACTCTTCCCCGATGGCCAACGTGACGGTGAACGGTCGTTTGTCGGCCTCCTTTGCCTTGCGCAGGGGTACTAGACAGGGTTGTCCGCTGTCACCGCTCCTTTTTGCTTTAGCGCTTGAGCCGTTGGCCGCATGGATCCGTACACATCCTGATATTGATGGTATCAAATGGTCGCCGGGCTTTGAGGATCGCGTATCGCTTTATGCGGACGACATCCTTCTTTATCTCACCTCTCACTGTCGGTCCTTGATTGTGGCATTCGACGTACTGGGTACTTTTGGTGGTTACTCGGGCCTGGTCATCAATTGGTCCAAGTCCTACCTCTACGTGCTGTGTGGGGACACTCCGCGTCTCCCTAGAGGCTGCGCTATCATGGTCTCGCAACAGGGATTCAAGTACCTGAGCATCTACATTTCCATGGATGCCCGTACACGTTATGCGAACAACTTACTCCCCCCTCTGGCGCACTTGCGATGAGACGTGGAGGGGTGGAAGAGATTGCCGCTGTCCCTGTTGGGCCGCGTGGCACTGTTCAAAATGATGTCCCTGCCGAGGTTCCTCTATGCGCTCCAGAACACACAAGACCCAGTGCCGTCCAAGTACTTTGGAGAGGTTGAGAGCTTGCAGCGCACCTTATTGTGGGATGGCAGACCGCGGATCTCTATTGCTAAATTGACCATACCATGGTACGACGGGGGCATTGCCTTGCCAGACATACGCCGCTATTATTGGGCGTCTCAGCTGGCGGCTATTAACCACGGTTTTTACGGACCGGCAGTCAACCCGGGTTACGACTTGGATCGCTGGCTCATGAATGACGGGATGTACTATAGGGCGCTGTATTCTAGATCTCTGGACCGGAAACTGACTGGACCCACTAAGACGGCGGTGCACTTGTGGAGGGTGGTGACCAAAACTTTGGGCTGGCAGGGTAGGCTCACCATGGCTACTCCCCTGTATGATTCCGACTTGCTGGGGAAACTGTGGCATTCCAAGGGGTTTGACCGGTGGGACCTCATTGGCATTTCCAAGGTCGCAGATATGTTGTCCAGGGGGGAAATCAAATCATTTATTGATCTACAGGCCGAGTTCCAATTAGGGGCCACGGAACATTTTCGATACGCACAGCTACGACACGCACTCTCATCTTCTATGCCCGTAGGAGAGAAGGTTCCTGTATCGTCCCCGTTGGAGGACAGGGTGTTGGACGGCCATATGCCTGACAGTGCTATTTCCCTGACCTACAAAAAACTTATTAATGTGCGAACTGACCTATTGGTGAAACTGCGAGACCTCTGGGTGAATGACGGGATTGAGATGGATGACGAGGAATGGCAGTCAGCGGTCTCCTCCCCTAAGGAGGTGGCCATCTCTGCCAGGCTGCGGTTGGTCCAGTTGAAAGTGCTCCATAGGATCTATGTCACAGGCCCCAGATTAATTCACATGGGACTCTCCCAAGATGGCCTTTGCAGGAGAGGATGTGGCGCGACTGCCACCTTTATGCATATAATCTGGGAGTGTCACGTCATTGCTTCGTATTGGGAGCGTGTGCATGCGATAATGAGAGTTGTGACTGGTGTGACCCTGCATGCGGAGGCTCGGCGCTGTCTGTTGAACGTGTGGGGTCCGACTGATTACAATACGGCTCAGACTCGATGGGTCACCCTGGGCAATATGATAGCTAAGAGGGACATCGCCCAGAGGTGGGGTGCCCCGACCCCCCCCCCCCCCCCCCCCCACTGTTAGTCTTTGGAAAACCAATATGGATTGGTGCATGCTCCGGGAGAAAACTGTTTACATGGCCCGGGGTAAGCCTAAGATGTGGGGACTGATCTGGAGTGCCTGGAACTCATATCGAGGAGACATTTGTGCACCCCCGGAGATGGCTCAGCCGGAGATCCGCCTCTCTCCATAACTCCCCCTTCCCTAGGTTCCACAAGGTTAATCCTGACTTTCTACTCCCGTCTATATGATTGTCTTATATCCTGATGCTTGTATGATGTATCGATCCCGCCCCCCCGTGAAGTGTGCCTTACCATTTTTATGCTCCTTAGCCTTGCTGTTTTCTTCTCTCTTTTTCTCTCTTCCTTTCTCTCTCCTCTCTTCTTTTTCTTGGCTTTGCTGGTTTCTCTCGCTCTTTTAGATTTTTCATATCGTAAAATTAAACCTGACTACTCCTGTGTTTTTGGTTTGTACATGTGTTCGGACTGAGTCATAATGCTGCCTGGCCTCCGGGATGTACGGCTGAATAGCAGTGTACTTTGTTTTGGTAAATAAAGGTTTTCCAAAAAAAAAAAAAAAAGAAAGAGATGAGGCGGTGGCTTCCGTTGCTTCTGCCACCCTGGCCGCCTCACAGCTTGGCTCCGGGGCGGCATGACCTGTGGTGTGTGATCTGACTGGCGCCGGAGGGACATGACCGTGGGTTCATTTGTACTTTGTGGGAAGACACCCCGGTATATGGTCATTGGGATGCACCGGCAGGTGGTCCCCTCTCGGCCCCTAGAGGACTTCCTGGACTTTTTGGACTGCCATCTTCACGGGTGGTTTGGTCCTTCCATTTTGATTAGTTTGTTTGGTATGGTATTGTGTTTGTGTTCTTCTGGGGGTAGGGTGATCCTGTGGGGAGGGGATGGGGAGTTGACGGGGGGTTGGGAAGGGGGGTTTCCAGTGGTGGTGACGCGGGTGAGCTGAGGAGTGTGTGGCTGGGATTTGCGTGGATGGCTGTGGTGTGCGTGGGGTGGGGGTGGTTTTCACCAAGGTCGCTGATGACTTACTGTCAGGTTGGCGGTGGCGGAGTCCTGGGACGCTCTTCTGCATTGCCTGCGATGGATGGACTTTCGGGTGCGGGAGGGGAGACTTACGAGGTGACTGTAGAGAGTTCTGGTTTGTCGCTCCATTATGCCTGTTAGCATAGGAACTTGGAACGTTAAGGGCCTGAATTCCCCGCAAAAGAGACAGAAGGTGTGGAAATATGTGACCGATCACCAGTTGGATGTTGTGGGGCTCCAAGAGACTCATTTAGCGCGCAAGGATGAGCTGCGCCTTCAGCATAGGGCGTATCCCCTTATATACAGGTCTTCTGCCTCCACGAAACATAGAGGGGTGGCTCTTCTCTTCCGCGCTGCGCTGCACTTCCAACCTGTGGAGGTGCGCAATGATAAGGATGACCGCTGGCTGATGGTGAAGGGTCTTGTTCAAGGGAGGTTGTGTACCTTTGTAGTGGTGTATCTCCCCAATGCCGGTCAAAATAGGTTTCTACAAAGCTTGTTGCAGAGGGTGGGAGACTTTGCTGAGGGGCACTTGTTCCTAATGGGGGACTTTACTTTGGTGTGGGATAGGACAGTAGATAGCTCTGGTGCCAACAGAGCCGACACGGGCGTGTTTTCTGCCTCATCGCAGCAGTTGTTTGGGGAACTGGGGCTGGTTGATAGCGGCAATTTATTCACCCTACATCCCGGGATTACACATTCTTCTCACATGTACATCACTCCTATTCACGATTGGATTACATTTTCCTCAGCCAGGCTCTTAGGGGAGATGTCCTTGGCTCTGCCATTCTTCCGCTTTCTGTTTCTGATCACAGTCTGCTGGCGCTCAGCCTACGCTGGTCGCCGGCCGGCGACGGGCAGCGGAAATGGTACTTCCCAGCCTCGGTGGTCAGGGATGATACCTCTAATAAAGCGCTGCAAAAAGCCATAAGGGAGTTTTTTTAGCTTAATCTTGTGTCTGATACCGCGGTCTCCACTACTTGGGACGCCTTTAAAGCGTCAATCAGGGGCACATGCCTGGGCCTCAATGCACATCTCAATCGGTTGCGGCGCTGGGAACGGGAAGATCTGGAGGCAGAGTTGGCGACCCTCGACCAAGCTCACAAGCTTAATCCCTCGAGACTGACCCTCCGGCCACTGACGGCGGTACGGGGGAAGCTGAGAGCCCACTATAATAACAGGGCCGAATTTACGCTGTTGAGGTTGAGAAGACAATCTTACTCTTGTGGGAATAAGGTAGGTAGACACCTGGCTCGTCAACTGCGCGATAGGAGGGAGCGTGAGTATATCCGTGGGATCCGAGATACGACGGGCGTGATGCAACACCGGGACGAAGCGAAAGCGGCCATCTTTGCCCGCTTCTATGCGGACCTCTATGCGGGGGACAGGCTCCATGCG
This sequence comes from Lissotriton vulgaris, assembly GCF_964263255.1. Classification (NCBI taxonomy): domain Eukaryota; kingdom Metazoa; phylum Chordata; class Amphibia; order Caudata; family Salamandridae; genus Lissotriton; species Lissotriton vulgaris. The sequence goes on along the minus strand of NC_141698.1, from coordinate 429,905,512 downwards.
GGAGCCCAACGGGACTATTTGAGGCACCTACCCCTCCCCCAGATATCTAAAGAGTGGAATGAGTTGCTGGAGGCCCCGATTACCAGGGAGGAGGTGCTGGAGACCATCAAGAGCTTGAAACTACACAAAGCGCCTGGGCCTGATGGCTATACCGCCATCTTTTACAAATCGTACGCCACCGAACTCTGTGATTTTTTTAGTATCCCTTTTTAATGACATGGCCTTGTCTGGCTCTTCAGCTGGCTCCCTTGCAGAGGCGGTGATAACGGTTTTGCCTAAACCAGGGAAAGACCTCGCCCAGTGTGCTTCATTCCGCCCCATAGCACTTCTCAACATAGACGCCAAACTGTACTCGGCGATCTTGGCGCATAGGCTGCAAGATTTGATGCCGGCGATCATATACCCAGACCAATCGAGATTCATCAAGGGGCCTCAGACTCACGATAACACGCGAAGGGTGATTCACTTAATTGAAAAAGCAGACAGGTTCCGAATCCCGGCGGTCCTCGTGGGTCTGGATGCCGAAAAGGCTTTCGACCGTGTGGACTGGGGATTCTTGTTTAATACGATGTCGGCCTTCGGTTTCTCTGAGAAGTTTATCACCATGGTGAGGGCAAATTTTTGCAGCCCCAGGTCTCGGGTAGCAGTGAATGGTCATCTGTCAGCGTTCTTCCCGCACTCTCGCGGCACTAAGCAGGGCTGCCCCCTATCCCCCCTTCTCTTCGCGTTGAGCATCGATCCATTGGCAATGGCGGTGCGGGAACATAAAGGGATCCGGGGCCTTCAGTTCACAGGAGAGCAACATAAAATTACGCTCTTCGCGGACGACATCTTGTTCTCTGTAGCGGACCCGGAACACTCGCTGCCATGTATCAGGGAGGCCTTGATGCGTTATGAAGAGGTGGCCGGCTTCAAAGTCAACTATGGCAAGTCGTATATCCTGAATCTTACTCTTTCGCAGGCGGAGGTGGACCGCGTGCGGCCCCTGACGCCTTTGGCCTGGGCCACCGGTTCGATTGTCTACCTAGGGGTCCATCTGACTCCGACAGTGGGGAAACTGTTCTCGGCTAACTTTTGTTAAAGTTACACCTCTGTCATATTACCACAGGTTGCTTTTGACCCAGCGGCTTGCAGCGGCTTGAGCCTTTTGGTAACGTAGGCGGTAAGCGGCTTTTTACAGCTCACTGCACACGGTGATTTCTTGACATTGATTACTTTTGGGATACTCATTCCGGTTTGTTTTTCGTTTAGGCATAAGGATTGTTAAGTGTGCTAGCGCATAGAAATACTTTGGAACACATGACTCGGACGCATCATCTTGAGAACACTAGTATGTTTGTATGAATCATACTGTCTTTCTTTTAATTTCAGCTTGGGGTTTCACAGTCAACATTTTACTTTTATCACGGGTTCCCATTCCTTTGGGGCACCTTTTACTTTTGCCCTTAAACTTACTTAATCCAAATTGGTCCATTATTTTCCTCATTTTCTAATTGCATTTCCTTCTTTTCCTCATGGGAAGGTTACATTGGTTATCTTTCTACAGCAAGCTTTCCTCCTTTTAAGGGACTTCTCCCAGTGGCACTCCCCAGCCTTTTGTATATGAAACATTGCATTACCAATGTGTAAGTTGGAAACAGTTTTTTTCTTTGTTGCTGTCTTATAGATCCCGTACAACCTGTACTACAGGACGCTGACATTCACAAGAAAATTGATCCTTCATCTACACACTATTTAGCCCCTGACGAAGGGTTGAGCTTGCAACCCGAAATGCATTGGGATTCTGGACATTAATTTTGTGTAGGGACTCTGGACACTAATTTTGTGTATTCAGATACATGAGATTTATTAATTTACTTTTTAGTGCCAAAAACACCTGATTTGGAAATATGGCAAGTGAATATTTTCAATTTGTTATGCATGCGTAATTCATAAATGCGGAATAATGTATCTTTTTGTTTCATGATTTTTGAAGATAATGCAACAGTTAAAAATAAATGTGATTTGTTAACAGAGCAGAATTAGAGACTTACACACGTGTTTTTGAATCTTTAAAGGCCCCAGGCCCAATAGCTGTGCCCCTAGTAGCCCTAGGCTTTCCATGGGCTCATAATTACACATTTGTTACCTTACAGGGAGTTGGGCACACACCCTATACACTAGAGTGCACGCAAAGATTACCAAAGGTGGCTATAAGAATATCCATTTGTTTGTTTATATACGGTGTGCAGATCCACCCCCTTCAATATTATCTTTTGTGACTCGGGCACTTGGTGGGACTGTGCTCCAAACAGCTTGTGATGTTCTTGGCTGACATCCTGGATCAGTACCTCCAGCTCCTTGTCACTGAACTTCAGTTTTCTTTTCCTGTCACTTCCTTCCTTCTCCCTGTCCTGGCTTGCCATTTCAATGCTTGTTGTTGTCATTTTTTTCTTGCTGGTAGCTGTGAGGCTCTGTTGCTGCTGGCTCACCTGCCTGCCTGCCTGCCTCACAGTGAGCTCCAGGTCCTGTGCAGCTGCCTGGGTGTGGCCACTTCCTGTTTGGGAGGTAATTGGGTGATACAGGATTGCTGATTCAACTAATTACGATTTTTCTATTACCGATTCGGTATTTACCGATTCGGTAATGTATTCTGTAACTCTGAATCGGTATTTGTATTTCGGGATTTTAATTTATTAACGATTCGTTCCCATCCGGTATTTATTACCAAATTTTAACGAATCGGTAATGTTTAGCGATTCTTTATCTAGATCGCGTTTACCGAATTCTTAATACCGATTCGGTAAAATTAGTTATTAAGGAATCAGTATTCTTGATTTATCTACATATGGCCCAATATGGTTTATTGAACCATGAACCAGATGGATTTTTATACAGTGTGCACCCTAAACTGAATTATTTCAAGCTGGTAGCAAATGTGATGATCATGGAAAAGGAGACACAACGAAGAAAGCTAATTGTCTAGGGTTGCACTGTTTGTTCAAGCTGGGAAGCCGGTATGGACACCAGGCTTTCTGATTAAACATTGTGCCAGTCAGAACCTGGATGGATATGGTATTATTCCCACTTTTTGCCCTGTTGACAATTTTATTAGTGACCCAAGAGGCAAGTCACTTGTCTTTAACCTTCTATAAAAGGCTTTTATTTTTGTTATAAATGGAGCTACATGATGGTCTATTTAACCAAACACAAACAAAAAGTTTGTACAATGAACATCATGAACTGCAATATTTCAAGGTGCTCTCAAATGTGATGATCACAAAAAAGGGGAGAGAGCGCAGACATTTAATTGCAGAGGGACAGACTGCTTTATTCCTGGGAAGCAAGGAATAAAAGAGGATCTCTGGGTCAGGTCCTGACATCTTTATCCCTTGTCCCACAAAAGATACAGACTAACCTGGGCATGTCATGCAAGTGCATTCAAAATATCCTCTGCTTTTTTTGTAAGATTGGGGGCAACAACAGTACAAACACCCAATCTTCATAGCATGTGTGCATCTGGGACAGAAACAGTGCAAGCTACCATGCTTCAGTGGACAATTATAGCTAGGGTAGCAGCAGCACACGCTTTGCCTATCACAGGACAGGTGCAAATTAGTGAAGCAACTGAGCAACTTTTACTTCCTGACAAAGCAGAAACAGCATGGCAGTACCAGAGTAAGCCTTCCTTTCACACAGAAGGTAGTACATGCAATCTTCCAATCACAGCAGAACAGATCCAGCAAGCCAGACGTGTACAAGCTTTTAGTTCTCACAGATCATGAACAGTCAAGGTATGTGTTACATGTAGATTACAGACAGATCTGGAGCGGGTGCTTAAATCACTTCGATGAATGTATAAGCGCATGAGTGATTGAATATTCAAATTCTGTCACCATTCTCAGCTAGGTAATATTCCAAGTCCTTATCCTGACAGTCCTGCTGCTATCACTTGGAGACCTTCTGTGTGTTAAATACTTGTTGTTCCATGTATTCAGAAGTAGACGTTACCTAGTTAGTCGCCACAGTGTAACAATGTGCTAGGCGGGCACATAAGGGTCAACCTCCTCAAAAAGGTTTTGTTTGTTTGCGCACTAGGCTCTGTGCAACCCAGCTTCGGTGCTGCACTCAGTCCTGCCAAGTACCACGCATCAGGCATTAGACTAATGCATTTTAATATGGTAGTCCGCATCACCGTAATAAAATGCATTAATCACACATTTTGACCACCCGGTGCTGAGGGTGAAGCAGGTAAGTGGCCGCGACCATCGCAACTGCATTTACAGCAGCGCAGCATCCCAGTGGTCAATGAGGACTGGGGAAACTGTGAGAGGGAGCACAGTGAGCTCCTGCGGCAGCAGGGTGGCTCTAAAATGACAGGAGCCAAGCCCTGGAGTGAGTCGTTCCTTCGGGCCGCAGTCTGCCTCCACATAAGCAATCTGAAACCTTGGGTGTTTTCTGTTTTCTTGGTGTAGTGAAGACATGATTCTGCTTGCACACATTGCTATGTTAGCATAAGCGTATTAGAAGCTTAAACGCCATTTTGCCACTTTGCTGCTTTTGCACACAACACTACATGCATCTGTTGTTGTAAATTAAACTGCTTGCTTTTCTTCACATGAGAACGATCTGTTTTTCACATCCCTAGACTTACACCGCGACCACAGTCTGTACAGTGTGTGCAGTCTCTAAGGTCAAATAACAATGTATGCTGTTAATTCAGGTTGATCGGTCCACACTCTAGACACAACACACACACAGCTGCAACTAACTAAAACTGGGTGCCTTTAATATTGCATTGCATGCATGATTCTGGCACTTGGGTTCTCACGACTGGGTCCAGGACGCTGTCAACCGGGTAGCCCCTACTAAAGCGGTGTTTCCCAATCGGGCCACTCCATCTGCGCAATGGTTTACAGAGGACCTCAGACTCCAGAGGCAACACTGTAGGAACCTTGAACGACACTGGCGCAAACACTATAATCCCCATGAGAAACAAACCTACAAAGCTGCGCTAGCTTCCTACAAGCGTTCCATCATTACACATAAGAGCTCCTACTTCCAATCACAAATCGAGTCTGCTAGCAACTCTGCAAAAAAGTTGTTTCAAGTAGTTAATTCCCTCGCTAGCCCCCCGACCCGCTCCGACATTGAGCCAACGCAAGATCTCTGTAACTCCGTTGCCAATTTCTTCTCCTCCAAAGTTGTTAATATATACTCAGCCTTTGCCTCCCAACATCACCCGGAGGGCTTACAATCTGACCCTTTGACCTCATCCCCGCGACCCATCTTGCCTAACTTTCTCAATGTTTCCACGGAACAGATCAGTCATCGTGTCTCTTCCATTACGTCAGGCTCTCCTCTAGATCCTAGTCCACCTACCATACTCAAACTCATCACGGAAGTCATTACCCCACCCCTCACGGATATCTGTAATTCCATCTTCTTAACCGGTAAAGTCAAAAACCACTTTATTTGATTTAGTTAAAAATCATAAAAGCATGCTACAATAAAAAGGGCATTTTAATAGGTACGTATCCTGACATTTGGAAAATAGCAGTTATTAAACCGCTGTTAAAAAAACCCTCCCTGGACCCGTCAGACCGTGCAAGCTATAGACCTATCGCCTACCTCCCTTTCCCCTCCAAAATATTTGAATCTCTCATGAACCAGCAGCTCTCGGAAGTAATCGAGCAAGAACAGCTTTTGGATGATACCCAGTTTGGGTTTAGAAATGGCCACGGCACAGAAACCGCCTTAATAAAGGCCTCTGATAAGATCAGGGCAATCCTGGACCAAGGGGGGGCGGTGGCTCTCATTCTTTTGGATCTATCCGCCGGATTTGACACGGTCGATCATTCCACTCTGATCGACCATGTCTTAGCTCTGGGGATCAATCACCTGGCAAGGGATCTTCTCGCATCTTTTCTGGCAAACCGCACATATTCGGTGAAGCTGGGGGACTACTACTCGCCCATCTTCACTCTTCCATGTGGTGTGCCCCAGGGATCAGCACTAAGTCCGACGCTATTTAATATATATGTATCGGACTTGGCGAGGGTCATCAAGCAACATGGGTTGAGTCTAACCACCTATGCGGATGATATCCAATTGGTGGTGGCAGTGCATAAAGATGGGACAGATGTTGCTTCGAGATTCCAGGAGGGGATGCTTGCCATCGGTTCCTGGATGTTGAGCAATCGCTTAAAGTTAAACTCGGACAAGACCGAGGTTATGACCTTTGGAAATCTCTTGCCGAGATGGTCCTCAGGCTGGGGGCCAAGTGAAATCGGCCCTGCACTGGTCCCAGTGGCCAAGGTCAGAAACCTCGGGGTCATGTTCGACGACAAGCTGATATTTAGACATCAGGTCAATTCTGTGGTATCTGCCTCCTTTCATATGTTAAGGAAAATCAAGAAACTACTCCCTTATCTTCCCCCTTCTGCAGGAAAAACGCTGATTTCCACCCTTGTATTCTCTAAATTAGACTACGGCAATGCCCTTTTCCTTAATGCACAAGAACAGGTCCTTAACAAATTGCAATCAATTCAGAACGCGGCAGCTAGGGATCTGCTTGGCATCCCCAAACGTCACCCAACCTCAGCGGTCATACGTCAATTGCACTGGCTACGGGTCAGAATTAGGATCAAATTCAAGGCCCTTTGCATCACATCTAAGGCAGTTCATAACGTAGGACCACGATTCCTGAGGAACGCATTTTACATCTATGCTCCCAGCAGACCATTGCGTTCATCAAGCTCCTGTCTCCTCTCAGTCCCCCGCACGAGAACTTCCACATGGGGAGACAGACGGTTTCTAGTGGCCGCCCCTAAGCTTTGGAATTCGCTCCCGTTGTCCATCAGACGCAGTTCCACTCTCACCACCTTCCGAAAACTTCTTAAGACCTGGTTATTTGACCAATGATTCTTTCAGCGTGTTCTGTCCTGAGAAACACATGCGCCGAGACACCTCCGGGTATTTGCGCGCAATACAAATTACAAAAACATAAACATAAACTTGGAGAAAACCTTTCAATCTACAGAGAGCCGTGCTGATCCTGTGATGTGATTCACCTCATCTGATCTTGGAGGTATGGGGTTCCCGATTTAACCTAGAGATCTTCTATTATTATAAAACCTAGCTCCTAGCCAGGGGAGGGTGGTACACAAGGCGCTATAGACCTGGTTCCACTATCAATATAACATGATTTCTCCCTTTGTGTTTTAAGGACTTGTAACAATGCTGATTGTTTTATTTCTAATCATTTGTCTGCTAATGTTAGCCAAAATACTGCATCTTAGACCACGTAGTTAAAATAAACATTTTAAACTTTATCTTGTGTCTGATTGCTCATGTTGTGGACTTGTATGAGTATAAAAATGACAGAGTGTTCTTGATTCCCACTATTCCTGAGAGTATACTAAGTCGCTTGTTCTGGGTTGTCTAATCATTGGTAGCTTTGTTGTAGCACGGAGAACGAATGAGACACCGATGCAAGTGGGATTGGGGTTCTGGGAACTGAGGTGGGTTACACAGAGATCCTGGTTTCTGCATAGTTCTGTGCATGAGCAGAATCCCCGCAACATGGCACACCTAACGTTTGGTCTTATATTCGAGACACTTTAGTAGTGCTTATACTAGTCCACAATACCCTCACTCCTGTTTCCGGTTAACAGTGGTGACGGATTAACCTGCCTATATGGATAGATTATAGGTTCATTCAAGCTTGATATTTTAATATTTTGAATTACTACCCTGTTTGTGCTACAATTATATAGGTTGTTTTACTCTTCTTTGTCCTTATGGAAGGGATCGACATAGCTCTGCATAGTCATGCAGCACTCCGGCATCACCTAGCGCATTTTAGGGTGCCTAACGATGGTATGTCGGTTATCTTTGTTGTGAGTTCGGATGCAGCATTCCCCTTTGAGATTTTCTACTCTTGGGTTATGTGTGCTGCTGTTGATGCGGATGATGACACAATCCACTCATACACTCACATTGAGACACAAGCTAATTATATGCCATAAAGGACACAGGAGATTCTGCTTTCAGCAAGGCAGCATCCAATTTGGTTTAATGGCGCCCTCCCCCACACTGTGACTCCAGTCCGGTTAGGCCCTTTGTCAATCCCTGGGGCCACTTGGCCAGTCTTGGCCGGGTTCACACCACATCTGCGTTATCTCACTGTCCCTGTTGACGAGTTGCATCAACTTCATAACTCCTTGATTGGGGTACATAGGGCTTTAGTACAATACATTTCCCGCAACCTCCAGGTGGGGGTACCTAGGGTTGTGGTGCAACCAGTAGGACCAGCCGGGATGTCTTTTAGTCCCGTCATGATGAATTTGGTAATGGGCAAGCGCCCCCAAAATAATGACGATATGCCTTATTGGCTTGCAGAGACATTTGACCAACTGGAAGCAGTATTTCCTAATACGACTACTGTGGAAAAACACTGGATTCTCACTATTAGTTTGCAGAAAGACTTGGTACCAGAGGTAACCAATTGTGAGAATTGGGGTAAAGTATTTGCAGCAGTATATGCCAAGTGCTTCTGCACACCGTCTATGACTGTTCTGCCCTCCGTGATCAAGAGTGTTCAGGAGGAGCACAGTTCGTGGGCGGCTGCAGAGTTAGGAATGAGGCTAATCAGAGTGTATGACGTAGTTGCTGATCTCATCCTTGCGAATGCAAAGGGAGATGCGGTTAACTTTCAGGTGTCTAATGCTTTGCGCCTCGACGGCGAAGCCGAGAAACCCCGACTGTTACCGAAAATTACTGTGGAGGCTTATAAGACCATTGGCCGCAATAATTTGGGTGTTAAGCCTTTTGCTAAAACAGCAGTTCAACCGCAAACGCAGACTGCTAAGTCTAATAAAGACAACCGTCCAGTTTTTCCTAAACAAAATTGGAAAAAAAAAAACAGGGGAAGCAGCAACAGAAACAAGGGTTGCGTCCTGCGTCACCAATACCAGTGTCTACTGAGCGCACATATGATTTGCGCACCGCACGAGAATTAGGTCTCCTGATAGATTTCAGGTTCCTGATCAACGTTCTCCTTGTTCTTCACAGGAAACATCGATCTCATGAGCCAGTGGCGGAGATCGCAGCAGAGGTCGGTGGTGCCCCGTTAGGAACCGAGCAGCCTCGTCTGACTGATGGTAAAGGCAAGCAGGACGACTTCCCATGTCAACGCCCTCAGTTTCAGAACAAGAAAGTTGCTGCGTTAACCGCAAGGTATGCCACAGAGAACACAGCTTCAGAACCTGACATGGGCACTAACGCTACTAGACAGCGCAGCAGAGGTTACAATAGTGTGGCAAGCACTGCGTTCATATCTGAAGGCGACAGTAACTGACAAGTTCATCACAGCGGAAACTGCTGACACTAGAGTGGCTCCCCCGTGACATACTATATGAATTGGGGCCAGATGTAGGTAAATCGATTTTACCGATTCTAAAATACCGAATTTTACCGAATCGGTATTTTAGCATCAGAAAATGGGATGTAGGTAAAAAATTGGTAAAAAATACTGAATCGGTAAAATTCGGTATTTGACAATCGGAACTTACCGAATCGGTAAATACTGAATCGGTATTCCCCATTCATTCCTATGGGCCAAAAGGCCCATAGGAATGAATTTTATAATTTTAAAATGACACTTTAGGTACAGGTAAACGCTGAGATGGCCTGAAGTAATTACGGCTGCTCGAGGAAAAAAAGGAACATTCAACTTCTGTATACGAAAAGAAACTAGTACTGATCAGGTATGCCTTCACTATGGTGAACGATAAAAAATGTGTTATAAACTGATAGATGTAAAAGTTACAGGAGATTCTTATTAATTGTAGGTGCAAGCATCAGCGTACAAGGACGAGGTTTTACCCTACATTCACAGGAAATAAAATGGGAAGAGTGTCGGGATAAAGTAAAGGACACATCCAGGTATGTGCAGGAGAGTACGCTCTGAAATACTGTTGGACTGAAACTAGTTGCAGAGAGTGATAATATATCCTACTTTGATTTTAGGATAAGGACCAGAAAAATAGTTGAATATAGAAATAGACGCCTGCAGCCCAGCGGAAGCTGGTAAAAAGGTAAAATAGCGGCACTAGGCTACAATGGAGGAGAATGAAGGAAGCACAGTTAATTAAAACCTAATTTTTTTTTGTTTTATACACATTCTAGAGAGAAGTATTTAAGACAGAGCCCTGAATAGAACCTGAGAATTGATCTGATCGGGTTTGAAACGCGTCGGCACACAAAAAAGGAAATAAACATTTATTGTTGAATAGACCAAATATTTGATTTATGGTTTATGGAGAGAGACAAAATTCCTTCACATTCAATTGTGGTGTATTTAACTTTCAGCCCCAACCTGACTTTGTCGAAAAAAGTGTGGGTAGTAAACACACTGTATAAATACGAATTAATGGGGCGTGGCCAAGATGGCGGGGTGAGCGGACGCTTCCTCCCGTAGCTCCTCCGGCCCAGCTCAGCCTGAGCCCTGATTTCTGCGCTTCTCTCCCCCCGCGGCTGCACTGCGGGTGAGAGGACTGTGCCGGAGTTCGAGGGGCACATTTTGGTGCCACTTTGATTTCTGTGGCCCCGGGGGAAGTTCCCGAAAAGTTTATTCAGAGATCGCTCCGAGGAGTGGAGCCCGGGTCGCCCCGAGGAGAAGGGCCTGGAGGCGGAGCGTAGCACGGCGCTGTCCGCACGCCTCGGCTGGCCCGAGTGCTGAACAGCGGAAAGCCGGAGATCCCGAGGGAACGGACTGGACGGACTTCGCGGAGTGAGGTGGCCTCCTGGCCTGTGCCCTGGTGACGGGCACCATTGCTGGGCGACGGACCTTAGCCCTGCACCGGCGGTCTCCCCCCTCCCGGGGTCTCGAAGGGAGACGACTTGCGAACTCCGCGCCTGGAGGCACTGGATGGCGGAGTTCGAGCAGTGCCCGAGCTGGGCAATTCACTGGAGGTGGAGGGAGGCATCGGTTTTCTACTTTCCGGACTAGTTACCATTTGAGAGTCGCCCACGGACTTGCTGGCCCGGGTTGCCTTCTTGGGTCCCACCCTCCCGCCATCTTGTCTTTGTGTGGCTGAGCCCAGTGACCCCGACCCGCGCCCTTCTCGCACGGGTGCCTCGGCTGGTCCTGGCACCAGCACATTTGCGGCCCTCCCTGGGAGCATATGGCGGGAGGCCCGCACTTCGGACGTTGCTGTCTGCCCTACTGGCCCGGGGGCCGTCTTGCCCAAGCTCGGACCGCCATCTTGTCGCCTGTGACGCACTACCCTTGTCCTCGGCGAGGGCTTCACATCTGGTGCCCGCGGGCGGCGGCGCTCGCCCTCAGCAACTGACCCTGGGCTTTGCCGGGCCCCAAGATGACTGGAAGATGTGGCGCGGCACGAGGAGATCGCACTTTGCCGGAAATGCTCGGCAGGACCCAGCAACTACGCGACAGGACGCAGCCGTCCCCGGGGGCCTCCCGGGCATCAACGGACGCAACTGTGAGCGAGCCGCCGGTCACGCGGTCCTTCATGGAGGACTTATTTAGCTCCCTCAAGGAGGAATTTCAAACTCTTAAGACCGAAGTGGCTGGAGAGGTCCGGGAGGTGCGCAGGGAAGTCGAGGGCCTGGGCGAGCGGGTCGAGGCTGTGGAAACGGCGGCTCAACGTCGCGATGAGGAGATAACCCATCTCCAGCAGGACGTCCTCCGCCTCCGGGAGCAATGTGTCGAGCTCCAGGCCCACTCGGAGGACCTCGAGAACAGGTCCAGGCGGAACAACATCCGGGTGCGAGGTGTTCCATCCGCAGATGAAGGTGCGGACCTGGTGGCTTATCTGCAGGACCTGTTCCGCGACATTTTGGAGGAAGGAGCGGATTTCCCAATCCGCATTGACAGAGCACACAGGGTGGGCCGCCAACGCCAGTCATCGGCACCCCCGCCTGATATCCTGGCATTTTTGCCGGATTTCCCCCTGAAGGAGCGCATCATGACGGAGGCCCGCAGGAAACAACCACTGACCTTCCGAGAAAGACCTGTGGCGCTCTATCAGGACCTGTCCGCTATCACACTGCAGAAGCGCAGGTCTTTCCGCATCGCTACGGACTTTCTGCGGGAGCACGAGACAGCCTATTCCTGGGGTCACCCCTTCCGTCTTATCTTTCGATGGAATGGGGTGCTGCATCAGCTGCGCTCCTTACAAGATGTCTGCGGAGTGCTGGGCCTTACTGCTACGGAGGAGGAAGGGGCTACACCCGCATGGCGGCGTCCCGAGCGGCGGAGCCGACGGAGGTCGAGAAGGCGCCCGTCGTCGGCGCCAACGAGTCGCCCAGACTCGCCCACCATCAGAGCTGAAATGGCGGAGGCCCTGAGGACTGCCTCCAGGAACTTGCCTGAATCTACTGGTGTGGCCTTAACGGCCTAACTTCTCTCCGGGGGGAGAGGCTCTTAGCTTTAACGATGCTGGGCTGGGGGCTGGGGGGGCGAGGGGGGTGGTGTGTGGCTGGACGTCCACTTGACTTTTTTCTGCAGACTCGCCCATTTGGGCTAGACTGAGACTATGGGGTGCTGTTTTCTGCTTTTTGTTTTGGCTGGTTGCCATGAGTGGGTTTTGGGGGGGTTTCACTGTTGGTTTGTTGTGGGGGGGGTCCCGTCCGAAACTGTCCGATTGTGTGCGATGCCGCTTCTGGCCTTCCCTGTGCCCTTCCCCCGCGCGCCCCCTCCGCTGATCCCCCGCCGGCTGCATAGCGCGTTGTTTCCCTGGAGGCGATGCCACCCCTGAAAGTAGTGACCCTTAATGTTAAGGGTCTGAATAACCCCGTGAAGCGTAGGGCGATCCTCTCCCTGTTGGAGGGGTCGCAGGCGGATATCTGCCTCCTGCAGGAGACCCACTTGCTTCCCAGAGATTGCCATAGGTTGCGCTCTGCCAAGTTCCCCACGCAACTCTTTTCCTCTGCTGCGACTAAGACCGCTGGGGTGGCCATTCTTTTAGCCAGCTCCTTTAGGGGGGAGGTGTTGTATAAATATGCTGAGCAGAAGGGGAGGCTTTTGGTGTATCGCATGCGCCTCGGAGGTGTTGCCTTTACGGTTGGTTCGGTTTACAGCCCCAACGACCACCAGGACCGCTTCCTGGAGTCAGTGTTGGTGGACGTTACTGCCTCGCCCGATCGACATATTATCCTGGGAGGAGACCTGAATATGGTCTTCGACTCCACTCTAGATAGGTCTGCCCAGCGCTTTCCGCAGACAGGGGAGCTTTCTAAGGCGGTACAGGACCGGATTGCGGAGATGGACCTGCATGACCTCTGGCGCACCATGCATCCCACCGTTAGAGACTACTCGTATTTTCCCCACGCACACCGCACTTATTCGCGGTTGGATTATCTTTTGGTGAGCGGCCCGCTCCGCTCGGCCGCTGTGGCGGCGGACATGGGGGTCTTGTCCCTGTCCGATCATGCGCCGGTTTCAGGGGTCTTTGCTTGGCCGGCGGCCCCCCCCTCCAGAGGGATGTGGCGGCTTCGGGACACGCTTCTCCATAAGAAATCGGTAGTGAAGCGAGTGGAGGAAGTCATCCAGGACTACCTGACCCACAATAACAACTCTGACACGTCCCTGGCTACGCAATGGGCGGCTTTGAAAACAGTCGTCAGGGGGGAGTTTATCTCCATTTCCTCGGCGGAAAACAAGGAACGCCAGCGCAAGAGGGAGGAACTGACGGCGCAGGTTAGGGAGCTCGAGCAGGTCCACCGCAGAACGGGGGCTCCTCGTGTTTGGAAGCAACTGAAGGCGGCACGGAAACTCCTCTCTGCGTTGGATCTCGATCGGGCGGAGTACGCAGCACTGCGCCTGAAACACGCCTTTTACACCGGCGGAGACAGGTGCGGTAAGCTCCTAGCCCATAGGCTCAGGGCTGCGCAGCAACGCAATGTGGTGAAGGAGCTGGTGGGTGTGGACGGGATTCCGGTTTCTGGTGACGCGGAGGTGGCAGATACCTTTCGCTCCTTTTACGAGGCACTGTATGCTTCAGAACCATCCCCACCGGGAGAGGCTGAGGCCTATTTGGACTCCGTGACCCTCCCGGCCTTGGACCCCTCCCAGGCGGACCACCTTGAGAGGGACATACACGTGGAGGAGGTCATCTCCGCGATCGCACGGCTGAAGCATGGTAAGGCCCCGGGCCCAGATGGCTACACGGCCTTGTTCTACAAGACCTTCTGTCCCACTGTCGCTCCTCTCCTAGCTCGCTTGTTTAATTCCTTCTCTGAGCCGGGTGCCATCCCACCGGACCTCCTCTCGGCGACTGTGTCGGTTATCCCCAAACCGGGGAAGGACCGGACTTTGTGCGGCTCGTACCGGCCTATTTCGCTCCTGAATGTGGACCTCAAGCTTTACACCGGAATCTTGGCGGCCAGACTGGGTCTACATCTACCGGGTTTGGTGGAGGCGGATCAGGACGGTTTTGTACCCGGTAGGCAGACGGTCGACAACACGAAGAGGGTGACGCACGTGCTGGAAAAGGCCTCACGCGTCCCGGGGGAGCGGATGCTGCTGTCGGTCGACGCGGAGAAGGCCTTTGATAGGGTCCATTGGCCCTACCTCGAGCTGGTTCTTGGGAAACTGGGGATCGGCGAGAAGTTCCGCACGATGGTCTTTAACTGCTATAGGAGACCGTCGGCGTCAGTGCGTGTCAATGGACACAGCTCCAGCAGCTTCGCCATTGAGCGCGGCACGAGACAGGGTTGCCCACTCTCGCCGCTCCTCTTTGCCCTTTATATGGAGCCGTTTGCGCAGAGGATCCGCGACAACCCGGACGCTATTGGGGTGAAGATGGGACAATACACGCATACTGTCAGCTTATACGCGGACGATGTCTTGCTGACCCTAGATGATCCCAGGCGGTCACTCCCTGCCTGCGTCCAGGAACTGGACGCTTTTGCCCTCGTCGCAGGCTTCAAAATGAACATGGCTAAGTCGGCTGCACTGGATGTGTCGCTCTCTGCCGACGCCAGGAGGGACCTTCAAAGTCTCTTCCCTTTGCAGTGGTCCTCCTCCACGGTGCCTTACCTGGGCATATTGCTTGCTCCCTCCCTGCCTGCCATGGTTGCAGCTAACTATTCCTCTCTGGGCAAAAAGATCAAAGAGGAACTCGGCCGATGGAACAAGGGCCTACTCTCGTGGCTGGGCCGTATCGCAGCGGTGAAGATGACGGTACTGCCCCAGATTCTGTATCTTTTTCGCGCTCTACCTCTTCAGCCCCCTGTGGGTTGGATACGGCAGACGCAGGCAGACATCTCCCGCTTTGTGTGGCAGGGCCGTAAGCCTCGGATGAAGCGGGTCCTCTCCACGCTTGCCCCGGAGGCGGGAGGTCTCGGAGTCCCGGACCTCCGGAAGTACTTTCAGGCGGCGCAGCTCCGGTACCTGGTGGAGTGGAGCCGGTGGGAATCGGACAAACACTGGCTCTTTCAAGACCAGGCAGTTGCAGGCCGTACCCTCCAGGAGGTCCCGTTCCTGCGGCGCATTCATCGCCCGCCTAATCTCTACGCCTCCTTTATCACCCGAGTCCCGCTAAGAGTGTGGGACGCGGTGTGTGAGCTTCGGGAGCTCACCACTTTTCCATCGCCGTTCACTCCCATTGCTGGCAACCCGGACTTCACTCCGGGTCTGGAGCCGGGGGCCTTTTCCCACTGGGTGAGTGCGGGATGCAGAGCGCTTTTCCAGATCTACGGGCCGGAGGGCGTGCTCCCCTTCCAGCAGCTCCGACAGGAGTTTGGCCTGACGGAAGGGGACAGACTGCGTTATATGCAGGTCCGCCACTGGGCTCTTCAACCCCCAGTGCGTGATGTCGCCGCCCGCTCGATTACGCCCTATGAGCGATGGTTGGTAACCCGGGCCTCCGACGCCAAACTTATCACGGATTTGTATAGGTTTCTCCAACCCCCGCCGTTTCATTACCATAACCCGGGCAGGGAGCGCTGGCACAGGGAACTGGGCAGGACCCTGAGCCACAAGGAGTGGGACGGGATTGCATATCGGGCGAGGCACTCTGCGTACCACACTGGGCTGATGGAAACCTTCACTAAAGTATCCACCTATTGGTACTACACCCCGGAGCGGCTCTACGAGATGCGCAAAATAGGCGATAAGGGTTGCTGGCGCGGCTGCGGACAGGAGGGCACCCTCACGCACATTCTCTGGGAGTGCCCGGTGCTGTCGGCCTACTGGAAGGAAGTCTTAGATGAGGTGGATAGGCATTTTGAGATCGAGCTTCCGCGCTTCCCCGCGTATGTCTTGCTTGGCCTCCCCAATGACCTGATGTACCCGTTGAAATCCCGCAGAGGCAGGCAGATTGCGATTGCGCTAGGCTCCGCTGTTCAGAACATACTTGTACTCTGGCGCACCCCTACTGCCCCCTCTGTCACTGGTTGGTTGCATAGGCTCTGGCAGGTACTGGGCATGGAGAAGATGTCGCTGACGGTGGCTGGGAATGTTGACCAGTTTGAGGAGCTCTGGCATCCCTTTTTGGCACTGCTGTCCACGGAATTTCGCGAACTTACGTGCCCACGGTACTTGCGCCTCCTTAGGCTGACACCGCCGGCGCCAGCGGCGGAGTGAATGTGCGGATTGGGGGCTGGGGGTTGGGGGCGGGAAGTGGAGTTATATGCTTTTAATGCTGACTTTCGGACGGGGATGTTGGGGTGTTGTTTTCTTTCCTTTCTTTCTTTGCTTTTCTTTCTTCTTCTTTTCTGGGGTCAAGGGGCTGGTGGAACGGTATGCTTCTCTTTTACTGTGTCGCGGAGTCCTATTCTGGCTTGGCCTTGCCTAGGGAGCGGGGGCCTACGGAGGGGTCGTCCACAATGCCTTATTGCCTTATGTCTTTGCCTTGTCACCCTCTGGGGCATCCTGCCTCCCTCTTTCTCTTCTGACTCGTTGCAATGATTTGCTTTTTGTACTGTATGTTTACCTGACTTCCTGGTCCCCTCCCCGTGTCTGTTTTTTTATGTCTTAATAAAATACTTTAAACCTAAATACGAATTAATGTGTATATAATGTAAACATTTTTTGCATATTGTGTATCTATATGTGTTGTGGAAATGTATTGTATTTATGTGTAAATTATGAAAATGTTCAGTGTTTTTTTTTCCATATATGAAATACTAAAAAAAAATGAAATTTAATAAATAAAAGGGGACGAATGAAGTATACCTAACAAACTAGAAAGTAATACTGGTTTGTTTCCAGAAAGTACGTGGATCTAGAGAAATGTGTAGTTGGTAATTTATATTTCATAATAGACCCCTGTTTATCACAAATCACAAAAAAAGTGTACTTGTGGATTATTTTTCCTTTTCTCCCCAAAGCCCTGCCACCCCCACCCCCCACCCACTCCCACACCCACACCCCCCCCAACCCAACCCGTGAGCCACCCGTCACAATCAAATTTGTCCATGGTGCAAAACACCCTTTCGGTTACCTACAGACTATATATATTGATTACAGCACATTGTATTTCATATTCCCTCCAGGTAAAGCTGACGTGCTGTCTAATATAGACTAAATGAATAATACACACCACTGTATATCCTAATATTATAACCATATTAGCGATGTACCGAAAGAGAAAAAAAACAGAAAAAGAACAGCATACTAGCCAGACGAAAAAAGATCTAACTAACTTATACTTATGCTTATGCTTACTGACTTCCCATTATCTTCAGATATTCTTGTGCAGCTATCTCTGATGTAAAGTAAAAAATTGAATTTTTTCTTTATGAAGCACCTTTAACTTAGCCGGATTTAACAAAAAAGCCTGCCCCCCTTTAGCCTGAAAAGCTGATATTACCTGCCGCAATCTCCACCTTTGCTGCACTGTTCCTCGGCAGAAATCGGGGCGCACAAAAAAATTTGCATCCCTTACCTGACCGGCGCCTATCTGGCCGAGCAAGATCATATAATGCCTCGCGCAACAAATAATTGTTCAAACAAATTAAAATTGCGCAAGGCTGCACATTGAGCTTTCCCCCAGACCCACCCACTCTCATACTTATAACAAAAGGGAATCTGTGTGCCCTGATAACCTCAGTCTCCCAGTTCCAGCTTTTTAAATCAGGGAAGGCCTCCTTAAACATTTCAACAATGAATTGCCTCAGATACTGCCCTTCCCTCTTTTCAGGGACCCCCAAAATACGAAGATCATTGTGTCTTGATCTGTTCTCCAAATCTGTCAACTTCCAGTCAAGTCCACTCTAGTTTTTTGTAAATCTGCGATGGACGACTGCTGATTTGCCAATGAATCATTCTACTCCTGAAATGCGTTCTTCCATCTCCACAACCCTTGTTGTTATTTCAGGGTAGGACTTTGCAATGCGGTGAACCGTGTTTTGTAATTTGCACACTGCCCCCTGTGCACGTAGACCTTCTGCCTTTGTCTCCTCCCTGTGGGCCATTATGACTTTATAAATTGTGTTCAGCGTTACCTCACCACAGTCCTCCCCAGGGTTACCAACATCAAGTTCTGACTGGCCAGACTGTACAGTGGGTGTACCGTCCCAAATAGGCTGGAAAACAGGGATCCTCTTCTCATTCGGCACGTGATCTCCATAGTCTTGTATTTTCCTCACAGTCTCTTGATTCGCGGATCGCTCCAAACAGTAATCATCATCCCCTAGATGTAAGTCTATTTCATCCCCTGAATCAGCCACTGCGCTCAAACTATCATTGTTGTTGTCGTTATCATTATAGTTCTCTGAAACAATTGAGAAGTCCGACATAGAGTAGAATTTACCACCTAACCCAGCAGAGTCTGCATCATTCATCTTTTCTGGCACAATGTAGCCATTATTAGCTCTATCTAACCAATCTGGTGGAGCAGTACCCACAATTAGTGGCCCCCCGAAATCACTTGGGGCCCGATGTAGGTAAATCTTTTTTACCACTTCATAAATACCGATTCATACCGAATCGGTATTTAAGAAGTGGTAAAAAAGAGAAGGGCAGATGTAGGTAATTTTATTTTAAAAATTACCGAATCGGAAGGAATCGGTATTTACCGATTCGGTAAATACCGAATCGGTAATGCCCATTGATTCCTATGGGCATTGAAGCCCATAGGAATCAATGGGCATTACTGAATCGGTATTTACCGATTCGGTAATTACTGATTTCTGCAAGGGGGCAGGGGGTGTCACTTTGACACCCTCTACACCCCCAATACTGGCTTGTGTGCCATGTGGCACACAGACATGCCCTAAGGGCATGTCTGTCTGTCACATGGCATAGGTGTGCATGCACACATGTGCATGCACACCTGGATTCGGTATTTTAACACCCAATTGGATTGGGTGTTAAAATACCGAATCTGAAGGGCCTGTGGGACTGAAAGTAGTCCCACCTACATCCCGAATTTTTAAAATTGGTAAACTTACCGATTCTGTATTTTTCCGAATCGGTAATTTTACCGAATTGGTAAAATACCGAATCGGACAAAAAAAGGTCCCCCACATCTCAAAAGGCCAAATACTGGTCGGAAACAGCCGAATTCGGCCGTTTCCGACCGGTATTGGCCACCTACATCGGGCCCTTAGTGTGGTATTATCTGTCAAATCCTCTGTAGCAGCCCCGTTCTCTACCATCTCTAAGACTGCCACATTGTTGCCCAGAGAGCAATTTGATGACAGAGGTTAATTCTGAGGTGGATTTACTGGGACCCCCACCGGCTTGCCACTAAGTACCGTTTAAAAAAAAAACATACACGATCCTTTTTGGGGGTGTCTTGTTGCCCATCCCTACCTTTTTGCAGAGATCCTTTCTCTACACCCGAAGCACCAGGATCAGCATTCCCAACTGCCCCAAAAGGATCCAATAACCGCTCCACAAGTCGCCGTCTTTTATCAACATCCCTTTCACAGTGAGCGGGTGTCCCGCTGGTCGCATTTGCATTTGCATTTGATACCTAGTTAGGTGTGCTCCCCCCCGCCGGTCAATGCCACAGAAGACACAGAAGCCGAAACGGCCGCCGTGGCCCCACAGGTTTTTGCCGCTCTACCTTTCGGAGCCATATCCAACCCCAGTCCAGAATCGCCAGAAGGGCGCTCCACACCAAGCGTTCACAGCTGCGGCTGAAGGTTCCTTATCGTTTGCCGCTTACTCCGCAACTCCTTCTCCGCTCCGCCTAGCTGAACCGCCGAGCACGCTGCAGCTTCAGCGCCACTCTGTGCCACGCCACCCAGGAACCTAGACCAGCCGCACAGGAATCGGTCTCCACTGAGTGAGATTCGTACACCCCCCAGGAAACTCAGCCGCTACCAAGCCTGGGCAGTCAGCAGCAGCACAAGGACAGGTGAAATCAGCCACAGGTATGAGGCTATGGTGGAGCAGTCCACAGGCTACTCACACAGCCTCTACAGCGGCCGCCATCTTGTCTCACACTTGACATTTCCAATGGCTTTTTTAGTCATAACTTGCCCTCTATTAGTAGTCAATGGACAGCTTTTACTTCTGGCGGAAAACAAAAACAATTCAAAAGGTTAGCCAAGGGCTATAAAAACAGTCCAGGCGTTTTTGCTGCACGTGCTGTCTCATTGTTAGACAGCATCGAACCCTGATGCGTACTCGCATGTTGATGATATTTATCTCACAGACGATGAATTATGGCTGCATCTGTGTTGCGTGGACCGCATCATAGTAGTGTTTGCGGTCTTCAGTTACAAATTTAACTTTGCAAAATCACGCATTGTGGAGTACACAGTGTTGTTTCTGGGCTATGAGCTCAACAATGAAGGTCGAGGTTTAGCACCTCACTTCCTGGAGAAATGTGCATGTTTGCCCCCTCCAACAACTCTGAAAAAACTACAATCTTTGCTGTTTTTTTTAAATTTTGGGCATATCTACATTCCCGATTAAGCCCAGCGTATCAAGCTGCTATAGGCTTTGATACAACCTACTTTTACCAAATCATGCTGTCTTCCAGAACATTCAGCTATACTGCAATCTATGCAGTCTGATCTTCTTGAATCAAAATACTTACTGGAACGTGACAACCACACAAACCTGGTAATAAGAATTGTGCTGAGAGCAGTGGGTTTCACATACTTAATGTTTAATGAAGGAGACACAGTCCCTATTGCTTAGAAGTCACACTATAAACTTCTGCTGAAATGCGCTTTCCTTATGTTGAAAAGGTTTTGACAACAGTGCAGATGGCGGTTCTAAAAGAAAGAGCGCTGTCAAGGGGAAACGCATTTTGGTTGTTACATCATATCCTGCCCTTTGAGGCAGTGACGAAAACCAGTGTACCAAATTCTAAAGCGTTACATCCAGGTTGGATACAATGGGCCACTTCACTGTCGTCTCCTGATGTCACGTTTATCTTTGACTCCTCATTGCAAACACAGGAGGTTTTATAGTATGTATGAATTTGTTCATCCTGCTCCTCTGTCCATGTGTCCGCTTGAGGATTACCATTGTATCATTTACACAGACAGTTCAGCGCAACTGGCGACGGATTCTAAACATTCTTATTCATCGGCCTGCACAATAGTGGCTGGTACCATGGTGAATGGTGAATTCAAGTCCAATGTCACACACACGCAGTCATTAGAGGACTGTACCGACCAGCTGGCAGAGATACGTGCTCTGGTGCTTGCACTGGAGTTTGCTGATCCTCGTGTGACTACTTTAATTATAAGTGACTCCTACTACTGTGTTCAGTCTTTCAACGACAATTTATTCTTTGGGACTCAGAATGACTATTGTGATTACAAAGGTAGCACAATTAAGCATAAAATGCAATGGGTTTGAGTCGCAGAACCTAAAGAACGTATGCCTCTCGTGAATGTGATTCATACTCTTGGTCATCAGCGCGTAGGAGTACACGCTGTTGGCAACAGTTTAGCTGATGAAGCAGCAAAAAAGCAGTGGCAACATACTTAGTAGCAGCAGTTACAAAGTCCAAAAGTAAGATTGATGATGACATCTTAGCGGCTATCGCTGCTACAGAGAAGGGTGATAATTACCCTAGAGGTTTCCCTTCTAAATACTCTTATCATTTAAGTCCTGATAAAGTTCCCTATGTGAGAATTAACGTCCTTGGTGAGAGGTTGTTTCCAACGCGGACCGCAGGCTTTCCTTGATAACAGCCGCTCATGAAGGCATGGCCTCTGCTCATGCAGGCGTCTCAGCGACTGTCACTATCTTGCAGCAACGTTACTGGTGGCGCGGATTATACAAACAGACTTGTGATTATGTCTTTCCTTGTGACATATGCCAGCAGATTAAACCTTCAACTGCTGCGCGACCACCACAAACACAGTTGTACATATCTAATAAACAACTTTGGTGTGTTTATTTAGATCACTGAGGTCCTTTCTCTTCTGATACTGCGTATAAGTTAATCTTAGTTGCAGTGGATTTGTGCACACGCTTTATATGGGTTTGGCCACAACGCAGTGCTGACGCACGAACTGTCATCAGGGATTTGTGGGAAATTTTGCGTGTGGCACCTTCCATTCTGACCAGGATCCAGCGTTCGTCTCTAACGTGTACTAGGAAGCCATGAGGTCTTTGGGGTTGCTGGTCAAATTTTCGTCTCCATACTGGCCTCAGGGCAATTCTGATGTGTAGCGAAGGAACCGTGACTTACAGCAATCCTTGACAGCTAAAGTTATAGGTACTGGTTCACCCATTTGTATAGTGTAGAACGTGCACTTAATAATCTCCCTAGAAGATCTCTGGGTGGGCGGACCCCATACGAAATGCTCTTTGGCATAAAAATGTCCGGGTCCTTGATGGTCTAGACATGGCGGCATCAGCCGGTCCCTTTGACGTACATAATCATTCTGCTGTGTTTCTGAACCTAAAATAGACTCGAGACACTCTTGCAAAGGAACATTTGCCCTCCACAACTGATGCTGCACTACAGATTCCGCTAGTTGGCTGGCTACCTCGAGTCGGTGACCTGGTCCGTGAGAAGGTGGAGAACAAGAAGGAGTTCGGCCCCTCTTGTCGTGCACCTGTTCCAGTGCTTGGCGTGCAGGGTACCAGAACAGCCATTTTACCACCACGTCCTGGTCGCAAGGATAACAGGTACATCTCCATAGACAATGTCAAACTACAACGAGTGGCTGATTCTTCTTAGTATGACTCCAGTGGTCTCTTGTCCAGCAATGCTGAGAAATTCTGTTTTGGCCTCGGCAAACACCAACAGGCCTGACATTGCCATAGAGATGCACACAGTTACTAATCCGTTGTTGAATCTGCAGGCTGGCGAGCGACATGAAGATACTGAGTATACCTATACCACAGATGTGTTGTTGCCAGTTGACCAGTCGAACTTTTCATTTGACACTAACTCTACAACATCAAGTGCCCCATCAAAATTTTCTATTTTTCTTACTTGGTTTAAAAGAGATTTTTTAATTCCACCTTGGACTTACATCTGGTTGGTGCTCATTTCCATTTTTTTGTTTATGTCAATTGGATTTGTGGATGTCTTTTCTCGTCTAGTCAATGAACATTACCTTAATGAAAGGTCTACAATTAAGTTAATTGATGGAACTTTGGCACTCCACTCCTCATCACACATCATGAAGAGGGACCAGACTTTTGTCAATATCATTGCCTCGCCTGTGTTAGATGGGATTGTATGGCCTGCTGTAAAATTTCAAATTCATGGCCCAACAAAACATATGCTCTGATGATTGGAACGTTCAAACCGTTGAAGCTCTATTTTATGATTGGAAATATTATGCTGCATTTGATGCTGAAGATTTGTATTTGAACTCTGCAAATTATGCAGATTTGTTTTGTTGTCAGCACTATGGTCATCATTTCCTGCATAAAGCTAATATATTTAGAAATGTGGTTAATTATACACAATGGGAACATGGCCCAGCTCCCATTGAAGGCAGTCGAAAAACTCTTGGAAAAATAGACATATTTTTATTGATTTTCATCGATAAAATCCTGAAGCTTTTTATTATAAAATGACTTCTAAGTCCAGTTCTAAAGTTAGACTCACTCACACTAAATTACTGTATTCTAAATCATTTATGGATCAATTAGCTATAGGTGGCTATGAGCTGTGGAAAGATACAATTGATCTTAAATCTGTTTGGGGTTCTAAACCCTGGAAGGTGCAAGGCACAGAAGATTTACAACGTGGGTGCCTTATCCCGAACCACATGTTGTTCTTGAATACTACTATTTTTCAAACTACTTGTTTTGGATTGGCTACTTTGAAACAAATGAATACCCCTAACATTTGAGCTTATCCTACATGGGAAAATCACAAAGATATGTCCCTTGATGAGTTGCAGCCATTAATTAATAATACCTCATTTAATATTTCTAACTTGGATCCCCAAAGTTGGTTGTTATGGCAAAAAAGTTCAGATTCATGCCAACATTGTTTTCTGGGTCTGGCCCCGGGCTATATGCAAGTTAGAATGGAACCCCATTTTGAAAATTCCTATTCTGTTACTACCTATTCAGTAGGCAAATTATGTCAAAATTGGCTCAGACATTCTACCTTATCGTCAGTTAAACATCATTTGTCCCAATTGACTGACGATGTTGATGTGAATGATTTTGTAGGAGGCAGGTCCAAGAGATGGATATATGCTATTTACAATGAAGTGTGGAATTGATCACAAATTAAAGCAGCTTTTCGCTTGAGGGCTATATTTAGCAAGCAAGCTAATTTAGAAAAAGTGCTTCTGTCGTTGATAATAGCATTAACACTCTTTCATTCAGAATTTACACTTTAGATAATATTGTTTTATCTGTTGTGGATATTGTGCAGGATGAAGTGTCTGTTTTGTACCATGGTCAAAATCAATTGCATTCAATAATGCAGTTTACTTGGACTTTACAAACATTGGAAAAGTTCCTTGGGACTACGTGAACACGTCATCTTTGTTTTTACCTTTTAATTTGACAGAAAGACAACAGTTCGTGTCCATGAAGGATGCAATATACTCGCTTTTGCATATTGAATTGCATATCTAAGCCCTGTAGGAAACCATATTGCATTTCTGATGATGAAGCATGCATTCCTAGTGCTGTCCAGCAGAGAGCAGTGGAGTGCAGCAGAGTGTCGCGGAAAGCTGCGAGCTGTGAGTCGCTCCGGTCGCCATTCCTCACGTTGCGAGCAGAGGGAGGCGAGTAGGCGAGCAGGCGAACTACAGCCCCGAACTTCAGCCCCTTGGAGTCAGCACCTGCCTCCGCTATCTGGCAGCCAGCAGCCGGCAAAGAAGGTCCGGCGGGGGTAAGCGGAAAGCCTGTGGGGGAGCCCAGCGCTTCATAATCAGCGCCCAGCTCCCTGCACCCTGTGTCTGCCCTGCCCTGTCTACAGCTTTCCGGACGGCATTGAAGGTCTTTGGCCCAGGTCGGTGTAAGTGGAAAGCCTGTTAGGGGCTGAAGGGAGGCTGCCCCTCTAGCAGAGTAAGGGAGAGCCTGGGCAGCTCGGCTGATCGGTGGCAATCTCAGGAGTTCCTGTAGACTGCGAGCCGTGAGCAGAGAGCGGGACTTAGAGGAAAACTGGGAAAAATGGCGATAACGGCGAAATCGGCGTATTGCCATACTCCCGCTAAACTCTTGCCACAAACACGCAGCGTGTGGAAAACCCGGCGGTAAGCAGCATTATATAGCATAATACAGTGGCTATATTATCCTATGCGTGCAGAAGTATTGGGGGAATCAGTGAGTTGCAACGGAGAGAGGAGAGTAGTCACTGGCCTTAGCTTACTGGCGCTGAGGAGTGATTAAATTGGACACTGTAGCTTGAGTGCCAGACTGGCTGGTACACGTAGCATCCGCGTTAATACAGATCAGACCAGACCAGACCAGACCTGAACGTGCTTCCCTGCTCCCCAGCCCCCTACAGACTGCTTATCCCGTGCAAAAGACTAAAAGTGGTTTAATAACTCCTAGCACTGGGACAACGCAGATATAGGAATAAGATAAGTGGCTAATTTTATCCTGAGGATATCCTGAGGAGGTAAAAGTGTCGCAGAGGGTGCCTCCTCCTTTCTGCAGGGGATCCGCGGGCTGTCAGGGATGTAAGGAGTCTGACACAGCTGCAAAGAGGGTAGCGTGCAGTCCGCAAGATATCCTTTTGGTCACCCAGCACATAAGTCGACTAAATCTAGACCCCAGAATAACTATGCGGTCTGGCAAAGTAAGGAAGACCCCTGGTGAAAAGTCAAGTTACGCTAAGGGATCGGCCAAACGGAGAAGACTTGATAAAACAACTGGAAATAAAGCAATTAACAACATGAAAAATCCTTTAATTTCTCCAATTGCTTCTCTATTCGAAAAGTCTGTGTCTAATAAAAACATTTCAAGAAGTTCGCGATTTCATTTCTTGAAGGATCCAGGGTCTGTACTGTTTTCCCTAACAGGGGATGTTGTGGGTCTATCAAATCCCATAGCCCCCGCAAAACACCTGGCAGTAAACGAACAGTGGCTGGATGATGCCACTCATGCATCTACTTCAGGGAACCAAATGTTCCAACATAGCGGAAATTGCGTCTCACCCAAAAGACCAGTTCAATTGGATAATTTAGACCACAAAAAAAGCAGCATAATTACAACTGCTACTGTTCATTCTGCTTTTGATGATTCAAATACGATATCTATCCAGCAACCGCATTTGACAAATTCAACTAGTCAACGTCAAAGTTTGGAAATAATTTATAATTCACAAGACAATCATATACAATCTTTACATCCGAGCTTTGACGAGCTCTTGCATCCTTGGCCCAACTTAAACAACTTAACAGATAATAGCAAAGAGAATGATCGATTGGCTGACACAAATTCAGTCCATGCGGAGGTAGTAGTAGCCGCAGAAAAGGGCAGCTATGAAGAGGTACAATAATCAGTTTGCACGCGCCATATGGAGAATCTGCCCAGGCCAATCGGCCTCGGTGAACTTTTGTTACCATCAGTAAATGCGAGGCTTGATAAATCATTAAGCAATGAGGCCAAGACAACGCCCCAAGAGGATGTAGGGCCCCCGGATTTTGTCACTCCCCTAAAAAAAGCACTACAAACCTCAACGGCAACTCTAATAATGCAATCTGAAGAATTGGACATTCAGATAGATCTGATGAACGTGATCGCATCTTACATAGCCGGGATAAATACGAAATTAGATAATCTGAACAATCTAATTAACAGAGCACACACACAATCAGATTCTTTTCAACCTCAACCTACTTGCCCTTGCGGACCAGTTCTCAATAAATTAAGCTCATTGCCAACTGTATTAGAACAAATACTCACTCTTAACAAGCGCTTTATTGGTACAGACCCAAAGCTCGAACAACCAGGCCCTCTCAAAATCGAGCACCAACCACCAGCCAATAATAAACTCAGGTCAGGCAATGTCACTAATAGAAATGATTCAAATGAAATAGTTACGTCCGAGGTAATTACCTCAGAGCCAATAAAGCAAGGACAAACAAAGCGACAAAGAAAACGAGAACGGAAGGCTAGGTACTAGAAATGTGATGCAGATTCTCATGACTGTTTTAACAGTACTGCATTTCTCATTTGTACAATATTTGTTGCAGTAACTGTTGGTTCGTGCTTACACAAGATTGCTCTGTTTGCCTGTCAATTCTTTTCCCTGTATTGTTCTCCCTCCCATTTACTTGGTACAGGCTTGTGCCCAGTTTTTGATCTGTGTCGTGTCTCACATATTCATGAATCTTCGTTTAATCTTGAAAATAAATATTCCCTTGTCCGGCTGGACATTGGAGAAAAAGAGCCATAGTTCTTATTTAAGTCTGTGCGTACTACTCATAATTGCATTGAAAAGTTTAGGACCTTTGTTCTTTATAAAATCGCAGATTCTCAGCCAGGTATTGGGTTATTTTCCATATTTATAAACCCAAAAGCAAAAATTATAAAAGAAGACTGCATCACGGAAATCCAGTTAGATGCAACCGAAAAAGTCACCAACTCCGTTTATGAAAAGCCTACAAGTAAAAGGGAACCCAAGAGCTCTCAATCATCAGGAAGCACGATAATCACTTCAAATGCAGCAATAAATCAGCAAGACGCGCTGCTGAGAGCATATCATTCGCCTACCACTGGCCCTGGTAATAAGCCCAGTAAAACTGTAAATTGGAATAGACATAGCGATCCTCACTCTAAAGTGATCATGCAGTTGAAATCTACAGAGACTAGGATGCAACCTCAAGATACAATTCTCCCTCCCAAAAAATGACAACACCTTTGGGAATATAAAACCTAAAGCAATAACAACAGAATTAATACCTCAAATCTCCCAAATAACAAATGAAATAGCTGAAAAAGCTGGGGTTCCAGACAGCATCAACAGTCAATTACATATGGAGCACTGAAATGAAGTAGGGGAACAATTAAACTCTGTTTCCTCTTCACAAACGGTACTAGAAACGGGAGACCAACATATGGTCGATAACCCTCAGCGCGATAATTCAAGATCGCTATTTGGAACACAGAGCAGTTTGATTCAGGGCAAGTTAAGCTTCTGCATAACGAATAAGGAAATAACGCAACCAATCCAAACGGATGGTAAAGAGCAAAGGACAAATTCTCCTAAGCCAGGTATTGAGTGTCATCAAATTATCTGGTCACCGGAGTACAAGACACAGGGCTGTCATGATATACTGAATAGGTGTAATATCCTGAAATTAATGAGTTAAGAGATATTAAATCAATAGATCTTGAACGTGTTCAATTTCTAACAGGGTCAAAGGACTTAACAAGTGAACAGACACTGACCACCTGGAAAACTCTGGAGATTGCGCAAATATTACTAGGAAGATCAGACCTATTTCAACCATGGGGTATTCATCTATCACAGCCCGTCACCCCTCGCTATCCATTTCCGTTGAAGAAAACTTGTAGTTTGCAACCAATAAGCTGAATCGGCTTCTCAAAAGCCTGTCTACTCGATTCTATACAATGCCAAAGGCAGAACTGATGCAATCCTCATCCAGGAAGGAGTGGAAGCAAAAAGGGGGAGGGAAGCCAGATCTCCAACGGAGCACTGGAAATGGCTTCCCAGTATGTTAAATGACAAGCAGAAGAACTGACCGTATAGAGATAATGCTAAGCAAGAGGAAAAAAGCGGCTTACACGTTCTATCATGGAACATTGCCGGAGCTAAATGATTGCTGGAGGATGTATTACCTTTGGATGAATGGGCAAATGCCGATATAATCGCTCTACAAGAGACATGGCTGCAAGAAGAAATTGCGTTGGCCGGCTGCACGCACTATTTGGTACCCGCTGAAAAATGTAAAATCTATTTCAGAGCCATCGGTGATCTTTCAGTCAGTTCGACCCTATGTCACAACTTTTGGTGACAATGGATCTTGCGTCTTTATATACGCAAATTCCCCAACAAGACGGATTGGATGCAATCAAAATCTATCTAGAAAAAAGACCACGTCCCCACAGAGCTCCGACTAAGCTAATTATCGAATTTGCATCTCTAGCATTAAAAAAAATGTCTTCATGTTCGATGATGAGCTGTTCCTTCAGGTGAAGGGGACAGTGATGGGATGTCCTTTTGCGCCAGAGATGGCCGTGCTGTAAACGGCTCAGTACGAAGAAAAATATGTGTACAATAACAATCCATGTAAGGCACATATTAAGCAGTGGCTAAGGTATATAGACGACGTGTGGTGCATCTGGAATGGAACCCCTCAGTCCCTAGAGGAATTTCACAGTTGGCTATATAATCGCAGTCCGGACATCAATTTCAGCTTAACGTACGACTCAAAATCTCTATCGTTCTTAGATATGGAGATTAAATCAACACCAGAAGGACTAATGTCTTCTCTTTTCCTCAAGAAAACTGATAAAAACAATGCCCTGCACTTCAAGAGTTACCATCCGAGAAGCCTAAAAAACAACCTCCCCTACGGACATATATTCTTAGGGTGAGAAGGGATTGTTCCAGAATACAAGACTTTGAAACACATGGCCATTCACTGGTTCAAAAGCTCCAAGAAAGAGAATATCCACGCAAGTTCCTCAAACACTCCATGAAGAGAGCCAGATGGACACCAAGAGAGCATTTATTGCAAAAGGAGGAAAAAGCACCCACACAACGTATGGTGTGCGTATCTACCTTCGGACCCCACACGCATCCAGTGCAAAATATCATTCGGAAAAGTTGGCATCTAGTGGAGGAAGTTATCCCTAACATCGGGTCACCGTTGTTTGCGCTAAAAAAGAACCGGAGTGTTGGACAGCAGATTACAACTACACGTCCTGCAATAAAAAGACACACAGAGCACCCTGTTCAATCTCAGTCCGGTCAATGGACACCACAAATGTGGAACCTGCTCGGTGTGTAGTCTAACAATGGAAGGCTCATTGTTCACTGATGGCAAGAAATATTGGCGGCATAATGATTTCACTAACTGCAAAACGAAGTACGTAGTTTACGCTATTGTGTGGCCATGTAAAAAAGTCTACGTTGGTAAAACTACACAGGAGGTGCGCCAACGGATAATCCAACATCAATCCAGAATCAATAACAAAGTACTCACCGCACCATTGGTATCTCATTTTTTGCAAAAAAAACATTCTGTGAATGATCTAAAGTGGACAGTCTTACCAGTCATAAAAAGCCCTGCCGGAGCGGGAGGAAATCCAGACAGACGCCTCTCACAGAAAGAAGCCTACTTAATCCTCAAATTCGATACAGCAATGGCAGGATTAAATTACCTAAATGAACTGAGTAACCTTTAACATAATTCTCATTCATGGAGACTCTGTAACAGCCAGCTGCTCTGGGCCTCTCAAGGCCGTGACGACTGTAGTAAAATCATTCGAACCACATATCCCAGCACACACCTGAAACGACACAAATGTTCTTATTGAACCGCGGCCCCTTTAAATATGAACACATATGTCTCTGGCGTAACCACGCGTTACGCTTGGTGCGAGGAAATGGATGCCGGAAGATAGGAGCAAACAGTTGGTTTTCCAAGTAAGCACTTTGCCCGTTTTCAATTAGAAACCTTCCGCAAAGCTTAAATATTCGACCTGCTTCCAATTTCACTTTATTTTTTCAGTCAGGATTTTCACCGTGCGGCTCGCTCAAACAGTGCACGGAGCCGCGGCGCAATCAATCTTCGATAAGGTAGGAAGCTCCTCCCTCGCTCTCAGACCTTTCTGCACACTGACTTAACAGGCTCAATAACTGCATGCCCGTTCCTCCACAGCATCACTTGGTAACCAGTGAGTAATACTATGGTGTAAGCATACCAAGTGTTGAATACAATCCGGCATCCCTCCCCCGTGTCCATACTGCCAACATATTAAGGTAGGCTTTATCTCATAGCGGCACCTATCAAGGTATTATTCAGCTCTTAACGGTGAAATTACAGCAGGTTTTCGATCTTTTTTGTTCACCTACAGAATTTGTATAGGCGTTTTTTTGACAACTTTCGACCTTTGTGGCCGGAGAAGTTTTTAACAGGTAAATTTAGATAGGAGTAGAGAAGTCTGAGAGTAAGAAAAGAACCTTTAAAGGTGTTCTTATACTGATACCACTGTCATTATTATTTTTCACAGTGACAGCAACCTCCAGTCCGTGTCCTGAAGAGAACCCAAAAACAACATAGGGTTTGAAACGCGTTGACTTTCAGCCTGAGATAAAAAGAAGGGGCAGATCTAGGGCAAAAGATTGTACCATAATTGCACAATCCATCCTGCTCATTCCCCTTGAATCAGACCCCACCAAGTAAGATAAAAAATCTGAGGCATCGTTTAGACAAGCAGGCTGCCGCAAAAAATTAAATGTCCGCTTGTCTGCATGTATATATATGAAGGACTGGTGCCTCACAATGAAATAACTAGAGGCATTGCACAGTTGTCTATGTGATTTTGTACAGTAATTTGTTGCATGTATTTTTTGCATT
The DNA here is from genome assembly GCF_964263255.1 of Lissotriton vulgaris. NCBI lineage: Eukaryota > Metazoa > Chordata > Amphibia > Caudata > Salamandridae > Lissotriton > Lissotriton vulgaris. Next base: position 429,873,601 of record NC_141698.1, on the reverse strand, counting down.
CGTGTATTCTTTGAATGTATGTATTTGACAATGATTGTGTTTTTCTTTATGACATATGAAAAAAAAAATTGAAAACAGTTTTTTTAAAGCATAAATTGATTTAATCAAATAGTTGTCCAACCTAGTAATTTGCAGACTAGGTGGGGGATTGTGTGAAATCAAACCTGTCTGGCCATTGGTTTTTGTTTAATAAATTGTAGTGGTCCTGGCCAGTCAGTGACAGAACCCAAGCCTCCTTCTTTTTCCCTGTTCGGTCTACGTGTCATCAGCTTTAAAAATTAAGTCAGAACAACTCAACTCTCCTGATCCAAGTATTCAATTAATCAAACTATCAGGTCCAATTGCAAGCAATAATATGACAACTATCCTGATTAATGATTACACGCAACCAAAAAATCGGGTCAAAAAGATAAAAAATGCCTTACTGCGTGATGTAATACCGGACCTATTTTTTTTTCCAAACAAGGGATACCAGGCCACCAATTTCAGTACTGCTAATTAATACTGCAGATTCGAAATACAACGCAAAAAATCATTGCACTTTACTTTCATATTTGTATTGATTCAACTTCATTTCAAACAACTGTTCATTACTCTTGATGCATAGGAGGAATACACATTTCATTCAGTATATTGTGCGAATCAAAATTGTATGAAAACATTTTACAAAAACATATTATGATCAAAAACAAAACAGTGTTGTATTTGCATCAAATAATTACACCAGTCCAAAATTTCAACAATTGCCTGCCAAAATTCAAATTCTATGTTGCACTATGACAGGCAGGCTGCGCTGAAAATTATTTTTTATAAAAGTTCTCTCTCGGGGAATGTTTCAATTATGACACCCTCACTAGAGTCCCATTCAATGTTGGTCCCTCGCAGACGATTAAAGACGTGCTGATGAGTTTCCAATCCCCTTCTGCATTGGGGGATTATCATCATGGCTTTAGACCACGGTGTAATCCTGGTAAATAACAAAATAATATATAATGAGTAGCGCCCTTCTTTGCCTCTCCTTATCAAACTTTTAAATAAACCAACCCACTAAGTACATACCAAGAGTACCTTATAGTTTTTGATGGGGTTCTTTTAAAGGTCCATCTTCTGTCCCTAAACACAACCAAATTGATTTTATATAAGTTTGAGTCTGACGTTATGGGACAATCTTAACTACTATCTTTGTTTTTTATGACTTAGAGTTGGAAGCACTTACTGGAGTCTTCGTACATCTATTTCGATGACTCCCTACTTGTGTTCATGTTTCCAGACACGGTCAGCTTAGGTCGTTTTGAATTCACCCTGCAAACAATTAAATTGCCATTGTTTATACAGAACGAAGTTGCTTACTGTTTGTGACTTAGGAAGAGCTTTCCACAGCATTTCTCTTACTTGTATGAAAGGTTCCTCTTCTACCAGATGAATTGTATCCTCATCTAAATTTGGGGCAGCATCATTTCCTGTTGCAACCAAACAGAGGAAACTTTTTATTTTTAACGCAGTGTAAATGGAAAGCTATTTGTTTGAATGTGCGCTTTCATCGTCCTTATTTATCTATCTGCTGCAGCCCATTATGTTATTACATTGCACGTTGTCGCGATGGAGTACTTGAACCACTGTGACATTTTTGTTCTGTACGGCAGTTTCACCGCCCGTCTTCTTCACTTACTTTGCAGCTGTGTTCTTCTGGCATAGATTCAGTCTTCTCTCACCAAATGTGTATCACTCGATGCTTGTACTGTCTCTGCCTTTATGCGTGTCATCATCGTGTTCCTTGTCCTTTTGGATTCTGGGACTTGTGGTTCCAATGTTCAAGTTTGTGCTTGGTTCAACTCGCTTAGCTCATTCAATCCTCTTGTTGTACAATGGAACTTTAGAATTAGATACGCTTCTTTTTTAGCCAGCATATTTTCTAAATTGCCTCTGCGTGGGGGCAATTTAATACCGGATAGTACAGTCCATTGAAAGTCTCTTTCTGAATGTTGTTAGTCAACAAAATGTTGCACCATTGGGGCGGTCAGTACTTGATTATTGATGCGCGATCTATGTTGTACGATTCGCTGGTTCACCTGTCGTTTTGCCAATGTATATTTGAGAACATAGGCATTTGATCGCATAAATGGTATTCCTAGTTTTACAGTTTGTATAAACTTATGGCCCTCAATTGTCATGCCGCAGACGGAGTTTTTCCATCTGGAGGTCCAATCTGGTTAAAAGGTGCCAATTTGATAGGATGATCTTCTTGTAATTGGCACCTTTTAACCGGATTGGACCTCCAGATGGAAAAACCTCTATTTGCCATGCGTAAGAATGAAAACATTGGGCAAAAAATAATTAGAGCCGACTTGGGACGAACATCAACGCCAGTCAGTGATTTGCGTACGCAGTGGAAGTTACCCCTCGTTCAAGGTCACAGAAAATGTGGGAACTGCTCCGTCTGCGGCACGACAATTGAGGGCCATGAGTTTATACATGACGGCATTAAATGGACACACAAGGAGTTCACTAACTGTAAAACTAGGAATACCATTTATGCGATCAAATGCCCATGTTCTCAAATATACATTGGCAAAACGACCCAACAGGTGAACCAGCGAATCGTACAACATAGATCGCGCATCAAAAATCAAGTACTGACCGCCCCAATGGTGCAACATTTTGTTGACCAACAACATTCAAAAAGAGACTTTCAATGGACTGTACTATCCGGTATTAAATTTCCCCCACTCAGAGGCAATTTAGAAAATATGCTGGCTAAAAAAGAAGCGTATCTAATTCTAAAGTTCCATTGTACAACAAGAGGATTGAATGAGCTAAGCGAGTTGAACAAAGCACAAACTTGAACATTGAACCACAAGTCCCAGAATCCAAAGGGACAAGGAACACGATGATGACACGCATAAAGGCAGAGACAGCACAAGCATCGAGTGATACACGTTTGGTGGGAGAAGACTGAATCTATGCCAGAAGAACACAGCTGCAAAGTAAGTGAAACCCGCCGCAAACACCGTTATGAAATGTGAAGTTGACGGGCGGTGAAACTGCCATACAGAACAAAAATGTCACAGTGGTTCAAGTACTCCATCGCGACAACGTGCAATGTAATAACATAATGGGCTGCAGCAGATAGATTAATAAGGAATATGAAAGTGCACATTTAAACAAACCTACTTCTGAGCAGCTTCGGGACGCCGCCACCGCCGAGAGTCACTGGGGGCCATTGAGAGCAGAACCCACGCCGCCACCGCCGAGAGCCAGCTGTTCCAATCCCCGCGCCTCCGCTCCGGGACCACAACTCCCGGCAGGCTTCGCGGCGGCGCGCAACGCTGACGACGCACCAAGAGGTGCACAAAACCGGCGCAGAGGCCGGCGGAGAGGGTGCAAACCTACTTCTGAGCAGCTTCGGGACGCCGCCACTGCCGAGAGTCACTGGGGGCCATTGAGAGCAGAACCCACGCCGCCACCGCCGAGAGTCGGCTGTTCCAATACCCGGGCCACCGCTCCGGGACCACAACTCCCGGCAGGCTTCGCGGCGGCGCGCAACGCTGACGACGCACCAGGAGGTGCACAAAACCGGCGCAGAGGCCGGCGGAGAGGGTGCAAACCTACTTCTGAGCAGCTTCGGGACGCCGCCACCGCCGAGTGTCACTGGGGGCCATTGAGAGCAGAACCCACGCCGCCACCGTCGAGTCAGCTGTTCCAATCCCCGCGCCGCCGCTCCGGGACCACAACTCCCGGCAGGCTTCGCGGCGGTGCGCAACGCTGACGACGCACCAGGAGGTGCACAAAACCGGCGCAGAGGTCGGCGGAGAGGGTGCAAACCTACTTCTGAGCAGCTTCGGGACGCCGCCACCGCCGAGAGTCACTGGGGGCCATTGAGAGCAGAACCCACGCCGCCACCGCCGAGAGTCAGCTGTTCCAATACCCGCGCCGCCGCTCCGGGACCACAACTTCCGGCAGGCTTCGCAGCGGTGCGCAACGCTGACGACGCAGCAGGAGGTGCACAAAACCAGCGCAGAGGCCCGCTTCGTGGGACGCTGGGCGGGCCCTCCATGGCCCTCAAAGGCCAGAAGAGGCCGGGCTGGGCCACCCCCCTGACGTTTACTTACTTACAACCGAGCAGGTACTCTTTTTTCTCTTATTTGCTCCTCACTTCCCTCTCCCCACGTGAGTGGACTACTTTTGGATTCTACTGCACTTTTTTTACTTAGTGCTGTATATCTTCCAAGATGCGTCGTACAATGAAGAAGGTCCCTAAAACTGTCAGAATGCCTACTCCACGCTCAAACTCCAAACAAAAGGAGGCCGAGTCCCAACCTGTCCCCACCCTTACAGCAATTGACATCATGCTGCAACAGACCATAGGGGTGGTATCCACTGCCATAGCCAATACAGAAAGGAGGCTGTCTCTACCTCCGACAACATTTGTGCATGTTTCTCAGGATGCTGCAGTTGATCCCTTGGTTACTACCTTAGATGCCACTGATGAGCTAGAACTAAGTCTCGGAGTCACTGCCTCCTTTGCTGAGCTCCCGTGTGCCCAGCACTCTATTGAGGCTACAGTGCATTCAGTAAATTCTCAGTCTGACTTAAGTCCTGCAAGGGATGGAGAACCAAATTAATTTAGTGTTAGATAATGGCAGTTCAAGTAGTGAACCTAAGAAGAAAAAGGCCAAACGTAATAAACAAAATCATAACTTAGTGGCCCCATCCACCAATTCGGCATCAGGTATACCTTGCTGGGTAGTAAATATGGTGGCTGACCACAAGGATGACCTTGAGGATACTATCATTGCCCACATAAAGCCACTTATGTCTAAAATTGACAGATTGACATCCCTAATAAACACCAAAGGGATTGGTCCCAACAAGCATGGGGGTAATGAGGGCATATTATCTCAATGGGGTTCCAAAGGGGGGCCAGAGGGGGGAACCACCAGTAACCCACCAAAAGTCAACACCACTCACACTAACCCGCCCCCAGCTAATAAATCTAATAAATCTATGCAACATCCGCCTGAAATTGGGAAGAAAGCTACTGCAGTCCCAACCCCTAATACTGCCAGTACCATTCTGCAGGCCCAACAGGTTTCAGGAAATGGAAATCCCCCTAACCCAGCAGATAAGGACGGCCAAAGTACTAGAAAAAGCACAAGTACAACTGCTTCCCAAATAAAAATACAAGAGGCAAAGGCAAGACCGACACGATTTAAGTCAATTAATTTACCGCCTGAAGCCTCGCCCTTTGTGGTTATATTGACAGGTGTGCCTCCCTTGAAGGAGGGTAAAAGGGAAACCCAAGTTGAATTAAGAAATAAATGTGCTCAATGGCTACAGTTAAATAGACCTCTACCCCCTAACATCTCTGGGGAAATCCTTGCGGTTAGAAGAGGGGAGTGGATAGGTAGAAATATAAAAACAATAGCAGGGGATATTATAAACATCAACTTTAGAGATCCAGCGGTAGTGAATTATATATGCAATGCACCGCCTAGTGGAGTCAATACACAAATCCACCCTCTTCATCTTTCATATTTCTACCCGCCTATACCTAAACGACAAACCCTGAGAAACAGAATACCCATTAGCAGGGCTTACCAACAAGTACCCCAGCGGAGTTTCCACCAATGGCAATCACCTTGGCAAGGCACCCTTGAGATTGATCCCTTTGTATCGCAGTTTGCACACTGGAATAGGTTTTGTGCTCTGGAGGAGGTTGATTGGCTCTTATCTAAAGAATCCATCATCCCGCCCTTGGATCCGAGACGGGGGGAGGAGGAATGTATGTTGAAGGAAACCCCAATTTTGCTCCCTCACCCTGCCTCTGTTGTAGAGCCCACATTAACCTTGTCAACACTGTCAACCATTAACATGCCACTAGCTGAGTGTTTGGGCCCCTTAAATATCATTAATAATAATAATAATGCACAGGACACTAATGGCTCACTCAAGATCCTTAGCTGGAACCTTGCAGGTATCTTGAGGAAATTGGGCTCACCTGAGTGGAATGATCTAGTAGAGGCGCATAAAATCTGTCTGATCCAGGAAACCTGGAGCCTTGAACCTCTCCACCGGGTGGGATATGTCACATACTTTGTGCCTGCAGTAAAAGATAAAAATGGGAAGGGAAGCCCCTCGGGGGGCCTGCTCATCTGGGTAAGCATTTCCCTTAACTGCTGTATAACACCGAAGCAGGTTGATAGCCTAGATATTCTAGGAATATCCTTGAGAGGTCCCAGCGAGGGGCTAACCCTTGTCTTGTATAACATCTACGTCAGAGGTACCAAGTGTGGGTCTATGTCCCAGGTAGTAACCACCTTAGAAGCAGAACTTAGAGAAAAAGCTGAAGGAGTTCAAATTTTGGTAGCGGGTGATTTTAATTGCACTTACGAGCCGCTCCCTATGGATGACATCTCAGACCTAGGTGAGGATGATGCTAGATGGGGTATTCCAGCTTTAATCATTCCCCCGATAAAAAGATGGTCTCGTAGTGCAATTCAATTAAACGCCTTGACACTGGAGTTTGGCTTAAGAGCCACAAATGGCCGCACACCCTCAGATCACCTGGGTGCTGCCACTTTCAACAGAGTTAATCATACTTCAAGGATTGATTATATTCTGTTGGATTTTAATCTATGGGGACTAGTGCAGGATATGATAGTTTTACCCACTGTGGAAAGCGATCATAACTCGCTTTCTTTATCCTTAAAAGATCCCTGGCCCAATAGACCACCTGTAGCACCCCTCAAACAAGCTCACAAAATATCTGTTTCCTCCTGTGGAAGGCGCCTGAAGTGGAATAACATTTCCACAGATGTCGCAAAACTTAATATTATTAATGAACTACTTACGGCCTCGCAAACGGAACTGGATAGTTCCAATTCGGCTTCATTAACTGAAAAGGTAACACCCATTTTTGAGGCAACACTTAGGACTATAGGGGATGTATTTTTGAAAAAGGGGTGCGCGGGAGGAATACTGCACCACGTAACCCCAAGGGTAAGCACGACAGGTATACACTTACTTGCAGACAGGCCAAGTCGCTCTTGATAAAGGCTGTCAAAGGCAAATCCCAAACTCAGATCCAGACAGCCAGGAAAGAGCATAAGCGAATATTAGCATGTGCAAAAAAAGAATGGGTTGAAGAGTACTGGCGTACTCTAAAAGAGGCTAGTTTAAAAAAAGACCCAAAGTGCTTCTGGGACACAATTAGAGCCAGACATAGACCAGACAGTGACCTTATTACATGTAACATCTCCAGTCAGGCGTGGGTTAATCATTTCGCAAAGTTATATACTCGCCAACTAGGCCCCAATACCACTGATGAATCTAATGCTGATCAGGGTTGGTACCATTAAGAAAATAGGGTGACCCATAAGGCATGGACCTGGGTATATATTGATATAAACAGACAGCGGTCCTGAACCTATAGATTCTAATGATTGACTTAATCAATTGTTAATCAATACTTCATGTGGAGCAACACTGTCCAGTCTGCTCTATAATACTCAATTACTCAGTATAGTGAGAAAAACCTAACACCACGGTTAAAGAAAAATATTTTTCTGTTTTATTTTAAAATTTTCATTTCTATTAGTAGTTCATATTTTACAATATATTTTTCAAAAGAAGATAAAAACAAAGAGGTTGCCCCAAAGGGAGCGTGCAAAGAAAAGAGGTGATCAGAAAAATGAAACAAGTGAGCAGAAAAGAGATACACAGTGGTGGACAAGAAATTATTCACATTATTTTACAACCAATATCGGACATATAATTTACCGTATTGAGTACCTGGCCAAAGACTTTTTTTTATGTAATTGCAATCACAACATTGTAATATATGAGCCTATATATCCTAGATGTTTTGCACTATATACAATGATGTTAAACAATTGGTCCAAGGTTATGTAATAATGGTGTCGACGTTTCGACTCGTCTTATACCCAACGGTGATTTAGACCTGGGGATTGCGAGTCTTCATCGGGACTCTAAACACAAACAAGGGCAACCAAGGGATTTATTATTAACCCTAAAAGAGAAGAAATAGGAAATTACTGACCGTGGTGAAGATTAGAGAACCTATAACCCACAAAGGGGTAAGGTAGTTTTTCTTACCCTTCAAAATAGAGCAAGCGATGGGAGGTGGTCCAAAATTTACAACTTCCCAACCGATATCCTGTAAGAACAAATTAGAATCTAGAATACATCTAGATCTGATTCTTGGCAATTTCCTTGACATTACCAATATTGAAGAGGGATTTATTTACCTTGAGCCCATATCCTCATCCATGTAGGGAAGGCGATACTTCATGCATGAGACATGGCGAATAGGTACCTACAGATAATTTAAGGTAGCATCAATATACCATAACCATGGAAGGTATAATGGTTTAAAATAATTCACAATAAAGGTATTTACCTTGATATAAATGTATTTTGTCAAGATCAAGTATTCCTGTTGATGATTTCAGGTCGCTGTGTAAGGAGACATAACGAGGTCTCACTAAGAATAAATCTTATACCATTTGTGCCATAAATTACCTTATAACATTAGTACTAGTTACCTTGTCAAAGGTGAGTACAATGCACCTAGATGGGTAATTCCTAATTTCCGGACTCCTATTCCTGGATTCGGATAACTATAAAAAGAGGACAAATAAATGAATTGTCATTTATTATATGCCGCTTATTGTAGCATGTTTGGAGTTACAATGTTTAATTTTTAAGGTCAAAAGCTTACCTAATTCCAATATACTGCTTCACGGGCAAGCCAATGATAAAAGGGGGGACTCCTACTCGTAATTCCAATTGCTGTAATAAGGGAGACACAAAAGTAGGGTTTCACTCGATATTTTACTCCTAATACAGTTGTATACATCGAATGACTGTGTGTCACAGTCAACCACATAGAAAGGAACTGAATCGAAAAAGAATCTGAACCTACCCAATTGCCGGTAGTTTGACCGTTTTAACATCCGAGCCTCACTGTGCTTCAGGACACCGTCATAACCGCTGGTGCATTTCCGCGTTACAAATATACCCAGACTCCCTCACGTAACAGGCATAGAGAGAGGACTGGTTATCGGAATCATGTAAGGAAATACCTACATGCCCGATTTTTAGTGAATAATTCATAGTTTACCGATATTGCAACGTTAGTCATATTTTGGGATAACATTTTTGAAAATAGGTTAATGTTAGGCGATTGTGGCAAAATTCTTATAATCGCCGATCTTAATTATAAAACGGCAATATTTTTGAAAAGGCAATTTAAAGGCATTCAAAAAACCACATATGGAAACCACATTTGAAAAGCAATCCTCTGTTGAAGAATCATTCCATTTATATGAACGGCAAAGGTCTCAAAGTACAAGGTGCACAAAAGATTAGAAGACCCCCCGGGAAGACCAATAATTTTGGGGTGTGGGTCACTTTTGGAACCTTTGTGTAAGTATGTGGATGTATTTTTAAAAAGCCCATAGCCACTGCTACTCCAACATATGTACGTGATACCACACACACTATCCAGTTGGTGGAAGGTTTCAATTATGATTGCAATACGTGTATATTGGCTGCGATGGATATCGCATCTTTATACACGAATATCCCTCAAAACGAGGCATTGACCTGCGTAGAACGTGCTCTCAACATGAGAACTGCCCCACATAGAGTACAGACAGACTTCAATATTCAACTTTTGGAAATTGCAATGACCAAAATTTTTTTGTATTCCAAAACGAATATTATATTCAAACAAACGGAATAGCCATAGGCGCGAGCTTTGCCCCAAATCTTGCTATCATTTACATGAGTGAGTATGAGAGTAGGTTCATCCAAAATCAATATAATCCTTACTTCAATAATATTTTATTGTGGGTAAGGTATATTGACGACGTTCTCTTGATCTGGCATGGTGGGCGTTCTGAGCTTGAGGATTTTCATAATTGGATTAATACCTGCTCCAACAATATTCAATTCACTCTGGAATCTGATTCATTGTCCATTAATTTTTTGGATTTAAAAATTAAGACTGCAGATGGATAATTATACACCACCTTGTACAGAAAGAGTAGTGAACGTAACACCCTCCTCAGGTATACTAGCCATCATCCACGCAACCTCAGGGACAACTTGCCCTTTGGGCAATTCCTGAGGTTGCGACGGAATTGTTTTAAAAAAGATGATTACCTAGAGGAATCTGCAACTTTGATGTCGAGATTGAGTGAACGTGGTTATCCCGCTAGGCTCCTTAAAAAAGCCAGAAAACGGGCCTGTCATAACCATTGTGAGCCCTTACTTCACATTACCCAAAAACCAAAGAAGAAAGGTTGGTTTGTGTGACGACATTCAATACTAAAAGCAATGCCATTAAGAAATGTGTGAATCGGCATTGGCATTTGATCAGTGGGGAACTAGGGGGATCCCACCATCCTTACACGCATTCCGTAAAGGGAGGAATATCCGGGACCACCTAGTAAAATCATTGCTACCAAAGAAACAATCCTGGAGTCAACCAACAATATGGGGTGCATCAACAGTAAACGGCCACAGAAAATGTGGGATGTGTAAGGCCTGTCCTCTCACAATAGAGTGCAATATATTTGACCATAATGATCAGACGTATAAGCTTACCCAACACACCAACTGCAACACCTCATGGGTAATTTATGCAGTCTCATGTCCTTGTGTTTTTTTGTATGTGGGTCAGACCACACAAAAAATAAAATGTTGCATTCTGCAACATATGAGCCTTATAAGGTGTAAAGTTCAAGGTGCTCCATTGGTGGATCATTTCAGTAGATTCGAACATCCCGAGAACAGCCTGAGGTGGTGGGTCATTGAAAAAATAACAGCTAACCCTCGAGGAGGTGACCAACACAATATTCTGAATAGAAGAGAATGTGAATGGATATATACTCTGTATACGGTTAACAAGGGGCTCAATGAGCTTGAGGAAATGAACAAACAAGTGGCACTATTGGGAATATGAACATATTATACTATGTGGTTAAGTGTTTTATGAGAACTGTACAATTAACTGTATAAATGTTTTATAAGAACTGTATAATTTTGTGACCACAATTAATGGAAAGAAAGCCATCTATCGAGCTATGACAGTACTCTGTTATTGTATATGTATGATGTTACCATTTTGCATATAAGCATTATTTGTAATTGTACGTCTTGAGGATATTTGTCCACATGTTTATAATGTATATAAGGATAAGGTATGGTCTATATGACGATACAATCCATAACCGAATGTTGAAATATAATCTGAGCCCTCAGCAAACACCCCTTTTGGCCAATGCTAATCTATGTTATTTTCCGATACACAATCATCGGGGCCATGGTCCTTTGTCTATTTCCGTCTTTTTCCACCACTATGTCGATCTCCTCCTGGTGTTATACTTTGAGACCTTTGCCGTTCATATAAATGGAATGATTCTTCAACGGAGGATTGCTTTTCAAATGTGGTTTCCATATGTGGTTTTTTGAATGCCTTTAAATTACCGTTTCAAAAATATCGCCGTTTTATAATTAAGATCGGCGATTATAAGAATTTTGCCGCAATCGCCTAACATTATCCTATTTTCAAAAATTTTATCCCAAAATATGAATAACGTTGCAATATCGGTAAACTATGAATAATTCACTAAAAATCGGGCATGTAGGTATTTCCTTACATGATTCCAATAACCAGTCCTCTCTCTATGCCTGTTACGTGAGGGAGTCTGGGTATATTTGTAACGCGGAAATGCACCAGCGGTAATGACGGCGTCCTGAAGCACAGTGAGGCTCGGATGTTAAAACGGTCAAATTACCGGCAATTGGGTAGGTTCAGATTCTTTTTCGATTCAGTTCCTTTCTATGTGGTTGACTGTGACACACAGTCATTCGATGTATACAACTGTATTAGGAGTAAAATATCGAGTGAGACCCTACTTTTGTGTCTCCCTTATTACAGCAATTGGAATTACGAGTAGGAGTCCCCCCTTTTATCATTGGCTTGCCCGTGAAGCAGTATATTGGAATTAGGTAAGCTTTTGACCTTAAAAATTAAACATTGTAACTCCAAACATGCTAGAATAAGCGGCATATAATAAATGACAATTCATTTATTTATGTCCTCTTTTTATAGTTATCCGAATCCAGGAATAGGAGTCTGGAAATTAGGACCTACCCATCTAGGTGCATTTTACTCACCTTTGAAAAGGTAACTAGTACTAATGTTATACGATAATTTATGGCACAAATGGTATAAGATTTATTCTTAGTGAGACATCGTTATGTCTCCTTACACAGCTACCTGAAATCATCAACAGGAACACTTGATCTTGACAATATACATTTATATCAAGGTAAATACCTTTATTGTGAATTATTTTAAACCATTATACCTTCCATGGTTATGGTATATTGATGCTACCTTAAATTATCTGTAGGTACCTATTCGCCATGTCTCATGCATGAATTATCGCCTTCCCTACATGGATGAGGATATGGGCTCAAGGTAAATAAATCCCTCTTCAATATTGGTAATGTCAAGGAAATTGCCAAGAATCAGATCTAGATGTATTCTAGATTCTAATTTGTTCTTACAGGATATCTGTTGGGAAGTTGTAAATTTTGGACCATGCTCTATTTTGAAGGGTAAGAAAAACTACCTTACCCCTTTGTGGGTTATAGGTTCTCTAATCTTCACCACGGTCAGTAATTTCCTATTTCTTCTCTTTTAGGGTTAATAATAAATCCCTTGGTTGCCCTTGTTTGTGTTTACAGTCCTGATGAAGACTCGCAATCCTCAGGTCTAAATCACCGTTGGGTATAAGACGAGTCGAAACGTCGAAACCATTATTACATAACCTTGGACCAATTGTTTAACATCATTGTATATAGTGCAAAGCATCCAGGATATATAGGCTCATGTATTACAATGTTGTGATTGCAATAACATAAAAAAGTCTTTGGCCAGGTACTCAATACGGTAAATTATATGTCCGATATTGGTTGTAAAATAATGTGAATAATTTCTTGTCCACCACTGTGTATCTCTTTTCTGCTCACTTGTTTCATTTTTCTGATCACATCTTTTCTTTGCACGCTCCCTTTGGGGCAACCTCTTTGTTTTTATCTACTTTTGAAAAATATATTGTAAAATATGAACTACTAATAGAAATGAAAATTTAAAAATAAAACAGAAAAATATTTTTCTTTAACCGTGGTGTTAGGTTTTTCTCACTATACTAAGTAATTGAGTATTATAGAGCAGACTGGACAGTGTTTGCTCCACATGAAGTATTGATTAACAATTGATTAAGTCAATCATTAGAATCTATAGGTTCAGGACCGCTGTCTGTTTATATCAATATATACCCAGGTCCATGCCTTATGGGTCACCCCATTTTCTTAATGGTCACCTTTGTGCAGCATGACTGCGAGGTTTGTTGTTGTTTTTTGTTGTTTTTGTTAAATGTTTGTAATCCGTCATTAGTGCTTTGCTAAAAGTTCAATACATCAGTACATTCACCAGACTATGTCTGAGAAGGAAACCCTCACATATAGCGAAGACTACATCAACAAACTCTTAGAAGAAGAGGGAGGGGGCACTCTCATAGCTGGTAGTACAGTCACTAATGACCTGTCTTTAAATGAAAAAATCTCAAAATTAGAGAGACTTGAAAAAAAGCTAATAAGAACTAGGCTACATGGTCACACGCTGGCCAAATATCTACGTTCAAACGTAATCCCTATTGGTCTCCAGGTACGAAATGAACTTGCCATTTTCCTGGAAAATCCTAAATTCAAGGAGAACTTCAGCTTTGTGTCCAACACTTGCTCCAGACACTGGATGGTGTTGGGTATAGAGACTGCTGTAGAAGAAGTTGAGAGACTCACAAGGGAAATAGCAGATCTACGGAAAGAGATCATTGATGATAAGGCCCTTGTGAATGCCAAGGAAGCTTTAGAAAGGCTAGAGAAGACGATAAAGGATTTTGAGATCTATACACAAGGCATTACGTTGGATAAAGTGACAAAAGACATAAAAGCTTACGATAAAAAGACCACTTACCCTTACCTCCAGGAGGGATATTTTGAAAAAGATCAACGAGGAGGTTGGTCTAGTAGGGGTAGAGGTGGATATAGGAGGTACAATACCTTTTCTGGTTCATTAGTGGGCAGTGGTTCAGATAGTGACACAGAACGCCCCAGTACAAGTACTGGCTCCACGACCAATCACCCCCCTCAAAACCAAAATTATCCAGAACAACAGTCTTTTTTAGAAGAAGACCAATGGTGGGGTTCATCTACGAGAGGCCGCCCCTGGGGGAGGCCCAGGGGCTCGAGATCTCGCCCATGGAACAGGGGAGCGGGACGGGGGAGAAAACAAACCCCTTTCCAACAGAACTCCAACGGGGAAATCAACACGAGACGGCAACAATACAAATGGTGAGAAATGAACCAGATAACCCCATAATCAATATATCTGATTATCAATTATCCCCGATAGAACAACAGGTCCTATCGAAGGGACTGTCTTTTGTCCCTATCAACATGCCAAATGACTTCAATATCAGAATTGAATTACAACAATTGTTTTGAAAAATTCGCCTTAAGCATTATTTTCAAAAGATCCCATATAATCCAGTGTTCTCTGGCAGTGGGCTGCGACCGCCCTCCAGGTTTAACTCTCCTACACATTCAATTGACAGTAAGATATTGGCCTATGGACAGGTGGTGTTAAGGGGTGTTAATGAGACATTGACTGCACGACAATATGTTCCATATAACATAAGTCGTGATGAAAAGATTGCACTACAATCCTTAAAAATAACAGTAACATCGTTATAAAGCCCGCCGACAAAGGCGGAGCTATTGTTGTACAAAATCTGGAGAATTATAAATCTGAAATTCTTTCTCAATTGGGAAAACCAGGCAACTATGTACATTTGAGAAAAGATCCCACAAAAACCATCAGTGAATCAATTCAAAAATTGACTAAAGGGGCTTTAGAACAGGGAATCATTAACAAACACGAGTATGATTTTTTAAACAACAAGAACCCAAGAACACCCACAATATACATCCTCCCCAAGGTGCACAAAAGATTAGAAGACCCCCCGGGAAGACCAATAATTTCGGGGTGTGGGTCACTTTTGGAACCTTTGTGTAAGTATGTGGATGTATTTTTAAAGCCCATAGCCACTGCTACTCCAACATATGTACGTGATACCACACACACTATCCAGTTGGTGGAAGGTTTCAATTATGATTGCAATACGTGTATATTGGCTGCGATGGATATCGCATCTTTATACACGAATATCCCTCAAAACGAGGCATTGACCTGCGTAGAACGTGCTCTCAACATGAGAACTGCACCACATAGAGTACCGACAGACTTCATTATTCAACTTTTGGAAATTGCATGACCAAAAATGTTTTTGTATTCCAAAACAAATATTATATTCAAACAAACGGAGTAGCCATGGGGGCGAGCTTTGCCCCAAATCTTGCTATCATTTACATGAGTGAGTATGAGAGTAGGTTCATCCAAAATCAATATAATCCTTACCTCAATAATATTTTATTGTGGGTAAGGTATATTGACGACGTTCTCTTGATCTGGCATGGTGGGCGTTCTGAGCTTGGGGATTTTCATAATTGGATTATTACCTGCTCCAAAAATATTCAATTCACTCTGGAATTTGATTCATTGTCCATTAATTTTTTGGATTTAAAAATTAAGACTGCAGATGGAAAATTATACACCACCTTGTACAGAAAGAGTAGTGAACGTAACACCCTCCTCAGGTATACTAGCCATCATCCACGCAACCTCAGGGACAACTTGCCCTTTGGGCAATTCCTGAGGTTGCGACGGAATTGTTTTAAAAAAGATGATTACCTAGAGGAATCTGCAACTCTGATGTCGAGATTGAGTGAGCGTGGTTATCCCGCTAGGCTCCGTAAAAAAGCCAGAAAACGGGCCTGGCATAACCATCGTGAGCACTTACTTCACATTACCCAAAAACCAAAGGAAGAAAGGTTGGTTTGTGTGACGACATTCAATACTAAAAGCAATGCCATTAAGAAATGTGTGAATCGGCATTGGAATTTGATCAGTGGGGAACTAGGGGGGATCCCACCACCCTTACACGCATTCCGTAAAGGGAGGAATATCCGGGACCACCTAGTAAAACCATTGCTACCAAAGAAACAATCCTTGAGTCAACCAACAATATGGGGTGCATCAACAGTAAACGGCCACAGAAAATGTGGGATGTGTAGGGCCTGTCCTCTCACAATAGAGTGCAATATGTTTGACCATAATGATCAGACGTATAAGCTTACCCAACACACCAACTGCAACACCTCATGGGTAATTTATGTAGTCTCATGTCCTTGTGGTTTTTTGTATGTGGGTCAGACCACACAAAAAATAAAATTTCGGATTCTGCAACATATGAGCCGTATAAGGTGTAAAGTTCAAGGTGCTCCATTGGTGGATCATTTCAGTAGATTCGAACATCCCGAGAACAGCCTGAGGTGGTGGGTCATTGAAAAAATAACAGCTAACCCTCGAGGAGGTGACCAACACAATATTCTGAATAGAAGAAAATGTAAATGGATATATACTCTGAATACGGTTAACAAGGGGCTCAATGAGCTTGAGGAAATGAACAAACAAGTGGCACTATTGGGAATATGAACATATTATACTATGTGGTTAAGTGTTTTATGAGAACTGTACAATTAACTGTATAAATGTTTTATAAGAACTGTATAATTTTGTGACCACAATTAATGGAAAGAAAGCCATCTATCGAGCTATGACAATACTCTGTTATTGTATATGTATGATGTTACCATTTTGCATATAAGCATTATTTGTAATTGTACGTTTTGAGGATATTTGTCCACATGTTTATAATGTATATAAGGATAAGGTATTGTCTATATGACGATACAATCCATAACCGAATGTTGAAATATAATCTGAGCCCTCATCAAACACCCCTTTTGGCCTATGCTAATCTATGTTATTTTCCGATACACAAACATCGGGGCCATGGTCCTTTGTCTATTTCCTTCTTTTTCCACTACTATGTCGATCTCCTCCTGGTGTTATACTTTGAGACCTTTGCCGTTCATATAAATGGAATGATTCTTCAACGGAGGATTGCTTTTCAAATGTGGTTTCCATATGTGGTTTTTTGAATGCCTTTAAATTGCCGTTTAAAAAATATCGCCGTTTTATAATTAAGATCGGCGATTATAAGAATTTTGCCGGAATCGCCTAACATTATCCTATTTTCAAATATTTTATCCCAAAATATGAATAACGTTGCAATATCGGTAAACTATGAATTATTCACTAAAAATCGGGCATATAGGTATTTCCTTACATGATTCTGATAACCAGTCCTCTCTCTATGCCTGTTACGTGAGGGAGTCTGGGTACATTTGTAACTCGGAAATGCACCAGCGGTAATGACGGCGTCCTGAAGCACAGTGAGACTCGGATGTTAAAACGGTCAAACTTCCGGCAATTGGGTAGGTTCAGATTCTTTTTCGATTTAGTTCCTTTCTATGTGGTTGACTGTGACACACAGTCATTCGATGTATACAACTGTATTAGGAGTAAAATATCGAGTGAGACCCTACTTTTGTGTCTCCCTTATTACAGCAATTGGAATTACGCGTAGGAGTCCCCCCTTTTATCATTGGCTTGCCCGTGAAGCAGTACATTGGAATTAGGTAAGCTTTTGACCTTAAAAATTAAACATTGTAACTCCAAACATGCTAGAATAAGCGGCATATAATAAATGACAATTCATTTATTTATGTCCTCTTTTTATAGTTATCCGAATCCAGGAATAGGAGTCCGGAAATTAGGACCTACCCATCTAGGTGCATTGTACTCACCTTTGACAAGGTAACTAGTACCAATGGTATACGGTAATTTATGGCACAAATGGTATAAGATTTATTCTTAGTGAGACCTCGTTATGTCTCCTTACACAGCTACCTGAAATCATCAACAGGAACACTTGATCTTGACAAAATACATTTATATCAAGGTAAATACCTTTATTGTGAATTATTTTAAACCATTATACCTTCCATGGTTATGGTATATTGATGCTACCTTAAATTATCTGTAGGTACCTATTCACCATGTCTCATGCATGAAGTATCGCCTTCCCTACATGGATGAGGATATGGGCTCAAGGTAAATACATCCCTCTTCAATATTAGTAATGTCAAGGAAATTGCCAAGAATCAGATCTAGATGTATTCTAGATTCTAATTTGTTCTTACAGGATATCTGTTGGCAAGGTGTAAATTTTGGACCACCTCCCATCGCTTGCTCTATTTTGAAGGGTAAGAAAAACTACCTTACCCCTTTGTGGGTTATAGGTTCTTTAATCTTCACCACGGTCAGTAATTTCCTATTTCTTCTCTTTTAGGGTTAATAATAAATCCCTTGGTTGCCCTTGTTTGTGTTTACAGTCCTGATGAAGACTCGCAATCCCCAGGTCTAAATCACCGTTGGGTATAAGACGAGTCGAAACGTCGACACCATTATTACATAACCTTGGACCAATTGTTTAACATCATTGTATATAGTGCAAAACATCTAGGATATATAGGCTCATGTATTACAATTTTGTGATTGCAATAAAATAAAAAAAAGTCTTTGGCCAGGTACTCAATACGGTAAATTATATGTCCGATATTGGTTGTAAAATAATGTGAATAATTTCTTGTCCACCACTGTGTATCTCTTTTCTGCTCACTTGTTTCATTTTTCTGATCACATCTTTTCTTTGCACGCTCCCTTTGGGGCAACCTCTTTGTTTTTATCTACTTTTGAAAAATATATTGTGAAATATGAACTACTAATAGAAATGAAAATTTAAAAATAAAACAGAAAAATATTTTTCTTTAACCGTGGTGTTAGGTTTTTCTCACTATACTAAGTAATTGAGTATTATAGAGCAGACTGGACAGTGTTGCTCCACATGAAGTATTGATTAACAATTGATTAAGTCAATCATTAGAATCTATAGGTTCAGATCAGGGTTGGGAGTCGCCCTAACTTCGATCCAAATGGATTGGGAGGTCCTTTCTGAAGAGTCCGATTTTACAATAAAAGAAGTTTAGTATGCCATAAGTACCATCATGCCCCAAAAAGCGGCTGGCCCGGACGGCATTCCCGGGGATCTGCTGCGGTCAGACATTCCAAAATGGGGGAAATTCATTCACTGCCTGCTTATTGCCATCTGCAGGGGTGCTTCGATTCCAGCATCTTGGAAAGGGGCGGAGGTCGTCCCTATTTTTAAAAAAGGTGCTAGGGATGACCCGTCCAACTATAGACCCATAAGTTTGCTGGACATCAGCCAAAAAGTAGTCGGCAAGGTCTTACTGGTAAAAATATTGGACTGGATTAGCGATAATAATATCCTCTCTGATTACCAGGCAGGATTTAGAGCAGGCACTGGCACAATCGAACAAGCCTTTAGATTGATGCTGGTGTACTGGAAGGTAGTGGTCATAGGCAAGGACAGTCTTTATCTCGCCTTTATCGATTTAAAGACTGCCTTTGACCTTGTATCTAGGGAGAGCCTTTGGAGGGTCCTTGCTGACATGGAGATGCCACACTACATTCTTTTGCTACTCATAAGGCTCCATGAAAACAGCTTTGCACAGATAAGATGGGGCACAGAAGGCGAAAAAACTAGCAGTATCCCGGTCGAGAGAGGGGTCCGTCAGGGTTGTGTTTTAGCTCCCACCCTTTTCTCTCTATATATCAACGGAGTGGTTGAGCACCTTCAGAAAGACCCTTCAGATGAACCATCCCTGGCGGGAGAGAGTATACCCACCCTTCTCTTTGCCGATGATACGCTTTTGATATCCAAAACCCCAATGGGCCTCTAAAAACTCCTTAATAACTTTCAGTCCTTTTGTTCAGATTGGGGCCTGGTAATTAATACCGACAAGACGAAATACCTCGTGATGAATCCCCCAAAAAAAGCTGTATGCCCCCCGAAATTGAATGCAGTACCTTTGGGGAGGGTAGAAGTATTCGACTATTTAGGGATTCGTCTGTCACATAACATGCATTGGGCCCCTCATTTAGACAAAATGCTGCTAACCCACAAGAGGGTAACAGGAGCTCTTCTGAAAGAACAGCGCTTCTGTGTAATTAGACCTATAGCCCCTGTCATTGAGATCTACACAGCAAAGGGGGTTAGCTCTGCTCTTTATGGGGCGGAATTGTGGGGCCCCTGTATCACCAATGAACTGCCAAGATCCGAGAGGAAGTTCTGCAGGGCTATTATGTCACTTTCTCACGGCACTCCCATTGTCCCATTAATGCTCGATTTAGGATGCCGCCCCATTGAATATCTAGCCAAATTTCGGCCCCTTTTGTTATGGGCGCGCTTGTGGCGAGTTCCGGAGCTCGCCAAATACGCGCAAGGGCTTTCTGAAATTATGGCATTACCAGGGTGGCATAGAATCAACTGGATAAAAGATATGAAAGCTCTTTTGTTTAATTTGGGCCTAAGTGAAGCCTGGACAAATAGATCTTCTCCCCCAAAGGCTACGCTTAAGAACCTTTACTGGAACTGGATACTGACCCAACGGAGTACCAACTGCTCATTGGACAGACTCACGGAGGATTTCCTGAAATTCATGGACCTACCAATTCGGGAACTCTATTTAGACATCATTGAGAAACCATTTGATAGGGTCCTTTACTTTAAATTTAGAACAGGAACTCTTCCTCTGCGTGCTTTTACATCCCGGTGGAAACCACCAGCTCAAACCACAGAGTTCTGCCCAGTGTGCATATCCAGACCAGAGTCAGTGGCACACTTTTTGTTTGAATGCCGGGAGTATGCCCTGCCAAGAAGGAAATGGCTCAAGCACTTGTGCCGCCAGCTGGGGACCAGGCGCAACGAGGAGGCTTTACGCATTCTAATGTCAGACTGTCGCACCTTGTATGTTTGCACTCTTGCTAAGTTCCTTTCATGGGCTTGGACTATTAGAACTAAAAGGCTTAAAGCAACTGTTTAATTCCTTTTTAACTAACTATTAATGAAATGTTCCTTGTATATGAAAACTGAAACTTTTTTAACCAATTGTATTTAAATCGATGCACTTCCCTTCCCCCTTTTCTCCCTTTTATTCAAATGAACATATGTATTTTATTGTGTAGCTTTTATGATAACTTTTTTATCGAAATGAAGCCTTTTTGACTTTGACTTTGACATTTAAACAAATAGCTTTCCATTTACACTGCGTTTAAAAAAAAAAAAGTTTCCTCTGTTTGGTTGCGACAGAAAATGATGCTGCCCCAAATTTAGATGAGGATACAATTCATCTGGTAGAAGAGGAACCTTTCATACAAGTAAGAGAAATGCCGTGGAAAGACCTTCCTAAGACACACACAGTAAGCAACTTCGTTCTGTATAAACAATGGCAATTTAATTGTTTGCAGGGTGAATTCAAAACGTTCTAAACTGATAGTGTTGGACTTGGCCCTTAAGGCAGGTTCACCCCTAATCTTTTTGCTTTAGATCTGTGATATGCGTGGATGATTTTCTGGTCTGTGCGCACTTTTTCTCTGTGTCCCAGAGTAAAGTGCGTGCATGTAGTTAGGCTGGCCTGCTCTCCCATAGGGATGCATGGGGAATGTCTGTGTCCCTAGTAGTTCCTGATGCGTGGGGAGTGCATGCTCGAATTTGGTATGTGCGAGTTCGTGAGAATGAATGCTTCGCAATGATGTATGTTGCGTGAGTGTGTCATGTGTAGAAATGTCATTTCTAGGACTTGGCATATTACTGTAAAATATGTCTGCAGTGTGATTGGCTGGAGCTGGCTGGTGAGCCTGGCTCCAGGAAGGCTGAATGGGTCTGCCCGGTGGTGAGTGTGAGATTAGCATGCTTGATGGCTTGGGAGGAGTGCACCTGGTCCCTGATGGGCCTGGACTTTCCCCAGACAATGCTGGCTCCACCCCCTATAGTGCGACTGATGGCCCTAGCCCTGCCAGTGAATAGAGAGGGTGGTTGAGGTAAACAGAGTACTTCAAAACCAGCTGCGACTGGTTTTCCCCCACCCTGCACCCTGAGACAAAGGGTTTTTACTGTATAAGAAGGGGCTGTGTCCCCATACAATTTGTCCTGTCTTTGGTTTTCTTCCAGGATCTTGCCAGAGGGGGCTGCTGCTGCTGCTGGGGCCAAGAGGACCGCCACTTGGCTGTCTCCCTGCCTGGAGACCCAGTGTGCTGGCTCTTGCCCTGCCTTGCCCCTCTGTCTGCCTCCAGACCCTGCTGGAGCTTTGCTGTGCCTGGAGGCACTCTGATTCCGATTTGTAGCGCTAGGCCCGCTTTATTTTCCTTGAAGCACCGAGCGCGCTTCCCTTGGCGCTTGAGAGCGCTGTGCCTCGACCTTCAGCGCTTGGGAGCGCTTTATTTGCATTGCCGGTGCCACCCGGCATTGGAACCGATATTGCCGATTTTTGGGCGAGCGAGTGCCACCTCGCTTTATCTTTTAGTCTAAGGCCGGTGCTACCCGGCATTGCCCCGTTGTGCTTTTATCTATCTCAAGCCGGAGCCCACCCGGCATTGCCCCGTACTTGGATTTTGTAATTACCTCGAGGGAGCCCACTCCTCGGGTACTGAGAGCCCGCCTGCCTGCCTGGTATGAGCCGCCGCGCTGCCCGCGGCGACCCGGAAGTATTTGGCCGACCGGCCAATCGCTGCGCGGCCCCCTCGAGGCCGACCGGAAGTCCCGCCCCGCAGCCAAGCAGCGCGAAGGAGGAAGCAGCCGGCTCTGCCCTCGAGCCTCCCGGAGTGAAAGGGAGCCCCACGCCGACCAGAAGAGGAGACGCATCCGGCCCAGCGCGACCCGGTGAGTGCGGGGCGTTTCAGTGTGTGACCCGAGCGGCCCCAGTTGGCAGAGGGCCGCTCCCCCGACGCCCGCATTCTTGTTGTGTGGAGCCCCGAGGCTCCTGGGGGGCAATTTGTTCTTTGAGCCCGAGAGGCTCTACATGCCCACATCGTATTTAGAGCCCTGAGAGAGGCTCTGGGGCATTTTTGATCATCCTGAGAGCGCTGAAGCTCTACACTTGTGCATTTGCTTAGCGAGCCCTGAGAGGCTCTAGGGGGACACAGGCAGCTAGTTGGTTGTAGCCCCGAGGCTCCCACGCTGTGTCTCCCCACCTTGTCCATGAGCCCTCCTGGCTCCAACGTTGCCCTAACTTTTCCTGCATCAGTTGCCCAGCACTTTGTGGGCAACTGCTACGTTTAGGTTTGTGTGCTGTGCTGCCTGCGCAGCTTCCCTGACACTGAGACTCAGGGCATTCCGCCCCTTTCGAGGCCAGGTGGCCTGAGGGACATTGTGAGTGTTGTGCTATGTGCACCCCGCGCATTGTAATTTCTTGATATGTGATTCTTGCGCAAAATGTTCTAATCTGCACCTCTGTGTTTAATACCTCATGTGCAATTGTTGACATCCCACTTTAGGTTTATCCACTCTGCTAAATGTGACCTGCATAGAGGATTGGTGATGTCCCATTTTATGTTTATCCACTTTGCTAAATGTGACCTGCATAGAGGATTGGTGATGTCCCATTTTAGACCACCAAAAAAAACTTCTATGGTCCACATGCCCAATCAACTTTGGATTATACAATCGTAAGTCTTTCACTGTTTCCCCTATTAGATCGTTTTTACATAGAGTATACATCTATGAGTGATCATGCAATGCAACATACTATATTCAACTCGTGTGTGGAAAGATTCCAATCATCATACATACTTGAGGGCCAATTATGCACTATCAACTAAAAACGTATATTCTGGTCTAATTCGAATAAAATCGAGTGGTTCTGGATAATAGAGGAAACATTTAATAATTTAGGTGACATGCCAACGAATAGTATACAAGCATGGTCTCTTTTTTTGCAGAATCTAAAGCTCAAAATGAAATCGCCTAATGTGAAGGGCAATGGGCGCGGTTCAAATAGCAAATTGCCAAAGGAACTGAAAGATCTAAGAAGGGATCTGCGAAAAACACATAAGAAGTTGCAATTGAATGCCAAAGACTTAAGTCAATTGGGCATTTTTCTTGCTCTAAGAAAATTGTATAAAAAGAAGGTCTTGGCAAATAAAAGAGGGATAAATGAGAGTTTTTAGACTAAATTGCTCTTCAGTTCCAAACTTCCTAACTCAATTACTTTCTGGAAAATCATAAATCAACTAACAAGACCTCGGAATGTATTAACATCAAATGTGCAGGAAAGCGAATGTGCTACTTTTCTTTCATCCAAATTCAAAGAAAATACAATAAAATCTTCAGGGGATCAACTTATTCTGTAACATCATCATAAAAGGATAAATGAGGTGGAATGCTGCGGCCAGCCGCTAACAACCTTGTCAGGGTCTGACTAGGCGCCTGCATGAAACCCCGGGAGGACTGCTTAGTATATTCTGACGATAACATGGAAAACTACACTTCCCAGAAGCCTCGGCTGAGGCTACTTTAGGGGGAATGACACGCATCCTGTTGCGTGTTATTCCGGCGTTCTGGGTTCAGCGAGCGAGAGAAGCCGCCTCTCGTTCCTCCGTGATTTTCTTCTGGGGAAACTCCTGTTCTGGATACCACGGTGAAAAGGTAGGAGCGGAATCCCATCTCTATTTACCGGCATTGAGCGGAGCGCTGTGGTGGCCGCCACACGTTGCCGTCTTGACATCGCGTTCAGTGAAGGAACTGCACGCATATTCTTTGACTTGATTTCCTTTGATGCGGAGTGTAGTGGTTTCCTGCCACACGTTGCCGTATCGTTCTGGACTTGGTTTCCTTACTGTTGCTTATTTGATTCTTCCTGACTACGGTGGCGTAGGTGGTGCACGGTGGTGGTCGCAGCTACGTGACACCAGTACAAGCTGCTTGTTTCTATATGAGTGTGTTTATTTTGATTCAAGTACAAACGGAGCGCTGTGGCGGTCGCAGCTACGCGTTTCCGTGAAGGATATTAAGGACTACATGAGGTGTTGTGTACTGATAGTATTAGCCAGTGATAATACTATTAAACAACCATCGTTCTTTCTTTTGGATTCTTTCGTTTCTTATCTGTGGAAAATCAAACTGCTTGTTTTTCTATTAGATTCGGCAGAGCGGAATGCTGTGGTTCTTGCTTCCCACGCATTGCCGTGTTCTGCGTTTCTATCTTCTGTGCTGCCTCTCTTTGGTTCTCCTCAGTCCTCCTCTTCAGTGTGATTAGTGGGAAGCTCTCCCAGGAACCCCTTTTGTTATATTGCAGTTACTTGTAGAAGGTATGAGAGGCATAGTATACTAGGTTCAATGTCACAGTTGTGTATATGATTATTGGTCTCACTGTATTTATGTTTCATATAGGACGAGAGTACAGACAAAGAGGGATAACAGAGATACATTTCCAGAATTCCTGTTTTTATCCACAGGTATTCAGATTATAAGGAAACTATATGAGTGTTCATATTGTAGAAAGGAACAGTGTTCTTATCTCTGTGCATTTTGTCGTTTCAGATATTCCCTTTCCCCGCAGACCCCTCCCTTTCCTTTCCCTGTTTATTATTTTGTAATTACCCCTCACCTAATGGCTCAAATCCTCTGTTGACATTTAATCAGAGGGTTTGTGACGTTTGGAGGTGGGCTGTATGATCATCATCCGGATCCCGTGGAGTGTACCTGACAAACCTATTCAAGCAAAGGTTCCGCATCAGCTGCAATGCTCGGACCTTATACTGCGGAGGAGATAATAAAAGTAATTAAAAAGGGCAAAAGCAACGGGGCCCCGGGTCCAAATGGTATCCCGCAAGCTGCTTACAAACATGCACCCGAATATTGGAGCGCACCTCTTAAGAACCTCTTTTCAGATGTACAAACCTACAATCAAGTGCCGGAAAGCTAGAAGGGCTCCATAATAATGCCTATATATAAAGGTGGTGAAAGATCTAATCCACTTAACTACCCACTAATAGCACTGCAGGACGTGGAAGCAAAATATTATGCATCACTGCTCTTAAAAGACCTGGTAACCTGGTCTGGAGAAAGAGAACTGACCCCAATCAACCAAACAGGGTTTAGAGAGGGGATCGGAACTATTTCAAATATTTTATCCATCACCATGATAGCGGAAAAATGTAAGCGCACCAAACAGGAGTTGAACTTATGTTTTATAGATTTGCAAGCCGCATTTGACAATGTGGTTCGGGACCTATTATGGGCAAAACTGAGAGCACGGGCTATACCGGAGAGTATATTACGGGGCCTGCTACTATTTTCCTCAGACACATGGACACAAGTAAAATTAGGGGATGGTTCCCGTCTATCAAGGAAAGTGTTCACAAGAACTGGTTTAAAACAAGGCTGTGTCTTGGCTCCACATTTATTCAACTTATTTCTCTCGGATCTCTCCGTCAAGTTAAACACGCGTAATGCTCACTCACCGAAATTAGGCAATTTGCAGCTCACTCCTCTTGCATATGCTGATGACATCGTGCTCATGAGCTTAACAAGAGTTGGTATGTCCAGGTTGCTAACTGCACTTTCTGCTTTTCTGTTCGTAAACAAGCTGTCTCTGAACTTATCTAAGACTAAAACAATGTTAATTACCAATCGACGCTCTACCGATTGCAACATCTGTTTTGAAGGAAAAAGGCTGGAAAAGGTATCAAATTATAAATATCTGGGATACTTCATTGATGATAAATTAGCGTTAAAAGACCAGAAAAGTTACTTGACACAAAGAGCTAGAGCCTTAATTTTTGCTTTTAGCACCCTGTCAAAAAAATTGGAGGGTCCATCTTTTAAACCATTACTATTTGTAATTGCTAGCAAAACACTTCCCACCTTGGCTTATGCAAGTGTAGCAATGTACGGTAAGGATTCCTCTCTTTTAAACAATTTAATCACCAAAATCTACAAGAGGGTCTTTCAACTTCTCAGCTCCGCTTCACCAGCGCAAATGCGCTTAGAATTTGGTCTTATGAACGAGACAGTGGGAAGACTGTATACATGTATTAAGGTATGGTACCGGATTAAGATGAATGCCATCGATAATAATCTAAACAAATTTCTATGGCAGGATTTTGAAACACAAAAAAAATCTGAAGCAAACAAATTTGTGTCCAGCGCATTGGAATTAACATGTACTGCTGAGCTTTGGGATAAAAATTTGCCATTTACCTCATTCAAACAGGCAATTAATAAAGCTGCCAAATTTCATTAATTGATAACTGATAAGGATATCTTTTCCCATCGCTCTCACGCTTGGGCCGTGATTAACAGTTATAAATCACTTACTCTGGCGTTTTACTTGGCTTCTACTTATTCAGTCCTTATTAAAAAAGGTTGATGGCCCTAAGATTTGGTAAATATCCAACATTGGCAGACGAGCCTGCCTGGAAACAACTACTATCCATTGACTGTCGGCTATGCGGTCACATCAAGGAGACTTAATTCAGATTACATGTCACTGTAAGAAGCTGAATCAAGAGCGAACGCTCTTCTTAAAGAACTGCTTTCTGGTTAAGAGACTGCGGACATGCAGGACAGCAGTTATTTGTTGTTTGGACTCAATGGACCCCCAAATGAACTGCAAGATGATAAAGTTCTTGCTTGCTTTTGAAAAACGATTGAAAACAATTTAATATTTTTAAAAAGTATTATGTTTCATGTTTCTTTATTCTTTAACATTTAAAGTTTTATATTTTTCTGTTTTTTCTTATCGTTATGAATATGATTATTTGGGTTTTATTTTGTTGCAATTTAATTCTTGATCATTTTTTTAATGCAATTTTATCTTTAAACATTGGTTTGTGAATTGAACAGGAAACTTGTTATATTTTTAATTAACTAAACAATAAAGACTAAATAAAAAAATCTAAATATTGTATTTCTGTAACAATGCCAGCTTCTTCTGCCCAGACCTGTAATCTGTTCAGCAGAATTTGACCTGCCACCTTAACAAAAGAATCTAACAGTGATATTAGTTGACAACATATAGGATTATGGTGGTCTCTCAGGAAACTTTCGAAAGCCTGTGTAAATGTAGGTGACAGGGTCTCAAATTTGGAGGAAAGGATAGTCGCCACTGAAGCAGAGGCTGCGGCAGCCACGAGCAGAATGGAATCCCTTGGCGCACAAGCAATAGATGTCCAGTGGAAGCTGGAGGACCTAGAAAATAGGCAAAGAAGGAATAATCTTAGGGTCCTTGGGGTCCCAGAAGGAATCGAAGGGCAGGATGTCAAAGCCTTCATAGTCAAAATTTTCGAGAAAGCCTTTCCAGATATTGCTGGATGGAATTGGACCACTGAAATTCAGAGGGCGCACAGGACTCCGTTTAAACTGAGACAGAATACCAGAGAAGGTGACAAGCCCAGAGCTATCCTAATCTACATAGGCAAATTTCTTTTGCGCCAGTCTATCTCAGAGAAAGCGAGGCCAGACGCCAAAAGAACCTTTGAGGGAGGCTCTTTCTTTGTAAGGCCTGATTTTTGTCACGCCACCGTTGAACGCCGTTGGAGACTGAGACAATTAATCAAGCCTTTCCAGGACAAAAGAGTACAGGTCTATCTTATTAATCCTGCCCTGTTAAAAATAATTCATTCAGGCAAGACTATGTATTTCTCTTCTGAAATCAAAGCTCGGGAGTATCTTTACTCAATATAGTACGGTACATGACTAACATTGCTGGGTGTAGCATAGGGGCATCCTATATACATCCTATATATAATATAGCTATAGCTACTAGCTGAGTGTGTTTTACTACTAGTCTTTAATGATCTATATAAAAGAAGGATGCAGCCTAAGGGGGATGAGTATATAGTTGAGCATATAGATGTATAGTCTATGGTGGGCAGGGTATGATGTTTGAGTCTAAGTCTAAGTCAAAGTTTAAGATTTATAGAGCTAAAGGTGTCACGATAAGGTGGTTCATGGATCATTTATTAGGTTGAGGACGTGTTTGAATAAGTAGTCCGCAAGTGTCCACTGCTGGTATGCACCCATCACACGCACAGACCTAGTCTGCGCGCTTCACTGGGGAGCGGGTTGGGGTCAGGGGGTTAGGGGGGACAAGGTTTGTAGTGGGGTGGGGGGTTGGGGAAAGCAAAAAACAAAAAGGAAAAAGAAAGTTCATGCAATAAATGTGTTTCTTAATATAAATATGATGTTTAGAGTTGATATGCACAGTTATGAAAAGCTCAGGAGGAAACGTAACTGGTTAGAGTGCTGGCTTTGCTCCCTACAGGGATATGTCAAGGATTAGGGTAGTTAGCCTTAATATAGGCGGACTGAATAGCTGGAAAAAGAGGGGTAGGTTTGAGGAGTATATAAAATTAATAAGGGCTGATATCATCTGTTTACAAGAGACCCATCTACCTTGGAAAAAGAAACACTGGCTAAATCTTAGGGGGTATGAAATTCTGTCCTGTTCCTCACAGACATCAACGGTAAACGGGGTAGCTATCATGGGCCGGGTTGGCCTGGGAGGAGCAAAAAAATCAAAGGCTGACGCACTGGGAAGATGGGCACTATGCGAACTGAAAATAGGCATAACTCTATGTTCAGTATACAGCTCTAACCTGGATGACCCAGGGGTGATGGATCAGATAGAGAGGGAACTTACCAACTGGTCTTCACCTATAGTAATGTGTGGAGATTTCAACATTTCAGCAGATTTTATAGGTGATACCCCATATATCGGTCGTAAGCCCCGGGTATTCAGGGCTGTATCTTCTATAATTCAATCTCATGGGCTGAGGGATGTGTGGGGCAGCCTAAAGAAAGATGAACCCGGGTTCACATACTTCTTACATCCATTTAATAAACATACAAAACTGGACTATTTCTTAATATCAGCAACCTGTCTCCCTAATGTAGAAATTGAAATGCTTCCCAGGCTTATATCGGATCGCAACCCCCTTATTCTCACTATGACCATGAATATACAAAGGGAGAAGATCAGACCCTGGACTTTTGATAGGAAGCTCTTAGCGGATAGCAATTACCTAGTACATATCAAGAACTGGTCCCAATCCTTCTTTGATGCGAACAGATACAGTGCATCCCGTGTCATGGTCTGGGATAGTTTCAAAGCTGGCCTGAGGGGAGAGACAATCAGCTTTTCGGGTAGGTTGTGGAAAGAAGCTAAGGAAGACAGAGAACGTCTTTTGGTTAAATTGGCGGAGGCAGAGGAACAACACAGGAGAGACGTTTGCCAGGGGATACAGGGCAATCAGAGCTTAGAAAGGTTGAATAGCATGAGGCAGACATACAACGGCAATTGGCTAAAAAAGCCGCAGCACAATATCAGACCCGCAGAGCCAGTATGTATGAAACAGGGGAGAATGCAGGTAGGGATCTAGCGTTAAGGATAAGACAGGCTACATCAAAAAATACTATCACCGAAATTAAAGAAGGCGATCAGATCTATAATAAACCATCTGAAATTCTCAAAGTATTTAGGAGGTTTTATCAGGATCTTTATAAGGAAGAAACGGATATAGTTGATCCGGGTATAAACTGGCCGGATACAGGCACTAAACTTACGTCTATGTTATGTTATGTTACATACATTTGTATTGCGCACAGCTGCCCCAGCTAAGAGGCATCCTGGCGCATGGCAGGTAATATGCAACACCTACAGGGAACACAACAGAAGGAAAGATAAGGCAATTATTAAAACAGAAACGTTTTAAAAACTTTACGGAAGACTAAAAGATCATCTAGCAACCGCATCTGCCCTCAGCCCCACATTATTCAACTTGTATGTGAAACCGCTGGCTGCCGTCGTCAGGCAATATGGCCTTACGATGACATCGTATGCCGACGACACGCAGCTGGCGGTGACACTCAGTGGGGACCCTGAGGTGACTGCGCCCAGATTCCGGGCAGGACTGATAGCTGTGGCTAGCTGGATGCGTAGCAACTGCTTACAGCTTAATGCCAAGAAAACCGAGGCCCTGATTGTGGGGAAGCAGGCGGAACTCTGGGGAGACCAGTGGTGGCCTCTCGAACTGGGGGCAATGCCCATCCCAGTGGACGAAGTCAAAAATCTGGGGGTATGGCTGGATTCTAACCTTTCCTTTACCAGCCATACAAAGAAGACAGCAGCTACCTGCTATGGCATTCTGCGAGGACTCAGACCAGTCCTCAAATTTTTCGACCCTCCCACACGTCAACTGGTGGTTCAGGCCTCTATCCTCTCACGGATAGACTACGGGAGTGCCTTGCTCCTTGGAGTCAACCAGGCTGAGGCGACTAGGCTTCAGAGGGTGCAGAACGCTGCTGCACGGGCCATTGTAGGTCTCCCGAGACAATGTCCTGTCTCTCCTGTCTTGGCCTCTCTGCACTGGCTTCCGGTCAGACAGAGAATCAAATTCAAGGTTCTCTGTCTGACATTCAAGATTTTAAAGCTTTCTTCTCCCCCGGCCTTGACAGGCCTTATTTCTTCTTATGTCCCCACGCGATCCCTCAGATCCGAAGCCCAGTATCTGGTGAACAAGCCTAGGTTCAGGCTTAGCAGGATGGGAGGACGTTCCTTCCGTGTGCTGGCGGTGGACCTATGGAATTCCCTTCCTGTTCACATTCGCGCCCTCAACAGCTTGACCCTCTTCAGAAGGGCCATCAAAACCCACCTGTTCATCTCTGTTAGCTAATATCCCCCTTTTTCAGCTCTGATCTGTTGTGTTGTTGCATATGATCAGGCGCCAGGACGCCCCTTCGCTGGGGCAGCTGTTGCGCCTAATAAATGTTATTAACATAACATAACATAACATAACATCTCTACTGGAAGGGAGTTCCAGAGCTCGGCCGCTCTGACCCGGAAGGATCGACCACCAACCCGACACAGCCTGTATCGGGGGATCACTGTAAGTGCTTGACCCAACGATCTCAAGGACCGGGTAGGCACATACCAGGACAAAAGGTCCGCAAGAATTTGAGGACCCACACCCCTCAAAATCTTGAACGCCAAACACAGCACTTTAAACTGGATTCTTGCCCTGATAAGCAGCCAATGCAGTGATCTCAATGTGCCGGAGACGGAACATGTACGAGGTAAGCCAACAATGGCTCTCGCCGCGGCATTCTGGACGCGTTGGAGGCGGGTAACCTCCGCTGAATTGGTCCCTACCAGAAGCGAGCTAGCATAGTCCAGGCGAGATAGCACTGTAGCCTGGACTATCAGCTGCCTGGTACGATGGTCAAAAAACTTCAGGACGGGACGCAGCGACCGTAGGATACTAAAGCAACAGGCCGCGGTTCTCTTCGTATGACCCACAAAACTGAGTGTAGGATCCATCCATACTCCTAGGTTCTTTAATTCTGTGACCGGAATGGGGGCCGGCCCCAGCTCCGCGGGCCACCACCTGTCCCCCCATAGTTCCGATCTCCTACCGACGATCATGATCTCCGTTTTCTTTGCGTTGAGCTGGAGACAGTTGTTCTTCATCCAGCTCGCCACCGCACTAAGTCCACTCTGAAACCTGGGGGCATCCCTGTCCGCATCCCCGCTGATCGTAACCGCTAGCTGAGTGTCGTCGGCATATTAGACCATGGTCATGCCCCATTGCTTGACGACCTCAGCCAGCGGTCTCACGTATAGATTAAACAGCGTGGGACTCAGCGAGGAACCTTGCGGCACCCCCTGTTTCAAAGGATGGAATTGGGACTGGAACGGTGGGATGGCAACGCTAAAGAAACGATCGTCTAGGAAAGACCGGAACCACTGGAGGGCAGGGCCACCCAGCCCAATCTCCTCCAGGCGATGCAACAGGATAGGATGCGAGACAGTGTCAAACACGGCGCTCAGATCTAATAACACGAGCACCGCTGTCTGCCCCGCATCCATCACCGTGCGAAGATGTCCAGCCATGGAGAGAAGGGCGGTCTCCGTGCTGTGGCCGGCACGGAACCCGTTCTGGGTGGGATCCAAGATGTTAGCATGGATTAGGTGGGCCGAAAGAACTTTGTTGACATGGGCCTCCAACACTTTGGTCGGCCACGGGAGCAAGGAGATAGGTCGATAGTTTTCGGGTTTCTCTGGATCCAGCGAAGGCTTCTTTAAGATGGGAGAGACCACCGCCCGCTTCCAGCTGGCGGGTACCGTGCCCGACTCCAACGAGATGTTAATCAAGGAGTGTACCACGGCCCGGCCCACAAACGACTGATCTCTAAAAAGAGTCGGTCTGAGCGGATCAGCGGGGGACCCTGATTTAACCTGCTGAGCCAAGAGGTCAAACCCCTCAGATGACAACGGGGGCAGCACGTGCAAAGTGGTATCTCCAAGGATGTTGATTGGAGACTCAACTGGAGGCCCTGTATAGGGAAAAGTCTTATAGATGTTTTGGACCTTTTCCAGAAAAAACAAAGCAAGAGCCTCACAGTGAGTGGTGGAGCCAGTCGTAGGAGCACAGGCCCGCTTTGCTAAAAGATCCTTCATCACTTTGAAGATGGTTTTGGAGGGGTTGGAACTGTTACCGAATTCAGCAGCGTAATAAGCTGCCCGGGCTTGGCAAACAGCCCGATGGTAAGTTTTGACGGAGGCGAGATAAATTGCTTTTTTCCCGTTATCGTACGCCTTACGCCAAGCCCTCTCCGCTCGCCTACAACTACCCTTGAGTGTACGCAAGGCGCCATCGTACCACGGGCTTGACTCCCTGGAGCTGATCTTACAAGCGGTGATAGGGATAAGGGCGTCAAGCGCCTTGGAGATCCAGGAGCAGAACCTATCGTAACCTGTGTCAACAGTTACCAGAGGACGTTACCAACGTCTAGCGAGATAGAATTCCTGGAGCAGAATATTACCGCGGATGAGCTCTCTCAGGCACTAAAAGATCTATCAGTAGGCAAGGCAGCAGGGCCTGATGCCATACCCCTGGAGCTCTATAAACACCTGAAGGAAGAAACTGCACCTCTTCTGTTAGATTTATTCAATGGAGTTATAAATACTGGGGTTATACCAGAATCTTGACCAAAACCAATATAGTTGTATTCCACAAGAAAGGGAAACCCAAGGAAAATCCCGGCTCTTACAGGCCCATATCTGTGGAATTTTAGTCTGAACATCGTCTGCACCAACCTGTCACCCACGTACAACATGCACGACAGCCATTTTAGGCATCATGGTCTCCCTGTCCTCGATCGATTGCCAGCGCGCTCTCCTGACCCTGCGAGCATCCTCCGCGCACCCTGGCTCCCCCCTACTCCCTCACATGGGCAAGTCATAAACCTTCTTCTTTTGCAAGACTCTGTCCTTGGGAGTCACGCTCGCGCCTGACCAAACACCTCCTTTCCTTTCATGAATACCCCTGTTTCCTGCCTTCCAGTCTCCAGTGCCTGTCTCTTTGTTTGGTAACCAGAGTGGTATAGAGGCGGTTAACGCCGGGCAATCTTGAAACAGGCCGTCAGCCCTACCGTTTTTTCTACAATTGGCGTCCCAAAGCGTGGGGCCCATCAGCGACACGTGGATCCAGTGGGAGAGGTCCCGACGACAGAGTGAACGACTGCAAGGATCGGGAGAGCTCCTGTCCGATAGACCCTCGTCTGACAGCCGATCATCCGAACTTCACTGGTTCTGAACAGACCTCTCTCGAGTGATCTACGGTCCTGACTGGGAACCATCAGGAGTGCCGCGAACATCACGAAGAATAGAGGACGATCGGGCGCTGGATTCGGAAGACAGGAAACTGTCCATGCGGTCCGGGTAAGGTCGTGTAAACGCGACAAAATTACGAAATGATTGTTTGATTTGGATAATACTAGTATTACGCGTTGTTGATTCTTCTGGAGATTCACCGTCTGCAAACGGAGAAACAACAGGCTCTCTCTTTGCAAGCAGTGAAGGATAGGTAACGCAGACTTTTGTCCCCATTGTAACCCGTCGTGCCCATCTTCCTCCCCCACTGTTTTCCCGAACTATTGTTCGCGGATTGTTGTCTGGAGATTCTCTGTCTGCAAACAGGGAAGAACAAGGTCTCTCTTTGCAGGTAGAGAAAAAGTAGGTAACGCAAACCTTTAACCCGTCGTTCCTACTTATTCTCCCCACTGATTGTTTGATTGACCGTACATTAAGTGTTCGGTATTGGTTCTTTTTGAGGTATTCACCGCCTGCAAACAACGGAGAATAGAAATATTCTGTCTAGTCTTTGCACGCCGTGATAAGATAGGTAGTGCAGACCTTTGTCCCCGTTGTAACCCGTCATGCCTATCTTCTCCCCACTGATTGGTAGCCTGTTTAGCCCGGACCGCTTATTAGAGATGAACCATCCAGCTCCGCTGGAGGGCACCCCTAATAAGGACATGTTCACTAAGCATGGACTAGTCGCTATAGCTTATACTAAGTTATGGCATAAATACACAAAGAAGAACCCTGAAAGTCAGTGGCCACTGATAGGTTCCTTTGATGATCATAAAATAAAAACATTAGAAATAGCGCTCCAGAAAAATAAGACTACACCCACTATGCTCGATAGTATCGGCATGTGGCGCAAAGAAACGGAACAACGAAGAAAAAGAGAAGAAGCAAAAATAGGGAAAGAATTACGAAAGGCAGCCCACCTAGCCGCTAAGCAACTAGAAGAAGAAATAAAAGAAAGAAAGGAAGCTACACAAAAACAAGAATCAGGGTTGACAGGTCAATGTCCTGTTAGGACCCCTTCTACGCTCTACCCTGAATTGCCCTCCAAACAACGGGCGAACGATGAGTTACTGCTAGGTCCCCCAATCATCTACATGCCCCCTCCATATGCCCCCTGCCAACAACACCTGCAAGCCCTGAGTGCGAACGAGAGCGACCTTAGCGCTAGTGCACCAGCCTTCACGGCCTCTGCACCAGCCGCATTAGTAACACCACCGGATGACCCCGAGGCTAGCAAGCAACCACCAGCCAGACCAAATAGGTTGAGTAAAGATGAGCGGGATGGGATTGACAAAATAGCAAAGACACTAGTCGAGCGGAAGGAGAGCGAAGAATACACAATGAACATGTATAATTCGCATGCCGGCAGCCGCAGACGGCATTTCATTTTACGATTCAGCTACCACACCCTGAACGCATATGAAGATAGGTATCAGACTAAGGGCCCCGCTAAACTGACAACACTATATAGAAAGATTGATGTTGGAGATGGGACTGAACGTGAGGCGACGGACCTCTTCATGCAAATGCTTGAGGTCTTCCGCCACCTCACGGAACAGAAACCAGAAGTCAAGGTTACAGTCCCTGAAACAACCGAGTCCTCAGTAGGAGTAGCCAACTCTATGATGCCCATCAGAGAGGCGGCCCCTTACTGGGTTCCGCCACGTGGTCAGGGAACAAACGACGATATTAACCATGAAGATGCAAAGGGGAGGGTTGTGTACAATTGGGTTTACCAACCATGGGACCGACAAGACATCTTAACCTTTAGACAAACTCTGCCCGATTTAAGAAAGAACCCGACAGCATTCTATACCGAGTTAGGCACAGCCTTGGGTTCGACGATAATGACTTTAGCGGACATTGACTTGTTTTTCGGGTTATGCCTGCCAGCTGACGTGTGGAAGCAAATCCGGAAGGCTGACCACACGGATCTGTTCGGACATACCTGGAAGCAACTCAGTGATCTAGATAGACAGCGAGAGCCCGGAAAGAAACCAGTAAAAGACATATTAGAACTCCCAGACAAATTAGTTCAGAAGTTAAAGACACTGATCCCAGAGAAAAAGGTAGATTGGTCGATCGTCACGGCCTGTCGTCAGAAACCCCAGGAAGATGTATCGGAATACTTCTCCCGATTCGAGACAGTGTTCTCCGACTACAGTGGCCAAGACATGACCACCGCAACCGGACAACACCTGTTTGTACAAAATTATGTAAAGGGCCTATCACAAGAGGTCTCCCAAAAGCTGCAGACGAGTGAGAGTAGTTGGGGGGCCTCCAAACCCGCAGCTATCCTTCAGATGGCTCAGTATTACGAATACCAGAAGAATGAGAGTGATAGGGCATCCGAGAAAAAGAAGAAAGATTTGAAAGAAAGGGTGATGATAGCTCAGATACAAGGTATAGTGGTCGGACGGGAACCCCACAGGGGGAACTACCAATTGACTACCCCTAGAAATCCACCTCCCAAAGACCACACCCCAACACCCCACATTGGACGTAGAGACATTAGCGAGGACCAATGCGCCTTCTGCAAAGGATTCGGCCATTGGAAATCCCAGTGTCGGGTTCTATTAGAGATGAACAGAAATAGGGACCCCAAGGACGTAGCGGGTGGGCCGAGAAATAGGGGACAAGGACGAGGGTACACAAACGACACCACCAATGACAGACCAGGGAGATCGAACACATTTGACCGTCCCCGACAGAACCAGTATCAACTATCAGACGGTGAGAATGCCCCCGATTTTGCATAGGACTGCCAGGGGCAAGGGAGGGATCCAGTCGAGCTCTGTGTTGACCAGCAAGGTCCTTACGTCACTGCTAAGGTCCTAGGTACAGAGTCTCCATTTTTGGTAGACACTGGGGCGACACGTAGTGTGTTATCGAAACGACTGATTCCAAGGGCACCCTTGTCTGGCTCACACATTACATCGATAGGTTTCGATGGGACGCCCTCCACTAACCCCCTGTCCGTGCCTATCACCTTTGACCTAGAAAGCAACACCACTGACACAACATTTCTGCTCTCCTCCAACTCCCCTGACGCCATTATGGGCATTGACTTACTGAAGCATTTCCGAGCTACCAGTAGGTGTTCCCCAGATGGAGTCCGAGTCATCCTGTACGACAACCCAGGCATGCGCAAATCCTGCCCTGCACGACACATGTGCTCCATAACTGACGCTGATCTGTCCTTGCTCGACACCCTGCCCCAGTACCTATGGGCCAAGAATGACTCTGATGTGGGACGAATGATGATTGACCCCATTCATATAACTGTAAGACAGGACGCTATGCTCCCGAAACTCCCACAGTATCGGATATCGCCCGAGGGCGAGAAGGCACTGGTAGCAATCATTCAGTCTCTGGTAGATGCGGTTAGCAATGTCTGCAACAGCCCTATCCTACCCATTGTTAAAAAGCAAGGCGAGGGAGATGAGAAAGCGTACCGCTTCATCATCGACCTGCGAGAGATTAACAAAGTGGTTGTACCCCAATACCCCGTAGTCTCAGACATCACCACCATTTTGACCCTCATTCCGTCCACTGCCACCACCTTCACTGTTATTGACCTCAAGAATGCGTTTTTCTCTATCCCCATCCACCCAGACAGCCGTTATCTCTTCGGCTTCACCCTAAAATCCAGCTCGTACCGATTTTGTAGAGCTCCCCAGGGGTACACTGAAAGTCCCAGTATTTACAGCCAGGCCCTCAAAAGACAGCTGGACGCTGTCCAGCTACCAGATGGAGTGGTATTGGTCCAATATGTCGATGATAGCGTTTTGGCGGCTGACACCACCCCACTTGCAATCACAGCTTCTATCCAACTCGTACACTTTCTCGCAGAAAATGGCCACAAAGTCTCCAAAAAGAAACTACAGTTCTGCCAGCCACAAGTGACATACCTAGGCCATCTCCTGTCCAAAGAAGGGAGGAAACTTACGCCCGATCGAATCCAGACCATCCTAGATACCCCCATCCCAAAAACACAAAAGCAAGTCCGCTCTTTAGTTGGCCTTACCTCTTTTTGCAGACAATGGTTACCAAATTTCAGCCTCATTGTAAAACCCCTACTTGCCTTGCTGGCCAAAGATGCCCCCTTCCCACTTCCTTGGACCCCTGAGTGTCAAGCATCCTTTAAGGAGCTACGGGATGCCCTTTGCTCAGCCCCTGTCCTGGGAACACCGGATTACTCCAAGCCCTTTTCCCTTTTCATCCACGAAAAAGAGGGGTGTGCATTGTCCGTTCTAACACAGTCTATCGGTCCTAAGCAGCGCCCATGTGCCTACTTCTCTGCCACTCTTGACCCTGTAGCCAGAGCTTTGCCTACCTGCCTTCGAGCAGTAGCTGCCGCTGCTGTCTCTATCCGTCAGAGCGAGGGAATCGTACTTTCAAACTCCCTCACTGTGTTAGTACCCCATGCGGTCGACACCCTTTTGAACCAAACCAAGACTCAACACCTGACTAGCGCACGACTGACAGGGTACGAATTGACGCTACTTGCACCCCACATCAAACTAAAGAGATGCACTACTTTGAATCCTGCCACCCTGTTGCCCCTGCCTGAAAATGACCCCGACGTACCTCCCATACACGACTGTGTAACCCTCACGGACGAACAAACTAGGAGTAGAGTTGACCTCCGAGACACTGCTTTTGCAGACCCTGATGGAGAGCTATGGGTAGACGGCTCATGCATCAAACTCCCAGATGGCACCACTTCAGCTGCCTATGCAGTAACGACAGCCCGAACAGTAGTTGAGACAGCCCGCATCACACAACGATCTGCACAGGCTGCAGAACTGATAGCCCTCACACGAGCATGCATCATAGCCACAGGAACCACCGCGAACGTACATACGGACAGCCAGTATGCCTTCGGGGTGGTTCACCATTTTGGGCTCCTATGGAGGGAAAGGGGATTCCTGACATCACACGCACACCCATCCTTCACGGAGATCTGGTTTCTGCTTTGATTGAAGCAGTTCTCCTCCCCAAACGATTAGCAGTGATCAAATGCCAGGCACACAAGAAGGTGACAGACTTAGTCGGACAAGGGAACGCACTGGCCGACATCACTGCACGAACCACAGCTGAGAACAAGACGGTGACAAGCATATATGTGACCAGGTCACAAGCAGAGAAATGGACTGACGCTAGAGAAATGATTAGAGACATCCAGTCGGCCAGCACCCCTCACGAACTGACCGAGTGGGCACGGGTGGGTTTGAAGGACGATGAGTGCTGCTGGCGGACAAAAGACGCAAACAGATGGCTGCTGCCTGACTCATACCTGATCCCGGTACTGACTATTGCACATTCCCCCGCACACATAGGATCTGCACCCATGATCGAACTCATTTCCAAAGTCTGGTACAATGACAAAATCCCCGACTCAGCCAAACGTCTGGTCCAGCAGTGCCTTATCTGTTTGCAACACAACCCCGGGAAGGGAACTGTGGTACCCCGGGGAGGGTTTGGGATCCCCGATCACCCCCATGAGGTCCTCCAGATGGATTACATCCAGCTAGAGAGATGCCAAGGCTTGAAGTATGTACTAGTCATTGTATGTGCCTTCAGCAAATGGGTAGAGGCCTATCCAACCCGTGACAACACTGCCATGACTACTGCCAAAGTACTACTGAAAGAGTTTTTCCCTCGCTATGGCCTTTGTCGAATTTTATGGAGCGACAATGGCCCCCACTTCATAGCTGAGGTTATCCAATTAATCTTAAAAGGATTGGGGGTGAAGCAAAGGTTTCATGCGGTCTTCCACCCCCAATCCGCCGGTCTGGTGGAGCGACATAACGCCACATTGAAGTTGAAATTGTCAAAAATAGTGGCCACCACCGGACTTAAGTGGCCAGATGCCCTCCCAATGGCTTTGCTGTCGATGCGCTCCACTCCCACCAAACACCATTTGACCCCCTACGAGGTTGTATTCGGGCGACCGATGAACCTCTGGACTGCCCCCAAACCGACCTCCATTCATGACGTCCCGGACATCCTACTGTATGATTATTTGTGCAAGTTGACTAAAACGTTGTCTGTAATTCATCAACAGGTGCAGCAGGCCATCCCCGATGCTTCCAGGGGCCCAGGCCACGACACCCAACCGGGGGATTTTGTGCTAGTCCGAAACTTTCAACGGGCCAAGAGTCTGAAACCCCGGTGGACGGGCCCCTGGCAAGTGCTGATCACCACCCGGACGGCGCTTCGAGTGGAGGGGAAGCGGCACTGGCTGCACGCACACCACTGCAGGAAGGTCTCCCCGACCCTGGCCACGACAGAAAACGTCAACACCCAAGAAGAGCTCCTGAACAAAGACCGGCCAGCATTAAACTGTTATCCCGACACCGAGGCACTTGAACTTGCAAAATTCCCTGATCCCACTGTGCCATCCAGAGAAGGGTATTTCCTGCGACGAAAGAAGGGAGCTTCGGCTAAGTAGACCACGGACTGAGTTAAATCTCAGAACGGTGACCTAAACACAACCAAGGGTTACCGGGAGAGAAGCTAAACAAAGTCTGTGGTTCTGCCCGCTACCGAGCACCTTGAAGATGATGGAAGCGCCAGATAAGAAGATGATGGAAGCGCCAGATAAGAAGATGATGGAAGCAACAGGAAATACCCGCTACAGGAACCCAAAGACTGACAATCTGCACAAATCAAAGACAATCGCCTTCTTCGTTGTCTTTCTCTTTTGCCTCCTCCTCATGACCTCCTTCTGGATCCTGGAGGAAAACACACCCGCTCGTCAGGTATTGCTGCCCACTGCTCAGCCAACCCCTACGAGAGAGCATCACCTAATCTCCCTGTCACCCCAGCTCCGAGAAAGGCGCAGGGAGTTCTGGAACAATTCCTTCGTGCAACTGTTGCACCAACACAACCTTGCTGCAAATGCCACGAACTGCTGGATCTGCGGGTTGCTCCCGCACGCCACTGGACACTCAATCCCTTTCATCACTTCTCCTTTCTCAGTTCACGGCTCCTGCCTCGCCTGGCTGATCCTCATGCAAGAGAGCCACAAGGACAACGCCACTTCCGGCCAAACAGTATCACACTTCTACTATGGGTTCTGGCTGAACAAAACCGGAAGGACCTCTGCTCCCCTGTGTCCTGTACCCTCGGGTGCCACCTTCCTTAAGAACATCCCAGCCAAAGAACGTGTTGAAGTGCAAGTGCTCCACAATCCGGCTAGACCCACCTTCTCTCACCTGCAAAGACAAACTGCCGCCACCCTGACTGTGGCTCTGTCTGTTATCAATATCACAGGACTTGTGTGTCTCGAAGGCCAGGGAACGCAGCTGGTGGGTCACAGTTCTTGCCGCATCACCAGAACATTGGACTCAGTTGATCCTCCTTCCTTTGTTGCTTCTCCAAATATGTACTTTGTTTGTGGCACCAAAGCTTACACCTGGCTCCCGAAAGGTTGGAAGGGTACCTGCTACATTGCCTTCATTCTCCCTCCCACATATGTAGCCCCTGCTAACCATCACCGGCAGAGGCGCGCAAATGACATTGAACAAGCCGACTCCACTGGAGCACAGTTCCTGGATGCAGCAAAGGGGCTTGTTCCTCTGTGGGGTCCAATGGCGAACAGTCGAGCCATCCGACACCTGACCCAGGCAGTGGAAACAACGATCAACATCACGGCTGGCATCCTCGCTAACAACACGGCGGAACTTCAGGCGGTCCGCCTTGTGGCCCTTCAAAATCGCCTTGTTCTAGATGTGGTTCTAGCCGATCGAGGAGGAGCATGCCGCATCATCGGATCTAGCTGTTGCACCTACGTACCAGATAACTCGCCCTCAATCTACAAAGCAATTGAACACCTCCACAGACTTTCCTCGGAGGTTCACCAAGAACAAGAAGGATGGTCGCTTGGGAGCTGGTTCTGGGACACTTTGAAGGACTGGGGTTGGAGGTTGTTTACCTTTTTATTGATACCAATTGTGATACTATGTGTGTGTTGCTTAAGTATCCAATGCCTGCCATCCTTGTGTGCACTTGTTACTAATTGTATGTGCCCAAAGACTTTGGACTTCAGAAATGAGCGCATGAGTCCCCTCTATGAAGTAGAAATACGTGGCCTTATGGGGATAAATCCGAACTGACAAGTTGGCGAGACGTGTTAAAAGGGAGGACTGTGGAATTTTAGTCTGAACATCGTCTGCACCAACCTGTCACCCACGTACAACATACACGACAGCCATTTTAGGCATCATGGTCTCCCTGTCCTCGATCGATCGCCAGCGCGCTCTCCTGACCCTGCGAGCATCCTCCGCGCACCCTGGCTCCCCCTCCTCCCTCACATGGGCAAGTCATAAACCTTCTTCTTCTGCAAGACTCTGTCCTTGGGAGTCACGCTCGCGCCTGACCAAACACCTCCTTTCCTTTCATGAATACCCCTCTGTTGGTAAACTCTCCCTATGCGCCTGATTGTCCACGCGGCATGAATACCTCTCCTTTGATGACCCCTTCCACCGAGTCCGATTGTCCACGCAGGTCCGAGGCCACCGCCTAAGCCGGGAGATACAGTTTACTGCCCCCTATTGCATGGAGTCATTCCTCTTCAAAGGACCCACTATTGATCAAGGCCTCCCCACCCCCTGGGATACGATCAGGCGCACACATCCTAAGAATCGGCGGAACACTCAGCTGCGTGATAGCCCCCTCCTCTTATCAGCAGGTTGAGGACCTCTATTGTGGATGTATGTGGGGGTGGGATTGACACG
The DNA here is from genome assembly GCF_964263255.1 of Lissotriton vulgaris. Taxonomy (NCBI): domain Eukaryota; kingdom Metazoa; phylum Chordata; class Amphibia; order Caudata; family Salamandridae; genus Lissotriton; species Lissotriton vulgaris. Next base: position 429,830,156 of record NC_141698.1, on the reverse strand, counting down.
AGGATTACGGGGATGTCTTTCTCCTTACTTCACAATGTCTTGATTGTAATAAAGATTGGTCACATGTCATAAACCAGGGTATAAGAGGCCAGGCCTCAGAGAGGCTGTTAGAGCACCTCGAGACGATACCTTGTTGTCTGGTCTGATGTGTTCTGCTCCGTCGGAATAATAAAAAAACTCCTGTTTCCTGCCTTCCAGTCTCCAGCGCCTGTCTCTTTGTTTGGTAACCAGAGTGGTATAGACGCGGTTAACGCCGGGCAATCTTGAAACAGGCCGTCAGCCCTACCGTTTTTTCTACATATCGTTAATAAATAGCGATAACAAACTTTATGCAAAGATAATGGCTACACGGTTGGGGAGGATGATCGCGACCCTCGTCTCGCCCTGGCAGCATGGTTTTGTCCCCGGTAGGGATACTACTGACCATATTAGAAGGGCAATAACTCTGTTCGATATCCATGCAGCTGGTGGGGGGGGGTCGCGATGATCCTCCTCGACGCGGAAAAAGCGTTTGACCGTGTCAGGTGGAGCTTCTTGTGGAAAGTGATGGCAGATAGAGGTTTTGGTCCCAGATTCTTGCAGGCAATTAAGGCTACGTATTTTAATCCAATAGCTAGTATCCAGCTTATGTGTGAAAGTTCTAGGCAGATTCATATCACGAGAGGTACGAGACAAGGGTGTCCGTGCTCACCCATCCTTTTTGCATTATACATAGACCCCCTAATTACACTCATAAAGAATAACATTAATATAAAGCCAGTTGTCACTAATGGATTTCACACCAAAATCCTCGCATATGCAGACGATTTAGCCATAACCACCACTGATCTGGACAGTGCAATGAGGGGAATAATCAGTATTACATCTGACTTTGGGAAGTTATCCGGATACCGACTCAATGTGGCAAAAACACAGGTACTATGTTCAAGAAATATAGTCAAACTTGATGATAGATATGTAGACTCAGTAGTATATCTAGGAATAACAATCAACGCACAGCCAAGGGAAATCATCAAAGACAATTTTTTGCCATTACTTGAAAAAATGAAACAGGATCTTAAAAGAATTGATACCCTCCATCTCTCAATCATAGGTAGGGTCAATGTCATTAAAATGACAATGTTCCCGAAGATCCTGTACAAATTTAGGTCTATCCCCTTTAAAGTAGACGACATATTGATTAAGGAAATGGAGGCAATCTTCATGAACTTTGCCTGGCAATATGGCAAGGTGAGGAGATTAATCAAATTCTTGTCTCTCCCCCAAGAAAAGGGTGGGTTAGGAATCCCTAATCTCACGTTCTATAATTGGTCTTGTCTACTTACAGAAATGGCTATACTCTTCTTTCCTGATGATATGCCACACAGTCAGGGAGATATCCCATCTATCTATCAACTGGCTCTAGGAAGCGAAGCACGCGGGGTATTGCTAAGGAAATACGATAAACGCTTTTATAAGGCAACAGGCTATAAAATATTGGAAGACATCTGGAGGTTATGGTCCTCTGTACAGAAGAATCAGAGCATTCCAAAGTTTAATAAACATACCATACTCTGGAAATCAGGTCTATTTCCACACCTAAGTAGAGATGGCCCATGGAGACACTGGGAAAGACAGGGAATCACTACATTAGGTCAAGTGATGACAAAGGATGCTTTGAGGCCCCTTGAACTTCTGAAGTCACGATACTCACTTCAAGGATGCCAAGAGTTCAAATATATGCAGTTGGCCAACACAATAAAATCAAAAAGACCGAGTATAGATATATCTAAAGATTGTACAATACTTGACTATATGAAGGGAGGTGGTTGCAGAATCAGATCATTCTACGGGCTGTTCTTGGAAACGCTTCCCGATGACATTCTTAAGACAGAGGCCGCTTGGGTTGTTAAACTGAGAGATCCAGACATCGACTTGGATAGAGCTATCCTAATGGATAAAAAGTTCTTACACTCCTCAAATTTAAGAGCACAGCACTTTAAGACTCTATTCAACTTATACTACACTCCGGCTAAATTGTATGAATGGGGAAAAAGGGCGGATAGCAACTGCCCTAGATGTGGAGAGGGGCCTGCTGATGTTCTTCACATGTTTTGTAGTTTTGGAAAATTAGGAACTATTAAAAATGAAATCGAAAAGTTCCTAGAGGGGCTGCTAGTTGTCAAAATAGACCTATCCCCTACACTTTTAATAATTGGGTGTGACGCTAAACTGGGCTTAAGTACAGAATCCGAGGCACTTGTTTTTATAGCGACAGCTGTTCTTAGAATATTAATTGCTGCTGCATGGAAGGATATTGAGGCCCCAACCTTCCAAATGTGGATGTGCAGGATGCTCGGGATCCATAACATCGAGTCAGAGCTGTACGCTCTAAAGGGAGCGAAATCCAGGGAAATGGGATTAGGATTTGGGCGCCCGTGGCATCATGGAGGCAGCTAAAAAGCGGGGGTCCATAGCTCCTCAAACATCTAATGTAGCCACTACTATAGTATTTATTGTATTTATTACCCCATGTTTTATCAGCTGAGTTTTTTACTCTTAATCATGTGTATTTATCTTCATGTATGTATATTTATATTCCTGTATTAATATCTACTGTTTTGTATAGAGTACATTATATTGTCATGAACTTTCATTAAAAATATTAAAATAAAAAAAGGATTATGGCGGTCTCCCTTCTTGAAAATTGGGACAAGATTGATTCTGACGAAGATGGAATGAATCCATAGGAACAACATGCGGTTAGTACTAGATTTAGTAGGGGGCCCCGAAGGGGCAAGTTTGAATTATAAAGGTCCACAGGCACTCCGTCCGGGCGCTTCGCCACCCATACTTGCATTTATAGCACAATTAACTTCTTCCAGGGTAAAGTAAACATCTATTGGATGGTAATTGCGTGATATTAACTTCAGTGTTTGTTTGGACGTGGTCAATGATATTACCTGTACATTATCATTATACATAGATGAATAATGGTCCACCCTTTGATCCTCGCCGATAGTTATCTCTATAGATGAAGTATCTCAAGGGGCTAAAAAAGGAGCGTTTACTGCAGTCCAAAAATGGTTATTATTTCCGAGTGCAGTGGGTTTGTGCAATGCCATCCATAATTCATCTCTCATTGCACCCTTACATCTTTGAGGGCACGTTTATATGCCCCTTTGGCTATTTTAATTTCTATTGGATTGCTGATGGATTTATGTAGAGCATTGTTCAAGTTGGTATATGCTTTGGTGCATTTAGCGTTAAACCAGCCCTGCTTCTTATCATGAGATTTTTTGTTTTCCACGAGTAATGCCCTTTTAAACTCTGAAGTGATCAGCGTAAAAGATTTTTAAAATTCACCATGGGGAGTGGTCTCAACAAGACAAGCTAAAAAGTCTGATTTACAATTAGTTTATAGGGACCTCGTAAATTCAAGTGGTTCCACCATGGGCCACCGCAATGAATAACCATTAATTTTGTTCAGAGCTATATTCTGTACAATGCGATCTGATTTACCCTTTTTATTTATCACATTGCATAGAAATTCAAAGGTGACGCTTAAAGGGAAGTGTTCACTGATTGCGTTGTTATGGGTCACAAACTTTTTCAGCCTGCTGAGGTGTCTGTTTGAGAGCAGGATGTAGTCACTGATCGAGCTCATCCCTCTACCGTTAAATGTGCAACTGAAGGGTACTGAAATCATTGGCAAAACCAAGATCAAGTGAAAACATGATCTCATTTAAATATTCCCCAAACGTTGTATCTGGGAAATGAGCATAGTTAATTCCATCATCAGACGTCAGTCACAAACTTTTTCAGCCTGCTGAGGTGTCTGTTTGAGAGCAGGATGTAGTCACTGATCGAGCTCATCCCTCTACCGTTAAATGTGCAACTGAAGGGTACTGAAATCATTGGCAAAACCAAGATCAAGTGAAAACATGATCTCATTTAAATATTCCCCAAACGTTGTATCTGGGAAATGAGCATAGTTAATTCCATCATCAGACGTCATTCCTCAAATATCCCTCTCAGTATGTGGGCACAGTGTGGAAATAAAATCCCCACCCCAAAAAACACACACGTCTTTTACAGTATCATTCTGAATATTACTCAGATCGCTTCATAGTTTTCTCAATACCTCCAAAATCTGGTCTTTAGGGATGTTATTATAAAAATTCAGCAAGGCTATACAGTGCATTATATCCACGTTAAACATCACGATCTGCTAATAAGAGTTTGACGTCTTCAATTCAATCTTTTTTTACATTAACTTGATTGGACACATACGTGCACAGGCTACCCTTGTTTCTCCCGTGTGTGGATAATATTGCAGAAGTATGAAATGTTTTATCTCCATTAATATGCATGGAATTCTCCGCCAAAGTTTCTAGGAGTACATCGGAACAGTGGTCCGGGTGAACAATTGAATATGCATAAAGAGAAATAATACATTTAGAATTTAACCCGTTGGCTGCGGCCATCCCGAGCCCTACCTCCGTAGTGCTGCGCACGCCCGTTGGCTGACGCGGCCCGTCAGCGCAATAGAACGCCCGCACCACGGCAGAATTTACACCACGATTAACGCGTTAAGACAAGAGATGAAAGAAGCGTGTTAAGCTTAGTGTACAGTGTTGTTTATTCACACTGGACTAACGATGATTCATAACATTTGTTAACACAATGTTAAAATAGTGCGCCAGGCGGGGAAGGGAAAGTTGAGGGTATTGTGATTGAGGTGAGGATGAGGGAGTGAATGAAAAAATGAGGGAAACCAAAGGATTTCGCAAAATGCAGGACTGTAAATACACACGGGTGGGGAGCAAAGTAGGGAAAAAAAACAAAAAAAAATCCTCAAAATTGGAATATAAAAAGATTGGCAAGGGAGTTAAATGCTGCCTCAAATGAAAAATCAACTTAAAATGGCAAAAGAGAAATCAATAAAAATCCTAACATGGAATGTTAATGGGCTTAGAACACCGTCACGAAGAAGAATTATGGAATATCTCAAAGAAATAGAAAGTGAAATTATTATCTTACAAGAAACTCATTTAACAATTGTAGAATGGTCTCAATTAGCAAAAAACCTAAACTGGATTGGAGCAAGCATACATACAATGCAAGAGTGTAATACAAAGGGGGTAGTAATTATTTTAAAGAAATCTCTCAACGCCAAAATAGAAGTTGACAAAGCGGATAGCAAAGGCAGATGGGCAATCGCCAAAGTCAGAATTGAAGAATGTATTCTCACTATTGTGGGGTATTATGGCCCCAATAGGGACGACGCTGAGCCACTAAAAAAGCTTTATTCCAAACTCCTAACATACCCAGTTCCAATCATAATGGGAGGGGATTTCAATCTCATAGGAGATCCTAAAAATGATAGATCCCCACCAACAAAACAAATGAACTTACCGAAGATGAGGGAGTGGTTAGGGATCTATAAAAAAGATGTATTGCTAGAAGACATGTGGAAATTGAAAGGAATAAAAAACTACCCATATACCCTACACAATAAAAAAATTAGGGCACAAATCAAGAATAGATTTCTTTCTATTAAACAAACATTTGCGAGATAAAGTTAAAAGTATCGAACACTTACCTGCACACCTATCGGACCACTCTGCTGTCCAGCTACATATAACACTTCCGCAACCACAAATGCCTAGCAGGTGGACTGTTGACCGTACAATTTTGAGGGACGAGCGATGCGTGGAGGAGCTTTTAACAACTACCCGACAATATTTTCAAGATAACGCAACTAGCACAACAAAAAGAATGACATGGGATGCTTACAAAGCGGTAATCAGAGGAAAACTGCTTAGCCTGGGTGCTTATAAACACAAATCAAAAAAACAGGAAATCATAAAAATGGAAACGGAAATCAAAGAAGATGAATTGCATTTAGAATGCGATGTCCTGCAAGAACAAAAGGAAAAACTGGAAGAAAAACTTCGTAACTCAAAAGAAAATCTGACAATTTATCTAGAGAATATAGTCAAAGAGAAATGGGAGAGCAGTAAATTAGCAAACCATGAGTATGGTGAAGGATGTGGAAAACTCCTAGCCTGGAAAATGAAAACAGATCAATCCAGAAACAATATATTAAACATATATAACCAAGATCAATCAACCATTTTTTCAGACGATGCCGCAATAAGAAGGGAATTCTTCAACTTCTTTACTTCAATATATAAGGAAGACACAAACCCAACGGAAGAAGAAATTAAAAATTATCTTGAGAAGATCCAACTCCCGCGTCTGACGGAGGAAGAAGCGGAATCTGTGAATTCCGAAATAACAGCAGAAGAAGTAAGGAGCGCCATAAGTCATCTAAAGAAAGGAAAAGCTGCAGGCCCAGACGCATTGCCCAATTAATTTTATATCGCACTGGAAGAAACACTAATCGAACCTTTAACTGAAACGATGAATAAGACATATATGGAACATGAAAAGATCCCAGACTCATGGAACGATGCTACGATAAGCATATTACTAAAACCAGGAAAAAAACCAAAGAACTGCGCATCATATAGACCAATATCGCTCCTAAACTGCGATTATAAGATCTTCATGAACATAATAGCGAAAAGAGTATCTAAGGTTATGGCCAAATTAATTAATACGGACCAAAAGGGTTTTATAAAGGGCAGACAGGTACAAGAAATCACACATGAACTAATAGCAACTGATGCCGCTAAAGCCTTCGACCGTGTTAACTGGGCTTTTATAATCAAAAGCATAGAGAAAAGTAACTTTGGGTTTAACTTTACTCACATGGTAAGTGAAATATATTTGAGCCCAAGAGCAAAGGTAGCTGTTAATGGCAATCTCACGGAAAATATTGAGATCCAAAGAGGTACACGACAGGGTTGTCCCTTATCTCCGCTACTTTTTAATTTATATATTGAACCCCTGGCATGCTCTATCAGAAAGAATACTAACATCACACCTTTCAGATATTTACATTGGACAAGGAAAGTAGCGCTCTACGCAGATGACCTAATGGTGTTCACGGACAATTATAATTATTCTAAACTGGCAATTGATGAAGAAATGAACAAATTCGGTAAAGTATCAGGATACCTGGTAAATACTGATAAAACGGAGATAATGAGGTGGAACTCACAATTAATTTCACCACTCTTGAAGGATAAAATAAAATACTTAGGAATCACCATAACACAAGATCTTGGAAAACTAGCAGAAACAAACCTCAACCTAGTCATGAACGAAACGAAAAAGCTCCTGAAAATCTGGTCAGGTCTACCATTAAGCTTCTTAGGTAAATCCAATATAATTAAAATGTCAATTATTCCAAATTTCACTTATCTTTTTAACAATATTCCATTAGAATTTAAAAAGGAAGGCTTAAAAAAAATACAAGGAGAAATATCTAGTTTCATTTGGTCATCAAAGAGTACAAGAATCTCATGGAATAAACTCAGGAGAAAGAAGGAACAAGGGGGTATAGCAAGTCCGGATATATATGAATATTACAGATCCTTTCAATTTAAAAACGTCAGAGTCTTACTAAAAGCACATCAAGCATATCCAATACATTTGCAACACTTAACAAATGGTGAAGACCACTTCCTCTTCAAATTTGGCCATCCGAAATTTTTCAAAAAAGTCAAACTAAAGGTTCTGAACAATGCCGTTAAGATCTGGAACCAAATAAGATCTGTCACACAGATTCCATATTATAGTAATATGGCTCCAATATGGGATTCTCCAGGCACCCCTGACTGTTTAAATGACTCTTTATCAAAACCACTTAGGCAAGCTGGAATTGAAAAATGGGGACAACTCCTATCTGGAAACTTCTTGTTATCATGGGACCATTTGCAAATAATTACAGATCGTAAAATCTCGAAGTTTAAATATTACCAACTGAGCAGCTGGGTAAGCACCATTCCAAAAGGAGCATTAGACCCGGAGAATCTAGAACCAGAGATGATGAGTGAAACGGTATTAAAGAAAGAAGTATCAAAATGGTATTGGGCACTAATTGAAACAGAAAAAGAAGACCCAACAACTGCTGAAAAAACATGGAAGAAAGACTTACAAAATGAAGGTTCAGATCTCTGTCCAATCTGGAAAAAATCAGTAGAAAAATGTTGGTCATGTGTAAAGGCCGCTCCACTAAGAAGGAATCACCTTTTCTCTATACATAGAGCATACTGGACTCCTAAAAAGTTATCAAGATTCAAAGGAGCTACAGTAAAATCGTGTAGCAAATGCGGAGAGGAAAAAGCGGATGATATACATATGTTTGGTGGGTGCCCTTCGCTTACACAATACTGGCAAGAAATTGGTAAGACTCTAACCGCAATACTGGCAACTCCAATAACTGTGAGTATTATTTTAATTATTTTTGGGATACACTGCATTACTCAACTTAACCAGATAAAGTTAGACAAACATCAAGAAAACTTACTATTTGTTATGATCCTTTTAGCACGTAGAGAGATATGTATTAATTGGACAAAACCAATTCCCCCAACACATGAAAGCTGGTTAAACACTGTAATAAGAATTAGTAGTTTAGATAGAAAAGGGAAACAAATCAAAAAAATGAAACACTGGGAGATCTTGGAAAATTATATTGAATCTAGACAATAACTTATAATCTCTCCTTGCCAGAGTTCCCTTTGCTGGTTTTTTCTTTTTCTTTCTTTTTTCTTTTTCTTTTGATTCCAATGATTAAGCGGACAATAATTCCTGGCATGACTTGAAGTCTGTCAAATATCCAATGGGTCAGAGATCTCTCGAAACGATGGAATTATTGAGTAAGATGGAGGTGTGCAGTGGAGAACTGATCAGACCAAGAACGAGGCTTACCCCTTGCACCTCCCGATAGACGATCAGGGGCAGCCTTTGTGAAACACCTTGTTCGGTTGCTGTTGGTCTCCCAAACGCCTGTCATTCTTTTTACTTAACCCGCAATATGAGGATAAAAAAAAAAAAACATGTGCGATTCACAAAATCTATTATTTACACAGCAAAAGGGCTCATTTTTAAAGCCAAGTTATTCACAAAATATCCAAATTTCAAATAGCCATGGTCAATAGCAAAAACACAGTGACTCATCGCCGTTGTTAAAACGGGCTAGTGTATCAGAAGTCAACGTTTTGACCCCTAGAAAATAGTAGGTTATTGTGTACCTTACACCAGGGTCTTCCTCAATACAGTAGTGGGGGAGAAGGGGGTGGTTACCTGGGGAAAGAGCATTAAAAAAAAACATTGAGAACTACGGATTTCCATAAGGGAAGTGGAAAGTATCAAGGGCCTAAGCCCAATATTTTACCATGAAAAGGCCTTTGATTAGGCCTGAAGGGGAGAATGTGGGCGCGTGGGCTTCAGTTGGGCAAGCGAGAACAAACACCTGCAAAAATAATAAGCAGGTTCAGTAATGGATCAAAGGCTCCCTCAGTCAAGTTGAAATAGGGTGGGCCTGCTTTATCTACTTACATGAAAGGGTATTAATCCCTGAATGAATGAAAGGTGGCCAACCATGAAAAATCAGCTGGGCCTTTTCGGATTCATCGTATAGCACAGACAGCAATAACGAGCAACCAGGACCAGTGGAGACTACAGCTATCAGGACAACTGGCATCAACCTCAAGGACCCTATCAGCCTTTTTAGGAGAAGGTCAATGGAGACCACCCAGAGGCAGAGGGGGATCATGGCCCAGAGGAATACAGAGGGGACAGCCAACAACCAGCGGCAACTGGGAAAGTAGATGTGGCAAAACACAGAAACGGGTCAGTTTTCAACCGGAGAATCACTGGGAAATCCAGACCCGGCAGAGGACCTATAGGTCATGAGAAGACCACAGAACCCTGTAGTTAAAATTTCCTCTTACACACTGAAAAATAATGAAACTAGCGTCCTCAGTAAGGGTCTCTCTTTCGTGTCCACGGCACGCCCCACTGAATTTACCTCAAAACCGAACTACATCGCTTTTTTAGAAAAATCCATCTCAGATATTTTTTCAAACACTCTCCTCCATCCCTAGTAACCTCACAGACAGGATTACAGATTCCCTCAACCTTTGTGCCACCAAGTCACAAAATGACGAATAAAATTCTAGCTTTTGAGAGCGTCGTCTTGAGGGAGTTTCTACGATACTAAAAGAGTTTAAACATATGAAGTACAATATCACTAAGATGGAAAAGGAAGCGCTGGTCTCCTTGAGAAACAACAAGGAAATAGTGATTAGGCCAGCAGATAAGGGTGGCGTCATCGTTGTACAAGATGTCGCAAATTACAAGACAGAAATTATGAACCAGCTACAAGATGGAGTGAGCTACAGGAGGCTAAGATCAGACCCCTCCAAGGACCTCGCTAAGGATATATTGACCCTGACCACATATGGCCTTGAACAAGGTTTTTTGACAAACCATGAGTTCAAGTACCTCAATCAAAAACATCCACAGCTCCCTACCTTGTATACTTTACCAAAGATCCACAAGGACCCACTGAAACCACCTGGACGTCCCATGGTCTCTGGATTTGGATCCATGCTCGAACCATTGTGCAGATACATAGACCATTTCCTTAAACCCATAGCGGAGACAACTCATGCCTACTTGAGAGACACAATGCAAACCATAAACTTGATTGATCTTTGCCCCTACAATCCAAATAATCAACTTCTGGTAACCTGTGACGTTGTATCATTATACACCAGCATTCCCCAACAAACTGCTCTGGATGTAATGGCGGAGATATTGGACCAACGATCGGCACCCATGCCTGTACCTACTGAATTCATCATTGACCTACTACTCTTAGCAATGATGAGGACTTTCTTCTTCTTCAATGGCCATTTCTATTACCAAACCAAAGGAGTAGCAATGGTGGCTGCCTTTGCTCCTGACTTAGCCATCATTTACATGGACCGTTATGAAAGATTCTTTGTTTTCAGTGAAACCAATCCCTACATCTCAAAGGTGTCCTTTTGGAGACGGTATATAGATGATATTCTGATGATTTGGACTGGGAACTCTATGGAACTAAGCAACTTCCACTCTTGGCTTAATGGAAGAAGTCCTGACATTCAGTTCACCATACACTCAGACCCCAATGAAATTGATTTTTTGGACTTCACAGTCAAGAATGAGGATAACCATCTGTTAGAACTGGGGGTCTCTAGTTGGCAGAGGTAGGTACCACTGTCCAAATAGGGACCCTTGATTCTAGTCAGGGTAAGGAAAAAACCCTCTGAGATAACCCCTGCTCACCCTCTAGGTAGCTTGGCACGAGCAGTCAAGGCTATTCAAGAGGCAATAAGTAAAGTATTTTTACCAACACTCACAGTAATACAGTGAAAACACCACAAACTGACTCCAGAACAGTTTAGAAAAATAAAGGTATTTAATCTAAACTACACAAGACCAAATCGACAAAAATCCAACATACACAGTTCAAGAATATGGTTTCAAAAGAGTTCTTAAGGTTGTAATAAAAAGTTCATTAGGTTGCGATAAAATAATCCACAGTTGCGTGAAAAGTTCACAGTTGTGTCACGTTACAGACACAGTAGCTTTAGTTGCGACAAAGTTCCAAAAGCAGAAGATGGTGCGGTGGAAAACAAGCGATGCGTTGCTCCTGAGACCCTGGGGAGGCGATGCGACAGCCCCGCTGCAGCAGCGGGCGTGTTGCAACGAATCCGGTATGTATTGTGAGGAAGGCCACTTGTATGGATTCCGGTGCGTAGGTTCCGTAGGAAGTTTGTTCTCGCAAAGGCACGATGCAGTGATATCTGGAGTTGCGACGATCTCCGGGGCGATGATGCGCTGACAGTTGGTGAGACAGGCCGCTGAGGCTCTGTGCATTCATTACTTGATATTTTAAAAATTACCTTTTGTGTTTTATATTTGATTGACGCTTCCTAGCGATACATGTTATTTGTTGATTTTAATAACAAATATACCTGTACTGCTCCTCGGCGCAATGCTTTCCTTGCCTGACACTCTCTTTCGCTCTAGGCACCAATCCGCCATGGCTTGTGCCGTTTGCAGCGGCGGGTCCACACGAGCGCTACATCCTGCATCCGGCCTCACATCCTCACTTCTGCCCTGCTGGTCAATCGGCAGGTTAGCGGGCTAGTGAGTGGAATTGATGTGGCTATTTAAGACCAATGCAGCCTTCAGTTGGGGCTGACAGTTGGTGAGACAGGCCGCTGAGGCTCTGTGCATTCATTACTTGATATTTTAAAAATTACCTTTTGTGTTTTATATTTGATTGACGCTTCCTAGCGATACATGTTATTTGTTGATTTTAATAACAAATGTACCTGTACTGAACGCCGCTCCTCGGCGCAAAGCTCTTTCCTTGCCTGACACTCTCTTTTGCTCTAGGCACCGATCCGCCACGGCTTGTGCCGTTTGCAGCGGCGGGGCCACACGAGCGCTACATCCTGCATCCGGCCTCACATCCTCACTTCCGCCCTGCTGGTCAATCGGCAGGTTAGCGGGCTAGTGAGTGGAATTGATGTGGCTATTTAAGACCAATGCAGCCTTCAGTTGGGGCTGACAGTTGGTGAGACAGGCCGCTGAGGCTCTGTGCATTCATTACTTGATATTTTAAAAATTACCTTTTGTGTTTTATATTTGATTGACGCTTCCTAGCGATACATGTTATTTGTTGATTTTAATAACAAATGTACCTGTACTGAACGCCGCTCCTCGGCGCAACGCTCTTTCCTTGCCTGACACTCTCTTTCGCTCTAGGCACCGATCCGCCACGGCTTGTGCCGTTTGCAGCGGCGGGGCCACACGAGCGCTACATCCTGCATCCGGCCTCACATCCTCACTTCCGCCCTGCTGGTCAATCGGCAGGTTAGCGGGCTAGTGAGTGGAATTGATGTGGCTATTTAAGACCAATGCAGCCTTCAGTTGGGGCTGACAGTTGGTGAGACAGGCCGCTGAGGCTCTGTGCATTCATTACTTGATATTTTAAAAATAACCTTTTGTGTTTTATATTTGATTGACGCTTCCTAGCGATACATGTTATTTGTTGATTTTAACAACAAATGTACCTGTACTGAACGCCGCTCCTCGGCGCAACGCTCTTTCCTTGCCTGACACTCTCTTTCGCTCTAGGCACCTATCCGCCACGGCTTGTGCCGTTTGCAGCGGCGGGGCCACACGAGCGCTACAGCCTGCATCCGGCCTCACATCCTCACTTCCCCCCTGCTGGTCAATCGGCAGGTTAGCGGGCTAGTGAGTTTCTTCCCACTGGGTATATAATGAGGCAGTGGCGGAAGCGCGCAGCGGGAGCGCCGACTTAGCGCCAAAGTCCTGCCCTTCTGCGCCCGTCCGCGCCAGGACGGGACCAGGGGCCATTCCCTCTGCCCCCGGTCACATAACATACTCCCGCTCTGCTCTATTGAGTCTACAGCCGCCTCCCTGTACTTTTGCTCCCACCTTTCGTTGTCAAGATGTGCCGCTGAAATGTCCTAAATGCGCTCTCACGCTAGACTCTGTCACCCCGGTTATATGTACCACCTCATCCACTTTCTGGGATACCCCATCTGTCACTCATTTTTCCTCTATTACGCACAAAGCATGTCCTGATCTGGGCTTTATTAGTATAAATTGCTGATCTCTCTCTAAACATAAGAGAGACATCTTTGACCCCCTTGAGTCATCTAGCCCGGCAGCCATGTTCGTAACGGAAACATGGTTAAACGACAGTTCCGGTCCGGACATCGCCATGGCTCTCCCCAACAACTACACCTTTGTGGGGAGAAACCGTGTACTCAAGGATGGCGGAGGTATTGCTGTAATCTTTAAAAGAGAATTCTCTTGCAAATGGGAAGATCTAGATTTTCCCAGTTGTGAAGCTGGTCTCTTTAAACTCCTACTCTCTCCCAATTTCACTCTAACTGGAACCCTTATTTATCGTCCCCCTGGCTCAGCCTGTGCATGGGCATTCTCTTTCCCAGAGCTCATTGCCCCTTTGATGTTACAATCCACTAATTTCCTAATAGTGGGAGATTTAAATATTCATTTTAATCATGCTTCCTGCCCCATTAGCACACGCCTATTACAGGACTTAGCCGCCTTGGATCTTCACCTGCATAACTCCGGCCCCACCCATAAAGCTGGTAATCTATTAGATCCCATTATCTCCAATCTTAATTGCATCACTTGCCATTCTTCCTCACCTGTTATCTGGTCCGACCATTTCATCATTGACTTTTCAATCAATATATCTGATCACAACTCCTCTACTAGCTTACATCCTCATAAAGCCAGCAGGAATTGGAAACAATTAGATAATGGCAAACTGAATATCTGCCTTGAGAATTCTAAACCTACGGTTCCCACCGTTACTACTAAGGAGGTGTCTGCTATCAGCTCTTGGCTGATATCAGCCTTAGATTCTTGCCTTCCAACCCAGAGAAATAAGCCTCATATCCATCATCCACCGGCACCCTGGTTTAATGATTCACTCCGCCAGGAAACATCTCGTTGCAAGAAACTGGAACGCATCTGGCGCTCCAACTACAGCACGGATAATAAAAAAAGATATAAGGCCGCCCTTCATGCATACCATTCTGCCTGTGATACCGCCAGAGCTAATCATGCTAATACCACCATACTTAAGGCCCAAAATTGACCTAAGGCCCTGTTCAAAGTTGTAAAAGATCTTTCAGGCATGTCCTCTGTACCTAAAGACCCCTGCCTGGACACAGAACAATGTAACGCCCTGGCAAATTTTTTCCGGGAGAAAATAGATAAAATCTATGCTAATTTTAGCGCTCCCTCCTCTTACTCTTCCATTCCTGATCCTCAATTGCCCAGCCTCTGCTCCGTCGAGGCATCTAGTCTAACTCCCACTGCCCCCCAACTCCATTCCGGGGAGCTGATCTCGCCTTCGCTTTTTCAAAAATATCTACACGAAATAAAAACTGGCTCTCCCCTTGATCCCATGCCTCCACAAATATTGGGCACCCTGGATCCATCCATACTTCAGATTATCCTTGATCTTCTGAATGCTTCATTGGTTGAAGCCACGGTTCCCAAAGAATGGAAACATGCGATGGAGGTTCCATTGATAAAAAAGGCCAACGCGGACCGAAATAATCCCTCCAACTTCCGTCCCATCTCTTTGCTCTCATGCTACTCTGAAATTCTCGAAAAGCACGTTAACTCCCTTCTCACCTCTTATGTTGAATCCTTTAATTTTCTTCACTGCTCTTAATCCGGGTTCAGGGCCGGCTTCTCCACTGAGACCACGCTTCTCGGTGTGGCCGAGACCATCAGAAGACAAGTGGACCACGGGGAGACAGTGGCACTCATTCTGTTAGATTTGAGTGCCGCATTTGACACCGTCTCCCATTCCATCCTGTTGTCCACCTTGAAATCTGTGGGTATTGATGGCCCTGCCCTGGCCTGGATTGCTAGTTTTCTTTCTAACCGCACCTTTCAAGTCTTTTCCTCTACTTCTGTCTCCTCCATCTTCACCTCCCCTCACGGTGTTCCCCAGGGTTCTATTCTCAGCCCCCTTTTCTTTAATCTTTATGTGAGACCTCTAGCTTTCCTGGCGGAGCAAGCAGGTCTCACGATCTACTCTTACGCAGACGATACGCAAATCGTCTACTCTCTATCTACAAATAAACATCTCCCCACGTCTTCCCTGCAGTCTGGTTTGTAACAAATCTCCAACTGGATGCATAGACATAAATTAAAACTTAATGGTGACAAAACGGAGCTGCTTTTATTTGGCCCAAATCCATCGCTCTGGGGCCCGCAACATTGGCCTCATCAGATGGGCCCTATTCCTACCCCTTCAGCCACAGCCCGCAACCTCGGGGTCCTTCTTGACAACCAGCTGTCAATGAAGCAACATGCTGTAAAAGTCTCAGCCACCTGCATCACCATCGTAAGGTGGCTGAGAAAAATTACGTGGATGCTTCCAGCTGACACCCTGAGGACTGTAGTCCAGGCCCTTGTCACCTCACGGATGGACTACGGGAACATTCTGCTCTTGGGTGCCTGCAAGGAGGTCACAAAGAAATTGCAGGTGGTTCAGAACATGGCAGTTCGCCTTATCTGTAATTTGCCTGCCAGGTCCTCGGCAGCAGTCCATCTGCGCAATCTGCACTGGCTGCGCATTGAGAGCCGAGTGAAATTTAAAGCTCTCTGCATAATGCACCATATTAAAACTGGTAAAGCCCCGAAATACGTGTCCTCTTTGGTACAGCACTATGTCCCTTCCCGCACTCTGAGATCCTCCACACAAAACAAGTTTCAGACCCCTCGTTTCAACAAAGCCAAAATGGGCGGTCGCTCGTTTGCGCTACTTGCACCCTCCCTATGGAACTCCATGCCTCAATCCCTGCGATCTGAAATTTTCTACCTGAAATTCCGCAAAGGAATTAAGACCTGGCTTTTTAATACTTAAAATGCGTGCTCATTCCTTCTCAACTTAGCTCACCTTTTGTTTGCTTTAGCGCCGGGAAACCTCCGGGTAGCTGTGCGCTCAATAAATGCAATTATAATAATAATAATAATAGACCAGCGGTGATCTTCTCTCTCACAGCTCTTCGATGCGATGGATTCTGCGACGACACTCGCAGCGACGTGATGCAGTCCGCAAGCAAGCAGTGCGGCTATCTCACCCAGCGACGACAGGCTCTGCGATGACACTCGCAGCGATGTTAGGCTTCTCGCAACGATCGGGTGCGTCCCGCAAGCGAAGGATGCGACGGCTCTGACAGCGGCAACAGGCGCTGCGACGATCTCGACCTTCGCAGCGGTGGGAAACGTCTCGCACTGTCGGGGATGCGCTCCGCAGCGAGCGATGCAGTAACTTTTCAATTGCAAAAAGTCTCTCAAGCTTAGTTTCAAGATTCCCAGCACAGGTACAGCTTCCAGGGGCCCCACAACTGGATCAAGCACTCTAGGAAGGACAGAACTCTCTCAGCAGAGTTAAGGGAAGCTGGGGGTGAAGTCCTTTTGTTCCTGGGACTTCAGAACAGGGAGCCAGTTCTTCTTAGGCCCTTGGAGATTCCTTCAAGACAAGGGACACAGCACAATAGCAAAGTCCTTCCCCCTCTCCTTGGCAGCAAAGCAACAGGTCAGTCCAGCAGAGCAACAGCAGGACAGTCTTCCTTCTTCAGATTCAGCTTTCTCCTTGGCAGAAGTTCCTTCTTGATTCCAGGATGATCTAATTTTCTGTTGTCAGGGGTCCTGTACTTATACCCCTAAAAGTCTTTGTTCTCTTTGTGCAAGTGGGCCCTGAGCCAGGTCTGAACCAGTTCTGGGTGTTGCTTGAGCACTTTGTTTGCCTGGCTTCTCCTTTCCTTTCAGAGTGAGGGGCAGGGTCGTCAGCCGCAGAGCAGGAGGTGGAGCCAGCATTGTGACAGGCAGGCAGGCACAGCCCTAATCAGGCCCAGGTGCTAACTCCTCCCACCACTCAGGTTGCAAATCCAGTCATTCAGCCTAGGGCTGACTCAGCCAGCCCCATGGGGAATCCCCAGTCCCTGTCACTCTCAAACCAGACAGTCAATACACAAATAGGCCAAGGCACACAGAAGGGTCAGACAAGAGAACAGCAACTTTCTAAAAGTGCTGTTCTCAAACACAGGATTTAAAAACAACCTTTCCTAAAAGATGTGTTATTAAATTCTGAGTTCAGGGATACTAGACTCGTATGTCCTATCTTATTCCTATGGGAAGAAATGCTGGTAGCCACTGTAGCCAGCATCCTCCAGGTTAACATATGGAGTAAGATAGCCTTACAATAGTGAAAAACGAAAAGGGCTTCCTTTCACTACCAGAGCATGTCACCTGCACCAGTACATGCTCTACCTTTCACATACACTGCACCATGCCCAGGGGGGTACCTTGGGCCTTCCATAGGGGTGACTAATGTGCACAAAAAGGGAAGGGTTAGGCCTGATCATTGGGGACACTGAGCAGGAGGACATGGCAGTTCCTAGACTGCACCCAGGCACTGCAGTGGCAGACCTGAGACACCATTTTAGGGCTACTCATGTGGGTGGCACAATCAGTGCAGCAGGCCCACTAGTAGCATTTGTCATCACCAGCCCTGGCACACCCAGTGCACTTTACTAGGGGCTTCGTGGTGATGCAAATATGCCAATCATGGATATCCAATCATGATAACAATTTACATAGGGAACACTTACACTCTGGCACTGATCAGCAGTGGCAGAGTGTCCAAAGCATCTAAACCAGCAAAACGAAGTCCAGCACAGCATCAAAAATACAGGAGGTAGAGGTAAGAAGATAGGGGGAACCACGCCAAAAATGCCAAGTCTAACACCATCTATAGACAAGTCTGTATCAGAAACCGGCAGAGAGGAATTCCTTGCTAAGATATAATAGTTACCATCCGCGAGGTCTTAGAGACAATCTACCCTTCAGACAGTTTTTGCAGATTTGCAGCAACTGTACAAAGAAAACGTACTATTCTTCCAGGGTACAGTAAACATCTATTCTATTGGATGGTAATTGCGTGATATTAACTTCAGTGTTTGTTTGGACGTGGTCAATGATATTACCTGTACATTATCATTATACATAGATGAATAATGGTCCACCCATTGATCCTCGCCGATAGTTATCTCTATAGATGAAGTATCTCAAGGGGCTAAAAAAGGAGCATTTACTGCAGTCCAAAAATGGTTATTATTTCCGAGTGCAGTGGGTTTGTGCAATGCCATCCATAATTCATCTCTCATTGCACCCTTACATCTTTGAGGGCACGTTTATATGCCCCTTTGGCTATTTTAATTTCTATTGGATTGCTGATGGATTTATGTAGAGCATTGTTCAAGTTGGTATATGCTTTGGTGCATTTAGCGTTAAACCAGCCCTGCTTCTTATCATGAGATTTTTTGTTTTCCACGAGTAATGCCCTTTTAAACTCTGAAGTGATCAGCGTAAAAGATTTTTAAAATTCACCATGGGGAGTGGTCTCAACAAGACAAGCTAAAAAGTCTGATTTACAATTAGTTTATAGGGACCTCGTAAATTCAAGTGGTTCCACCATGGGCCACCGCAATGAATAACCATTAATTTTGTTCAGAGCTATATTCTGTACAATGCGATCTGATTTACCCTTTTTATTTATCACATTGCATAGAAATTCAAAGGTGACGCTTAAAGGGAAGTGTTCACTGATTGCGTTGTTATGGGTCACAAACTTTTTCAGCCTGCTGAGGTGTCTGTTTGAGAGCAGGATGTAGTCACTGATCGAGCTCATCCCTCTACCGTTAAATGTGCAACTGAAGGGGACTGAAATCATTGGCAAAACCAAGATCAAGTGAAAACATGATCTCATTTAAATATTCCCCAAACGTTGTATCTGGGAAATGAGCATAGTTAATTCCATCATCAGACGTCATTCCTCAAATATCCCTCTCAGTATGTGGGCACAGTGTGGAAATAAAAAACCTACCACAAAAAACACACACGTCTTTTACAGTATCATTCTGAATATTACTCAGATCGCTTCATAGTTTTCTCAATACCTCCACAATCTGGTCTTTAGGGATGTTATTATAAAAATTCAGCAAGGCTACACAGTGCATTATATCCACGTTAAACATCACGATCTGCTAATAAGAGTTTGACGTCTTCAATTCAATCTTTTTTTACATTAACTTGATTGGACACATACGTGCACAGGCTACCCTTGTTTCTCCCGTGTGTGGATAATATTGCAGAAGTATGAAATGTTTTATCTCCATTAATATGCATGGAATTCTCCGCCAAAGTTTCTAGGAGTACATTGGAACAGTGGTCCGGGTGAACAATTGAATATACATAAAGAGAAATAATACATTTTGAATTTAACCCGTTGGCTGCGGCCATCCCGAGCCCTACCTCCGTAGTGCTGCGCACGTCCGTTGGCTGACGCGGCCCGTCAGCGCAATAGAACGCCCGCACCACGGCAGAATTTACACCACGATTAACGCGTTAAGACAAGAGATGAAAGAAACGTGTTAAGCTTAGTGTACAGTGTTGTTTATTCACACTGGACTAACGATGATTCATAACATTTGTTAACACAATGTTAAAATAGTGCGCCAGGCGGGGAAGGGAAAGTTGAGGGTATTGTGATTGAGGTGAGGATGAGGGAGTGAATGAAAAAATGTGCGATTCACAAAATCTATTATTTACACAGCAAAAGGGCTCATTTTTAAAGCCAAGTTATTCACAAAATATCCAAATTTCAAATAGCCATGGTCAATAGCAAAAACACAGTGAATCATCGCTGTTGTTAAAACGGGCTAGTGTATCAGAAGTCAACGTTTTGACCCCTAGAAAATAGTAGGTTATTGTGTACCTTACACCAGGGTCTTCCTCAATACAGTAGTGGGGGAGAAGGGGGTGGTTACCTGGGGAAAGAGCATTAAAAAAAAACATTGAGAACTACGGATTTCCATAAGGGAAGTGGAAAGTATCAAGGGCCTAAGCCCAATATTTTACCATGAAAAGGCCTTTGATTAGGCCTGAAGGGGAGAATGTGGGCGCGAGGGCTTCAGTTGGGCAAGCGAGAACAAACACCTGCAAAAATAATAAGCAGGTTCAGTAATGGATCAAAGGCTCCCTCAGTCAAGTTGAAATAGGGTGGGCCTGCTTTATCTACTTACATGAAAGGGTATTAATCCCTGAATGAATGAAAGGTGGCCAACTATGAAAAATCAGCTTGGCCTTTTCAGATTCATCGTATAGCACAGACAGCAATAACGAGCAACCAGGACCAGTGGAGACTACAGCTATCAGGACAACTGGCATCAACCTCAAGGACCCTATCAGCCTTTTTAGGAGAAGGTCAATGGAGACCACCCAGAGGCAGAGGGGGATCATGGCCCAGAGGAATACAGAGGGGACAGCCAACAACCAGCGGCAACTGGGAAAGTAGATGTGGCAAAACACAGAAACGGGTCAGTTTTCAACCCGAGAATCACTGGGAAATCCAGACCCGGCGGAGGACCTATAGGTCATGAGAAGACCACAGAACCCTGTAGTTAACATTTCCTCTTACACACTGAAAAATAATGAAACTAGCGTCCTCAGTAAGGGTCTCTCTTTCGTGTCCACGGCACGCCCCACTGAATTTACCTCAAAACCGAACTACATCGCTTTTTTAGAAAAATCCATCTTAGATATTTTTTCAAACACTCTCCTCCATCCCTAGTAACCTCACAGACAGGATTACAGATTCCCTCAACCTTTGTGCCACCAAGTCACAAAATGACGAATAAAATTCTAGCTTTTGAGAGCGTCGTCTTGAGGGAGTTTCTACGATACTAAAAGAGTTTAAACATATGAAGTACAATATCACTAAGATGGAAAAGGAAGCGCTGGTCTCCTTGAGAAACAACAAGGAAATAGTGATTAGGCCAGCAGATAAGGGTGGCATCATCGTTGTACAAGATGTCGCAAATTACAAGACAGAAATTATGAAGCAGCTACAAGATGGAGTGAGCTACAGGAGGCTAACATCAGACCCCTCCAAGGACCTCGCTAAGGATATATTGACCCTGACCACATATGGCCTTGAACAAGGTTTTTTGACAAACCATGAGTTCAAGTACCTCAATCAAAAACATCCACGGCTCCCTACCTTGTATACTTTACCGAAGATCCACAAGGACCCACTGAAACCACCTGGACGTCCCATGGTCTCTGGATTTGGATCCATGCTCGAACCATTGTGCAGATACATAGACCATTTCCTTAAACCCATAGCGGAGACAACTCATGCCTACTTGGGAGACACAATGCAAACCATAAACTTGATTGATCATTGCCCCTACAATCCAAAAAATCAACTTCTGGTAACCTGTGACGTTGTATCATTATACACCAGCATTCCCCAACAAACTGCTCTGGATGTAATGGCGGAGATATTGGACCAACGATCGGCACCCATGCCTGTACCTACTGAATTCATCATTGACCTACTACTCTTAGCAATGATGAGGACTTTCTTCTTCTTCAATGGCCATTTCTATTACCAAACCAAAGGAGTAGCAATGGTGGCTGCCTTTGCTCCTGACTTAGCCATCATTTACATGGACCGTTATAAAAGATTCTTTGTTTACAGTGAAACCAATCCCTACATCTCAAAGGTGTCCTTTTGGAGACGGTATATAGATGATATTCTGATGATTTGGACTGGGAACTCTATGGAACTAAGCAACTTCCACTCTTGGCTTAATGGAAGAAGTCCTGACATTCAGTTCACCATACACTCAGACCCCAATGAAATTGATTTTTTGGACTTCACAGTCAAGAATGAGGATAACCATCTGTTAGAACTGGGGGTCTCTAGTTGGCAGAGGTAGGTACCACTGTCCAAATAGGTACCCTTGATTCTAGTCAGGGTAAGGAAAAAACCCTCTGAGATAACCCCTGCTCACCCTCTAGGTAGCTTGGCACGAGCAGTCATGGCTATTCAAGAGGCAATAAGTAAAGTATTTTTACCAACACTCACAGTAATACAGTGAAAACACCACAAACTGACTCCAGAACAGTTTAGAAAAATAAAGGTATTTAATCTAAACTACACAAGACCAAATCGACAAAAATCCAAAATACACAGTTCAAGAATATGGTTTCAAAAGAGTTCTTAAGGTTGTAATAAAAAGTTCATTAGGTTGCGATAAAATAATCCACAGTTGCGTGAAATGTTCACAGTTGTGTCACGTTACAGACACAGTAGCTTTAGTTGCGACAAAGTTCCAAAAGCAGAAGATGGTGCGGTGGAAAACAAGCGATGCGTTGCTCCTGAGACACTGGGGAGGCGATGCGACAGCCCTGCTGCAGCAGCGGGCGTGTTGCAACGAATCCGGTATGTATTGTGAGGAAGGCCACTTGTATGGATTCCGGTGCGTAGGTTCCGTAGGAAGTTTGTTCTCGCAAAGGCACGATGCAGTGATATCTGGAGTTGCGACGATCTCCGGGGCGATGATGCGCTGACAGTTGGTGAGACAGGCCGCTGAGGCTCTGTGCATTCATTACTTGATATTTTAAAAATTACCTTTTGTGTTTTATATTTGATTGACGCTTCCTAGCGATACATGTTATTTGTTGATTTTAATAACAAATATACCTGTACTGAACGCCGCTCCTCGGAGCAACGCTCTTTCCTTGCCTGACACTCTCTTTCGCTCTAGGCACCAATCCGCCATGGCTTGTGCCGTTTGCAGCGGCGGGGCCACACGAGCGCTACATCCTGCATCCGGCCTCACATCCTCACTTCTGCCCTGCTGGTCAATCGGCAGGTTAGCGGGCAAGTGAGTGGAATTGATGTGGCTATTTAAGACCAATGCAGCCTTCAGTTGGGGCTGACAGTTGGTGAGACAGGCCGCTGAGGCTCTGTGCATTCATTACTTGATATTTTAAAAATTACCTTTTGTGTTTTATATTTGATTGACGCTTCCTAGCGATACATGTTATTTGTTGATTTTAATAACAAATGTACCTGTACTGAACGCCGCTCCTCGGCGCAACGCTCTTTCCTTGCCTGACACTCTCTTTCGCTCTAGGCACCGATCCGCCACGGCTTGTGCCGTTTGCAGCGGCGGGGCCACACGAGCGCTACATCCTGCATCCGGCCTCACATCCTCACTTCCGCCCTGCTGGTCAATCGGCAGGTTAGCGGGCTAGTGAGTGGAATTGATGTGGCTATTTAAGACCAATGCAGCCTTCAGTTGGGGCTGACAGTTGGTGAGACAGGCCGCTGAGGCTCTGTGCATTCATTACTTGATATTTAAAAAATTACCTTTTGTGTTTTATATTTGATTGACGCTTCCTAGCGATACATGTTATTTGTTGATTTTAATAACAAATGTACCTGTACTGAACGCCGCTCCTCGGCGCAACGCTCTTTCCTTGCCTGACACTCTCTTTCGCTCTAGGCACCGATCCGCCACGGCTTGTGCCGTTTGCAGCGGCGGGGCCACACGAGCGCTACATCCTGCATCCGGCCTCACATCCTCACTTCCGCCCTAGTGGTCAATCGGCAGGTTAGCGGGCTAGTGAGTGGAATTGATGTGGCTATTTAAGACCAATGCAGACTTCAGTTGGGGCTGACAGTTGGTGAGACAGGCCGCTGAGGCTCTGTGCATTCATTACTTGATATTTTAAAAATTACCTTTTGTGTTTTATATTTGATTGATGCTTCCTAGCGATACATGTTATTTGTTGATTTTAATAACAAATGTACCTGTACTGATTGCCGCTCCTCGGCGGAACGCTCTTTCCTTGCCTGACACTCTCTTTCGCTCTAGGCACCGATCCGCCACGGCTTGTGCCGTTTGCAGCGGCGGGGCCACACGAGCGCTACAGCCTGCATCCGGCCTCACATCCTCACTTCCGCCCTGCTGGTCAATCGGCAGGTTAGCGGGCTAGTGAGTTTCTTCCCACTGGGTATATAATGAGGCAGTGGCGGAAGCGCAGCGGACGAGCGCAGCGAGAGCGCCGACTTAGCGCCAAAGTCCTGCCCGTCTGCGCCCGTCCGCGCCAGGACGGGACCAGGGGCCATTCCCTCTGCCCCCGGTCACATAACATACTCCCGCTCTGCTCTATTGAGTCTACAGCCGCCTCCCTGTACTTTTGCTCCCACCTTTCGTTGTCAAGATGTGCCGCTGAAATGTCCTAAATGCGCTCTCACGCTAGACTCTGTCACCCCGGTTATATGTACCACCTCATCCACTTTCTGGGATACCCCATCTGTCACTCATTTTTCCTCTATTACGCACAAAGCATGTCCTGATCTTGGCTTTATTAGTATAAATTGCTGATCTCTCTCTAAACATAAGAGAGACATCTTTGACCCCCTTGAGTCATCTAGCCCGGCAGCCATGTTCGTAACGGAAACATGGTTAAACGACAGTTCCGGTCCGGACATCGCCATGGCTCTCCCCAACAACTACACCTTTGTGGGGAGAAACCGTGTACTCAAGGATGGCGGAGGTATTGCTGTAATCTTTAAAAGAGAATTCTCTTGCAAATGGGAAGATCTAGATTTTCCCAGTTGTGAAGCTGGTCTCTTTAAACTCCTACTCTCTCCCAATTTCACTCTAACTGGAACCCTTATTTATCGTCCCCCTGGCTCAGCCTGTGCATGGGCATTCTCTTTCCCAGAGCTCATTGCCCCTTTGATGTTACAATCCACTAATTTCCTAATAGTGGGAGATTTAAATATTCATTTTAATCATGCTTCCTGCCCCATTAGCACACGCCTATTACAGGACTTAGCCGCCTTGGATCTTCACCTGCATAACTCCGGCCCCACCCATAAAGCTGGTAATCTATTAGA
This sequence comes from Lissotriton vulgaris, assembly GCF_964263255.1. NCBI lineage: Eukaryota > Metazoa > Chordata > Amphibia > Caudata > Salamandridae > Lissotriton > Lissotriton vulgaris. The sequence continues at coordinate 429,804,850 of NC_141698.1, read as the reverse complement.
TCCCATTATCTCCAATATTAATTGCATCACTTGCCATTCTTCCTCACCTGTTATCTGGTCCGACCATTTCATCATTGACTTTTCAATCAATATATCTGATCACAACTCCTCTACTAGCTTACATCCTCATAAAGCCAGCAGGAATTGGAAACGATTAGATAATGGCAAACTGAATATCTGCTTTGAGAATTCTAAACCTACGGTTCCCACCGTTACTACTAAGGAGGAGTCTGCTATCAGCTCTTGGCTGATATCAGCCTTAGATTCTTGCCTTCCAACCCAGAGAAATAAGCCTCATATCCATCATCCACCGGCACCCTGGTTTAATGATTCACTCCGCCAGGAAACATCTTGTTGCAAGAAACTGGAACGCATCTGGCGCTCCAACTACAGCACGGATAATAAAAAAAGATATAAGGCCGCCCTTCATGCATACCATTCTGCCTGTGATACCGCCAGAGCTAATCATGCTAATACCACCATACTTAAGGCCCAAAATTGACCTAAGGCCCTGTTCAAAGTTGTAAAAGATCTTTCAGGCATGTCCTCTGTACCTAAAGACCCCTGCCTGGACACAGAACAATGTAACGCCCTGGCAAATTTTTTCCTGGAGAAAATAGATAAAATCTATGCTAATTTTAGCGCTCCCTCCTCTTACTCTTCCATTCCTGATCCTCAATTGCCCAGCCTCTGCTCCGTCGAGGCATCTAGTCTAACTCCCACTTCCCCCCAACTCCATTCCGGGGAGCTGATCTCGCCTTCACTTTTTCAAAAATATCTACACGAAATAAAAACTGGCTCTCCACTTGATCCCATGCCTCCACAAATACTGGGCACCCTGGATCCATCCATACTTCAGATTATCCTTGATCTTCTGAATGCTTCATTGGTTGAAGCCACGGTTCCCAAAGAATGGAAACATGCGATGGTGGTTCCATTGATAAAAAAGGCCAACGCGGACCGAAATAATCCCTCCAACTTCCGTCCCATCTCTTTGCTCTCATGCTACTCTGAAATTCTCGAAAAGCACGTTAACTCCCTTCTCACCTCTTATGTTGAATCCTTTAATTTTCTTCACAGCTCTTAATCCGGGTTCAGGGCCGGCTTCTCCACTGAGACCACGCTTCTCGGTGTGGCCGAGACCATCAGAAGACAAGTGGACAACGGGGAGACAGTGGCACTCATTCTGTTAGATTTGAGTGCCGCATTTGACACCGTCTCCCATTCCATCCTGTTGTCCACCTTGAAATCTGTGGGTATTGATGGCCCTGCCCTGGCCTGGATTGCTAGTTTTCTTTCTAACCGCACCTTTCAAGTCTTTTCCTCTACTTCTGTCTCCTCCATCTTCACCTCCCCTCACGGTGTTCCCCAGGGTTCTATTCTCAGCCCCCTTTTCTTTAATCTTTATGTGAGACCTCTAGCTTTCCTGGCGGAGCAAGCAGGTCTCACGATCTACTCTTACGCAGACGATACGCAAATCGTCTACTCTCTATCTACAAATAAATATCTCCCCACGTCTTCCCTGCAGTCTGGTTTGGAACAAATCTCCAACTGGATGCATAGGCATAAATTAAAACTTAATGGTGACAAAACGGAGCTGCTTTTATTTGGCCCAAATCCATCGCTCTGGGGCCCGCAACATTGGCCTCATCAGATGGGCCCTATTCCTACCCCTTCAGCCACAGCCCGCAACCTCGGGGTCCTTCTTGACAACCAGCTGTCAATGAAGCAACATGTTGTAAAAGTCTCAGCCACCTGCATCACCATCGTAAGGTGGCTGAGAAAAATTACGTGGATGCTTCCAGCTGACACCCTGAGGACTGTAGTCCAGGCCCTTGTCACCTCACGGATGGACTACGGGAACATTCTGCTCTTGGGTGCCTGCAAGGAGGTCACAAAGAAATTGCAGGTGGTTCAGAACATGGCAGTTCGCCTTATCTGTAACTTGCCTGCCAGGTCCTCGGCAGCAGTCCATCTGCGCAATCTGCACTGGCTGCGCATTGAGAGCCGAGTGAAATTTAAAGCTCTCTGCATAATGCACCATATTAAAACTGGTAAAGCCCCGAAATACGTGTCCTCTTTGGTACAGCACTATGTCCCTTCCCGGACTCTGAGATCCTCCACACAAAACAAGTTTCAGACCCCTCGTTTCAACAAAGCCAAAATGGGCGGTCGCTCGTTTGCGCTACTTGCACCCTCCCTATGGGACTCCATGCCTCAATCCCTGCGATCTGAAATTTGCTACCTGAAATTCTGCAAAGGAATTAAGACCTGGCTTTTTAATACTTAAAATGCGTGCTCATTCCTTCTCAACTTAGCTCACCTTTTGTTTGCTTTAGCGCCGGGAAACCTCCGGGTAGCTGTGCGCTCAATAAATGCAATTATAATAATAATAATAATAAACCAGCGGTGATCTTCTCTCTCACAGCTCTTCGATGCGATGGATTCTGCGACGACACTCGCAGCGACGTGATGCAGTCCGCAAGCAAGCAGTGCGGCTATCTCACCCAGCGACGACAGGCTCTGCGATGACACTCGCAGCGATGTTAGGCTTCTCGCAACGATCGGGTGCGTCCCGCAAGCGAAGGATGCGACGGCTCTGACAGCGGCAACAGGCGCTGCGACGATCTCGACCTTCGCAGCGGTGGGAAATGTCTCGCACTGTCGGGGATGCGCTCCGCAGCGAGCGATGCAGTAACTTTTCAATTGCAAAAAGTCTCTCAAGCTTAGTTTCAAGATTCCCAGCACAGGTACAGCTTCCAGGGGCCCCACAACTGGATCAAGCACTCTAGGAAGGACAGAACTCTCTCAGCAGAGTTCAGGGAAGCTGGGGGTGAAGTCCTTTTGTTCCTGGGACTTCAGAACAGGGAGCCAGTTCTTCTCAGGCCCTTGGAGATTCCTTCAAGACAAGGGACACAGCACAACAGCAAAGTCCTTCCCCCTCTCCTTGGCAGCAAAGCAACAGGTCAGTCCAGCAGAGCAACAGCAGGACAGTCTTCCTTCTTCAGATTCAGCTTTCTCCTTGGCAGAGGTTCCTTCTTGATTCCAGGATGATCTAATTTTCTGTTGTCAGGGGTCCTGTACTTATACCCCTAAAAGTCTTTGTTCTCTTTGTGCAAGTGGGCCCTGAGCCAGGTCTGAACCAGTTCTGGGTGTTGCTTGAGCACTTTGTTTGCCTGGCTTCTCCTTTCCTTTCAGAGTGAGGGGCAGGGTCGTCAGCCGCCCAGCAGGAGGTGGAGCCAGCATTGTGACAGGCAGGCAGGCACAGCCCTAATCAGGCCCAGGTGCTAACTCCTCCCACCACTCAGGTTGCAAATCCAGTCATTCAGCCTAGGGCTGACTCAGCCAGCCCCCTGGGGAATCCCCAGTCCCTGTCACTCTCAAACCAGACAGTCAATACACAAATAGGCCAAGGCACACAGAAGGGTCAGACAAGAGAACAGCAACTTTCTAAAAGTGCTGTTCTCAAACACAGGATTTAAAAACAACCTTTCCTAAAAGATGTGTTATTAAATTCTGAGTTCAGGGATACTAGACTCGTATGTCCTATCTTATTCCTATGGGAAGAAATGCTGGTAGGCACTGTAGCCAGCATCCTCCAGGTTAACATATGGAGTAAGATAGCCTTACAATAGTGAAAAACGAAAAAGGCTTCCTTTCACTACCAGAGCATGTCACCTGCACCAGTACATGCTCTACCTTTCACATACACTGCACCATGCCCAGGGGGGTACCTTGGGCCTTCCATAGGGGTGACTAATGTGCACAAAAAGGGAAGGGTTAGGCCTGATCATTGGGGACACTGAGCAGGAGGACATGGCAGTTCCTAGACTGCACCCAGGCACTGCAGTGGCAGACCTGAGACACCATTTTAGGGCTACTCATGTGGGTGGCACAATCAGTGCAGCAGGCCCACTAGTAGCATTTGTCATCACCAGCCCTGGCACACCCAGTGCACTTTACTAGGGGCTTCGTGGTGATGCAAATATGCCAATCATGGATATCCAATCATGATAACAATTTACATAGGGAGCACTTACACTCTGGCACTGATCAGCAGTGGCAGAGTGTCCAAAGCATCTAAACCAGCAAAACGAAGTCCAGCACAGCATCAAAAATACAGGAGGTAGAGGTAAGAAGATAGGGGGAACCACGCCAAAAATGCCAAGTCTAACACCATCTATAGACAAGTCTGTATCAGAAACCGGCAGAGAGGAATTCCTTGCTAAGATATAATAGTTACCATCCGCGAGGTCTTAGAGACAATCTACCCTTCAGACAGTTTTTGCAGATTTGCAGCAACTGTACAAAGAAAACGTACTATTTTGTACAATCAGGTGACCTAAGCCAACGACTGGAGAAGAGAGGCTACCCAAGGAAGCTGATAAGGAGAGCACAGATAAGGGCATGGTAGAGCCCTCGCGAGAGCCTGCTGAAACCTAAAGATAAAGCAGAAGAATCCATGCAAAGAATGACATGTGTCACCACTTTTTCAACACAAAGCCATGCAATCAAAAAGGTGATCAACAGATATTGGGGCCTGATATCAGAAGACATTGAACAAACCAATCTCCCTATGCACTCCTTCAAGAAAGCTAAAAGTGTCAAGGACCACATAGTGCTCTCCTTCTTAGAGACTCCTGAGGCGCCATTAATCCAATCAATGTGGAACCTGCCACCTCCACTGGGGCACTTCAAATGCGGACAATGCAAGGCATGCCGAACAACAATCCAAACAAAACAATTTACATATAAACATCATGTAATCACTTTGAAGTCCCTCACGAACTGCAATTCTACAAATGTTATCTACGGCATCATGAGTCCCTGCTACCTCTTATACATAGGTCAAACGCAACAGAAAGTGAAGGCCCGGATCCTGTTTGTTTCTATTTTTTCACCTATGCAGGTACAACATGCATGTCACAACAGTCAACCAATGTAATGCAATGTGTATTCATATATGCTGGAACTTGTGTCCTTTCATTTTGGCATTTTTGTTTCTAACGAGTTCTGTGTAGGTTCTCTTTTGGCTGCAGTTTTTCTTCAGCCCCGTTAATTTAACTGTAGCCTAACCACCATCCCAGCAACTTTTTCATTTTTGAGACTTGTTCACAATTCGGGTTTATCAACTTCGGCAGACGAGCATTCAGTCTGTCTTCCTATACACATTTCAACATGAGTCAGCACCTGCAGTATGACACGTACGCACGTGTAATTGACCAGTCTAAACCTGCATACATATTCAGCAGGATTCAGTGCTCTGGTTCCAATTCGTGGACAGAGACGTTTTCTGAGCAGCTGTAAGCCTTATCCTTTCAGCACACTTAACCCCCCGCAAGCTCACAGTTATGTTGAACCCTTGTTCTAGCTCTGTTTTTAAAACACAGCAAGTGGTTTTTGCGCGCTTAATATTGAATCTTGCATACTCGGCCTGCAGGACTCCCTCCGGTTTTCCTTCCCGGACCAAGGCGCTTTTACATAATCCGCAAGGGATTTTGTTGCTATACAATTAAGACAAATTTCAAACAATACACACACTTTGTCTGCTCAACTAATAGACTAACTGTGAATAGGCAGATAAGCGTATACAATTGTTATAGAGAAGTTTCTTTTGATTGTTATTCTCGAAATGTCCTTCTTATAACATTGTTATTTATTTTGTACCCTTTTTAATTCAATTTTGAGTATTAAATACGAACTTTTTTCATATACATCCTCTATCTCTCTTTTTCCATTTGGATCACTTATGGTGACTTATCTATATTGATTGAATATTTGTGGTTGCTGCTTTGCACTATCGCCCCATGTGTGTAAGGCCGCTAAGTATTGTTTGAAATTCTGTCTTAATTGTATAGCAACAAAATCCCTTGAAGGTATCTATACCCTACCATATCTTTTGCCCAAACCCTCAAGGGTATATTGGGTTGCTCACTCTTTGGTTACTTTACATAATCAGCGGCAGGCCCTTAATTTGCTCATGGTACTGATTGGTGCGATCTTTCATACCTAACATCAACAAGCAAACACCCGGGGGCACAGTTATTTTGAGCCATTGATCTGGCTCTGGCTTTAACACACAGCAAGCGTTTTCTACGCACATACTATTGACGGTTGGAACCTTGCTCATTCGAGTGGCAGGATTCAGCCCTCCGGCTACCCTCCCGGACCGAGGCACCTTTATATAAGCAGCGGCAGGCCTTTAATGTACTCATGTTATTTATTGTTTCAATTTTGCATATCCAAACAGTACGATTTAGTCCTTTGGTTCCCGAACACGAAACAAGGCATTTTTCCTTAAAGCGGCAGGCATCAGTAGTGCAAACGCTAAGCCCTAGGACACGCACAGATATTTTCATTAACTTGCAGCCTATGTTTGGAGTCGGTGTAGCTTACCGGAACTTTATTACTCTTAATCTCCTTTTTCAGAGATGACTCGCAACCGAGCTACCTTTGCCCAGTTTGTTGAATAGACAAGATGTTTAATGTTTATGTTTAAGAATATTAAGAATATGTAGAGCGTGTGGCTGCCTGAGGGCTTCCCAGCTCTAAAGAGTACTGTTTAAAAGCTCTTAACCATAGGCCGTCTACAAGGGAAAAAGCAAAGTTTTGAGATGATTCCTGAAAACGGTTTCGTTGGGTAGAATTCTTATTTCATATGGGAGGGCATTCCACATCTTTGGTACCAGGTGGGCAAATGATCTGTCCCCCCCCCCCCCCTCTCCTCACCTGGCTCTTTTCACCCTCGTTGTCCTAAGAAGCTGTTGCTCGGCTGATCTTAGATGTCTGGTCTGGATATACCTGGACATCATTTGTCTCAGTTTTATTGGACCTTTTTTGTTAACAGCCCTCTATGCCAGGCATAGGGACTTAAACTTTATTCTTGTTTCAATAGGGAGCCTGTGTAGCTGTTTCAGTGCTTCTTTAGTGGAAATGCGTTTGGGGATTTTTAGAAGGAGTCTTGCTGCCATATTTTGTACTACCTGAAGTCTCTTCATCACATATTTAGGCACGCCCACGTAAAGTGAGTTTGCATACTTCAAGCGCGAGATTATAAGAGACTGGATGGCCGTTTTTTCAGATGTTCCGGGATCACCTCTATAATCTTCCTTAGTATTTTAAGCAGAAACATATTCCTGACAGTTTCCTGGATTGGTAATCCATTGTGAGTGAGTTTTCTATCCAGACCCCCAAATTTTTAATAACTAATTTAGGTATAGGTGGGTTTTCCATACAAGGGGGCCACTGTGTAAGGGGTGCCTGGATAGTGGATTTTGCCAATAGCATAATCTCTGTTTTTTCGTCATTTAATTTCAGATGGCTATTTGCCATCCAATATACCACTCTCTCCAGACAGTGACTCAACTGTTGATTTGCATTATCTGTTAGGGAGACTATCAGCTGAGTGTCGTCAGCATATGGCACCACTGAGAAACCATCTTCCGACTGAGACCGGGAGGGTTTTCGTATTTTCATGGGGGTTAGTTAGAGTTTTAACCACTCTAAATAATTCCCCTGAAGAATTAATATAATGATGTAAGGCAGCCCTCGAGTCTGGGAATAAAAAAAAGAGAAAACTGACATACCATTAATCAAGAGAAGTTTGCGGGATGGAAGAGTTGCTAAACCGCATAGGGGAATGAAACGAATGACTCACAGGAGTTGAATGTGATGGGCACTCAAGTTTGTAGCACAGTTAGCGTGGTGCCTTGTCACTGTCAGGCGCTGAATCCTGCCATCCTAGCATATCCCGCCTACTACGACATTGGGGAACTAAGACTCCCAGAAGGTCCAGAAATTGGGCGGAGCCTTAGTTATATTACCCAGTGGTGCACTGAGGAAAGTGCGTGTAATCTGCTGTTTCAGAGGACTCTTCTCTCTTCTTCCGTCCTTGGTGAACGCTGTTCGGATGTCCGAGTCTCGCACAGAGCATCAGAGGCTCATTTGGTCCTGGGTTTTTGTTTGCCACTCGGAACAGCGGAAGTTCCGATCTTCACGCATTGTTAATACGCCTTTCTTATGATTCGTCTTATTTCGGATACCGCACTGAAGGAAGAGCCCTTCCGAGTTAGAGGACATGTCCCCGAAGGAGCAACGCGCTGAGGTTAAGCGCTTCTGTTTATATATCCTTCACGCTTTGGATGCGCTTGGAATTTAGTTTGGAGGTTCTTGCTCCAGAGACATATCGCGCTGCAGGAAGCGCTTTGAATTCCTCGTACTGCCGGTAAGCTGTTATTATCGGATTCTGTTCATAAAGAAAGACCTTTTTGTTTCAACCTTTGGATTTGGGACTTCTGGGTTATTCATCGCTCTTGAGGAGCTCAACTCTGTTGTGGCATAACTTTACATCGTGTGGATTTGTTCATAGCAGCACGGACCCTGAGTTTATTATTTTCTGGTGCTTGCTGGGATTCCTGTTCTTCTCTGGATTTAAGAGGAGCTTTACTCATTTTGTTATTCCATCCCAATTTTAATCAATTAATTTTGATCTCGATTCACTACTTTACGGCTCCCAGTCACGCCCTGAGTCTTTCTACTATAGCTACACGGACCGTCACAGGTCACGTGGTCTGGTTGCCTTGGTTACCCGCTCATACAGGAACCAGCCGACCGCCATTGCTGAACGCGAGTCGGAGCACAGACAGATTCAGTCTGCCTTCGGTAAGCCTTACACCGTTAGAACACTGCACCACTTGTTAGCGATTACCCCTTGGTTTGATGTAACTAAATCCCGTCTTTCCTCTCCAGACGATCATATCCTGAGGTTGTGACAAGGCGCCACGCTAACTCTGCTACAAACTTGAGTGCCCATCACATTCAACTCCTGTGAGTCATTCGTTTCATTCCCCTATGCGGTTTAGCAACTCTTCCATCCCGCAAGCTTCTCTTGATTAATGGTATGTCGGTTTTCTCTTTTTTTTATTCCCAGACTCGAGGGCCGCCTTACATCATTATATTATGTAAGTGCATTTTCTATCATTTCCCAACTCTGGACGCATTTTACTGTGAAGGTCCTAATCAATGGGGGCGTGGCCTGGAGCCGTCGATGGTGGACGTGTAGTTCTCCAGCTCCGTCCTAAGCCCTGAAAACAAGCTGATTATCCTGCACTCCCCTGCCTGCGACCCACCTGATCCCTCCACAGGTTGTCTCCGGAGGCGAGCGGCGTGCGGCGGTGCGATATAGCCCCTCTCGGACCACTCCTCTGGCGAGTTCCGGCGACGGAGCCTGTTGCGGCCTGCGGGTCGAAGTGAAGCCCCAGCCTAAAGTGATTGGCCTGGCCGGCCTACCCCTAGCCTCCTTTGCGGTCCAGTCGGGACCTGAGATTGGACTTCTCCTGTGCTGCCGGCCGGAACTACGGAGTGCGGTATGGTGCCCCACCCTGACTGAGGCTCCGCTACCCCCCCCGCTTGGTCGCTTCACCACGGGCCGGCCGCCCTACTGCGGGGCCCCTTCGGGACGCGGGAGCACTCCCGGACCGTCCCCCCGCCCACCCACGAAGCTAGCGGGACTCCGGCATTCCGCCGCGGGGACAAGGACTGAAGAGCGGGTGGCACACACAATCCACTGCCAACACCGCGAGACCGTCTTCGCCCTGCACAGACTGCCAGCATCACAACGCGGATCGGCCCGACCTTGCTGATATCCGGGCGCCATCTTGCCATCACTTCGGGCTTGGTAGAGACCCTCGGGCCCTGGCAGTCTCGCCTCGCGTGCCCCCAGGCCGCCTGCCGGAGACCCTGAAACGGACACGCAGCACAGAGTGGCACGCATTGAAGACACCCGGACCTCAGGTACAGGGGTCTGGAAAGGGAAAGTGCGCCACGCGCTTTGGCGCCTTATTACAGCGCTACAGCCCCGACCTTTGCCGCGCTCCCGGCAGCTACGACAAGCTCACTCTGCGGTGGCCTGGACCCCACCACCTCTCCTCCCCCACCGCCTCTACGGACCTGGGGTCATACCTGCCTGTGGAGACGCCGGAGGCGCACCGACCCACCCTACATTGACACCTCGCCTAGGTAGCCTACGCTGTCCCTGCCAGCCCTGAGATCTTCGCTACATCTGCCTCTACCCAGTACATAGTGGTCCTCCCATAACCACTGCCGGACACTCAGAGGGACTGCGGCGGTCTGCTGCATCCACTACAGCGCCACCCTGCTAACAAGATCCATGGGCAGACACAGGGGCAAACCTCAGGACCAGGGCGCTCAGACGGACGTGCAGTCCACGGGCTCTGACGACCCGCTGGCCTCCTCCAGCATGGACATCATCCCGCCGACCGGTAAAAGATCGCAAGACGCCAAGCTAGATCTGATCCTGAATGAAATACGCGCGACGCGCGAAGCGCTAGAATCGCGCATAGACAACATGGCGACTGGCCTGTCCCTACTGAAGGCTGACCATAACAAGTTGGCGGATCGGGTGGTAGAGCAGAAAATAGCGCTAGATGACCTAATCCCGCAGCAGACGGAACACTCCACAAAATTGGAAAACGTAGAGAAGCAACTAAAGCAACTATGGGGTAGAGTGGACGATGCTGAAGGACGTGCCCGCCGCAACAACGTCCGCATTCTGGGCATTCCGGAGAGAAGCGAGGGGAGGGACCCCACGCAGTTTGTGGAGGATTGGCTACGGAAGCTGGTGGGCCAGAGAGACCTCACCGCCCTCTACAGTGTGGAACGGGCCCACAGGATGCCATCGCGGCCCCCACAACCAGTGGCACCTCCTCGCCCCCTGATCGCTCGTCTCCTCCACTTCAGAGACCGAGACACTGTCCTGCGAGTGGCCAGGGAGGAAGCGCCAATACGCTTCGAGGATAAGAATATATCGGTCTACCCTGATTTCACACCCACTGTGCAGCGGGCCAGGTCCAACTTCATGGGGGTGAAACGCAAATTGCGGGACAGGAACATGAAATATGCACTTTTGTTCCCTGCTCGGCTCAAAATCCTACATAACAACAGGTCCCATTTTTTCGACTCGCCTGAGGAAGCGGCAGAATGGATGGAGGTCACTCTGACCCCGCCGGCATCACAGGACCCATTCGCAGACCACCACAGTGACACCCACAGGGGCTTGCCAGGCCGACGGAACAACACTCACAGCCCCGGCCATCATTCATCCCACGGAGCATCGGCGACGACGCATCCCCCTGGATGCCAGGCGGCGGACCACTCGTCATCATCCCCGCAACAACGTCTAACAGAGGAGGCACTGGCCGCCCACGACGCGGGAGCAACCGGAGACAGGCTCACCGTCACCACCGACACCCACACTGAGGTGTCTGGTTCAGTTGACAGCTTGCAGCTCTTCCCGAAGATCACGGCCCAGATGGCAGAGGAGTTCTGAACCACGACACAATTGATCCTCACCGGGTGGTAACGTATGACTAATCCCCTCCTTCACATATGGTGGGTTGTATGTGTGGGGGCCCATTGTATTGTGGGCTATCATGCCCACGCAGACTGTTCAGTGACAATCGGCGGAGGCCTACCACCCCCGGTATGCACACGAAATTGACTGACTTGTGCCCACGTTGGGCACCATGGTTTGGCTCCTGGGTACGTTGGCTCAGGGACCTTTTTGTTCAGGGGTTACATGTTTGCGAGACACTCTCACTTTTTAGCACAGCAGGACGTGTGGGGTCACCCAGTTGTTTCACATTGCCGCACCACACAGATGGTAATGGGACCTCTTAACAATTACCAATTGTGCACCTGGAACGTGCGTGGCATGGGATCAGTGCACAAACAACATAGAATCCTTGCACAACTCAACGGCAGGGGGACACAGATTGCTTGCTTGCAAGAGACACATTTGAACGCTGCTGAAGCGGTGAAATTGCGCAAGAAATGGAGAGGGCAGCTCTTTGCTACCTCATATTCTGCATTCTCAAGGGGGGCGGCGATTTGGCTCCGTGGCTCTCTTCCCATCCAGGTGCTGGAGCAACAGATTGATCAGGAGGGTCGCTATGTATTTGTACGGGGACTGTTGGATGGGGAGGCGGTTGTCATTGGATGTGTGTACTCACCTAATTTTTGTTAACTGTCAACGGGGTACTTGCAGGTTGGGCTGATCATCGCTGGATCATCGGGGGTGATTTCAATGCTGTACTTGATGTTATGCTAGATAGATCACACCCCCCTTACAGGCTGCCGAGAGCAGGAAACAGGCAGATGCGCTTACGAGTTGGGCTGAGGGCTGGGATTTGGCAGATGTGTGGCGCAGCATACACCCTCTGTAAAGGGAATACACTTTTTTCTCCCCTCCCCACCAGCTTCACACCAGAATTGACCATGTTTTCTGCTCCCGTTCCCTTATAGCGATGATTGTCCAGACCCAGCACATGGGGAAAACTCTATAGGACCATAGCCCCGTGGAGATTACATGGCAGTGGGGTAGGAGGCTGGCTCCCATTCCGACTTGGCGACTGTCTCCTGATCTCCTCGAGGATTCGGTCTTCCGGTCCTCCCTGTCCGACACTATAGACACCTACTTCTCCACGAATGCGAACACGGCCAGCTCCCGGCAGATAGAATGGGACACTTTCAAAGTCTGTCTTAGGGGGACTGCTATGACTACTAGGATGGGAAGGAAGCGGGAGGTGATCAGCCAACTGAAGGAGGTGGAGGGCTCACTCGCGTCCCTAGAGAATGAAGCAGCGGGCACCAATGCTCCCTTTACACCACTGCAAGAAGCACATATTAGGCACGCGGAGCTACTGGAAGAACTGCGGCTTATAGACTATAGGGAATACACGAACAGGCAGCATACGCAGGCAGACCGAGCCGGTCCCCTACTAGCCCGCCTCCTACGGGACTCCCCGATCAGCCACCCCATTTTGAGGGTCTTGGACCAATCTGGCCGCTCGGCTACCACCCAAATAGGGATTAATACGGCGTTTAAGGACTATTACACCATGCTGTACGGTCCCCCACAGCCCTTATCAGAACCCGCACTGGCGGCCTTCATGGAGGGGCTGGATCTCCCACAACTTTCTGACACCCAGAACAAAGACTTGAAGCGTACTATTTCAGTGGCGGAAATTAGACAGGCGATACGAGCCCTTCCGAAGGGTAAGGCCCCCGGAACGGATGGCCTACCAGCTGAATTCTACGCAACGTATATAGACCTCCTGGCCCCACGGTTACACACTGTTTATCTGGAAGCCCTACGTACAACCTCTCTACCGCAATCGTCCATGCAAGCACTGATCACGTCCCTCTTGAAACAGGCCAAAGATGGTCTACTGATGGCCGATTACAGACCCCTGTCCCTTCTCAATACTGATTCTAAAATATTGAGCAAGGTGCTGGCGTCGAGGCTCGTGCAGTATGTGCCTCAGCTGGTCCACCCGGATCAATGTGGTTTTGTAACGGGCCGTAATACGGCCATGAACCTTAGGCGCTTAGCCCAGCTCATGCTCGGAGACAATGTGGACACGGGCTCCGAAGGATGCATATCTCTGGACTTAAAACAAGCTTTCGATTCCTTAAGATGGGACTATATGTTCGCCACCCTGTCAAAATTCGGGATACCGCCCGAATTTCTCGCTTGGGTCAGATTGCTATACACCATCCCCACGGCCAGGGTGCGCACCTCCAATCAAATCTCAGGTCCCATAGCTATAGCAAGAGGCACCAGGCAGGGCTGCCCGCTCTCCCCTCTCCTCTTCGTCCTTGCCCTCGAACCATTGCTCTGTAGGCTCAGGTCGATGGCCCCCCGCTATGGCATACAACGGCATGGTACGGAACACATTGTATCTGCGTACGCGGATGATATTATATTATATCTTCGTGACCTGAGGGGCGACTTGAACCCAGTTTCCCAGGTTTTTGAGGATTTTAGAGAGATCTCTGGCCTCACCATCAGCGAGTCTAAGTCCTATGGGTTCACCTTTGCAGCCGCAGGCGGGTCGGCCCCCCTGCCTTTTGCCCCTCATGAATTCCAGGTGGCGGAAACCACCATCCGATACCTTGGGATACAGATATACAGGGAGGCGGGCATGATGATAGACGGCAACCTGGGGAGGGCCATCAGAACGCTGAAGTCACAAATTCAGTTCTGGCTAACATTGCCGCTCTCAATACCCGGCAGGGTGGCAATATCCAAGATGGTGATGCTCCCCCGTCTCATCTACTACTTCACCAATCTGCCATTCCAGATCCCAGCGGCGACATTTAAGACCCTCGACTCCCTACTCACCGAACTTGTGTGGGGACATGGCCGCAGGCGCATAGGTCTGACCAAATTGCAGCTCCCCTCCAACTCCGGAGGCATGGGCTTACCGGACTTCAGAGCTTATAATTATGCATGTCAGCTACAATGGCTAGCTTACTGGGTGGCGGGTCGCAATCTTCATGAGATTAATGTTTCAAAAAACGACCATGCTAAGGGGAGAGTGCACATCTTGCTCCTACCTGGCTCGGATCTACCTAGAAACGCCTCGCCACTTCTCAAGCTGGCGGTAACATACTGGCTGAAGGCATTAAAGTACACGTCCCCCGGGACGCCTTATGCCCCCACGGTACCACTATTGGGCATACCACTAGGCTCGGGCACACTCACGGCGACCTTGCTGGAGCTCTGGCATGACGCAGGTGTGACACACATGGGTGACCTGTTTGCGGAGGGGCACCTATTATCTTTCGAAGACTTCAGAACCACACAGGGCGTCCCCAGCGGCTCCTTTCTTCTGCACGCCGGACTCCGCCATTATATCGCACGCAAATGGTCGTCTGACGGGCGGGAGCCTGTTACGAACCCTCTCGTCACAATGCTCTACCTCATGGGAACGGGCGGCCATCTGACCAGGTGGCTCACAGCTAGCATCAAAACGGGGAGGGCACTTACACTGTCACCACTGCGGGCGGCATGGGAAGTAGATATTGGAAGGCCACTGCGAGACAAAGAGTGGGAGCGCATACTTCAGTTCCCCAGAAAAGTAGCTAGGAACTCCAAATACAAGTTCATCCAACAGATGTTACTACATAGAGCCTACCTGACTCCGCACCGCCTCCATGTGATGTTCCCTGCATCCAAGAGCAACTGCCCCCGATGCGATGCAGACGACGCATCACTGGTACATATGCTGTGGCAATGCCCTAAACTAGGGTATTTCTGGACCACTGTCCATGACTCACTCGAGAAGGCTGGTACTCTGTCCCGATCACCTACACTGGAACATACACTTCTAGGGCTGGGGCCATCAACACGCACCAGAACCATGGTGACGCGCTTCTCAGATCTGGCCCTGTTGCTGGCGAAGCGTGCCATCACGATGAGATGGAAATCATCTAAACCGCCCAACGCTGATCTGTGGCGGGCGGAAGTAGTGCGATGGGGTAAGGCTGAGGGTGAAGCACTACAGAGAGAGGAAAGTAGGGGCCTCCGAAAAACACTGATCTCACTGGAATGGTTTGACACGTTGGGGGTATTTGAGGCTGGCAATGACGAGGATGAAGGAGATACAAGTGAATAGCCACTTGGGGTATCACTATGCCCCGATTCACTCTCCCATGCACAACCACTGTCTACGGTGCACTGCGATGGGATACGGGTGACCCCGACCCATCGATCAAGCTACCCCACCCTACCTGTGTGTTCAACTTACAATACGTATCAATGCATTGGGGGTGACCCACTTGTCGATATTTCAATTATGTGCCCGTTGAGAGAGTGTCGGGTGGGATTTCCTAGGGGTGGAGGGTGGGATCAGGTATGAACGGGGTCTGTTAGTTTGTTCTGGTTCATCGACAAAATGAAAAATCGAATTCACTATGTTTCTATATATGCTTTGAGCAAACGCATGCATGTACCACCGGTATTAATACTGAGCTCGTATATATGAAAATGTATGCATGTTACTGCTCTAAAAACTATGCTAATAAACAGATTTAAAAAAAAAAAAAAGGTCCTAATCAATTAATACCTTTCCCATTTGTAGGACCTGAATTAATTCTTCATATGAAGGTATTCTCCATTCCAACTTCCAACTTGGAGACAAGCAACCCATGGTATGTCTTGTCCACCATTATAGTGTGCTTAACCATTTGTTTAAATTCTGACTTACGCACCCTATCTGAATTAAATTAAATCATTACTTACTAAATAGGTTGCCTGCCCCGTCCCCGTCCTGAAGAAGACCCCGAAGCAAGGTTATAACTTACGCCTGCAATTATTAGAGGGTCGAAACGTGGACAGCTTTTATGCTTATCAGCTTCACCCCATCATTTAGTCATTCAATGTGATATGTGGATATGTGATATGTGGAGTATGATCTTTATCTAATGATGTACTTTTTCTATGTTTGATTTCGATACAAAGTACAGTGAGGACATTTGGCTGTTTTTATTGTCACTATCCTATACCCACACTACCTTGCACTACATCACCTCCCTCCCTCCCTGGGGCACTATGCATTTTGTGGTTGTGTATCCAAATTAAGGATGACTAACGTATGCCTACATTGTGAATAAATAACAGTGTAGTCTAATTAAGTTTTTCTTTATTCTTTGGTATTCAACACTTTGAATGTATTGTTTTTTGCTGGGACCCCTCTTTTCTCAGTAATGATATTACCCAGGTCCCAGTGACTACGTTTGGGTGAACCCTTTGCTATATTCTACTTTGAGCAGACGCTGGTCTGCGAGGTTCTTTCTCCTCTTTTCCTGAATTTATTTCAGTCTAGCACACCATGGTTGAAAGAGAACTCCTTTCATATTCAGAAGAATATATTGATAAACTTCTTAAGAATCCCTATAATATTTTCTTATCTACCAACATTCCTACCATTGATTTCACTCTCAAAGACAAGATATCGCGGCTTGAACGGTTAGAAAAGAAGCTAATCCGCACCCGATGGCATGGTCACCTTCTAACCAGATACCTAAAAGAGATCATCATTCCGATTGGCCTTCAAATCAAAATTGAACCAGCAATCTTTATTGAGGTGCCTAAATTTGAGGAAGGGTTTAGCCACGTCGCTAATAATTGCTCACGCCACTGGATGGTGTTGGGTATTGAAACTGCAGCCGAACAGATTCAGCTTATTTCAGCAGAAATCCAATCACTCAAGGCAGAGATTGCTGGTGATACCTATTTCACCAGGGCCAAAAAGAGTCTAATCAACCTTGAAACATCTCTCAAGGATTTTGAACTTACTACACAAAACAAGAAATTGGAGAAACTTGCACGAGATTTACACCTATACGACAAAAAGAAAACCTCTCCTTACTTGCAAGACGATTACTACCGCCAGGACAACCAAGGCCGTTTCACTAACAGAGGACGTGGCTCCTCCGAGGTAGACGCAACTATACCACCTTTTCTGATTCCTCGTATAGCTCTGAGGGGGAACAAGACCAAGCAGGCCCAAGCCACGCCTACACTTACCAAGATTACGGTTATCACCAGAATCAATACAATCCTTTTTTAGGCCAGAGTCAAGGACCATGGAGACCCCCGAGAGGCAGGGGCAACAACTGGCCCAGGGGCCAACAACGTGGTCAACAACAGAATACCGGCACTTGGGATGGAGGCAGAGGCCAACCACAGAAGCAAGTTCATTTCCAGCAGGAACAACACGGCGAGAGGGTAACACGCAACAAGACATATCGGTGGTGAACCCCACATCCACTTTGAACCCGGTGGTGAACATATCAAATTACAATCTAAGTGATGATGAACTGAGGGTGCTAAGTAAAGGATTATCTTACGTCCCTACTAACATACCAGATAATTCCACAGTGAGAACTGAACTTTTTGAACTTTTCAGAAAGATTCGGTTGAAGTATTTCTTCCGTAATTCCTCACCCTATCAAAATCAATCCCACACTGGTTTGAGGATTCCATCTACCTTTGTTCCTCCGTCTAGTGCCATGTCACACAAGATCTTGGCATATGAAGCTGTTGTATGGACAGATGTGCAACAAATATTGCAAGAAAAGTCATATATCAAGTTTAATATAAGCAAAACTGAGAAGGCTGCACTCCAATCCCTTGCTCTAAACAATGAGGTTATCATTAAACCAGCCGACAAAGGCGGGGCCATTGTCATCCAGGATGTGTCCAAATATGAATCAGAGATCCTCAGACAACTGAACGATAGTGTGAGTTATAAATTACTCAGATCAGATTCTTCATCATATTTGGCTCTTGAAATCTTGCAAGTGACCAAAGAAGGCCTAGAGCAAGGTTTCCTCTCAGAAAAGGAGTTCCACTATCTTAACCAAAAGAATCCCAGATTAGCCACCATTTATACCATACCTAAGATCCATAAAAACATGGTTGACCCCCCGGGACGTCCCATCGTCTCGGGTTGTGGTTCCATGCTCGAACCACTTGGAAGATATTTGGATTTTTTTCTGAAACCACTTGCTGAATCAACCCAGACATACTTACGGGACACAATGCATACCATCAATATTGTGGAGGGTTTACCATTTGATCCGCGAAGGCAAATTCTGGCTACATGTGACATCGTTTACTTGTATACATGTATCCCCCAGGAGGAAGCTTTAGCTGTTGTAACTAGATCTCTTCAACATCGACCTGCACCAGTGGCACTTCCCACTATATTCATTGTAGCCTTATTAAGGACAGCAATGACTAAAAATGTTTTCATATTCAAGAACCAGTTCTTCCTCCAGATCAAAGGCGTAGCGATGGGGGTTCCTTTCGCTCCGGATGTGGTCATCATATATATGTCAACATTTGAGAATGGGACCGTATTGAACAGATTCAATCCATTCAGAGACCGTCTCGGTCTCTGGATGAGATATATAGATGACATCCTACTGATCTGGGATGGTGATCCAAATGAACTCAAATCCTTTCATTTATGGCTCAACCAACAATCCCCCCATCTGAAATTTATGATTCATTCAGATAACCACAATGTGGATTTTCTAGACATCACCATCTATGAGAATTCTGGCACCCTATTAACCACACTCTATCGTAAGCCGGCTGAAAGGAACTCACTTTTGCAATATAACAGCCATCACCCCGAGCCTTGCTTGACAACCTGCCCTTTGGGCAGTTCCTATGGATCCGAAAGGAACTGTTCCAACAAGGACCACTACATTGAGGAGTCCGAAGATCTCTCCAACCGTCTTCAACAACGTGGATACCCGAGACGACTTGTCAAAAGAGCGAGGAAACGAGCCTGGTTCTATCCCCGTGAGTATCTACTAACTCCGAAGGACAGAACAGACCAACAACAAGAAAGAATTGTATGTGTTACCACATTTTCAACGAAAAGCAACAAAATAAAGCGCATTGTAAACCAACACTGGAAATTGATTGCAGACGATGTGAGACAAGAGAACACACCATTACATGCTTTCAGAAAAGCCAAGAGTGTTAGAGACCACGTTGTGAGATCCTTTTTACAACCGAAGTAGGAACCAACTATCACTACCCTGTGGAATCGTCCACCCATTGTGGGTCATTTTAGATGTGGACAATGCAAGGCCTGCAGCACTACCATACAAACCAAAGAATTTGAACACAACAAACGTAAAGTGCAATTAAAATCACACACTAACTGCAATACATCTAACATAATCTATGCAATAGTGTGTCCTTGCAATCAGATTTACATTGGGCAGACTCAACAGAAGGCCAAAGTAAGAATCCTTCAGCACACAAGTCGGATTCGCTGCGAAGTACATGGCGCACCGCTTGTTGAACATTTTCAATCTGCCTCACATTTCCCTGACAGTTTTAATTGGGTGGTTCTAGAGAACGCAATCCTTGGACCTCAGGGTGGTAACATTACCAACATTTTGAATACACGAGAGTTGAAATGGATGCTTTATTTTGATTCCATCCAGAATGGCCTGAATGAAAATGACAGCTCGTTTTCTCAATTAGCCACTCTGCCTTAATGTGCACGATACCAATCCCAGCTATACCTTGACTTCTGTTTATTGACCTCTATGAAATATGGTTATGCTGTTTTTGTTTTGCTTTATTCTGGTGGATACGGCCTTTACCATCATAAGACAGGTACGCCGTATGATGATATCGTTAATGACCTTTACCATACATGGATTTATATGTGTCTATATTCATGTCTGTTTTACTTCCTAACAGGTATGCCTTATTGTGGTATTCTCAAATGGCTTTCTTCATACATGTGTTTATATGTATTTATACTCATATTAGACTCCTTGTCTAATCTACGCCACGACAATTGGTGGTCCTATCATCAGTTACAATCATGTTCATTTGACTGTCCTGTACCATCGTTTGATAGGTACGCCATACTGTGCTTTCTGTACAACTTTCTTAATTTCATACAATGATACAATGTTTCCCAAGAATCTGTATACTCAACATCGACCTATGAAATGCCCAGGTTCAACTAGGTAATTACTCAACTACAACAAAAGGCCCATATTAATGAATTTACATTATGAACCTTTCACCTATGTGCTTGTGGTTCATTTTGTCATTCCATCCCAATTTTAATCAATTAATTTTGATCTCGATTCACTACTTTCCGGCTCCCAGTCACGCCCTGAGTCTTTCTACTATAGCTACACGGACCGTCACAGGTCACGTGGTCTGGTTGCCTTGGTTACCCACTCATACAGGAACCAGCCGACCGCCATTGCTGAACGCGAGTCGGAGCACAGACAGATTCAGTCTGCCTTCGGTAAGCCTTACACCGTTAGAACACTGCACTACTTGTTAGCGATTACCCCTTGGTTTGATGTAACTAAATCCCGTCTTTCCTCCCCAGACGATCATATCCCGAGGTTGTGACAAGGCGCCACGCTAACTCTGCTACAAACTTGAGTGCCCATCACATTCAACTCCTGTGAGTCATTCGTTTCATTCCCCTATGCGGTTTAGCAACTCTTCCATCCCGCAAGCTTCTCTTGATTAATGGTATGTCGGTTTTCTCTTTTTTTTATTCCCAGACTCAAGGGCCGCCTTACATCATTATATTATGTAAGTGCATTTTCTATCATTTCCCAACTCTGGACGCATTTTACTGTGAAGGTCCTAATCAATTAATACCATTCCCATTTGTAGGACCTGAATTAATTCTTCATATGAAGGTATTCTCCATTCCAACTTCCAACTTGGAGACAAGCAACCCATGGTATGTCTTGTCCACCATTATAGTGTGCTTAACCATTTGTTTAAATTCTGACTTACGCACCCTATCTGAATTAAATTAAATCATTGCTTACTAAATAGGTTGCCTGCCCCGTCCCCGTCCTGAAGAAGACCCTGAAGCAAGGTTATAACTTACGCCTGCAATTATTAGAGGGTCGAAACGTCGACAGCTTTTATGTTTATCAGCTTCACCCCATCATTTAGTCATTCAATGTGATATGTGGAGTATGATCTTTATCTAATGATGTACTGAACCAATGGTCTTTTTCTTTTTCTATGTTTGATTTCGATACAAAGTACAGTGAGGACATGTGGCTGTTTTTATTGTCACTATCCTATACCCACACTACCTTGCACTACATCACCTCCCTCCCTCCCTGGGGCACTATGCATTTTGTGATTGTGTATCCAAATTAAGGATGACTAACGTATGCCTACATTGTGAATAAATAACAGTGTAGTCTAATTAAGTTTTTCTTTATTCTTTGGTATTAAACACTTTGAATTTATTGTTTTTTGCTGGGACCCCTCTTTTCTCAGTACTGATATTACCCAGGTCCCAGTGACTACGTTTGGGTGAACCCTTTGCTATATTCTACTTCGAGCAGACGCTGGTCTGCGAGGTTCTTTCTCCTCTTTTCCTGAATTTATTTCAGTCTAGCACACCATGGTTGAAAGAGAACTCCTTTCATATTCAGAAGAATATATAGATAAACTTCTTGAGAATCCCTATAATATTTTCTTATCTACCAACATTCCTACCATTGATTTCACTCTCAAAGACAAGATATCGCGGCTTGAACGGTTAGAAAAGAAGCTAATCCGCACCCGATGGCATGGTCACCTTCTAACCAGATACCTAAAAGAGAACATCATTCCGATTGGCCTTCAAATCAAAATTGAACCAGCAATCTTTATTGAGGTGCCTACATTTAAGGAAGGGTTTAGCCACGTCACTAATAATTGCTCACTCCATTGGATGGTGTTGGGTATTGAAACTGCAGCCGAACACATTCAGCTTATTTCAGCAGAAATCCAATCACTCAAGGCAGAGATTGCTGGTGATACCTATTTCACCAGGGCCAATGAGAGTCTAATCAACCTTGAAACATCTCTCAAGGATTTTGAACTTACTACACAAAACAAGAAATTGGAGAAACTTGCACGAGATTTACACCTATACGACAAAAAGAAAACCTCTCCTTACTTGCAAGACGATTACTACCGCCAGGACAACCAAGGCCGTTTCACTAACAGAGGACGTGGCTCCTACCGAGGTAGACGCAACTATACCACCTTTTCTGATTCCTCGTATAGCTCTGAGGGCGAACAAGACCAAGCAAGCCCAAGCCACGCCTACACTTACCAAGATTACGGTTATCACCAGAATCAATACAATCCTTTTTTAGGCCAGAGTCAAGGACCATGGAGACCCCCGAGAGGCAGGGGCAACAACTGGCCCAGGGGCCAATAACGTGGTCAACAACAGAATACCGGCACTTGGGATGGAGGCAGAGGCCAACCACAGAAGCAAGTTCCTTTCCAGCAGGAACAACACGGCGAGAGGGTAACACGCAACAAGACATATCGGTGGTGAACCCCACATCCACTTTGAATCCGGTGGTGAACATATCAAATTACAATCTAAGTGATGATGAACTGAGGGTGCTAAGTAAAGGATTATCTTACGTCCCTACTAACATACCAGATAATTTCACAGTGAGAACTGAACTTTTTGAATTTTTCAGAAAGATTCGGTTGAAGTATTTCTTCCGTAATTCCTCAGCCTATCAAAATCAATCCCACACTGGTTTGAAGATTCCATCCACCTTTGTTCCTCCGTCTACTGCCATGTCACACAAGATCTTGGCATATGAAGCTGCTGTATGGACAGATGTGCAACAAATATTGCAAGAAAAGTCATATATCAAGTTTAATTTAAGCAAAACTGAGAAGGCTGCACTCCAATCCCTTGCTCTAAACAATGAGGTTATCATTAAACCAGCCGACAAATGCGGGGCCATTGTCATCCAGGATGTGTCCAAATATGAATCAGAGATCCTCAGACAACTGAACGATAGTGTGAGTTATAAATTACTCAGATCAGATTCTTCATCATATTTGGCTCTTGAAATCTTGGAAGTGACCAAAGAAGGCCTAGAGCAAGGTTTCCTCTCAGAAAAGGAGTTCCACTATCTTAACCAAAAGAATCCCAGATTAGCCACCATTTATACCATACCTAAGATCCATAAAAACATGGTTGATCCCCCGGGATGTCCCATCGTCTCGGGTTGTGGTTCCATGCTCAAACCACTTGGAAGATATTTGGATTTTTTTCTGAAACCACTTGCTGAATCAACCCAGACATACTTACGGGACACAATGCATACCATCAATATTGTGGAGGGTTTACCATTTGATCCGCGAAGGCAAATTCTGGCTACATGTGACATTGTTTACTTGTATACATGTATCCCCCAGGAGGAAGCTTTAGCTGTTGTAACTAGATCTCTTCAACAGCGACCTGCACCAGTGGTAGTTCCCACTGAATTCATTGTAGCCTTATTAAGGACAGCAATGACTAACTATTTTTTCATATTCAAGAACCAGTTCTTCCTCCAGATCAAAGGCGTAGCGATGGGGGTTGCTTTCGCTCCGGATGTGGCCATCATATATATGTCAACATTTGAGAATGGGACCGTATTGAACAGCTTCAATCCATTCAGAGACCGTCTCGGTCTCTGGATGAGATATATAGGTGACATCCTACTGATCTGGGATGGTGATCCAAATGAACTCATATCCTTTCATTTATGGCTCAACCAACAATCCCCCCATCTGAAATTCACGATTCATTCAGATAACCACAATGTGGATTTTCTAGACATCACCATCTATGAGAATTCTGGCACCCTATTAACCACACTCTATCTTAAGCCGGCTGAAAGGAACTCACTTTTGCAATATAACAGCCATCACCCCGAGCCTTGCGTGACAACCTGCCCTTTGGGAAGTTCCTATGGATCCGAAAGGAACTGTTCCAGCAAGGACCACTACATTGAGGAGTCCGAAGATCTCTCCAGCCGTCTTCAACAACGTGGATACCCGAGACGACTTGTCAAAAGAGCAAGGAAACGAGCCTGGTTCTATCCCCGTGAGTATCTACTAACTCCGAAGGACACAACAGACCAACAACAAGAAAGAATTGTATGTGTTACCACATTTTCAACGAAAAGCAACAAAATAAAGCGCATTGTAAACCAACACTGGAAATTGATTGCAGACGATGTGAGACAAGAGAACACACCATTACATGCTTTCAGAAAAGCCAAGAGTGTTAGAGACCACGTTGTGAGATCCTTTTTACAACCGAAGGAGGAACCAACTATCACTACCCTGTGGAATCTTCCATCCATTGTGGGTCATTTTAGATATGGACAATGCAAGGCCTGCAGCACTACCATACAAACCAAAGAATTTGAACACAACCAACGTAAAGTGCAATTAAAATCACACATTAACTGCAATACATCTAACATAACCTATGCATTAGTGTGTCCTTGCAATCAGATTTACATTGGGCAGACTCAACAGAAGGCCAAAGTAAGAATCCTTCAGCACACAAGTCGGATTCGCTGCGAAGTACATGGCGCACCGCTTGTTGAACATTTTCAATCTGCCTCACATTTCCCTGACAGTTTTAATTGGGTGGTTCTAGAGAAGGCAATCCTTGGACCTCGGGGTAGTAACATTACCAACATTTTAAATACACGAGAGTTGAAGTGGATGCTTTATTTTGATTCCATCCAGAATGGCCTGAATGAAAATGACAGCTCGTTTTCTCAATTAGCCACTCTGCCTTAATGTGCACGATACCAATCCCAGCTATACCTTGACTTCTGTTTATTGACCTCTATGAAATATGGTTATGCTGGTTTTTTTTTGCTTTATTCTGGTGGATACGGCCTTTACCATCATAAGACAGGTACGCCGTATGATGATATCGTTAATGATATTTACCATACATGGATTTATATGTGTCTATATTCATGTCTGTTTTACTTCCTAACAGGTATGCCTTATTGTGGTATTCTCAAATGACTTTCTTCATACATGTGTTTATATGTATTTATACTCATATTAGACTCCTTGTCTAATCTACGCCATGACAATTGGTGGTCCTATCATCAGTTACAATCATGTTCATTTGACTGTCCCGTACCATCGTTTGATAGGTACGCCATACTGTGTTTTCTGTACAACTTTCTTAATTTCATACAATGATACAATGTTTCCCAAGAATCTGTATACTCAACATCGACCTATGAAATGCCCAGGTTCAACTAGGTAATTACTCAACTACAACAAAAGGCCCATATTAATGAATTTATATTATGAACCTTTCACCTATGTGCTCGTGGTTCATTTTGTTATTCCATCCCAATTTTAATCAATTAATTTTGATCTCGATTCACTACTTTCCGGCTCCCAGTCACGCCCTGAGTCTTTCTACTATAGCTACACGGACCGTCACAGGTCACGTGGTCTGGTTGCCTTGGTTACCCGCTCATACAGGAACCAGCCGACCGCCATTGCTGAACGCGAGTCGGAGCACAGACAGATTCAGTTTGCCTTCGGTAAGCCTTACACCGTTAGAACACTGCACTACTTGTTAGCGATTACCCCTTGGTTTGATGTAACTAAATCCCGTCTTTCCTCTCCAGACGATCATATCCCGAGGTTGTGACAAGGCGCCACGCTAACTCTGCTACAAACTTGAGTGCCCATCACATTCAACTCCTGTGAGCCATTCGTTTCATTCCCCTATGCGGTTTAGCAACTCTTCCATCCCGCAAGCTTCTCTTGATTAATGGTATGTCGGTTTTCTCTTTTTTTTATTCCCAGACTCGAGGGCCGCCTTACATCATTATATTATGTAAGTGCATTTTCTATCATTTCCCAACTCTGGACGCATTTTACTGTGAAGGTCCTAATCAATTAATACCTTTCCCATTTGTAGGACCTGAATTAATTCTTCATATGAAGGTATTCTCCATTCCAACTTCCAACTTGGAGACAAGCAACCCATGGTATGTCTTGTCCACCATTATAGTGTGCTTAACCATTTGTTTAAATTCTGACTTACGCACCCTATCTGAATTGAATTAAATCATTGCTTACTAAATAGGTTGCCTGCCCCGTCCCCGTCCTGAAGAAGACCCCGAAGCAAGGTTATAACTTACGCCTGCAATTATTAGAGGGTCGAAACGTCAACAGCTTTTATGTTTATCTGCTTCACCCCATCATTTAGTCATTCAATGTGATATGTGGAGTATGATCTTTATCTAATGATGTACTGAACCAATGGTCTTTTTCTTTTTCTATGTTTGATTTCGATACAAAGTACAGTGAGGACATTTGGCTGTTTTTATTGCCACTATCCTATACCCACACTACCTTGCACTACATCACCTCCCTCCCTCCCTGGGGCACTATGCATTTTGTGATTGTGTATCCAAATTAAGGATGACTAACGTATGCCTACATTGTGAATAAATAACAGTGTAGTCTAATTAAGTTTTTCTTTATTCTTTGGTATTAAAAACTTTGAATTTATTGTTTTTTGCTGGGACCCCTCTTTTCTCAGTACTGATATTACCCAGGTCCCAGTGACTACGTTTGGGTGAACCCTTTGCTATATTCTACTTCGAGCAGACGCTGGTTTGCGAGGTTCTTTCTCCTCTTTTCCTGAATTTATTTCAGTCTAGCACACCATGGTTGAAAGAGAACTCCTTTCATATTCAGAAGAATATATTGATAAACTTCTTGAGAATCCCTATAATATTTTCTTATCTACCAACATTCCTACCATTGATTTCACTCTCAAAGACAAGATATCGCGGCTTGAACGGTTAGAAAAGAAGCTAATCCGCACCCGATGGCATGGTCACCTTCTAACCAGATACCTAAAAGAGAACATCATTCCGATTGGCCTTCAAATCAAAATTGAACCAGCAATCTTAAATCCTGTACATATTTTAACTGCTACTGTTTTAATTTGCGGGAACCAAAGTCCGCTACAGGGCAACAATTTCTCAGCACCGAGGCGTGCTTCTCTTACCCCCTCATCCCGGCGTGGCCAATTACGGGCTGACGACGCGGGACAGGGGCGCCATCTTGGAGGGAGGAAGGGTTGGCGGTCCAGTGGCAGGACGCCTCCCGCCCTCCCGGATACTTAAGGAGCTGTTTCCTTAGGCTCGCTGTACTTGTTACTCTCCCCTGAGGCGAAAAGCCGGGGGTTCTTTACACTTTTCTTTCCTGAAGCGCACAGACACGCGGATTGATTTATAACGCTGTTACTGCAGAAATTTTTAAATCCTGTACATATTTTAACTGCTACTGTTTTAATTTGCGGGAACCAAAGTCCGCTACAGGGCAACAATTTCTCAGCACCGAGGCGTGCTTCTCTTACCCCCTCATCCCGGCGTGGCCAATTACGGGCTGACGACGCGGGACAGGGGCGCCATCTTGGAGGGAGGAAGGGTTGGCGGTCCAGTGGCAGGACGCCTCCCACCCTCCTCAATAGGATATAAAACAATGGGGTCATTCCGTCCGCGCAGCGGGCGCGCCGGCGGCGCGCCGAAGGCGCGCCAAAGGCGGGCCCGTCTGCGCCCGTCCGCGCCAGACACGGGCCTAGGGCCACCCCCCCTGGTCAAAATGTCCACGCAAGCCTCATTTCCTACCCACGCTCGGCTTTGATAGATCTACGCCCGCAAACCTCGCATCACTGCACAAGGTACAGCCCTGACTCTTTGCTATCAAAAACTGAATTGCAATGTAAATATTGTCAAATGTCTACCCCTTTATTAAATAAAGGAATAGATGGCGAAAACGGGATTAAAACAAATCAAATGTTTAAAATAGCTCTGATTAATGTGCGCTCCTTACCCAAACACAGGCAAGAGGTAGCTGATGTACTCACTGACAGGAACATAGATATTATGTTCCTGACAGAGACTTGGCTGGACAAAGCCTCGGACCCAGACCTCGTGATAGCCGTTCCACCTGGATATAACTGCTACAGACTAGATAGAAGTGGCAAACGAGGTGGTGGGGTTGCAATAATTGCCCGTGACTTTTTTAAAATCCGCACTACTGCCTTACCTTTAAAGGCATGTGAGGCGCTTCAATTTGATATTTACCTCTCACCATCAAACAATTTTAAAGGTATATTACTTTATAGAAGACCAGAAACCAGGGCAGATTTTCTGACAGAAATACTTACTATTCTGGAAACCTCCGGCACTGATAACTCGATAACTTTGTTAGGTGATTTTAATTTCCATTTGGAATGTGGCGAAGACAAGGACACCATTTCACTGCAATCTGAAATGGAGGTCTTTGGTCTAGCTCAGCTGGTGAAAGGACCTACCCATAAGGCAGGCCATACCCTAGATGGTATCTTTACCAACTTGGAAAATATATCAGTGTCCGATATCTTACCCATGACATGGTCTGATCATTATTTGGTTTTGGCAACCATTCAAATTAACAAAGTTATAACACCCTCTACATCCTCCTCGCGAGAATTGTTTAAGGTCTGGAAAGATATCAATATTCCCTGCTTTAAGGAGGCGTTGGTGAACTCCACTCCCAAATGGGCAGATGACCCAGATACCGCTGTCGAACAATATTACACATGGATAGGCCAGACGGCCAATAAATTGGTACCCGAAAAAAGAATGTCCAGAAATAGAAATACCCCTTCAGCCCCTTGGTACACTGAAGAGCTCAAAAAACTGAAACAGCAATGCCGAAACAAAGAAAGAATATGGAGAAAAAAGTATGATAATAAGGATAAGATAGTGTACAAGGAACTCTTAACCCAATATAAACTTCTAATAATAGAGACAAAAAAGAAGTTTTATACAGAGCAAATCGAAAGCGCTAAAAACTCACATAAAAAGCTTTTCGAAATAACTAAACATCTTGCGGGATGTGCCCCAGATCTTAACCCTCCTTGCTCACAAGAGTTCTGTGATTCACTAGCAACATTCTTCTTCACCAAAGTAAATGACATATTTTCAGCATTTAACCAAGGTGAAGATCAAAGGATCGCGAAAATAAATACTTCCCCTCCAAGTAATACCCTTTCATGCTTTGCAGAAGTAACAGATTCCAATATCCAAGACATCGTGAAAACAATTAAATCTGGATCAGCCCTGGACCCTTGCCCTTTGAACACCCTTCGGTCACTAATAGATACTATAATCCCAGTCATCACTCAATTGACCAATCTCATGTTCCACACAGGAATCTTCCCCAGTCAGTTGAAGAAAACACTACTTAAACCACTCCTGAAGAAACCTGGCTTGGACAAAGCAGAATTAAAAAACTATAGGCCTATAGCCAACCTACCTTTTATCGCGAAAGTAATTGAGAAAGCTATGAACGCTCAACTTGCGGGATTCATCGAGCAATACCATCTGCTCGATGAAACACAATTCGGGTTCCGTAAATATCACGGGACGGAAACAGCCCTCATAAAGGCAGCAGACGACATCCGATTAATTAGAGACCAAGGTGGAACCGCACTATTGGTGCTCTTAGACTTATCAGCTGCCTTCGACACGGTTGACCATAAGATCCTAGTCAACCGTGTCGAAAGGATGGGCGTGCAAGGTACAGCGAAAGACCTAATAGCGTCTTTTCTAGCAGAAAGATCCCAGGCAGTCATACTGGGCCAGTATGAATCTGCTGAATTATCACTGCCGTGTGGGGTACCACAAGGTTCATCCCTTAGTCCGACACTTTTTAACATCTATGTGTCGGACCTCGCAAATACCATCAAAGCGCACGGGATGAACCTTACCTCATACGCAGATGACACTCAGCTGATACTGGCTGTCAGAAATGACGGGGAAACAGTGGCGGAAAATTTCAAGACAGGGATATTGGCCATTGGAAAATGGATGTCCGAAAACTGCTTGAAATTAAATTCCGACAAAACTGAGGTGGTCATTTTTGGCCACCTCAGTCCAAGCTGGTCCCCCACTTGGTGGCCATCATCTTTCGGAGCTGTACCTGTGCCAGCTACGAAAGTGAGAAACTTGGGTGTCATCTTTGATGACAACCTAAACTTCATGGCTCACGCAAACCAGACAGCTTCCAATGCCTTCTTCAAGCTACGATTGGTGAGGAAGATTCTTCCGTTTCTCCCTACCAACGTGGGAAAGACATTGGTTAGTGCAATGGTCCTTTCAGCGCTGGACTATTGCAACGGCTTGTTTGCAAATGCCCAAGCGAAAACAATCAAGAAGTTGCAGACAATCCAGAATGCAGCAGCCAGGCTTCTCCTCAATATTCCAAAATTCAAGCCTATATCTGAATCTTTGAGAAGTCTCCACTGGCTACCTGTTAGGAACCGAATGAAGTTTAAGACGCTATGTATCGTCTATAAAGCACGGCACCATCAAGCGCCTCAGTTCTTATGCGACCATCTCGTCCCGTACATTCCCACTCGAATGTTACGATCTGCAGGACAGAATGACCTGATTGTGCCTCGAACCAGACTGGTCAACTGGGGAGACAGACGTTTTCTAGTCGCCGCCTCAAGATTGTGGAACATACTTCCACAAAACATAAGATCAAGTCCAAATTTATTGTCCTTCAGAAAGAAACTGAAAACCTGGCTATTTAATCTTTAAAAACTATACAGACCATATAGGAGGGTAAAACAGTACAGCGTCGAGACGCCTGCGGGCAATTGTTCGCGCTTAATAAATGCCAAAAATAAATAAATAAATAAATATTGAGGTGCCTACATTTAAGGAAGGGTTTAGCCACGTCGCTAATAATTGCTCACGCCACTGGATGGTGTTGGGTATTGAAACTGCAGCCGAACAGATTCAGCTTATTTCAGCAGAAATCCAATCACTCAAGGCAGAGATTGCTGGTGATACCTATTTCACCAGGGCCAAGGAGAGTCTAATCAACCTTGAAACATCTCTCAAGGATTTTGAACTTACTACACAAAACAAGAAATTGGAGAAACTTGCATGAGATTTACACCTATACGACAAAAAGAAAACCTCTCCTTACTTGCAAGACGATTACTACCGCCAGGACAACCAAGGCCGTTTCACTAACAGAGGACGTGGCTCCTACCGAGGTAGACGCAACTATACCACCTTTTCTGATTCCTCGTATAGCTCTGAGGGCGAACAAGACCAAGCAGGCCCAAGCCACGCCTACACTTACCAAGATTACGGTTACAATCCTTTTTTAGGCCAGAGTCAAGGACCATGGAGACCCCCGAGAGGCAGGGGCAACAACTGGCCCAGGGGCCAATAATGTGGTCAACAACAGAATACCGGCACTTGGGATGGAGGCAGAGGCCAACCACAGAAGCAAGTTCATTTCCAGCAGGAACAACACGGCGAGAGGGTACCACGCAACAAGACATATCGGTGGTGAACCCCACATCCACTTTGAATCCGGTGGTGAACATATCAAATTACAATCTAAGTGATGATGAACTGAGGGTGCTAAGTAAAGGATTATCTTACATCCCTACTAACATACCAGATAATTTCACAGTGAGAACTGAACTTTTTGAATTTTTCAGAAAGATTCGGTTGAAGTATTTCTTCCGTAATTCCTCACCCTATCAAAATCAATCCCACACTGGTTTGAGGATTCCATCCACCTTTGTTCCTCCGTCTAGTGCCATGTCACACAAGATCTTAGCATATGAAGCTGTTGTATGGAGAGATGTGCAACAAATTTAAAGCTCTGCGAGGGGTTTGTGAGTATTTAGAAATATATTGGCGCACAACAGGTAGTGGTTGGGTCAAAAGAAATGTTAGCTTGTGGTTGGTGCAACTGGATCAGAGAGAACCCTAAACTCTGAAAAGCAGGGGTGGAGGAATTCCTTCCCTGTAGTTAACTATAAGCAAAATCCGATGCACACAACAAGTAAGTGTGATATGAATGATCACCAACAAGTTACAAGGATGGAGTCACACAGATGTGTTCTTTTGTGTTGTTTTATTGGAATGCATATATTAGAAACATGAGACCAGCCATTTTTTTTTCTTTTGTGTCGTTTTATTGGAATGCATATATTAGGAACAATAGACCAGCTGACACGTGTTTCATCAAGCAGGGTGTTAACCCGTGACTCTTCAGGGCTGGGGGTGACATAAAAAGGAAGGTGGATAATAACGTGTAAATAAGACAGAACACATGATGAGAAATAAGAGAGGGGGGAAGAAAAGATATAGGCCAGTGGTCAAAGAGGGAAAGTGCATGTGTGTGGAAACCGAAATGTGAGGTAAGTAAAGACAAAAATTTTGACATGATGTGAGTGAATAAAGTGGACCGAAACCCTTAGTGGTTATGCAAACACGCTTGCTTATAATGTTGACGTAGCAAATAGGGAGATACATTATGTACATCCGTATAATGTTTGGGAGGGAGGAAAAACAAATTGATAATTCATAGGCGAAAGAGGAAGTTACTCATACAGTAGCAGTCAGTGACCTAGCCGGGATGCAGTCACATATCATGAGGACAAAATTGAAATGACAGGTTTGTGGTGACACCTAAGTGGATGTTAGACCTGTCTGACTTTTTGGCGAAGTCCCTCCTAATTTTTATTTATTTTGTCCCCTTTTTGCCCCTCATACCCTTATTAATTTTTGTGTCTACTGGATTTTTATAGGTGTTGGCCAGGGGGATAGGTGTTCCCTCTCCCCCTCATAGTTTTTTACCCCAGGTCCAGAGGCCTGTTCTGACAGGAAAGTTGGCACCACCTAAAATGGTGGCCACCAACTGCCCCAACTGTCACCAACAGAACCTGGCCATAGACCAACATAGGGCATTCCAGAACCTTCTGGTCCATTCTGGACCACTGAAGGGCAGCCTATATAAGGCGGAATGCGGGGCAGCCATTTTGTCTACCTGTGGAAGTCAGCTGGAGGACAGGTGGTGGCTAAGGGTGGGAGAAGGTTGGACTTTGGATTGACCTCCTGGACTTGGAAGCTGTCTATTTGGCCCAGCCCACAACTCCCCTGTTGGTTACTTGTCCTGGCCCCGCTGTAGGAAGTTACTGGAGACCCTGGGCGCCTAGCTAGCCCTTGTCTAAAATCATACAGGGACAGCTTTAGGAGAAGGAGACTGCAGCGCTGTGGTGTGCAGTCCTCTGCCCAGCATACAGAGTCCAGGGACTGTCAAATTGTCCTAGACTGTCCCCTATCGTGGAAACCCCTGAAGCGTTAACCCTCACCTGCTGTGGTGAAGCGCCACTGAGGAGGGTAGCAGAAGCCAGGAGGAACCGGGCTGCCCTGCCTTTCCACCTCCCAGTCTGGTGCAGGGCGAGCGGCGCCGTACTGGTGTCGTCATCGTGTGTCCCAAGGTGAGGAGCAGGGAGCTGCCTTGCGAGGGAGCCAGCGTGTGGAAGTTGAGGAGCGGAACCGGAGAGCTGTCAGGCCGGTCTGT
The DNA here is from genome assembly GCF_964263255.1 of Lissotriton vulgaris. Taxonomy (NCBI): domain Eukaryota; kingdom Metazoa; phylum Chordata; class Amphibia; order Caudata; family Salamandridae; genus Lissotriton; species Lissotriton vulgaris. The sequence continues at coordinate 429,771,216 of NC_141698.1, read as the reverse complement.
TTATTACTGACGCGAGGCAAGTGGCGCCGTAACTGACGAGAGCTTGGAGCTGCGGAGCGGAGGAATCCCCGGACTGTTTCCGGGTAGGCGGAGTGAGGAAGAGGCGTCCCCTGTCTTGCGCGATCACTGAAGGAGAGACGCTCTCTCTTCGCGCATGCCCACTGGAGCCGCTGGGCGTGGTGAGGAAGAGGCCGGCGGTGGAGGCGGGAGTGTCCCGGCGCTTGCCTGCGCAGTACCGCTCGAGTGAGGGAAACCCTCGAGAACGCTAGCGAGGAGCTGGACACCAGCATTGGAGTCGTCCCGGATACGAGAATCAAAGGATCTCCCCAAGCCAGGGCAGTGTCTTTAGAGCGGGGGCTGTTGTAGTGGAAGTTTCCCCACGCCAGCGCCGAGTCAGCAGTGCGCTGGGCGTGGAGTGTGGAGATCGGCGTTTTGGACCCAAAAAGAGCCCCAGAACAACAGCGACGCGTGGAGACTGGGAAAACATCGTCTCCACGCTACAGTAAGGAGAAGTGGGGGTATATACTCTAGACTGTGCCTCCAGTAGTGTATAGGAGAGGGGAGGGAGGCCTGCTGAAGAGAAAAAGGGTTACCTGCCATCTTAGTAAGTTCAACTGTGGTTGAGGTGGTTATAACTACCAATCTGGAATACTGGAGTCTGGTCCAGAGTAAAGTGCTGGTATTAACTCTGTGAAGAGTCATAGGGAGCTATCATATAACAGGTTAAACAAGCACAGTGCTTAGAGAAGTATACTGTTAATCCTGCTGAATGTGGATCTGATATAATTGGAAGTGTCATTCTTGTTTATCTGATAACTGAAATGCACCTTAGAAACTCTAGTGATAAATTGTTTAGTAGCTCCTAAAGTAATTATTGATTCTAAGGTACAATTTATCCGAATGTAAAAGTGTGATAAGAATTCAGAAATACAGTGACTGCTAGTAATTTAAAAAGTGATTATTTGCTAATGATTTAAAACGTGTAATTGCTAACCCTGAAAGTGATCTAAACTGATTTGAATTATTTATATGTGAGTTACTGACGTGACAACACAGAGCATATTATTTTTATATAAAGCAACACGTATTTTCATATAAATTTTGGTGTAGTGTTTTTCTTTTTGAGTGCTATTGCGTGAAATTACTTTTGGGTGGTCTGCAACCTTTACACTGTGCCTCTGTATGTTAGTCTTGCCCTAGGCCAGGCTACCTAATTCCAACATATTGGTGCCTAGCGGTGGGATTGCGGACTTGGTTGCAGCTACTTACTAGTAATTTGGCGTAATACACCTAACCTACACCAGGAGTTTTCTCCTTGCGGCCCTCCCAATTAGTCTTTTTGTTTTTTCTAAATTTATTCCTGGTGGTGGGTGGAGTTGGTTTTAGGTTACCCTCACCCCTCTGAAATTTCTGGTGTGTATCCAGGTTTGCCAGATTCACCATGGAGTTTGCGGTGGAAAACCTGGAAGTCTATTCTGTGCCCCAATTGAGAATGTTCTGCCAGCAGATGGGGGTCTTTTTCAAGCATGGTGCTAGGAAGGGGGAGCTCCAGACTAGCCTTAGGGCCTGGGTGGAGGCACACCAAGAGACAAAGGAGGAGGATGAAGAGGTTGACCAGGGCACAGAAGGGGGGGTGGAGGAGTTATTCCGCCATGAGGGGGAAAACTTGCTCACCGGACCAGTGTCCTATTCCAGAAAGGGCAGTAGCATTTCTGGGAGAAGCCTAACAGAAGCTGAGCTCACCGATAGGAGGGAGAAAAGACAGCTAAAGTGGGAGTTGGCTAAGATGGAATTGGAGAAAGAGGAGAAGAGGATGGTCCATGAGTTTAGGCTAAAGGAACTGGAGCTCCAAAGTCTACAACGGGGGTCCTCTCCTGTTAGGAATGGTGGCAGCGAACCGAAAGAGTCAGCCAGGGAGGCCAAACCCTATATCCCAAAGGACCTGATAGCGAGCTTCAGTCAGGGGGATGATGTTGCTAAGTGGCTGGCCGCTTATGAGGTTTCTTTGAAGGTTCATGGAGTGCAGGAGAAGCACTGGGGGGGTAGTTTGTACAAGTACATGCCTCCTGCTGGTCGGGACACCTTGTTGGCCCTGGATCCAGAGGAACAGACAAACTACCCCACCATGAAGCTGGCGTTATTGAGGAAGTTCGGGCTCACCCCAGAAAGGTACCGACAGAAGTTTAGGGGGAGCCACAAGATGGGAACTCAGAACTGGGTGGACTTCCTTGATTACGCCAGAAAGGCTTTAGAGGGTTGGGTCAAGGGCAGCGAGGTAAAAGATTATGAGGGGCTGTACGATCTGTTTTTGAGAGAACACCTCCTCGAGAAATGCTTTCCCGAGCTGCGCCAACACCTGGTAGACAGCAAGCTGACCAATCCCCGGAAGCTTGCAGAGGAGGCGGACATCTGGACAAGTACCCGGGTGTCCACCAAGGGGACTGGAGGGGAATCTCAAAAAGCCGGACAGGGCGCCCCCCAGAAGAAGGAGGGGGGGGAGAAAAAGAAAGAGTTCTCTAAAGGTCCCCAAAATAACCTCCAAGGGAAGGGAGCAGGTTTCACCCCTAGGGCAAACCCGCCCCGGAACCCTCATCCTGGCCAGAGCCAGCAGCCCAGGGTTCTCCACTGTTTTGAATGCGGTGGCGTTGGACATTATAAGGGAGATGTCAGATGCCCAAAGAGACCACCCCCTCCCACCGGAGGAAAGTCACCGGGAGTAGCTAGTGTAGCGCTCGGGGAGGAGTTGCCCTTAGATAAGGGGGGTGAGTGGGCGGGTGTCACCTTAGTGTCCCTGGGAGAGCGGGAGATGGTGCCAAAGATCCAGGTGCCCCCAAATACTACAAAGTATGGGCAATGGGTTACCATCAATGGCCAGAGAGGGGAGGCTCTGAGGGATACAGGAGCCAGCATGACTATGGTGAGAAGTCAGCTGGTGTCCCCAGAGCAGGTTGTTCCAAATGTACTCCACCCCGCCGCGATGGCTGACGGCAGAATGGGCCACTATCCAGTGGCTGAGGTTCCCTTTGAGTGGGAGGGGGTTGCAGGTTCACTTCGAGTTGCCGTAAGCCCTGCCGTGCCAGTCGATTGCCTGTTGGGGAATGACATGGAACACAACACTTGGAGAGAGGTGGAATACCGGACGCATTCTGCGATGCTGGGTACACCTGACTGGGCCTGTGTCAGCACACGGTCTGCGACTGCCCGGAGAGGGAGTTCGCCTGGGTTGGAGCCTGGAACAATGGCCCAACCCGCTGCTAAGAAGGGACAGACCCGGAGACAGAGAAAGCCTGCTCCGGCTGCCACACCCCATGAGACAGATCGGCCACCTGCGGTGGTGGACCAGGAGTCCGTGGAGGGGGAAGTAGACTCTCTGGAGGATTTGCCCATCCCTGCGGAGTGGCATGTGGAGGGAGGTCCTACCAGAGAGGAATTCTGTAAGGGGCAGAGGGAGTGCCCCACCCTTGAGGGACTGAGGCGACAGGCTGAAGCCCAAGCAGCAGGTGATGTTACGGGACATTACCATATTTACTGGGAGGATGGACTCCTCTACAGTGAACCCAAGGTACCCTCGCCTGGTTCATCGAGGGCTTTGGTAGTCCCGCAACAGTACCGAGCCTTTCTTTTGGAACTGGCTCATGCCATACCCCTGGCAGGACACTTAGGCCAGGACAAGACCTTTGCACGGCTTGTTCTCCACTTTTACTGGCCTCAGATGAAAGCGGCGTCCAACACATACTGTAGGACATGTGTAACCTGCCAGGCCAGTGGGAAAACAGGGGTGAAGCTAAAAGCTCCCCTGGAACCACTTCCAGTCGTTAGCACCCCCTTTGAGAGGGTGGGCATCGACATTGTAGGGCCTTTGGATCCACCAACAGCAGCTGGTCACAGGTTTATCCTGGTACTGGTGGATCATGCCACACGGTACCCAGAGGCAATACCTCTGAGGACAGTCACTGCACCTGTAGTGGCAAGAGCCCTAATGGGAATCTTTACCCGAGTGGGATTTCCCAAGGAAGTTGTGTCCGACAGGGGGACCAACTTCCTGTCAGCTTACATGCGGGCAATGTGGAAGGAGTGTGGAGTGACCTACCGGTTCACCACTCCTTATCACCCCCAGTCAAATGGACTGGTTGAGAGGTTCAATAAGACCTTGAAGGGCATGATCAGAAGTCTGCCCGAGAGCCTGCGGAGGAAATGGGATGTCCTCCTGCCCTGTTTACTCTTTTCCTACAGGGAAGTGCCCCAGAAGGGAGTGGGCTTCAGCCCCTTTGAGCTTCTGTATGGGCACCCTGTACGCGGTCCTCTCAGCCTGGTGAAGGATGGTTGGGAGAAATCTCCCAGGAAACCCCCCCAGGATGTGGTGAGCTACATGCTGGCCTTCAGGAGCCAAATGGCGAAGTTGTGGAAGCAAGCTTCTGACAACTTGGAGGCCAGCCAGGCAGTCATGAAAGAGTGGTATGACCACAATGCTCACCAGGTGGAATTGGAGCCTGGACAGAAAGTGTGGGTGATGGAGCCTGGAGAGCTTAGCGCCCTCCAGGATCGCTGGACAGGCCCCTTTGAGGTGTTGGAAAAGAAGGGTAAGGCCACATACCTGGTGGACCTTAAGACCCCTCGACAGCCCCTACGGGTGCTACACGCCAACAGACTCAAGCCCCACCATGAGAGGCCCGAAGTCATGCTGATGATGGTGACTGACGGGGGAGAGGAAGCGGAAAGCGAACCTCTCCCCGATCTCTTTTCGTCCCAAGAGAAGGATGGGTCAGTGGAGGGAGTGAATCTCTCTCCTACTCTCACTCCTGAGCAACGGGAGGACTGCCGCCAGATACTGGAGCAGTACTCTTCGTTGTTCTCCCTTGTCCCGGGAAGGACCCACCTGTGTACCCATGATGTGGACACAGGAGACAGCCCACCAGTGAAGTCCAAGACCTACCGGCTGTCTGACAAGGTGAAGGCTAGCATACATGGAGAAGTTGCCAAGATGCTAGAGCTGGGAGTAATTGAACCTTCCAACAGCCCTTGGTCCAGTCCGGTGGTGCTCGTGCCAAAAGCCGCACCACCAGGCACCACACCTGAACTGAGGTTCTGTGTGGATTACCGAGGACTGAATTCAGTGACAAGGACTGATGCTCATCCGATCCCTAGGGCGGATGAATTGATTGACCGGCTAGGAGCTGCCCAATATCTGAGTACCTTTGACCTCACTTCAGGGTACTGGCAGATCTCCTTGACAGATGGAGCAAGGGAAAGGTCAGCCTTCTCCACGCCTGAGGGACACTACCAGTTCTGTGTGATGCCCTTTGGGCTCAAGAACGCCCCTGCCACATTTCAGCGGCTGGTGAACCAGGTCCTCTCTGGAATGGAGAGTTTCTCTGCTGCTTACTTGGATGACATTGCTGTCTTCAGTAGCAGTTGGGAGGACCATCTGCAGCATTTGCAGGCCGTTCTCCAGGCCCTGAGACAAGCTGGATTGACCATCAAAGCCAGCAAATGCCAGATTGGGCAGGGGTCGGTTGTGTACCTTGGACACTTGGTGGGTAGGGGGACTGTGCAGCCCCTGCAGGCGAAGATTGAGGCAATCATGGCCTGGGAACCCCCCAAGACACAGACTGAGGTCCGAGCTTTCCTGGGCCTCACAGGTTACTACCGTCGCTTTGTGAAGGGGTATGGCACTATTGTAGCGCCCCTCACAGAGCTCACCTCCAAGAAACAACCTCGACGGGTAGTTTGGACAAAGGCTTGTCAGCAAGCCTTTGAAAAGTTGAAACAGGCAATGTGTGCGGCACCGGTCCTGAGGGCCCCAGACTTCTCCAAGGAGTTCATTGTCCAAACGGATGCATCAGAACATGGCATTGGGGCAGTGTTATCGCAACTCAATGAAGAGGGCCTGGATCAACCTGTAGTCTTCTTATCCAGGAGGCTGCTTCCCCGGGAACAGAAGTGGAGTGCCATTGAGAGGGAAGCTTTTGCGGTGGTGTGGGCTCTGAAGAAGCTGCGGCCATACCTCTTTGGCTCGCACTTCCTGGTTCAGACCAACCACCGACCCCTTCGTTGGCTGATGCAAATGAAGGGGGAAAATCCCAAGTTGTTGAGGTGGTCCATCTCCCTACAGGGAATGGACTTCCGGGTGGAACATCGGCCTGGAGTGGACCACGCCAATGCAGACGGTCTCTCCAGGTATTTCCGCCTTAGTGATGAGGACTCCCAAGGGGTTGGGTAGTTCTCCCCACTTTCAGCTGGGGGGGACGCGTGTTAGACCTGTCTGACTTTTTGGCGAAGTCCCTCCTAATTTTTATTTATTTTGTCCCCTTTTTGCCCCTCATACCCTTATTAATTTTTGTGTCTACTGGATTTTTATAGGTGTTGGCCAGGGGGATAGGTGTTCCCTCTCCCCCTCATAGTTTTTTACCCCAGGTCCAGAGGCCTGTTCTGACAGGAAAGTTGGCACCACCTAAAATGGTGGCCACCAACTGCCCCAACTGTCACCAACAGAACCTGGCCATAGACCAACATAGGGCATTCCAGAACCTTCTGGTCCATTCTGGACCACTGAAGGGCAGCCTATATAAGGCGGAATGCGGGGCAGCCATTTTGTCTACCTGTGGAAGTCAGCTGGAGGACAGGTGGTGGCTAAGGGTGGGAGAAGGTTGGACTTTGGATTGACCTCCTGGACTTGGAAGCTGTCTATTTGGCCCAGCCCACAACTCCCCTGTTGGTTACTTGTCCTGGCCCCGCTGTAGGAAGTTACTGGAGACCCTGGGCGCCTAGCTAGCCCTTGTCTAAAATCATACAGGGACAGCTTTAGGAGAAGGAGACTGCAGCGCTGTGGTGTGCAGTCCTCTGCCCAGCATACAGAGTCCAGGGACTGTCAAATTGTCCTAGACTGTCCCCTATCGTGGAAACCCCTGAAGCGTTAACCCTCACCTGCTGTGGTGAAGCGCCACTGAGGAGGGTAGCAGAAGCCAGGAGGAACCGGGCTGCCCTGCCTTTCCACCTCCCAGTCTGGTGCAGGGCGAGCGGCGCCGTACTGGTGTCGTCATCGTGTGTCCCAAGGTGAGGAGCAGGGAGCTGCCTTGCGAGGGAGCCAGCGTGTGGAAGTTGAGGAGCGGAACCGGAGAGCTGTCAGGCCGGTCTGTTTATTACTGACGCGAGGCAAGTGGCGCCGTAACTGACGAGAGCTTGGAGCTGCGGAGCGGAGGAATCCCCGGACTGTTTCCGGGTAGGCGGAGTGAGGAAGAGGCGTCCCCTGTCTTGCGCGATCACTGAAGGAGAGACGCTCTCTCTTCGCGCATGCCCACTGGAGCCGCTGGGCGTGGTGAGGAAGAGGCCGGCGGTGGAGGCGGGAGTGTCCCGGCGCTTGCCTGCGCAGTACCGCTCGAGTGAGGGAAACCCTCGAGAACGCTAGCGAGGAGCTGGACACCAGCATTGGAGTCGTCCCGGATACGAGAATCAAAGGATCTCCCCACGCCAGGGCAGTGTCTTTAGAGCGGGGGCTGTTGTAGTGGAAGTTTCCCCACGCCAGCGCCGAGTCAGCAGTGCGCTGGGCGTGGAGTGTGGAGATCGGCGTTTTGGACCCAAAAAGAGCCCCAGAACAACAGCGACGCGTGGAGACTGGGAAAACATCGTCTCCACGCTACAGTAAGGAGAAGTGGGGGTATATACTCTAGACTGTGCCTCCAGTAGTGTATAGGAGAGGGGAGGGAGGCCTGCTGAAGAGAAAAAGGGTTACCTGCCATCTTAGTAAGTTCAACTGTGGTTGAGGTGGTTATAACTACCAATCTGGAATACTGGAGTCTGGTCCAGAGTAAAGTGCTGGTATTAACTCTGTGAAGAGTCATAGGGAGCTATCATATAACAGGTTAAACAAGCACAGTGCTTAGAGAAGTATACTGTTAATCCTGCTGAATGTGGATCTGATATAATTGGAAGTGTCATTCTTGTTTATCTGATAACTGAAATGCACCTTAGAAACTCTAGTGATAAATTGTTTAGTAGCTCCTAAAGTAATTATTGATTCTAAGGTACAATTTATCCGAATGTAAAAGTGTGATAAGAATTCAGAAATACAGTGACTGCTAGTAATTTAAAAAGTGATTATTTGCTAATGATTTAAAACGTGTAATTGCTAACCCTGAAAGTGATCTAAACTGATTTGAATTATTTATATGTGAGTTACTGACGTGACAACACAGAGCATATTATTTTTATATAAAGCAACACGTATTTTCATATAAATTTTGGTGTAGTGTTTTTCTTTTTGAGTGCTATTGCGTGAAATTACTTTTGGGTGGTCTGCAACCTTTACACTGTGCCTCTGTATGTTAGTCTTGCCCTAGGCCAGGCTACCTAATTCCAACAGTGGATAAAAAGGGGGGGTGAATATCCCAAGAAAATTAGGAAAGCTTAGAAGCTAGTAATGTGGACATAAAGTGAAATAGTAGCTTGTCAATTATACAGTTTGCCTGATGAACATTACTATTGAGCAAAGAAAACAAACTGGATACGGAAAACCAGCAGAGAAATATATGAATCATTGTGTGTTATCCGGAGCATCAGGTATCTGCAGAGGGAGAAGCAATATAATACAGTTTTCTCCAATAGAGTCGGTGTTAGCAAAACAGCCTAATTTGATAAATTTGGTTCATACTGTCTATTAATCTGGAGCAGCCGGTATCTGCAGGGGGGAAAAGAAAATATATATTCTTCTCTAAAGCAGGCGGTGCTGGCAAACAGTCTGATTTGAGGCATGTCGTCACATTTGGAAATAAATTGTGGTTGCGAGAACTGTGTCCTCAAAATTAAATATCACCTAAACATGAATCGGTTTATAGTGGTGGTCTTTCGTAGTTCTGGTCGGGAATACCTGCAGTGGAAAAGAGAGAGAAAAAACCCCATATTCGCATGTATTGTTGGTTTTGCTGTTGCTGTAATTGCGGTCCGGTTTTGAGATAAAAATTGAAAGGAAAACAGTATGCAATCTAAAGGGGCACAATTGCGAGCACATTATTTAAAGAAATACATTGTTATTTAGTGGACTTGGTGGCTGTCTAAAGAGCGCTACAATTGAAAAGGAGGAAAGTAGTTAAAATGGAGAGAATAAGGTGAGCGGAGAGAGTAGAATGAGGAGAAGAAGACAAGAAAAGAGAAGTCTGAGTCTAAAAGGCGATTTTGGCAGAAAACAAATGGAAAAAGGATGTACCTGTTGAGAGGTCATGAAGGGCGGGGTCTGCAAGGGAGAACGAGAGAAATGTAATAATTAGAAAAGGGGAACATGGGTGCACGGGAAGATAAGCCGATGGTGATCTGAGGGTTGGGCGGAGTAGGGGGGAACGGGGGCTGTCAGAGGAAAGAAATAACTCACCGGGGGAGCGGTGATATTTCCAACCCGGTCCTGATTGGGTGTTTCACAAGATTGTGAACGTACTTTAGGGTACGTGTTATATGTTCCAGTTTGGAAAACGTCGGAAAAAATCCAGAAAGTAGTGCTGGCGGCGTATAATGCCGACTTTGGTTGCCGCGGAATTTTAAACTATGGGTAGAAGAGGGAAATGAAACAAGTTATTAGCGCATTGCTATGCTAAACAAAACACTATAGGTCAAGTTCAGCTCTTTGTCTGCGGCGAGGATGGGGCCAGCGAATTCTTACCTGGGGTTCGCAGTAGGTCCGGGTATTCTTGATGGCGGGTCTCGCCGGGTGCGGAGAAGACCCGGTCGCACAGGAAGTGAGTGCTATTTAAGGGAAAGTGAGCGGAGCTTGATTGTGGAAGACTAGACCTTGTATTGCGTATATGACGAGGAATGGTGGAGTAAAGAGTGGAAAATAAGGACTGAAAAGGAAAACGGACTAACCTTGTATTACTTACACGACGAGGAGTGGTGGAGTAAGGAGTGGAGAATAAGGACTGAAAAAGAAAACGGACTGCAAGGGAGGACGGTTTGGGAAGAGGGGGAGTAGGAGGTAGTAATATAGTAGTAGCACAAAAGGATAGTGGGAAAGAAAAAGGACCGAATTGGGGAGAGTGTGGAAAAAAGAATCAATCGAGATAAATTCGGGTGTGTGGGTGCAGGTAGACAATAGAGGGGAGGGGGTATATAAAGGAAAGTGTAGAGCGAGAGGAATGAGGTGGGTGAGCAGGGAATGAAAAAATCAGTAAATGGAGAAAGAAAAGGTGAAGAAAGGGTGGGAAATTACTTAGCACATATTATTATAATTAATCTGAACAAAAACCGCATCAGATTTACAAAAGTCAAAATCACAAAATGACACCGTTTTGTCTATGTAGGATGTCTATCAATATAGAGACCACATAACGGAACAAACATTATGATTTTTGTGAATTCAGATATTGCGACGGTAAAGGTTCATAGTAAGTCCTTGGGAGCATATGGATCTTGTGCACCCTAGGTATAGGTCTTTGTAGACTATGGACCTAAGAAGTAATGAAGCTCATCGTCCTTATTTTGGCCATGTTTTATTGTGTGCAAACGCATAATCTAAATGGCTTCTTGGCGTCTTAGTCTCAGTTCTCTGTTGCCGCCTCTCACATTGGCCTCTGTCACATCTATTCCGTAGAAGCAAAAATTCTTGGTAGTTCCTTGTGACGGACAGGTAGCCATGTGAGTGGCTATTGGGTATTGTGCGTCCTGTTGTAGAATTGCCCGTGCATGTTCTCTGATTCGTTCTCTTAGGGGCCTGATGGAACTCCCAATATATGTGCTGTGGCAAGTGCATTCAATGACATACACTGTGAATCTGGCGTTGCAGTTGATGTTAGTGTTGATGGTGTATTGCTGTTTGAGAAAGCCCTTGAAATGCTTTGTGCCGTGTTTTGCCCTGCTACACATGCTGCAGTTACCGCATCTGTAGAAGCCTTTTGATTTTCCTGTTAACCATGAGGTGTTACTGGTCCCTCTTGGAACAGTGGGGCAAAGACTATTTCTGAGGTTCTTTCCTCTTCGATAAGTTATCTGTGGTCTGGTGGTGATGGCATGCTGCAAAGATTTGTCCGCCAATAGGATGCCCCATTGTTTGGTCATACTTCTTTTTACTACGGTGCTCATTTCGTTGTAGTCTAAGATTAACCTCACTGGTTGATGAGCTTCTGTTCTGGTCTGTTTAATTGCTAGTGTGGCTTGTCTGTCAATTTGTTTGATTCTGTTTTTTGCTTTTCTCAGTACCTGAGGTTTATACCCCCTCTTGGTGAAACGTTGGGTCATATCCTGTATACAGAGTTCGAACTCCTCATTATCACTGCAATTTCTCCTTGCACGAATGAATTCCCCATATGGGATTGTGTCGATTTGATGACTCGGATGTGAACTTTTCGCGTGTAGGACCTCATTGCATGCTGTTTCTTTGCGGTACATGCGGCTGTGGAGGGTGTTGTTTTTGATGTACAGTTCTACGTCCAGGAAAGAGACACTGGAGGTGCTGATGTGACTTGTGAATTTCAATTGGCTGGTCTCATGTTCCTAATATATGCATTCCAATAAAACGACACAAAAGAACACATCTGTGTGACTCCATCCTTGTAACTTGTTGGTGATCATTCATATCACACTTACTTGTTGTGTGCATCGGACTTTGCTTATAGATGTGCAACAAATATTGCAAGAAAAGTCATACATCAAGTTTAATATAAGCAAAACTGAGAAGGCTGCACTCCAATCCCTTGCTCAAAACAATGAGGTTATCAATAAACCAGCTGACAAAGGCGGGGCCATTGTCATCCAGGATGTGTCCAAATATGAATCAGAGATCCTCAGACAACTGAATGATGGTGTGAGTTATAAATTACTCAGATAAGATCCTTCATCATCATTGGCTCTTGAAATCTTGGAAGTGACCAAAGAAGGCCTAGAGCAAGGTTTCCTCTCAGAAAAGGAGTTCCACTATCTTAACCAAAAGAATACCAGATTAGCCACCATTTATACCATACCTAAGATCCATAAAAACATGGTTGACCCCCCGGGACGTCCCATCGTCTCGGGTTGTGGTTCCATGCTCGAAAGACTTGGAAGGTATGTGGATTTGTTTCTGAAACCACTTGCTGAATCAGCCCAGACATACTTACGGGACACAATGCATACCATCAATATCGTGGAAGGTTTACCATTTGATCCGCAAAGGCAAATTCTGGCTACATGTGACGTTGTTTCCTTGTATACATGTACAGGAGGAAGCTTTAGCTGTTGTAACTAGATCTCTTCAACAGCGACCTGCACCAGTGGCAGTTCCCACTGAATTCATTGTAGCCTTATTAAGGATAGCAATGACTAAAAAAAATTTCATATTCAACAACCAGTTCTTCCTCCAGACGAAAGGCGTAGCGATGGGGGCTCCTTTCGCTCCGGATGTGGCCATCATATATATGTCAACATTTGAGGATGGGACCGTATTGAACAGCTTGAATCCATTCAGAGACCGCCTCTGTCTCTGGATGAGATATATCGATGACATCCTACTGATCTGGGATGATGATCCAAATGAACTCATATCATTTCATTTATGGCTTAACCAACAATCCACTACTCGATCGACGGCACGCCATATCCCGGCACCGCTGCAGAACCCACCGTTACCTCGGGGCTTTTCTCTTTATCAGTTGCAATTTTTGGTATTCCTGCCATCATTCTACTATTACTAAGTATCAGCTGGCCCACTCAGCTTTGATCCAACAAACATTACAGACATTTATCTGACTGTTCAGAACTTTTGACTACTGCCAGTTTATATATTGCTGCTCTACGTTTTATCCTCATGCTCCTTTACGTACAAGTCGGCACCTGAACATATCTTTAAAGAACCTTTGCTGTCATAATACAGGATTTTCATTCGTCCATACGCCCCATCTTTTCAAATTATTTCAAGCACAGGAATCATTTCCTAGTTACACAGGTATTTTGTTACCGTGTCATTCATCTGAAGACAACTAATTGTAACTTGCGGCTCCTGAAGAAGGCGTTTTCGCCGAAACGCGCGTCGAGTAATTTGTCATTACATTTTATATTGTAGACACTATTAGGTTTATGTTGGTGTCTTTTTATAGAGTGCATATTGTGTCATTTTATATAATTGTGTGTCATATAACTTGAACTAATCGTTCTTTATATGATTTTTAACATGTCGATTAAAATCATGATTCATTTTTATTAATGTTTTTTCTTGTATTGTTTGCCTACTCCTAGTTCTATTTTGGTCCCATTATCTGTAGTCTGCCACCCAGATTGCCTAGGATGTTTTTGTACACATACTCAACCAACAATCCCCCCATCTGAAATTCACGATTCATTCAGATAACCACAATGTGGATTTTCTAGACATCACCATCTATGAGAATTCTGGCACACTATTACCCACACTCTATCGTAAGCCAGCTGAAAGAAACTCACTTTTGCAATATAACAGCCATCACCCCCGAGCCTTGCGTGACAACCTGCCCTTTGGGCAGTTCCTACGGATCCGTAGGAACTGTTCCAACAAGGACCACTACATTGAGGAGTCCGAAGATCTCTCCAACCGTCTTCAACAACGTGGATACCCGAGACGATTTGTTAAAAGAGCGAGGAAACAAGCCTGGTTCTATCCCCCTGAGCATCTACTAACTCCGAAGGACAGAACAGACCAACAACAGGAAAGAATAGTATGTGTTACCACATCTTCAACGAAAAGCAACAAAATAAAGCGCATTGTAAACTAACACTGGAAATTGATTGCAGACGATGTGAGACAAGAGAACACACCATTACATGCTTTCAGAAAAGCCAAGAGTGTTAGAGACCACGTTGTGAGATCTTTTTTACAACCGAAGGAGGAACCAACTATCACTACCCTGTGGAATCTTCCACCCATTGTGGGTCATTTTAGATGTGGACAATGCAAGGCCTGCAGCACTACCATACAAACCAAAGAATTTTAACACAACCAACGTAAAGTGCAATTAAAATCACACACTAACTGCAATACATCTAACATAACCTATGCATTAGTGTGTCCTTGCAATCAGATTTACATTGGGCAGACTCAACAGAAGGCCAAAGTAAGAATCCTTCAGCACACAAGTCGGATTCGCTGCGAAGTACATGGCGCACCGCTTGTTGAACATTTTAAATCTGCCTCACATTCCCCTGACAGTTTTAATTGGGTGGTTTTAGAGAAGGCAATCCCTGGACCTCGGGGTGGTAATATTACCAACATTTTAAATACACGAGAGTTGAAGTGGATGCTTTATTTTGATTCCATCCAGAATGGCCTGATTGAAAATGACAGCTCATTTTCTCAAATAGCTACTCTGCCTTAATGTGCACACTACCAATCCCAGCTATACCTTAACTTCTGTTTATTGACCTCTATGAAATATGGTTATGCTGTTTTTGTTTTGCTTTATTCTGTTGGATACGGCCTTTACCATCATATGACAGGTACGCCGTATGATGATATCGTTAAGACCTTTACCATACATGGATTTATATGTGTCTATATTCATGTCTGTTTTACTTCCTAACAGGTATGCCTTATTGTGGTATTCTCATATGACTTTCTTCAAACATGTGTTTATATGTATTTATACTCATATTAGACTCCTTGTCTAATCTACACCACGAAAATTGGTGGTCCTATCATCAGTAACAATCATGTTCATTTGACTGGCCCAGAAGCTCCCTAGTAACACCAGTGTATTCTGCCCCAGCCACAAAACGTAACTCGAACCCAACGACCTTTTATTGACTATTGACTGCTATCACTCTGAACTGTACATTAACTTTGGGATGCTTTTTTATAAGTAGGTGTTTTATCTGCAGCTTTTAGAAGTAACTTCTATCTTATATTAATCGTATTTAATTGAGACTATGCTGCCTCATGGTTTCACTTAGGCGATAATCACCTTGTACTAGAAGAATTTTTATATTAACAATGTTATTGCTTTATTTCTATTGGGAATGACGGGTGGAGCCTGGTGAAAAAGTCCTTTTGATGTAAGTTTTGATTTTTTTTTATATGTGGATTGTAATGATTTAATGAATCAAACAATAAAATATATATAATAGCGGTTTTAGCGCGGTGATGATCAGCTGCCTGCCAGTGCCCTGTGTGTTGCTGGCGTTCACACAGTCTAGTCTCTCTGCAGCATATACAGTACTTTACAGGAGCCCTGAGTATCACTTGAAGACACACTTACTAACTCGTTTTGGGCCGCCCCGATGACTGTTGGATGATACTAGTCACATAGAAGACATAAATGATCCTAACAATGTTATTCTGAACATTAATGCAACAGGAAAAAATAAACCTATTTGTGATATTAATATAGGTGGGGTAGATATTCGTTTGTACCTGATTCTGGGTCACCTTATACTATTGTCCAACAGGCAGTTTGGGAAAAGGAATTTACCCACATTATTAAACAAATGTTAAAACCATCAGATATTCAGCCAGTAACTTTCACAGGGGAAAAGATCCCTATGGTGGGTTACATTGAAGACATTTTCAAATTTAAAGACAGGTCTACCAAAGGGAAACTGTATGTTGCTGAAAAGGGTGCTTCTGTTCTGGGGTGGATTGACCAAGGCAAATTAGGAATCATCTTAAATCCCAAATCAGTTGTTCCAGTTATGCGCATTGGTGATATAAACAAAGATTTCACTGAGAGCATAACTAAACAGTTTCCTAAGGTATTCACAGGTGAAGTAGGGAAACTTAACGGATTCACACATAAAATAATTCTTAAACAAAACGCTAATCCTGTAAGCCATAAAGCTAGGAACATTCCCATGAGTATTAGAGAGAATGTTATGACAGAATTAGATAATTTAGAAAAAAAGGTATTATTGAACCAATTGAAAGCACAGAATGGTTGGCTGTGTTAGTTATCGAGCGCAAACCTGATAATCGTTTACGTTTGTGCATAGATTTGAGAGATCTCAATAAAAAAATAATTGACAAATTTCCCCTTCCCATGATAGATGAGCTGTTATCACAAACTAAGGACATAAAATGGTTTTCTACGATAGATCTGACATCAGCCTATCATTAGGTTCAATTACACGAGAGCAGCAGAAGTTTGACAGCATTTATTACACCCTTTGGGTGTTATTGTTTTATAAGAATGTAATTCGGCCTCGCTTCTGCTGCTGCCGTATTCCAGCGTCTGATGCATAAAATATTTAAAGGCATAAAAGGTATAACTTACTTTCAAATCAACATATTAATAATAGGTCGTAATTTGAATGAACATGATGAAAAACTGAAAATTGTATTAGAGAAATTGATGGAAAAAGGTCTTGCTGCTGAACTTAAAAAATGCAAATTCAGAATGAATTCTGTAATGTATCTTGTCCATCAAGTCAGTGGAAATGGTATTTCTCCAAAGAAAAGCTTAATTGAAGCAATTGAAAAAGCACCTTCACCAACATCTAAGGATGATGTAAGATCCTTTCTTGGATTATTTGAATTCTACTCGAAATTTGTAAAAAACTTTGCCACAAAAGCGTACAATTTGAGACAACTATTGAAAGTTAAGCATGAATTTGAATGGAATAATGAACTTGAACGTGACTTTCAAGGAATTAAAGCTGACCTTACATCTGCTTTTCCTCTTCAAGCCTTTTACAACTATTCATACAATATTATCACAACCGATGTCAGTGGCAAAGGTTTGGGGGCAGTACAATCACAAATAAACAATGAAGGAACTGAAGTAACTATTGCTTTTGCATCTCGCTCGTTATCTCCATCAGAAGTAAAATATTCGGTAATAAAAAAAGAAACGCTAGCCACCGTTTGGGCTATGGAGAAGTTCAGAAACTGTGTGTGGGGTACAAGATTCATTCTTCGTACCGACCACAAACCGTTACTTAAGGTATTAACATAAGAGGGTATACTCAAGGCCTCACCTAGATTTTCAAAAATAAGTTTAAAATTGTTGGACTTTACTTATGATGTTGAATACCTTCCTGGTTAGAACCATCAAGTTGCCGATTATTTATGCAGGTCACCAGTTCAGCAGGAACACAATTCTAGTTCAAACCCATATGATTTTAGTGTGGCTATTGTATTTGATGATATGAATGCCATAACAAAAGAAGAATGGGTCAATGGATATTCTCAAGATGTAGTATTGTCAAAAGCTACAGGTTTCATCACCAAAGGATGGCCAGGCAAAAATGATCTTCAAGGTAATTTAAAAGCTATGTGGGAAATTCGAGATAAATTATCCATTGGCAATTTTGGTTACATCTGCAGATGTGAAAGGATTGTTGTTCCAGCTACTTTGCGAATGAGAATACTAGTAATCAATCATGAAGGTCATCTGGGCATCTCGAAATTAAAATCTATACTACTATAATAAAGCAAGAACTTTGGACCTTTGAGCGGGTAAACTCGGGAACCACAGCGCCAATCCACACACCCGATACATCATTGTAATCGTCAGGTTGTGCAGATGGACATAGGCTATATAAATAAAAAATATATATGTTATTTAAAAAATTGAAAATAAAAAAAAAGTAGTCCCTTGCAAGTAGCGCCGGCCGCGACCTGCGTGGTGACATCAGGAGCGCGGGGAGGAGCGGCGTGCAGGAGCGGAAGAGGAGCGGCGGACATCAGCGCGGGGAGGAACGGCGAAGAGCGGCGGAGCGGTGAACTGAAGAGCGCGGGGGAGGAGCGGCGGCTGAGGTAAGGCTCCGGGGGACCCAGGGTCAATGTCGGGGCGGGCGGGGGCCAAGCTTCTACTACGGGGGACCCAGGGACAATGTCCGGGCGGGCGGGGGCCTGGCTTCTACTCGGGGGGATCCACGGACAATGTTGGGGTGGGCGAGGGCCCTGAAGACTCGTTGCTTTCCAGATAAGGTCGGGACGGGCTGCTAGTCAAGAATTAAAATGCTATATTGGTGGCCAGGATTGGCTAAGGATACAGACAATTTTGTTAGTAACTGTTTAATTTGTCCTAATGCTGACAAAACCTTAAAAGCACTTGTACCCACACTTGGTTTAAAACCAATTCCGGATAATCCTTGGGCAAATCTTAGTATAGATTGGCTAGGCCCTATTGAAGATAGTGATGGAAACAATAAACACATTTTAGTTGTAATTGATGAATTTTCCAAATGTCATACATTTTTTGCAAAATGTATTCATTCGAGAAAGAATACATTAAGTAATTTTAAGTGACAATGGTCCACAACTTTCATCTGAAAAATACACAACATATTTGGAAAGGAATTGAATTTGCAAGAAATGCACACCAGTTTATAATCCTGCAGGCAATGGATATGTTGAAAGGTTCAACAGAGTTATTATGGGCAGTATCTAGGCAGCAGTAAATGCAGGAAAAAATTGGGAAAAAGAACTGTTGAGCACACTGTGGGCTTATAGGATCACTCCTACTGGAACTGGATATAGTCCTTTCAGAATGTTACGAGGAAGAGAACTTTTGGTAAAGATAACGTAGCTTGGAATACGAAGAAAATTCATAGCAAATGGTCAGGAGCTCTAGTGAGATCCAATATGAGGGAAATGCACGTTTCTTGCAAAGTTCATTTTGATAAAATGCATAATGCTAATGATATTAAATTAAAGACAGGTGATTGGGTCTAAGTAAATTTGTCTTCTAAAGTTAAAAAAGGCTTCAGCAAATATTAAACACCCTTACAAGTCACTTCACCTTATTCCAAGTCAGCCAGATTAAGTGACGGGAGTGTATGGCATTACAACAGAATGTCATTGTACAAAAATTCTGGGTATAATGTAGAATGTACAAAATCTATCTCTTCCATGAATTGGATGTGGGCTGAAGTAATGCATTCATCTTCAGATGGTTCAACCAGTGTTTCCTCTACTTCTAGTCAACATCCTACAAGTACTGTTTCTACAAATTCTACTAGTATCATTAATGGATCTTCACAATCTTCAAGTAGTTCCACAAAAGTAACACGAGTTGGTAGAACGATAAATGTACCAGTGAGATATAGAAGTTATGTAATGTAATGCGCCAGTAAGATATAGAAGTTATGTAATGTAATTTAAGTGTTGATAAAGAAAGGGATTGGTGTTACAGTATTGTACTAACTTTTTAAATCATTCCTTTTTAGGTTGTTCCTTTTCTTATTTAGATCATAATATTTAGTTGTGAAATAGTAATATAATTAATATTATTTATTATATAAAGGAAGGAGATGTGGTATCCTTGCATCAGCTTATCCATAGCAACACAAGGTACAGTGATTCTGTAATACATCATGACTATTCTAGAACGGAATGAGCTCAGTTACTTGCTTTACTTCTAGGTGTGTGGATGTATCTACCTGTTCCTGCTTGTCAAATAAACTATAGCCTTCAACAATTACCGCTTGTGGCAACCATCATTGCATTACCTTCGAGACGGGTAGGAGCGTACTACCCACGAAGAGTGCAATGGCACACTAGTTTAAACTCCATGACACTCTGTCTAGTAACAAGGAGCACTGCACTACCCCACCAGCGACTGATAGCTATATTAAGCAGACCTCAAAATCTCTTCTCTTCTAAAGACACTTTCATAACTAATACTCATTCTCAGGCCCCTCTAGGAAGTTCGCTCTTCATTGTAAAGTTGTAATGTTTCCTGTACTTTCCTCAGTCACCCATGTGTGCAGTGTTGGATTTTGTGTCTGTGCACCCTTCATTTTAAGTCTCCTGTTTATCTTTGTAATGTTCTATTATGTAACACTTTTCTCTTGTAACGTAACTGGCTCTATTTTACAGCGCTCAGACACCTTCGGGTAATGTCCGCGCTTGCACTAAATAAATAAAACGTCGTCGCCCCACGCCAGTACAGGCGACGGGTCTCGGTGATCAGTGTCACCGCCCTGCAGCAAACAGCGGCCCTCTGTAATAGTGGTCACGGACCAGCCCGTTTCCGCTGAAAACACCAATACGTTTGTGGTAATGGGCCGGTTCTTTCCAGGCGCCTCGTCTAATACTAGGGGGGTGGGAAGCAACGCGCGAACGTAGACTGGGAAGAAGGTATCGTTCCAGCTCGGCTGAGTACTGTAAGCGCCTTGTTTATTATTGATTTGAAAGGTGGCGGTTCACCTACGCGCGCTGGGCGCACTTTTACGTGCCTCCGACGTCAAGTACGTCGTTGTTAGGGACGCCGAACTGGTAGGATAACTGCTAACTGGATAACGCGCTGTGACGCAGGTATAGTCCGGGTGGCTTTCGTCGGAAGAACTAGTCTCATCTGCTGCAGTCCTTGCCATAAGGATTTTCCCAGTCCCCCAGAAGGTGATTCCGCTCCTGCAGAGGGCTAGGTAAAGTTGGGAGCACATCTGAGTGTGGTATCGCATAGGTACGACGAATAGGGTGGCCAGGTTTCCATTATCATTTCGTAGGAAACTTGGTTAACATGGAGGCACTGTGTGTTCGGCAAAACTACAAGTCGTCTGTTGGGCTGCGAGGGTGGCTGTGAGTGATAGACGTGTTTAATCGCATCCTGTCCTTTTAAAGGCTACCCGCGGTGGTCTAGTTGGAAACAGTGTAAAGAGGAGACTTTTTTTTCCAGTCCCGACCCTCCTCCCCTTTCCCCACATGGCCAAATTGTGTGCTCTTGGGCAGTGCTGGAATTTTAAAAAGTGTACTCCTTGAACCCATAAATTCAAGGGAGTGGAGTTACGAGGGGCAGCACTTGAAAAACAGCCTGGCAGTCAACATACATTTTTCGGTCTCGCCTGACCCAGCTCATGCGCTGACCTGAAGTGACTTTTAGTAAGTGGCTTCAAAAATATGCTGCCATGGTTGGCCAAGAGTTTGAGTGCATGTGCACAGGCGCGTGCTTTGCGTGCCTCTCTCTGCGCTTCAATTCCCTCCCCCATCACAGATCTCGTCACTCTGCTGGCCTCATTAAGTGCATCGCGATCACTTTCACTTTCGCACACAACTCCCGGGCTTCTCTTGCGTTTTATCCCCCACTGTTCTTCCTTTAATTCCGGCTTCTGCGTCAGCTCTTATTTTCTCTTTCCTACCATTCCCAGTATTTCTCTTCACCTACTGCTTCTCCCTCTTTTGGTGCTGCAGCGCGTTCATCACTCGTCTATCCCAAATCCAAATGTAGGCGTCTGCCCTCAAAAGGTAAATCTAACATCATGAAAAACTAGAACAAACCTTGCTCTTTTTTACATTCTGGACAGGAGCAGGCTTCGGGCACTCATATTTTACATTTTCAAAGAGGTGATATATGATGGTGAAACTTACTGTACTCAACTACTTCAGTCCACTCATTTCCACCTTGAGCATGAGTAAGTTATTAAACACATGTGGCATATGTTATGGTCACCAAACAACGTCCTGTCTTCAAGGACACTATTTTCCATTCTTAAGGGTACCTTTCACAACATGTTTTCAGCAGAGTTGGCACGGTTGGGTTTGTTGAAATGAACGAAACTACAACTCCCAGAATACACCCAGTTATTAAAGGAAAGTCCAACGCGGGTGTACCTGGCGAGACTGAGTCATCAGGTCACCCAAATAATATACATGTTTGAGCAGACACAAGACTATATTCAAGTTTGATCGCATTACATTAAATGAACAATTTTTAGGCGTGGGAACTATGTTTATTTTTAAACTGTATGCGAGAACACAAAATCACACATTTATAAAGCATGAATTTAAACCTAGTGTCTAATCCCTTGGATTGTTTCGAATATCACCAAATTCAATTTTTTTTCTTTCATGTCTTCATACTTCGTGACCATCAGCTAACACGTCATACTATATATACCATCTTTTCAAAAGCACAACTCTAAAAGAGCGCTAAGTAAAGCACTTAAGCTTTGTCAGGGGTTTGAAGCGCTATATAAATTCTGCTACAGCATACAATACAATGGAGATTACAACATCAATTAAAAGCCTTCATACAATACTTCTCAGCTGTCCCTCTCCTCCACCACGCATTCCTTGCTCTACCCTCCTCCACTCATTTCCCCGGATAGTTGGCTTGAACATTTCCACTCAGCTCCTTCAAGTGCCTCTCCGTTTACACTACAGAGTGCCCTTTTGGGCCGGCACACACCCTGCTCCTTATCAGCCCGCTCCGTGCCCAGCCCAGATTCTTGGCCTCAGAGGGCACCTGGGTGTAACGCTGAATGGGGGAATGGTCCCTAAGGTTTGAGGGCGGAGCCAAAACAACAGTCTCACGAGCATCTGATTTTTGCACTTGTAACACCCAGAGGGTGTTTACAGGCTAGTGTGAGAAAGTGCTTGGTTTTATTTATTTTATTTCAAAAACATTTATTGAAGGCAAAGAGTTGAAATGACACAGCGTGATGCCCACAACCCAACGCAGGCAAGTGCTTAGTTTTATAAATAAATAATATATGTCATAAACAAGCACTGGCCATGCCAATGGGCCTGGCTGATAAGAAAAATGCCTTTCCAGTCACTTGGACTTTAGGCCCTCAGTATTTTAGCATGCATGCACTGTATCATTCATCCTTGCACTTGTACATCCGTTTACCCACTCACAAACTTTTTTTTGCAATAATCCATTCACATATCCACAATAAAAAGCACAGAGTCTACACACATATGCAAGACAATTTAAAAGAACAATAATAAGTGTTTAGCCATGCAACAGTTGATAAATCACTGGCTTGGTAGTCAAAGAGGACTGGGGCATAGAGAAGGTTTCTTCTATTAATGACTTAAACATGGAACTTATCTTGCATATCAGAGGGATGAATATGGTGGAGTAGTTAAAATCTATGTCCACCACAGTGAGTTTCTATCCGCATTTTCACCCTTGAACATTAGAATGGTCATCATTGTGGCTGTGGAAAATTCAAATGGAGATTTTTATGCTTTGCTGGGATTCTGCTGAGGACTCCTTGGCATTTTTGAGGCATTGTGGACTTAAGAATCTTTTGTGAGGACCTCACAATATGTGGATCACAAGCGACCATAAGGACTTTGGCGGCCTTCCTGGATGTTTTGAATAATGAATGATTCATGGGCTACTCTAATGCCCATACTAGTTGTTACTTGGTAGCGGGGAGAGGAGTTGGCCTAACGGCTAGTGCGGTCGTCATCGAATCTGAGGAACTGTGTTCGAGTCTCCGCATCAACGCTGAACATCCTGTGATTCTGGACAATACACTTAATATCCACATGCCTAAAAAAAATAAAAATGAGTGTGTCCTCATGTAACACAACTGGTGCTATGTTTAGCGCTCTGATACCTGATTAGGGTCAAGTTTGCGCTATATAAAACACTGTAAAAATAAAAAAACAGGCATTGGCATAGCCAATAGGTCTCGCTTTTGGGACTTTATAAGTATTTAGTTATGCAGCACAAGATCCTTTGTGCAACAACATCAACTGTTGCATGGCTAAACACTTATAAGGTCCCAAAAGCAAGGCCTATTGGCTATGCCAATGCTTGTTACTTTTTAAGTCGAGCCTACGCACTGCGAGCAGTGCTGTATTGAGAATGGAATATAAGCTCATACAAGCTCCGCCCACTTCCCTGCCCATCTTTTCAAATGGCTCCTTTTACCATCCTTCCTAAATCTTTGCTTTTCATTGGTAAATAGGCTTACTAGTCCCTCCTTGGTACCGCCTTGTCTCCCATTCTGCAACCTCCCACAATGACTGGACCTTTCACTTGTGGTTTTATAAAGTGTGCTTTATATATTTTTTATATATATATATATATATATTACCTGCTGGCGGTCGCCAGCAGGTATATATAGTTAGGACCTAGTTTACATGGGAAATCCGCAACATTCTATTGGGAATAACTTTGGCACCAGTTAATGAATGTACGCGATTTTCTCAAAGAAGAGGGCCCGTTACGCTCCGCTCCTTCCCTGAAAGTTTCAGGGGGATTCGTGAAGCGGGGGCCAAGAAAAAAGGGGGGCCCCAAAACGTGTTTTCCCCATGCAATTTTCCATAGGACAGCTACAGCCCTTACCGATGAACGGAATTACACCAAACTTGGCAAAATGGTAGAGGCTGGTATGCAGTAGAGCCTTTTGTTAAGTGGTGTAAATCCCTCCAGTAGTTGTTGAGAAAATCGGATTTTAAAAATATATATATCTATAGGCATTGCACCGTGCGTGCACTGTAAGCTTACTGTACTCTGTACCTTCCCGAGTACGAGCTGCATGCTGATTGGCTGCCACTGTCTGTCAACACTCCAAAACAGAAATTGTTGGCAGCCATCTTGTGCCTCAGTAGACTGAGGCACAGGAAAGCAGAAAAACACATGTGTAGAACTCAAAAAGGGGCAGGGTAGAAGTACCCTGACCCCCTAGGCCTGCTCAGTGGGTCCCACAAGGACCCCCCAGGCCCCCCAAATGTTTTTTTTTTTGAAAAATCGCTGGGGTGCGCACACCGCGATCCAAAAAAATTATTGGGGGCCTGGGGGGTCCTTGTGGGACCCTCTGAGCAGGCCTAGGGGGTCAGGGTGCTTCTACCCTGCCCCCTTTGTGTGTTTTGCACCTTTGTTTCACTGCTTTCTTGTGCCTTGGTTCTACTGAGGCACAAGATGGCTGCCAACAATTCCTGGTTTGGAGTGTTGACAGACAGTGGCAGCCAATCAGCATGCCTTTCACAGGAAAGCAGCATGCTCATTGGCTGTCAACACTTCTAACCAGGAAGTGTTGGCATTCATCTTGTGCTAGGTAGACTGAGGCACAAGAAAGCAGAAAAACAAACGTGTAGAAAAAAAAGGGGGCAGGGTAGAAGCACCCTGACCCCCTAGGCCTGCTCAGTATGTTTATTTAAAAATTATCCCCAAAAGGGACCAAATTGCGGGGGCAAAGTAATAAAGAAGTGTGGGGGGTGCCCAATCCCCCCCACACTGCCCCGGGGACCGCTGCCCTCCGGGGCAAAGCAAAGCAGACTCCTGGCACATACTGGAGGCTCCTGGTGGGTTAGTTGCCCCCCAGGGACCCTCAGAATGCAAGGGGAATTAGTTCCCCCTCTGCAAACATGCCTGGGGGCTGCGTTGCTGAGAGGTGTAAAAAAGGGTGTAGCCTTATTACACCTCTCTGCAATGCAGCCCACTGGCTTATACTGGAGGCTCCTGGTAGGCTAGTTGCCCCCCAAGGACCCCCAGTATGCAAGGGGAATTAGTTCCTCCTCTGCAAACGCGCCAGGGGTTGCGCTGCAGAGTGTTGTAAAAAGGGGCGTGCCCTCTGAACACCTGCCTGCAAAAATGTAGTAAATCAATATAAAAAAATAACAATTAATACATTTCAAAATTGTCATTTAATAAACCTTCGAAATTAAATGAAAAAAAACATAGCTTTCAGGCCTGATATAGTTAGGAATTAGCATTTTAAAAACCATTGAAATTCATAAAAAAATCATTGGTTTCAGGCCTTATATAGTTAGGAATTAGCATTAAAAAAACTTTTGAAATTCACTGAAAAAAACATAGGTTTCAGGCCTTATATAGTTATGAATTAGCATTTAAAAAACCTTGCAAATTCACTGAAAAAACCATAGATTTCAGGCATTATATAGTTAGGAATTAGCATTTAAAAAACCTTGCAAATTCAATTAAAAAACCATAGGTTTCAGGCCTTATATAGTTAGGAATTAGCATTTAAAAAACCTTGCAAATTCACTGAAAAAACCATAGGTTTCAGGCCTTATCTAGTTAGGAATTAGCTGTAAAAAAACCTTTGAAATTCACTCAAAAAACTATAAGTTTTAGGGGTGTTATAGTTAGCTGGACATTTCACTCATACAAAACCATTGAAATTGCTCCTATATAGTTAGTTGTACTAACTATATTTCGCGCACCCGCAATCCACTGCTGATGGTGTCACGTATTAGATCATTCATGACATGGTCAGTGACATCACTGATGACATCTCAAATGACATTCATTTTTTTGTTGTTAGATATAGGGAGATTAAGAGATTTGCCCAGAATCACAGTATTTACAGTGTCATTGCCGAGACTTGAACCCAGTTCCCCAGATTCGAGGTCCACCGCCCCAGCCGTTAAGCCAACTCCTCTCCCCATTATATTGCCGGTGATCACTATTTCTTTAATGGTCTTATCTTATTACACTCACTTCATTGCAGCAGGCCACGGCGTCAAGCTTAGTAGTTTGGCAGGCGCCCACCTTTTTAATTGTTTTCTTCAATAATTATTACTTTGCATTGTTTTTGAAAAGTATGTAACGCTGCATATAATTACGGCTGACCAAGAACTAAGCAAACAGTGGCAGCCGCATGGCTCGCCCAACTCCGTCAACATCTTTGCTTTTATTTTCACAACATGGGCGCCGCGATTTAGATTGCACTAAGGCGCCCGCTTTTCCACTATTTGCTCCTCGTTGCTGTCCCGCACCAGGGATAAACATTAACTATTAACAACACAGGCGCTGCGCTTCATATTTTAGCAAGCACCCGTTTTAAAACATTTTTGGGGGGTGTTAATTGATGTTAAGATATATATTTAAAGTGTGGTAATGTCGCATTTGATCCCGACTGACCGGGAACTAAGCAAACAGTGACGGCTGCACTCGGCTCGCCCAAGTCTATGTTAACATCTCTGCTTTGGTAGGGGGGGAGGGAGCGACACGTGACCTTCCAGTCTGTTTTACTCATAATCCGTAGGTGGAGGGAGATTCTCATTGTGCCATAGTGAAGTCTGCACCAATGTAGGGTGACCAGGCGTCCCGTATTTGCCCGGACAGTCCTGGTTTTTAGACAGCTGTCCCGGCAGATTTCAGGAAATTAAGCTTGTCCCGGTTTTTTGAGAGGGTCGGCTGAAAAGGGTGGGAGGTATTTTTTTATGTTTCGCAAAGCAGGGATAGTTAGCAGCTGTTATAGGAAAGCAATTTAATTAACAGGCATGCAACTGGCTTTAAAAAGGGCATTTTATGCATTTTCTTACTGCCTTTTCTGTAATTTTCTGCTAAGGAGCACTGTCATTCTGTGCACAGGGTTGAAGTAAAATTGTAGTCCTTCTATTTTTGGGAAATGTCAATTTTTTTGCTTTAAAATTCTAGTCACCCTACACCAATGGCTAATAAGCGGAGCTCCACCATACTGCCAGGTGGGCCCCGGGCTACTCCTGCGCTGTTCCTGCCGTGGTCCTCCACAGGCTGTACCAGCAACTCCACCATACTGCCAGGTGGGCCCCGGGCTACTCCTGCGCTGTTCCTGCCGTGGGCCTCCACAGGCTGTACCAGCAATGCCCCGACAGTCACCTGGCATGCCTTCTCAGCCTGCTACAGAGCGTAGCGTACATGCCACCCCGCAGCACAGTCTTCAAGGGCCTCTTACGCCCATCAGGATGCTTGTTAAGTATTAGGTCTAAGCAGGTTTATTTCTGTAAGATTTTATAGTCTAGTCTGTATGTCCCTGTATTTTAACATTCTATAGCTATATTCAAGGATGGCCTCTGCGGTTGCTGTCTCTATTTCTGTAGTTGTTCCTTCCGCCAGTAGTTTGCCCTGGCCGTAATTTAGGAGAGCCCGTTCTTCGTGTAGGCAGGTTGAATAAAACAGCCAGGCACGTCTTTACATGAAAGAATAATTTGAGTACAGTCTTATTACTCAAAAATAGCTGGAATGGTTTGAAAATATGTTGATTTGTGCATCTGTGGTGAACGTATAATGAGTTTTCATTTTCTTTCTTTCTTTCTCTGGGATCTGATTCATAACAGTCTAATTCCTGGTGACGCTATTGTGTTCTGACCCTTCGCGACGTAGTCACAAACTATATCTGCTCCTGTTTTCTGTTCTCTTCCAAGACGGCTGCAGTGGTCTTCGCCATTTGGGCGCGTCACCGGTGGCGGTTTATGTAGTAAGGCTGTTACCAGGCGACAACTAGCGAGTTTGGAGGTCAGTGGGCTACGGCCTGCAAGGATGATCCAGCAGGGGGCGGCGCAGCAGACCTACAACAACTAGCTAGTGAAATAGCTGAGGGGGAGAAAAGAGGGTTGTCTGGTGGGGCACCTGAGAGGGGCATTCGAGAGGATGTCTGTGGGGGACCTGTCAGATGCGGAGAGCTGCGAAAGGGGTGCTCTGGTGAAGACTAGGTAAGGCAATAGAAAAGCTACTGTAGGGGAGGAGGAAGGAGGGAAGAGAATGGTGTTTGTGGGCTGGTAGTTTGAATTGCCGCCAATTCTTGTTTTTCTACTTGAATAGTCCATGATCCTGTTATTATGTTCTTGGTAAGTTAATTAGAAGTGACAGACTGGGTATGTCCATATGCTAGTTTACTCTCAGGCAACGTAGTTATTCTGTGCTTTGCGACAATATGCAAACGCACTCACAATCCTGTTGCTCGCTATTCATTAAATTCAAAGGAAATGTATTCCTAGTATGAAAAAACATATTTTCAAAGAGGTACATTTCTGGTAAAGCATCTTGATAAAACAAAAAGTACTAGAAGTGTGAAAAGAAAATGCAGTGGGGCTGGAAGTTCGAGAAAAAGTGACCCGCCGGGCAGCGAAGCATGTTCAGAGGTAGAGTGGGTTGGTTGAAATTGACTACTGTTAAGATGTCGCTTCACTCATTCAGGAAATAATAAAAAAAACTATAGGGGCATTGCTTTAATTTAATTTATGTCTGCCACTGGTGATAATTTGTTGCACACTATTCCACCTTAGACAGGAACTAGGTGTATGCAAATACCCCTTGGTCCTGCTCCAAAAGGGACAGTCCAACCTGAACTGCTGGGCCAAATTGCCTCTGAATGGAAACAGACGCAACCCCAGCAGGTTTCAACCTATTTGGGCCTCTTCAGTAGGGTCATTGTGGTAAAAAAAGAGGGACTGGAATTTGGCCCCGAATGATTACCAGTGACTGAGATTTATTCAGTCACTCCACCCATCATTTTATTTGATTACGGGCTCCACTAATTACCGATACATGTGAAACAATTTGCTTCAAAGCCGAGAGTAAGCACATAGCTTATTTTGGAAAATTTACGTCCGCATGCCCAAAGTTTATCTTAAGAGCCCACTGCTGGTACTGCCAAAGTCCGGATACCAAGTCTGCCAAGTTTTGATTCTAGTTCAAGACTCTTTCTTTTTTTTCTCCATTTTCTTAGACTTCTTGTCTTTTTTATCATTCTCTGGCAAGCACTTTTCATCTCGGATATCTCCCCTTGTCACTGTTTTCTACCTTTCTTCTACGCCTTTTTTCTGTATGGGATGGCTGTTCATTGCCCGCTATAATAGAATATAACAGAAGGTCTTCTGGCATTCTCTTCCAGTACCTCATTTCATACCAAGGGGCGTTTGCAAACTGATGGCTGACTAGAGTTTTATTAGTGCATTTTTCGACGGTTGAGACAACACTCTTCCAGAGAACGTATACGGTCTATTCTAATGATACATTTCAGCAGGCTTGACCTGATGAGATCTGTCAGAGAAAAGAGTAAAGGGGTGCCGCTTGTGAAGGAGACCTTGCTGTTTGTCTCTGTGCTGCTGACAGGAGCCCCGTAGGGCAAAGCATCTGTGTGCCAGGAGCCCCGCTGGGCGTTCGGATCAACGAGGGGAGTCGCCATCAAAGAGGTCGGGACTGCGAGGGCCAGCAGGCTGTGCGCGTTCCAGCCAGCACACCTGCCGCCTCTTCCTGTGTCTCCGCCCCCTGCTGGACTGTTTAAAACTCCTCGCGGCCCCCGCTCCGCGGGAGCCGCTCGTGAAGGAGACCTTGCTGTTGGTCTCTGTGCTGCTGACAGGAGCCCCGTAGGGCAAAGCATCTGTGTGCCAGGAGCCCCGCTGGGCGTTCGGATCAACGAGGGGAGTCGCCATCAAAGAGGTCGGGACTGCGAGGGCCAGCAGGCTGTGCGCGTTCCAGCCAGCACACCTGCCGCCTCTTCCCGTGTCTCCGCCCCCTGTTGGACTGTTTAAAACTCCTCGCGGCCCCTGCTCCGCGGGAGCCGCTCGTGAAGGAGACCTTGCTGTTTGTCTCTGTGCTGCTGACAGGAGCCCCGTAGGGCAAAGCATCTGTGTGCCAGGAGCCCCGCTGGGCGTTCGGATCAACGAGGGGAGTCGCCATCAAAGAGGTCGGGACTGCGAGGGCCAGCAGGCTGTGCGCGTTCCAGCCAGCACACCTGCCGCCTCTTCCCGTGTCTCCGCCCCCTGCTGGACTGTTTAAAACTCCTCGCGGCCCCCGCTCCGCGGGAGCCGCTCGTGAAGGAGTCCTTGCTGTTTGTCTCTGTGCTGCTGACAGGAGCCCCGTAGGGCAAAGCATCTGTGTGCCAGGAGCCCAGCTGGGCGTTCGGATCAACGAGGGGAGTCGCCATCAAAGAGGTCGGGACTGCGAGGGCCAGCAGGCTGTGCGCGTTCCAGCCAGCACACCTGCCGCCTCTTCCCGTGTCTCCGCCACCTGCTGGACTGTTTAAAACTCCTCGCGGCCCCCGCTCCGCGGGAGCCGCTCGTGAAGGAGACCTTGCTGTTTGTCTCTGTGCTGCTGACAGGAGCCCCGTAGGGCAAAGCATCTGTGTGCCAGGAGCCCCGCTGGGCGTTCGGATCAACGAGGGGAGTCGCCATCAAAGAGGTCGGGACTGCGAGGGCCAGCAGGCTGTGCGCGTTCCAGCCAGCACACCTGCCGCCTCTTCCCGTGACTCCGCCCCCTCTATTCACAGTCGACTTATAAACCAAAGACCCGCGCGTTAGCGGGACGCGTGTGCGGGACATCACCCGGGACGAAGCCCGGACTAAGGGCGGACAGTCTTAGACAGTCCGAGACAGGCTGAGACTGGACTGGACACGCCACTCTGCCCCTACTGTCTTTGCTTAGTTTGGTTTGCAGTAAGACTACTCATACTTGTTTTACATCTTGGATATACCGTCATTCAGTATATCATTGTTGTTATTTGGTTATCATTACTGGTTTAAGAAAAATGCCCAAAAAGAACTTAGCAGCGGGGGGTAATTCTATAGAAAATTATATGATACAAGTAGTCTCTAAGATTAATAATGAGAGACGCGAATCCTTAGGCCTTAGTCTGTCCCCTAACCTATCTCCCCTAAGTCCCTCACCTGACTCACCCTGGATTGATATACCTTCCCAGGTCGAGGGAAGTGTAGTTTTAGACTCAGATACCTTAGAAAATGGAATTTCAAACCTGAGTACTCATACAACACAGGGACAAGACATAGCTCGGGCTAATGACTCGGTATGTCAGGTAGTTGATACTGATCAAGACCAAGATCAAATTGTGCAGGAGAGTGAGCAGCCAAATAATGAAGTTGATCCCCCAGTTCAAGATCATGTGCCACGTGCCATCAGAAAATGTAGAAAAACCCAATTACATCGTGGTGGTGTTCATTTAGGGAAGAAGAGGGCTGCGTCGCCCGTGAGAAGTAGGGATAAAAGCAGGGGGAAAGTAGAAGAACCCGAGAAGTATAACGTGGATGAGGAGTTATTATCAAGGTTAGATGATTTAATTGACACTAAACTTAAAATCTTAATTAAACCAGTAGTGACCAAACTGGACAAGCTAACTGCAGATATAAAGAAATTAGGTGCTGATCAAAAAAAGTTAGCAGAAGCTGTGTCTAATATATCGGACACAGTTACCAGCCTAGTTCTACCCGTAAAAGAGGCTTTTTTTCCTTCATCTGAGGGAGGCACTAGTTCAAACACTATACAAGCAAATTTGCAGGAACAGCCCTCAATTACAGTGACACATCACTCATTGCCAGGGGATACTTTACCCCCAATTCCGACTGTAATACCTGCACCTAGCACAGAAGAAGTCACTGTTCAGTTTCTGGAAGATGCGGCCCCATTAGTGTTGGTATTGGCTAATGTCCCCCCACTAGCCCCGGACCAATTAGAACCCCCCCCGGCATTAACAAGTAAGGCCCTGCACTGGTTATCAGGCAATATGCAGTTGGCCCCGTGGGGGAAACAACAGCTAGCTGGTGATATTAAATCAGCCAGAAGGGTCCCATGGATAGGTCAAAACCCCAAAAAATTCAAGGGTGATTGCATTATTATAAATTTTGCCAATTCTGCAGTTTTACCAAACATCCTGCCAAATATTTTGCCGCCGCAGCGCAGAAGAGGTACCATCATTCCCCTCACCCTAGAATTTTTCGGCAAAAAACAGCGGAGCATGATCTATCCTAAGTCTACTCATAATTTTACCAGGCCTACTTGGCCAGCAACACCTCATGGCTGGGGTTTCGAGGTACCAACTAATAATTGGGGCTATAGTCAGGATAGAAGGGAACGTCCAATACGGCCACCCCCTCTAGATCAATGTTACCCTACTCACTTTAATAATCACTTTAACATCCCCATTTCCAATAGGTACGGCATCTTCTCAGATGAGGGGGGACTGGATGGGGTGGAATGACTACCTGACACACCTTCTAATCTCCTCCCCAACGACCGATTGTTAGAAGATACAGACATAGGAGATACTCTTCAAGTGTTAGAACCGCAAGGCAGCAAGGATGGGGGTTCGGGTGGTATGAATCAAACTGCTATACCAGGTTTACCCATTGATATAAACCCAGCCTCTCCTCTAGTTTGTACTTCGGCTAATCCTGGGATAGATCGGGTACGCTGCTGTACAGGCTTAACATCTATCATTCATACTGCACGAGAAAATGTGGTTACAACACAACACGAACCAATTTAATATAAGGAGGGGCTATTATCCTGGAACATAGCTGGACTGCAGGATAAATTGATTAATATAGATTGGTTATCCTTTGTTAAAGATTACCCCGTTATATGCCTCCAAGAAACCTGGGTAGTGGGGAAAAATATACAGATTGATGGTTATGAGAGTTTTATAATTTCGGCAGTTCCTTCACCTAGTGGTAGAGCTAAAGGGGGTTTGTCAATCTTTGTCAATCTGTCACTTATATGCCTTAAATCTGAACATCACTCTGGCAACAACAATATTCAGGTTGTCGAATTTAAGAGGGGTAGTACAAGTTTTGTTCTGATCAATTTCTATAATGCAGTGAGTCAGTCCGGGGATTGCAATATTGAGTCATTACGTGAATTCCTAAGGGCCAAAAATGATTCCCTTCCCCGCCTTAAGATAATAGCGGGTGATTTCAACACACATTTATGTGGGAACCCTAGCCTGAGTCCTGTTGGTCAATTGGGATGTAACAATCTGGAAGGAATTCACTTTGATCACTCGCGGAGGGGTTCTTATTTAAACGACCTAATGAATGAATACAACCTTTTCACTGCTATGTCAATAGCTGAGGAACAAACTGTTTTTCCAACCCCTACTTTTAAAGGTCACGCAACAGGGTCATATATAGACCATATTCTATTATCGGCAGAGTTTGTTAATAATGTTGGGGACTTTTCGATTATCTCAAGTATTTACAGCGACCATAATCCCATATGCATTATTATGGGGGTGAATTTACTCGAAAAACATAACCCTCGAGAGGATTGCGGTACTACTAAATGTATTAATGGTAAGCGACGCTTAAAGTGGTCAATGGTGGACTGTAAACAATTTTATTCCTCTATTAACAATGTATGCCAACATGATCTGATAATATGCACATCTACTGCTTCAGCACCATTACAAATTTTGACGTCTTTTAATGAGATTGCTAAAAAGGTGGAGTCTTTTTTAATGTTACCCGCCAAGAGGATAGCTAACTCATCCAATAACCCGAAATGGTTTGACAGTATCTGTTCGAAGGCCAGTCGCAAGCTTAAGAAAGCTTTAAAAATAAAACCAAGAGATCCTTCAACCATCAGGGTGTTGCGGGCTGAGTACAAGAAGTCTCTTGCCATTCGCAAACGTGCTGTCAAGAAAAGTGTTTGGGAGTCCTTGCTAGATCCAGAGATATTAAAAAATAGCTCAAAGTTCTGGGAGATCATTAATAAGCCCTTATTTGATCACCCCAGTATCTCAAGTACGGGCACCAATATCTCAGAAGAAGTTTGGATTAACCACTTCAGCTCCATTTTTAAAGGTAACGGTTCCCAGGTACAATGCAGTCCAAAAGAAACCAGAGAAAAATCCTTGTTATTCACAATTGATGAGGTATTAAAGGGCATAGAAGGCCTATCTAACAACAAGGCCCCAGGACCTGACGGTCTCCCCCCTGATCTTTTTAAATCTTGCATAACACTCTGGGCACCGGTCCTTACAGCTGTACTCAATGCTGCTGTGGTATGCGGATGCCCAAAATCATGGGGGGCATCCACCATCGTGCCCATTTTTAAGAAAGGTGACCGTAGTAGTCCTGCCTGCTATCGACCAATATCTTTAATTAACTCCGTGGTAAAAGTTGTGGGAGGAGTAATATTGAATAGATTGGTCAGATGGTCAGAAGAAAATAATATAATATCTTCAATCCAGTATGGATTCAGGCCCGGACATTCTACGATTTCACAATGTTTAAACTTATACCTCATTATTGGGAAGTATACTAAGGCTCGAAGCGGAACGATCCATATGGCGTTCATGGATCTTTCCTCGGCTTTCGATTGCGTGAGTCGGGGGAAGCTCTGGGACGCCATGCTAAGAATGGGTGTGGATCCAAACCTAGTCGCTTTGTTAGATGATATGCACTCGGACACCAATGCAAATGTCAGATTCACCCAAGACCTAAATGTGACCAAAGACTTTGGGGTGCATCGTGGTGTCCGACAAGGTTGCATCCTGGCCCCATTCCTTTTTAATTTATATATTAATGATCTGGAAGAGCACCTTTTAAGCACCAATACGGATTATCCGTATATTGGCCGTAGGGGGCTGCCAGTCCTTTTATATGCGGACGACGCAGTTCTCCTATCAAGAACAGCAAATGGACTCCAAATCTTACTAGACTCCTTCCATTCTTTTATGACCTCAAGAGAGCTAAGTATTAATAACTCCAAATCTTATATAATGAAGGTCGGACAGGGATATAAAAAAGTAAACTGCCTAAATGTAAATGGAGTACGTATTCCTACTACACATACATTTTCCTATCTCGGGGTCCTCTTTGACAGTCAATTAAATTGGGGACCCGTGATTGAAAAAAAGAAGGGAGAGGTCACTAGGGTAAACGCGGCAATAATGGACTTTTCTAGGAAAGTGGGTAATAGTCCAGTTGCCGCCTTACTCCAACTTTACCAAGCAAAAAGTGTTTCCACAGCGTGCTACGGCAGTGAAATTTGGGGCTATGTTCCTCCGGATCCCCTACAAACTGTTGAAAATAATTTTCTGAAACAAGTTTTAAGGGTTCCTAGGGGTACGGCCAATTTCTCTGTGAACGAGGAACTGGGGGTTTCCTTCGTAAGTGACAAGATTGCTGTTAATCCCATGATATGCTGGATGAACTGTTGGTTAAATGATAATATTCCTCTCACCCAGCTTATTTTAAGAGAATCACTCACATGGGATAACAGGATGAAGGTTCCTTGGTTAAAGTATCTTTATAAGTGCTTTGCTGATTTAGGTCGCCCTGAACTCTTTTTATTCCCTGAATCGATCACTAAACAGGATGTTATAACGGTCAAGAAAGCTTTTATCGATTTTAGAATTCAAGATAGGGAATCATGTGAGCTAAAAAAAGAAAGTGTTCGTAATCATGTACTAGTAAAAAGCACCTTGCTCATGGAACCCTATTTATCCTGGCAACTGTCCAGTTATGACCGTTTTTTACTGACCAGGTTCAGGCTTAACTTGTTTCATTTTTTGCTGGCTGTACCAAGGGGAGCTCATCGTGGACAAGTGTTGCCGGCTTGCGGCTGCGACGATATGTCTCCGCAAGACCTGGCACACTTTCTCTTTTTTTGTCCCTTTTATGCTGTTCCGAGGAACGTATATTTAAAACCCTGTCTGAAAAAACTAAATTTTATACAATATCGTCCTGCACTGCACTTTCTACAGCTATTAAGTTGTGATTACACCTTGTATATATGTAGTTTTTTAAAATTGGCAGTAAAATTTAGAAATAGTATGGAAGGATAAAAATAATATATGAATTGCTATTACCTCCTTTTTATAATGGACCTCACAAAATACTTTGAATGCTTGTTGTATATTTGTCTTCTCCTTGCTTATATTACAACTGTATTTTATTCTTATTGTATAAATGTGCTCTTTTTAATTGTAGTGTAAATGCTTTTATGGTTGTCAATTCGTACAACCGAATAAAGTTTATTGACTTGACTTGACTAGTGCATTTTTCCTTGCTGGTTGAACAGTTTATGTTTATTCTTCTCTCTGAATAGGTGATTTTTTTGTTTGGGAGGTTGGACCTCCATTCCACTGAATGCGAAGGGCATCTGATATTTTGCTTGTTTTGCTGACTGGCTGATCCTCTAAATCTTAGGGTAGGTATGTGAAAACCTAGAAAAATACCCTTCCAGAGCAGCTTGTGATGAGGTATTAATATGTCAGTAGGAGTAAGATGGCCATTATAAAGCTTTAGTAAACTCTTTTTCTGACGTAGAATAAACACTGTTAATCCAAATATTAGAAAGCCCAGATAGCCTCGTCTTTGACCACATAAAGTCTCATCATCACGTCGTTTGATGCAGTAGATTCTTGAACCAGGTAACTAACACTAAGCAAAAGATAGCAGTTCCAAGTATGATTGCGCCAACGTAGGACAGTAAGGAAACTGCCCCTTGCACTTGTCATTCTCACTTCCCTTCAAATTTAGCAAAACCGTTCTGCAGGCTATGAGATAGATTATCCTAGAATTACATTTTACAAACCGTTGGGGAGATGCTCACCTGTGCAAGCTGATTCGGGAATGTGTCAATTAAATAATTACCAGTCATTACAACCTTCAGTTGTAATAAGAAACGGGAATGCGTCAATTAAATAATTACTAGTCATCACAACCTTCAGTTGTAATAAGAATCAATCTGTTTGGTTTATACAGACTTTTTCAGAATTAAGTTAGTTTCAGTCACTCCTGTGATTAAGCACTGTCATATTCCACTGTATGCAAAAACTTGTAACCCGATATCTAAAGTTTCACTTTTAGTGAAGATACCATAGAAAGTGAAAACTTTACAGGTTTAAAAATTGTAATAGTAAAGGATGTTGGGGCATCGGAATTCTGTTTTGAAAGAGACAAAATAGTCTGCATAGATGTCCAGTTATCTGCTTTGGATAAATGAACCAGGTTGACTCTGCAATCCAGATTCAATTTAGCTGCAATATCCCATTTGGCTGCAATATCCCATTTGGCTATGCTAGCCTATCCTCTGAGATTAAGGGACTGGAGGGGTGTTAGTTTTTGTAAGCAAACGGTTTGCAAATGGATTTGGCTGTTTATATTCCCACTTAGTTGTGGAGTTTCTCAGGGATCCTCTTTATTTATATTACCATTTAATTTGTATTTGCACCCATTATTCCAACAGGAGGTTCTGCCCCATTACTACATTGATGGTACACAGGTAGAGTTCAGGTGTCCAGCTACCAACTTTCCAGATAATACTATTAGAATTTTCCAGGTTTCTTAAAAGGATAATCCAAAATTGGCTCAACCTCACTAGGCCCCAAGATAAAAAAAATTCTCGCTAAATATGCTGGTGACCGTCTGGTCATCAGACCGCAAAGACCACAGTACAAAGAAAACAGGAACCCTTCCACGGTTTGTCTACTAAGTCAGACAGGCTGTAATCCTTGAACCTAAAAGAGAAAGAATAATGCAACTCAATAATTCCCAAAACGTGAGGTCCCACATGAGCTAAAATTTGAGGTCCGTTCCATCAGCCCCACACTGCCACCACATTTCAACAGAATTACCAAGCCACCCACCTCCGTCATATTCAAGCAAAGTCTGTAATTTTGTCCACCTGCTAGCCCACTACTGGGCAAATAAACAAATCCCCTGACTGAATCATTTGCATTTCAAAATTCCACATCTGCACTGTGGATCGACCATTTCCCTTTGATTCAAAAGTAATCATCAACCTAGCCGCATTCATTGCCAAGTAGCGCAAACATTTATGAGAAAAGTCAAATTTCCTTAAGATAGTATTGGCCCCTAATAGGACCGTTTTGGCTAAAAGGTTAATGGTCAAAGTTGAGACCTTCTCCAAAAAATGCATACCCCCTCTGAGACATTTTCTAAAACTCGGCAAACCTAGAACACATCGGCCATATCCACTTCAATTCCCTACATCTGTGGGTTGAGCATTGCACATCTTCTTCACTGCATATTTATCACTACTTTAAAGACATCGCAGGCCGGTCTCCTCCTCTGATATTTGCAATCTAACAAGCGGCCAAAAAGGCCCTTTATTGTAATGCAATAGGTCTTGCATTTGCAAGATTTTAAGCTATTAGTATTGTAAATGACAATGCCTTTTATTTATGTTTTAAAACCAAAACCATAAATAAAATGCATTGTCATTTACAATGCCAATATGCGAATGCGAGACCTATTGCATTGCAAATGCTTGTTAAAGTCTGCTGTAAAGAAATTGTCAACAAGAACATAGGGGACAGTAAATCTGGTCTAGGTTACTTAATGGATCTCAAAGGCTGTGTTTTAAAATATTCTACAGGTTTAAGACACATGCTGAAGAGATCATTGTATGTTATAAAGTAAGGGTTGACCCAATGGTACTGGGACCTGGGTATTCAATGTTGTGTATAAAGTGGTCCCAGTCGAAACAACATTCTAAACGCACATCACAATTTATATACAGTACACATATTTCAAAACACATTTTTCTGGACAAAATATTCTGAGTGATGTTATTTAATATACATCCTCAAATGCAAATCAATTGTCAGAGTAATCAACAAATAATGGACATTTAGTCTTGATGCCCAATAGAGGGGCGTGGGAAAAGGATGTATATTAAATAACATCACTCAGAATATTTTGTCCAGAAAAATTTGTTTCGAAATATGTGTACTGTATATAAATTGTGATGTGCGTTTAGAATGTTGTTTCGACTGGGACCACTTTATACACAACAGAAGAGATCATTGTATGCCTAGCAATTTTGAAGGGATTATAATAATTGTAAGATATCTAGTGGTTAACACAGATCTGGGAGTATTCTGTGCTTTGTCCATTCACAGTTTTGACTCATAAAGTAGCATAGAGGGTTAATGTGCTTGCACACGTGCAGTATGCAGATCAAGGATTTGGTATTTTGCTTAGAGAGGTAAGTGGGCTACTGCTTGTGACTCAGAGATCATTTTGTTACTTACAGTTCACAAGCCGTCTAAAACAGCACAGTGAGCTCTGTATCGGCATCAAGGAGGGACATGCAAATTGTTCGTCATGGGTTAAGTTCCTTAAAGTGTTTTGTTCTCAATCTGTTTTCATTCTAAGATTGCAGAAGAGGGTTCTGTTGGGAATTAACAAAGTCTTGCTAGTACAGATAGCCACAGCCACTGTCTTTAGTTTTACACCCTGAATTTACTCTTAACACATAATGTCTACAAGTATGGTATGCGTTTCCCGCAGGTTATAACCCTCATTCTCTTATGCTGTACATTGTTTTCCACACTTGTATGATTTATTGTGCCTGTGCGCTTGTGTGATGTAAAGCACTCTGACACCCTATACAAGGATGAGGAGCAGTATAAAAGAATACAAATAAAAATAGGTGCCATTCAAATAAATATTTTTGTAATTGCTCATACAGACAGATACATCTTGCATTCTTACCTTGCAGGTACATCTCTTACATGGGGAGTTGAACAAAGTTTAAACATGCCTACAGTAGTTTTGCTTAAGCACTTATGGATTGGTATGAAGCTGTTCGCCTTTGTTTTCTTCCATTGTATTAGTGGTCTAGGTATTGTGTTCCAGATAATTTCCAACCTGGGTGATATTTTACCAAATGGAGGGCTCATGTCTTTAAATCATGTCTTTGTTCAGGGACCAGCTCAAATCAGGAAGCCCCCTTGCTGCCTGCACGTTTCTGTCAGAACGGAACACAGACATCATGCTGGAGCAGCTGAACTGTCGCCCAGTGTTGCAAAATCGACACTAGGACAGTTCCAACATGTTTCCTTTTTGTCAGCCTGATCCCAGATCTGCCCAAGAAATAATTTCCAGAACCACGATCTGGTGTGATTCCCCCTACTTTCCAGTACTGCTCTTGTGTAATCAGTTTTGAACATATTTGCCAGCTCTTGTTTTTAGGTCTCAGCTCTGGACGGAGCGCAAGTACTTCCTCGAAGCGAGACATGCTGTATCTGCTTTGTGGGCTTACAGCCCGCCGATGACTTCCCATTTGCTGGCACCATTGTCGCTCTAATTTTGCATTCTCCTCATTTGACAAGGACATGCATATGTCATGCCTCTTCCGGTCTTTAGCCCTCCCCAAGAGCACCCGCCAACTACTGTTAAACATACGCAGAGCCCATTTTTACGCATTGTTTCAGGACCACTTTATATTTTTGGCAATGGGTGACCGGTCCCTCTACATGCTAGGAACAGATTTCTGCAGGTACGGGCTTTTTCTGCAGAACATAAGATATATATTTTCTATTTAGTGTTTCCTAACGTTCTGTGTTTGATAAAGCTAACTTGTGGTTACATGCTCTGCTCCTAGATAATGTGTTCTGTATTTAACACCATCACTGCTGCAGCAATTCCCCCTCTGTGCTTTAGATCCTTTACACCCATTGTTCATGACGAGCTCAGCTCGTCATGAGCACACGAGCAGTGTACTTCAGCTCGTCATGTGCATCGAAGGGGTTAAGTAATCTAACTCGCTGAGTTCGGCTTTATTGTTGGATAATGACCTTGACTTGGAGCCGTAAGGAAAGGTTGCATTACTGGCAGATGACTGTCTCCATATCAATGTGTGTGCACATCCCATCCTATACTATAAAAACAAAACATGTTTATACAAAACGCAGAATAGCACATGGACACTAATGCTGTATGTACAGTTTGTTTTCCATAAAAATCTCTCTTCACACATTTGAATAGCACAGATAAATAATAGCCTTCTAAATACACCAAGAGGCACAATTTATAAACATAAAGCATGATTTTCAGAATGTGGTAATTTTGTTTAACCTACCTTTCTTGTAGTTCTGTGACGGTGTATGCTCTACAGTGTTTCCATCAATACATTGTTAATATGCATTGGCAAAGCCAAAAGGTATCAGCAGTCCGAGCGCTACAGGGGTTGGCAATGTAAATGCATTTGTGTATGGCTCTGGGGCTGTTTTTATTAATATAACATAAATACTTTAACATTGCCAACGCCTATAGCATTCAGATTGCTGATACCTGTTGGCTTTAGACTTAATCTAAAATCCCTTATTTAATGTACGGTTATAAAAAAAAACCTGGACTAGCTATTAATTTTTTTCGGAGGGCGACATCTGCACTGCAGCTTATTCACAAGATTCTCTAAAAAGTAATATGGTGGTAAAGGTATGTTATTTCCAGCAAAGAATATTGCATTGCTGTGTTGAGTGCCCTATTTACCAAAATGTTTGATTTTAGACACATAATACTCCTTCTTTACCCTAGTCTGACAGTATGGGGAGTGTTTCACATCAGGCTGAACTGAAGAAATGAACACCAGTAGCATGCTTCCAGCATGGCTTTCATTCACACATCCTTGGCTGTTTTACTGAAGGTGTCCGCTTTTCTCTAGCATCTCTAAAGATGAATGTATTCCCGAAGCTGGGTTATGCATACCCCTGCTGCGCTGCAGCTCTCTCTCTCAGGAACCTAGTAAACTAATGGGCTGTAGATAGGCATCTCTTATTCGGTCACATAGGGCTGAAAGAAGAAGTAAAAGTGATACCATGGTAGTCTGCTTATAGTATCCCACCCGATAGCTTAAACCCTCCTGATGACCTCTTCCTTGTCCTGAAAGAGGCAAAATGTTTGACTTTTGGCTCCAAGCAAAACCTCATTGCGACTTTGGAGCCACCCAAATGCAGGACAAGCCTGCAGAAAATGGGATAGGTGCTCACCCTGACTCTGGTTACCAGAACTATAACTTTGGAGTGGCTAACGCCACTCTGTAACATATAGATCTGCTACTCAAATTATATTCATTAAATATATATTGGTAGCCACTCTGTAGTCATAGTCGGCGTCACCAGAGATAGATAGATATTTTGGGTGGCGTGAAAAGAGCCAGTCAGATTTTGCTAAAATTTTTCAGCATTAGATTTTACGGTGCACAGATGATTCTTTTGGGCACTGCAGATAAGTAGAGTAAGTATTTTTTAAGTTATAAGGTTTTTCAACTTAGTGATATCTTGTACTACTAAAAGGAGCAAGGAAGCCCAAAAAAGGAACTCAACTGCGTATGAAAAGTTTCAGATAAACAACATGAACAATTGAAAGAACCATTTATGGTCTATTGCTATTGGAAACCGATAAACAAATACATAATTAATAGAATACATTTTAATCTAGATAAGTTTTCTTTGCATGCTCTTTGGCCACAATAAAACTGTGCCCAGCAAGCCAAACAAAACCCATCTTCCTTATGTATTCCTGTTCAACAAAATGGAAACATGGCCTAGCAGTGAGCTACACAAACTACTATATGGAGGGCGTGATAATTGGCCATTAAGAGAAAAATAAGCTTCTTAATTTTTATAACCGCAATAATTCACTTTGGGCTTCATATGTAGCACAGTACTGCTAAAAGTAGCAAGGAAGCCCAAAAATAGACTAGACTGCTTTTGTAAATCTTCACAATTATTATGTGAACAACTAAAAGACATAATCATGTGACATTTATGGTCACATGATTATGTAAACCAATAAAAATATGCATAACCAATACAGTAGATAAAAATAAAGAAATCACATTTCAATCTGATTGCCACTCTGTAGTTGTAGTAAGTATTTCCAAAGATAGGGATTCCTCCGATATGAGCTTCCTAATAACTTTCCACCCATTAACGAATCACCACAAAACTTTCCAGACCTATAGCAATTTTTGCATGTTGTGATGATGTACATTTTTGTAAGTTAATTGTTAATGGGTTGCAAAGATAAAAGGGGGTCACAAGCGCATTTTTCCATCAATGCATTTTCCGTGGACTATTGTATTTGGCATTGCGCAAAAACTGCTGAATGGGTTTACATCAAATTTGGCAGGATTATACATCATGATGCAGAGATAATGCTTTTTTCGGTCCTGTAGTTAAGTAGGTTAAGTCATTTTTAAATCTATAAGGAATTTAAACCTAGTAATATCTGTCACCTCTGTGCTTTCACGTAATTTCAAAACATTTTGTGAAACTACCATGGTACATGGCTGAAAACCTATTTCAGAATATATAAAAAAAATTAAAAAAGCATTTCTCTACTGATTACCACTTTAATAAAGTGATACTAGGTAGGGACCTACTACTTTCCTATATCTCAGGCTCTAACACTGAACCCAACCAAGGTGTAGTAAAAACAATATGGCTGCCTTTTCATTCTCTAAAGCAGTTATTAACCAATTATATACTGGCTTGTCATCACTATGTACCTCTGTATACTGCAAAGTTATCAAGGTATACCAAGACTCAAAATATAATTACGGCTGCGCTGTATTATTGGATTGCTGTACCCTTGTTTCACTCATGGTGTGGCATGGGACAATTAATACTTAAGTCAAATATACAAAGGAGTGCAAGGCCACCATGCACAGCCCTGTTGTGATTGGTAAATCTAGAGAAATGCAAGGCAGTGCAATTTGCTGTTTTGGGTTACTCTGCATACCATAATCTACATTGCT
Organism: Lissotriton vulgaris; assembly: GCF_964263255.1. Taxonomy (NCBI): domain Eukaryota; kingdom Metazoa; phylum Chordata; class Amphibia; order Caudata; family Salamandridae; genus Lissotriton; species Lissotriton vulgaris. The sequence goes on along the minus strand of NC_141698.1, from coordinate 429,727,573 downwards.
ACTAAATTTCCCATACATTTGTATGCCATGCCACTGTAGCCACTCTATACACTATTCCACTCTATGCCTCTCCTCTGTATTCTACTCTTTTCACTTTGTGCAAGTCCACTGCCCACCAGTCCACTGTAAACTATTCCACTATATTCCACTCCACTGTACGCTAGTCCACTGTACGCCACTCCAGGGTGTGGCACTCCGCTCTATGCCACTTCATTCTATACTATTCAATTGGACCCCACTGTATTGTACTCCACTGTATGCTATTACAGTCTACCCCACATCACTATATACCACTGCAGTCTACACCATTCCATTATATACTACTCCACTGTACGCGACCTCACTATACATTAGTACACTCTACGCCACTCCATTGTACAACACTTTGCTCTACACCACTCCACACCACACTATTATGCTGTACACAAGTCCACTCTACGCCAGTCCACTTTACGCTATTACTCTGTATAGCATGCGACTGTACACCTCTTTAGTGTACGCCACTCCATTGTATGCCACTCTGCTATACGCTACTACAGTATATTCTATTCCACTTTATGCTATTCCACTGTATGCCACTCCACTGTACGCTACTACACTATACTCTATTACTTTCTGCCACTCCAGTCTACGCTACTCCACTCTATGCTATTCCACTTTATGCCACTTCACTGTACGCTACTCCACTCTACCCCACTCCAGTATACTCTACTTCACTTTATATAACTCCCCTCTACAAAACTCTATACCACTCTACTCTATCCCCGTACACTCCACTGTCCTAATTTCCACTCAACTCTGTGCCTGTACAGTCTATTGTACAACACTGGGCTCCACTCTAGGATAGTTTCCTACACTAGACGACACCTCACTGCACTCTACTATATGAGACAACACAATTTAAAACAGTTTCCTTGACTACGCTAAGCTACTTCCATGTATGCCACCCCACTGTACACTAATCCACTGTACCCACTCTATACACTATTCCACTCTATGCCTCTCCTCTGTATTCTACTCTCTTTCACTTTGTGCAAGTCCACTGCCCACCAGTCCACTGTAAACTATTCCACTATATGCCAATCTACTGTACACTAGTCCACTGTACGCCACTCCAGGGTATGGCACTCCGCTCTATGCCACTTCATTCTATACTATTCGATTGGACCCCACTGTATTGTACTCCACTGTATGCTATTACAGTCTACCCCACGTCACTATATACCACTGCAGTCTACACCATTCCATTATGTACTACTCCACTGTACGCGACCTCACTATACATTAGTACAATCTACGCCACTCCATTGTACAACACTTTGCTCTACACCACTCCACACCACACTATTATGCTGTACATAAGTCCACTCTACGCCAGTCCACTTTACGCTATTACTCTGTATAGCATGCGACTGTACACCTCTTTAGTGTACGCCACTCCATTGTATGCCACTCTGCTATACGCTACTACAGTATATTCTATTCCACTTTAGACTATTCCACTGTATGCCACTCCACTGTATGCCACTCCACTGTACGCTACTACACTATACTCTATTTCTTTCTGCCACTCCAGTCTACGCTACTCCACTCTATGCTATTCCACTTTGTGCCACTTCACTGTACGCTACTCCACTCTACCCCACTCCAGTATACTCTCCTTCACTTTATATAACTCCCCTCTACAAAACTCTATACCACTCTACTCTATCCCCGTACACTCCACTGTCCTAATTTGCACTCAACTCTGTGCCTGTACAGTCTATTGTACAACACTGTGCTCCACTCTAGGATAGTTTCCTACACTAGACGACACCTCACTGCACTCTACTATATGAGACAACACAATTTAAAACAGTTTCCTTGACTACGCTAAGCTACTTCCATGTATGCCACCCCACTGTACACTAATCCACTGTACCCTACCCTACTCCCCTCTTCGCCGCTCCACTCTACACCATTCCACTTTATGCTATTCCACTCTATGCCACTCCCCTCTTCTATACTCAACTATACAGTATTCCACTGTACGCTATTCCACTGTCTGCTGCTCCAATTTATGGTAATCCACTCTGCACAACTCCACTCTATGACTCTCCATTTTATGACACTCTCTTCCACTCTATATCCACTCTATATAAAAGTCTACCTCACTTCATGGCACTCTGTGACATTCAACTCCACTTTATCCCCATACACTCCACTGTCCAACTCTATACTCCACTCTATGCAAGCACACTCCAATGTACAACCCCTATCCACTATACAGCACTTTTCTATTGTATGAGGCACCACTCTAATTTATAACTGTTTACTACCTATGCTATGGCAGTACACTCCATTTCATGGCACTCTACAATATTCCAATACACTCTATTGTACTGTTCTCCACACACAGTTACACCACTCCAATCAACTCTACTCCACTGTACAAGACTTTACCTCACTCTACACTACTTTACAAAAATCCACTCTATGCAGCTCCACTGTTCCGCACACTACTGTACTCTATGCAACTCCACTCTACTACACTGTATGTTACTGTATGACAATCTACTCCTATCTTTATGCCTTCATTCTACTATAAAACACTGTACTATGCTGTATGCCACTGTTCAACGCTCTACTCTACGATACTCTAGTCCACTCTGCGACACTGTACGCAACTCTTTGTGTACCATTGCACCCCACTTTACTGCATTCCAATTTAATACAGTACTTCACCCTACTCCACTGTACGCCACTCCACTCTCAGCCCCTCAATGCCACTGAACTCTATAGCGCTGTATGCCAATTCACTGTACCACTCTCTACAACACTGTACGCCACTCCACTTTGCAAAAATCATCTAGACTGTATGCCACTGTACTCTACTATAGTCTGCATCTCTACTGTACAACACTAATCTACTGTACAACACGGTACTCCAATTGATCACACTTTACTCGACTGTATGCTACGCCACTCAACTCTACTGCCCTTCACGCCACTAAAGTCTATGACACACCACTCCACAGCACTTTATTTCACTCTACACTACCCAGTGTACTCCACTCCTCTCTACTCTACTACACTTAATCCAACTGTACTCCACTGTACTATACTTAACATCGTCCAACACTCTATTACACTATATGGAACGCCACTGTACTACACTCTATGCCTCTCTAATCCACTCTATGGCCATCCACTCTACACCACTGTACTACACTGTATGACCCTCGACAACACGCCACTCAACTTCTCTCTACGATGCGCACTCCACTATATCAATCAATCAATCAATCAAAGCATTTATATATCGCACTACTCACCCGGAATCAGGTCCTGAGCTGCTTTCTGAAGGCGAGGTGGTCTTGGGTCAGGCGGAGGTGGGTCGGGAGGGAGTTCCAGGTCTTGGCGGCCAGGTAGGAGAAGGACCTTCCTCCTGTGTCTATGACACAGAACTCCACTCTATGACACTCTACAACAGTCCACTTGACGATACTCCACTATGAGACACTACTTCACCCTACTCCACTCCAAAACACGCTACAACACTCTACTCTACTGTTCGACACGCCATTCCACTGTAAAACTCGCTGCTCCTGTCTACGATACTTGACTCCACTATATGAGTCATTATGCCACTACATTGTATAACACTTTGCAACACTGTATGATACACTACTACACTCTACTCTTCTCCACTTGATTTCAATCTACTACTACACTCTACTCTTCTCCACTTGATTTCAATCTACAATACTCAAGTCTATGGCAATAGACTTTACAACCGTCTCCTACACTGTACTGTACGACCTTCCACATAACAACTCTCCACTTGCGACATAAAAAAGGTAAAAATAAAAATTGAAATTCAATGAAAAAAACCCAAAGGCTATAGCTTAGCTATAGTTAAGAGAACTTATGTTCTGTATGCAAACCAAGTTTAAACTATACAAACATAAAAAATTCTCAAGTTATAATTATAACTTTCACTTACTATAATTGTATTTATTCTCCCTATTTATAAACGGGTGGTGGACCATCTGAGGGAGATCTCGGCCGACGCCCCAGTCCTGGCAGGGGAGAAAATGCCCACCCTGCTCTTCGCAGACGACACCATCCTGTTATCAAAAACCCCAGCAGGTCTCCAAAAGTTGTTAGATCGTTTTAGCTCATTCTGCGATGAGAATGGCCTTACCATTAACACCTCTAAAACGAAGCTGATGGCCATGTCACCCTCAAAGAGGTTCAGGAATAACATCTCCCTCAATGGCGCTCCATTAGAGATGGTAGACTCTTTTGATTATTTGGGGGTAAGGGTAAATAGCCGGATGAGCTGGAAAGATCATATGGCCAAAATGCTTTTAAATCATAAGAGAGCATCAGGTGCAATTTTAAGAGTACATAGAGAGTCTATGAGTAAACCTATAGTCCCGGCCCTTGAGATGCATTCAGGGAAGGCACTATCATCGGCAGTCTACGGATCAGAGCTATGGGGGTCGAAAAACACCGCCGATTTAGTAAGATCTGAAAATAAATTTCTAAGAGACTTTGTTTCACTCCCCGTTTCTACTCCTATTAAACCTTTGCTCCATGATATGGGGAAGCGAGCATTAAAAGATATTGTTTGTCTGCGTCCGCTAATTTTCTGGGCTCGCCTCAGACGAACACCAGAGTTGGCTAACTACGCAACTGTCCTTGATGAATTCATCAAACTCAACACCGGAAATAAGATCAAGTAGTTGGGTAATCTCAGGCAGTTGGTCGTGAAACTAGGGCTGGGAGACGCCTGGGATAGCCAATGACCCCCTCGAAAAAATACTAAAGAGGATATATTGGAACTGGGTACAGCAGGAAGAGCTATGTAATTGTAAATGGGGGTCCCTCACTGAGAAATTTTTGTCACATAAACCTGTGAGGAGTTTGGAACCTTTCCTGGATTTTATAGAAAAACCCAGGGACAGATCTCTCTACCTAAAGCTGAGGGTTGGGTCCCTCCCGGTAAATGCAATCACTGCCGGTTGGAAAAAGTCAGGCTTCCCCAACTCTTCCTGCCCCGGTTGCTTTGCCCCTAAGGAGTATGTGGCCCATTTTCTCTTTGCTTGTCCTGCTTACAAGGCTTCTAGGAAAATTTGGCCAAAACCAATATGTAAGGAGTTGGACCTCAGATGCAATAAAATGGCTTTACGTGTCTTGTCCACCGACACGTCATCCCTGATGGTAGTATGCGGGGTAGCAAAGTTTTTGGATAGCTCTTGGCAGACCCGTACTAGGCTGTTAAAAGCGCCCCCCTCTTAAACAATTCTGGCTGTGGACTGATAAAGGTTTTATACTTTATAAGATTTCTATGAGATTTTCTACGTGTTTTATTGTATATATATATTTTTTTAATCTGTTTTTTAAATGGTTTATGTATACTGTATGTACAATGGATTGATGGAATTCTAATTACGATTGTACAGGGATGTACAGACTTTTATGATAAAATGTTTTTATCGAATAAAGTACATTCAAATCAAATCATTTATTCTTGATGTAAAAACCAAACAATCCTAAACAAACCTTAGGATACACTGCTTATACCCTTTCATATTGCATCACTTACATTATGTGAAATCATAGCTTGTATAACAAGACTTATGACTTCTCAAATTACATATTTTCTGAGAACAGTGTGTGCATGATAGAGTAATGAGTAATAGTTAATGTTCTATGGCTAGCGAGCTGGCAACACTGTGTACAGAGAAGCACGAATTATCGTAATATGAAGGTGGTGCATACATTTCAAATTTAAGGTATAACTATGACTTTAGAATTTGTAACGTTTGTTTATTTAAAGTTTGGTCTGCATAGAACGAATAAACCAATTTCCCCTAACTATAACTTATCCTTAACCTTTATTTTCTGAATAATATATGTGTGTGTATATGTGTGTGTGTGTGTGTGTATACATATATATGTGTGTGTGTACACCTATACATGTATGTATGTATGTATGTGTGAATATATATATATATATATATATATATATATATATACCAGCAGCCCGCCCCAGCGTTGCCTGGGGCAGAAGGGGGCTGGGGGCAGCATTTCAGGCTTGCGTGCACTCCGGCCCCCGCCCGCCACGACATTTCCACTCCTCCCCGCGCTTCACTCAGCCGCACACGTTCCGCCTCCTCCCAGCGCTCCCGCGCTTCACCTACCTCAGCCTGACTTCACCGCTCCTCGTTCCGCCTCCTCCCATCAGCCCGACTTCACCGCTCCTCGTTCCACCTCCTCCCATCAGCCTAACTTCATCGCTCCTCCTTCCGCCTCCTCCCATCGCTTCTCTGAGCCGCACACGTTCCGCTCCTCCCTGCGCTTCATGTATCTCAGCCCGACTTCACCGCTGCTGTCCACCGCTCCTCCCCGCGCTAGATGTCAGCACGCACGTCCACGTTGTTAGCGCACCCGGCCGGCGCTACTTCTTAGGGACTACATTTTTTTTTATTGTTTATTTTTTAAATAACGTTTATTTTTATATTTTTTATAGCCTATGTCCATCTACAGGACCCCCCCTTTCCAACACTGTATTGGGTGTTGCGATTGGTGGTGTACTTTTCAAGTTTACCTGGCTCAAAGGACACAGTTATCTCTTTATAATAGTAGTATAGATATATATATATATATATATATATATATATATATATATATATATATACACACATATATATACTTATGTATTTGTGCATATATAACATTTTGTATTCTTGATATTTTTTTCTGATTACTTAAGCTGGCAAATTGGCGAAAGCTATTAGGCCAGACCTATCCATGGCATCATTGTTGTTTGCAAAAATGTGAATGGCTGTGTATATAATGCCTACATTAAGTGCAGTGTGTGTACACTGTGAGGTGGTGAGCAGGGTGTTGATGAGATTGCTTTGGTTTGATGTGCAAGTGTGGTGACCTGGGTGTGTATAGGAAATGAGTAGGTGGTTGATATAATGGAAGGAAGTGAAAGGATGGTACCATTTGAGGGGGGTGCTGCAGTTTGGGGCTCAGGGTAAAAGTAAGGGGTTCTGGCCCTCCGGATCTTACCAGAATCAGACCGAACAGTCTGTTGTTTGTACAAGCCCGTACCCAAGGGTGCAACGAAGTAATTCAGGATAAGGGAAAGTAGGTTAATAGTAGAACGAGTGAAAGTATTTCACAGATTTCCATCCCTTCACAACTCCATCTTCACCACTAATACCCTAACAGGAAGGGCCCTCTCTTCCCCCGAAATTTTAGGATTTTATTTTATTACTTCAACCTACAAATCCGAACCTGTGTTTGGATCGGATGACGTAGATTGATGCTGAACAGTATGCCCTATGAATACTAACTAATTAGCGGTAAAGATGTGACAGTAAAACGGCCATGGACCTCTTAATTTTACGTGGCCTCTTGGTACCTCCCTTGGGCAACCATTTTGTGTGGCATTTTGGTGGTTTTACTGTCGGTGCTTTAGCTGTATTATTGACATGACGTGACAGAGATTGAACTATATAGCACTACATTTGATGAGTTATTAGAATATAACATTTAGTAATGTAGTACAGCCTCATCTATTATTGAATTATTTTTTTCTTAAAGGCTCTCCCATCTCGATTTGTTGTGCACCTCTTCATTTCATTAGGAAAAGGCCTGCAAGTTATTTGTTCACTTGCAATTGCCAACACTGGGCGTGTACACGAATGTCTGCATCATGATAATACACTCATTATGTACTTTACATTTCTTGGCAGATTTTGAGGTCCTTCCGGTAGATCCCAGATGTTGCCCGCAAGCTGCTCACAAAGGTATGTATCTGTTTGAATCTCTGATACTCGCAAAGAAAGCTTAAAGAAATGTCCAGCTTAACTGAGTGTAACTGAGTAAATGTTAAGTTAAAAAAGTAATACAGAGCACTCTGACTTATATCCGTCTATTTTTCTGTGGCTGTGGAACATTCCTCTGCACTTGCCAAGGTATTTAGCAGTGCTCTAATGTAGTTTTTATGGTATGATGCAGACTTGCCAAGTGTCGCGTATCACAAAAGACACTAAATCAAAGTAGGCGTATTCTTGCTTCTCCACAGACTAGTGATTTAGTAATGCAATCTGCCCTCAGATTTAACATTTGCGACAAGGAATCTGCGATGGCAGCTTGGCATGTTGGGCCTTCCACTATGGTTGTGCCACCCTGAATCCAGGAGCTGTTAAATGGGGTAAAAATGTTCGTTAAACTAGTAGACCACTTTAAATTTGGTTGTTCATCTGCTGTTGGAGAGGCATTTCCCCCACTGCGCAAGCAGTACTCTGTCCAGCCCGCTAAAGTATCACATTATCTGTATGTTAATGAATGGAAAAAAGTAGCAACACTACAGAATTGCATCTCTCTTTTCCTTGTGATAAACTGTCAGATGTCAAAAATGATCTCCATCAAACATCACACACAGGCACACTGCCCAACACATCATCCCTATGCCTACAGAAAACGAATTGTCCGGTACTCATTACTTTGACCTTGGAAAGAAGAAAGGCTGATTCAGCCTGATTGGGATTCACGTCGGTCACCTGCCCATTTCACAGAGGCGTGACTGCTGATGCTAAATGTCCCATCTAGCTTCGTCTGGTTTGTCAGGTGGCAAAATACACTATTTAAAGAAAAAAACATTCTGCGTATTGCTGGTTCTGATGGTATTTCACATACAAAAAGAAGGGGAGAGAGGTATGGGTTCTTTCCCATCCTCCCTGTAGAAATCACCTATCAACACAAAATGGAGGAAAGGAGGGAGAGACAAGTGGTACAAGATGTGCATCTGTCTCTTCACAACATTAGTACCGAAACTAAAGGTTTCTTAAAAAACTGCCCTCACCCACTAGGCAGAGGCATGCTTCATCATAGAGCTGCTACAGCATCCCTGCACTCACCAATGCCTGGGATAGAGCAAAGGGAGGGGATGACAAAAACAAACCTAAATGTGCTGGTATCTTGTGAAGTAAACGCAAGACAGTGTGGTGCGGAATCTAAAAACGGACTCAGAGATTCCTTCTATCAAAATGTACTCTAATGTACCCTGGTTTTGGACATAAAATGTAAATAGGCGGCGAAGGTACTGGGGAAAATTAGGGCCCGGTTTTCTCCTATACTGCTTGTTATGTCGACATGTTTCAGCTGTCTACATCGCCCCACCCGGGGTCGTGCAGGCCTTCCTCAGGACTAGCAATCCCTGGTGTGTAACACTCCCTTTCCTCATTATTTACCAAATCTTTAAGGGAATGTTTATTGTTTAAATGTGATAAATGAAATTGCAAATTCTGTGTCTACACGGAACGGCGAGCAGTACTGACAGAGTGGCATCCAAACCCTTGAAGAACGTGTGACTACAGGTGGATGCTCCTGCTTGTGCTTCATTGCGAGCCATCTACACAGATGATACCTGTAACACACGAGTGTCTACACAAAAAATGACAAGCCAGGTCATTGTTTGTAATTTCCTTTATCACATTTAAACCATAAACATTCCCTTGAAGGTTTGGTAAATAACTAAGAAAGGGAGTGTTACATCCCAGGGATCGCTATTCCTGGGGAAGGCCTTAATGACCCCGTTTGGGGCGATTTAGACGGCTGGAACATGTTGATATAACAAGCAGTATAGAAGAAGGGGGCCCTAATTTTCCCCAGTACCTTGCCCGCTTATTTACATTTAAAATCCTAAACCAGGGAACCTTAGAATACATTTTGATAGAAGGTATCTCTAAGTTCGTTTATAGATTCCGTACTACACTGTCTAACATTTACTGCACAAGATCCCAACACATTTATGTTTGTTTTTGTCTTCTCCTCCCTCTGCTGCATCCCAGGCGTTGGTGAGCGCAGGGATGTTGTAGCAGCCCTATGATGAAGCATGCCACTACCTAGTGGGTGAGGGCAGTTTTTAAGAAACCGTTTGTTTCCGTAATAATGTTGTGAAGAGACGGGTGCACGTCTTGTACCACCTGTCTCTCCCTCCTTTCCCCATTTTGTGTTGGTTCAGATGGTAACCATGTCCTAGCTGAACTCTAATCCTGACTTTCTGGTGCACATTCACATATTGAATGTTGCAGTTTATTGAGTCTCTGGAGAATCTACACCCTCATTCCTGCGCTCACGCAGAATAGCCTACTTTGGCATTAGAATTCAGCCTTCCGACAAGAAATATGCAAAAACAACAGTTGATGGACAGAATGCAGAACAATGTCATACATTCACCCCAGAACAGAGATCTGGGCCAAAATCCATCGTTATTTTGCACTCCACACCACCCCAGTTCAGACATGGCCATATGCAAATCAGCCTTGACCCTGTGCCTCATGGGAACAGTCCAGCCCGAACTGCCAAGCCCTGTCTTCCCTGGACCGGAATCAAGCATCTTAGGACCGGTTTCTGGCTTTCAGCCGTCATCAGCCAGGATAGCTTGACTCCAGTGGTGTGGAGAGCACAGGACTCACGTCTGAGCATACCCGTCCCACTCAGGGTGACAAATGCAAAAACAACAGTTGATGGACAGAATGCAGAACAATGTCATACATTCACCCCAGTACAGAGATCTGGGCCTAAATCCATCGTTTTTTTGCAATCCACACCACTAGAAACCGGTCCTAGGATGTTTGACTTAAACACAACCAACATTTGGTTGTACTCTTCTCTCTTGATATTGCATGTACATATTAGGATTTCAAGCAATCATTTAGCCTATTATAGTTCAATATAGGAAGGTGTTTAGCATCCCATGGTTATAAGTAATAAAACATTTTAAAGTGGTGAACCCCTCTTCCCCTGTTATTGATATATTTATTTTTAAATATTATTGCCTTTCCAACGCACAGCACAATGCTAAGAAAGAATTGTAATGTAATACTGTTTTGTTAGTCTGCTCAATTGGAAAATGTTTAGAAAATAACTAGACTTCAGAGAACCGCAATTTGAAGATTCATAAACTTGAATACATATAAAATGAACCTTGAAGTATGGGGTAACATCCAATAAACAATACGGATTAAGGAGAGAAAGAAAGATGGCTTAGTTTGAGTAAATGTAATCTAAATCCCATTAACATGTAACAGGCACTGATGGATTACAGTTCTACAATGACGCACATGTGTTATTAAGTAGTACAGTCTGATATTAAAATGTAAGAACGTGTACACTACAGCTATTGAAAATAAGCTAGTAGACAGAATCATACTCTGTTTAGTTCCAGATATGAATAAAACAATGTCTAATATAATTTCTCCATATTTCCGGACATGATTGAATTTTCTTTTTATCCGGACTTGCTTAACAATGACCCCATATTTTGCTTTATTAAATAACTTTTAGCTGTTTCCACATATTTGGAATTCTTTTTTCCCATTGCGATGGATCTTTGAATTGAAAGACAAGAGAAAACAGAGCCACTCAAACATATAAATGGTGTATTGGTCTTATGTCTTGCTTTGCTACTTATAATCAAGCAAAAATCCCCAAAAGAATTAAACATCAAGTAAAGGATACACAGAGCTCTTTCAAGGGTTTAACGCACAAACCACGAGTAACTTGCCCATAACAGTGCTTTTGTCGCAGTATGATTATGGGAGAGGCCTTGTAGTTAAAATATTGTTTTCATTTATACAAATTCGCATCTACAAGAAAACATGGTTTTATAAAATAAATATGCATAGTTTATTTTTGTATTACTCTGCTGCTCAATATTTCTGTTAGCAGGAATGAAATTTACATGTTTGCTCCCTTTGAAAGCATTTTACTCTAGATGCCCTAAGCTGAATACATCTTTTTAGTTAAGAAAATTCTACATTTAATTTTCTCTCAAAATTCTGTTACCATTTAACAAATATTAAATCAGTTCCATTAATGAACTTCCAACACACTCTAAACATTAGTTTTTTTGTCTCTTACAATTCTTTCTCAAATTGAAGCAGATTTATCCACTCCAATAGCAGCATTTATGTTCTGCAGATTAAGCTATAGAGATGTTAATATTCCAGGGTATGTCTAAACACAATTTTTTATCAACTATAACTTTATCCAGATACAAATCAATAACAGTGGTACACAATGTGCATTTTGTTCGCAATATCATGCAGTTTGTAGTCCAAATATGCAAGAAGAAAAACGGGTAGCAAATTTGTAGAGACCTTCCATCTTAGATTGTGAAAAGCCCTTTGTCACAAATAACTTAAACAGCAGGTAAACCAGGTTGTGGATGAGAGGCATGGAACACCTCAAGAAAAGAGAATATACAAGGCTGCTAACAAACGTTTACCAGGCATCACACTTTCCAACCCTTTGCTCTTACACTTTACCCTTTGACCAAATAGGTAGCTGTTAGAAGCCTCTGTTTCCTCCTGCCTCCCAACTTCCTCCCCAACAATATTCCTACTTCATAATTGGCAAGTGGTCGATGCAAATGGAAGTCTTTTACAGCTGACCACCAGTCCCCGACATGAAACGCCCTTCCAGATTTCTTCTAATGATCTGGTACTAAGGCCTTACTAGAAAGCCTCACCATCAAACTATCTCTCCCAGTGATGCACCTGGCAGCCAGATAATCAGCTGGCTTGTCTCTGTAAAGATTACACACTTTCGATTCATGTGTGTTAATCTACCTAAGGCCACTGGGACGATTTCACCACAATTCAACAGCTAAATGGAAATCATCTTCCAGTCCTGTAATCCATGTTCGATATTGCACAGACCGAAGCCCCAAAACAACCATCGATCTTCTTTAATACTAATGCTACCTGCACCGTATAGGCGGTGCAACAACCGGCTTACAGCAGCATTAGCCCTATTGAATTCAGCCATCTTCAATTTAGATCTACACAGTTGTAGAAAGCTCGAGAGCATCGTAGGAAACAGCTCACCACAACTCTAATAAAGATTGTCAAGAAATGTAACGGAGGCTGTAGGAACCTTCAGTCTCCTGTGCTTTATAAGAGAAGAACCAACACAATCCACCACTTCTGAAATTCTGTATTACAACTAGTAAATAGGAAGGGTGATCGAAACAATCCAGCCTGTTACAGGCCTATCTCCCTCCTGGATTCCATGGGGAAGGTCGCAGGACGCCTGATCCTGGAACGTCTTCAGGATTGGGCGTCAGAGAACAACATCGTGACCAACTACCAGTATGGTTTCCAGGAGGGGCTTGGTACTGTTGAACAGGCTCTAAATTTAACCCTTCTAATAGGCAAGTATGTGGGGGCAAAAGGGGGTAACCTATACCTGGTTTACGTCGACCTTAGCGCGGCGTTCGTCTGCGTGATACATGCCAGGTTGTGGTCCATCCTAGAAGAGTTGGGTGTTGATCCCTCACTCATCAAGTTTCTACGTGAGCTTTACTCCGACGCTACGGCCTGTGTAAGATACGGGATAGGCGGAGAACTCTCACCCTCATTTCCAATTACAAGAGGAGTCAGGCAGGGCTGTGTCCTGGCTCCCTTCTTGTTTAACCTATACACTAACGGGCTGGAAACAGCCATGCTAGCAAGTAACCAGGACCTACCTACTATTAACCATCGCCCCATCCCTGCATTACTCTATGCTGACGACTCCGTCATACTAGCCAGAACACTAGTTCAGCTACAAAAAAAACTGGATAAATATTGCCAGTTCATGCTCTCTCTGGGGTTAAAAGTGAACAAAAGCAAAACCTTTGTTATGTATACAGGACTCAAGGTAAAGAATCCTAAACCTCTTTATATTGAGCAAGTCAGACTAGAACGAGCTAGGGAATACCCTTACTTAGGTATTTTAATTGACGACCAATTATCTTGGAAAAGAGCGACGGCAAGCAGGAAGCTGCTCTACCAGAGAGCGACTTCGGTGCTTGTCTCTTTTTCTAGGAAATTGGGCAAACCTGCCCCATCTGAGTTGCTTAAAATTTATCATGCTAAATGCCACAGCATAGCAACATATGGCACAGGCGTCTGGGGCTATGTACCCACAGACGAATTGCAAAAAGTCCAAAATGGCTTCTTAAAATACCTACTGGCACTTCCACATAGTGCTCCAATTTACGGTTGCCATATCGAGCTTGGCATTGACTATCTTTCAGATAACATCAAATGTCAGCCAATTCTCTTATGGCACCGTATCTGGAACAAGCCACAATGCCACCTAGCACGCTCCTTGATTTCTGACTGCTTAAACATGGTGTGCTGGAAGAAAATTCCATGGTTAAAGTATGTTTTTAATTTCTTAGAGGACCTGAACCGCACACAATACTTCACTGAGCCTTCCTCGTTGGTTGATATTAGCAGAAGTGCTTTGAAAAACCTATGTCTTAACCATCTAAGGGAATTACGCTTCTCTCGTGAAGTAACCAAGCAAACTAATGTGCAAGTACTGATGGTCCAAGTTTCCCCTGGTATCCAGCCCTACCTTACCTTTTACCTATCCAACTACGAAAAATATTTACTAACTAGGTTTCGTTTTAATCTATTTTTTCGTCTTGTCACTTTCCCCACTGTGTCAAATTGGTCCCATGACCTAAACAAATGTCCTTTTGACCAAGTCTCTCCCCAATCGACTATCCATCTTATTCTGTTTTGTCGATACTATGAACAAGCGCGCAAGTATTGGATTATTCCACTCTTGCGCCAAATGGGGTTGAGGACCTGTCGTCCAGCATTTTTGGCACTCCAGCTGTTAGACTCACAATATGTGGCAAAGAACGTAGCTCTTTTTCTAAAATCATGTCTAACGACTCGCAGTAAAATGGGGCTAATGTCTTACTGAATTTATGCTTATCTGAAATAATTTGTATATAGATTTTATGTAAAGTCTTTTTATATGCTATTTTGTAATGTAATAATGTGATTTTATGTAACTGTATTTAAATTGTATGATGTACTTTTCATGATTATCTAAATGTTAATCGAATAAAAGTTTTCGAACGAACGAAAATAGGAAGTGCTTGATTGAGCCACAAAAACATCAGTCAGTTAGGAATGGCTCCTTCCTTCTTGTGCCAGTAAATGTACAAAATGCAGGTTGATGTTTGTTAATTGACAGAAAAAGCAGCTCTTTGTGTAGATTGAATGAACTGCTGCTAGACATTCCTCAAAGCTATGTTTAGTCTTAATTGGCAAAATGTGACCTTCCCAGTGCTTGCTGACCCACAAGTGTCTCCTACAAAACTCTTCTCAGGGCATAGTTGGCTTAGTTGACTTGTCTGGGTGGAATTCAGCATAACGCTTCCACATGTACATTTCAAAGTTGCTTGTAATGCTACAGCCATGGTGGATCAAAGGATGGCATCATTCTCACCACTTTTAAAAGCACTGTGCTGGGATTCGATCAGACCGTAGTCCAGTAGGGCCTCTCCGCAATGACTGGGAAAGAGAGGGACAGAGAGCTGGAAATACTGCCATGGGTAAGGGTGAGCAAGTTGCTGACAGTAGCTTTGCGATAACTTTGACCTGGGGTTCTATTGCTCTCATCTGAAACGGTAGCCCCATTAGCCCAGGCAAAAGGTTTCCAGCGCCAATGTTCCAACTCGCTTCGATTTCCATGATTAAATACCGGGGCTTCGTGGACTGCCCGAGATGCTGCAATTAAGGCACTTACAGGTAGATTCATCAAGCTAAATTGCGCTCGCAAAGGGCCAGATTCTGAGAATCTGGCCCTTTGCGAATGCAATTTTTGCATTTGGGATTCATCATCCCAAACGCAAAAATCGCTATTTGCGAAATCACATATTTGAGAGGAATTGGATTTAAGGAATCTCTATTAGAGATTCCGTAAATGCAATTCATTAACCAATTTGAAATTGCGAATTCGCAATATTTGGTCGCTATTTACCACGAAGTCTGACTTCGTGGTAAATTGCGAAAAAATAGAAAAAAGCACTTTTGTGCTTTTTTCTCTGTTGCATGTTACACACACACATGTTCTTTGGACATGTGTGTGTGCAACACCTGTGTAAATTTGCATTTCAGGGGTGCTACAGGGTGTCCTTTGGACACCCCTGGCACCCTTAAAATCGCTATCTTATTTGCGATTAGCTAATTGCTAATCGTAAATAAGGCCCATAGGAATGAATGGGTAGTTATTCCTTATTTGCGATTAGCAATTTGCAAATCGCAAATAAGGAATGTGTAGGAATCGCAATTTATTTTGCGATTCCTACATGAATCCCGTTTTGCGAGTCTGTAATAGCGATTCCTTATGAATCGCTATTAAAGACTTGCAAAACAGGTCTTTGATGAATCTACCTGATATTTCTTGGTTCAATCATGTGGTTCGAGCTATGAGTGTAAGACACAATTAAGGCACTTATTCTTCACAGTAAATTAACCCGTTTGCAAAATATTCCAGGTTTGAATTTGGAGGCATTAAGTTGTAATTCCCATTTGTGAAAAAGTTAAGGAAGCTATCTCCCAATCAATGTAATATATTTTTTAATTGTTGCTATCAATTCAGTTTTTAATTTGCAGAACGTAGGAGCAGTAAAGTTTGGTTGTTAAAAGTAGACACTAGTGACTTCCGCTGACAGCTCAGCAGAGGCCCTTTTAAAATAAACATTAAAACTAAGGCAGCAAATCGGAGCACAAATGCACCAACTTTTGAATGGGGACTCTGTCGGGCACAATGTTTTGGGGCAGATCAGATTAATGCCTTATTATTTGTAGGTAAGTCCATAATCAGTCGTTTTGATGCCTTTCTTAGACCGCTTTTTCCCGTGTATCTGCCGAAGGCCATGTGGGTTGAGTTGTCGATACTTTTCTAGAAATCCCCTAGGGAGGGGTAAAGACCAGGTTGACTTTCACACCTCCCTAGCATGCCCAGGTATGCATTAACTTGCCAACAGAAGCAGCAAAGACAGACCGGCTATGACCCATGCATTTCTCTTAACTTACTTGGCTACTTGGACACTGATAATTCCTGTTGGAGACGGAGGATTATATTATTGAGTTCATGAGGCCCTTTCTGCAAAAAATGGACACACACGAGATCGATACTAGCTATTAATAACAACCTTTATTAAGTTTAAATACCTGGTTCTGGTGCAGATTATATGAGTGAGCATTATTGCAGAAATACAAAATAGTGGTCAAAAGCAAAAGTGTGAGACTTTCTTTTATTAGCAACCTATCGGATGGTGTCATTAAGTCAAATCATTGGTGGAATCAATCTGTATTGGAAACACACCCTTCCTAGCCTTAGGCTAATGTCTAATATAGCAAAAAAAAATGCCATAATAACGAGTTTCCTAGATTGTCTCTATACACACATACCTTACACGGCAGCAAGCAACATCAGTTTCTCTTTTTGTTTATCATGCTTTGCTTGAGAAAGTGACAGCTAACACCCACTTATACCTCTACGTTACTTTCAAGTAACGTAGAGCTTCGTTTGCAGCTTCCATGCTGAACCTGCAGCCTGAACATCTTATCTCAAGAAGATGCTTGTACATTAAATGTATTTATAATTTCACAGCATTATTATGAGAAAAACAGGATTTGTGATGTAAGGTGATAAAAAGAAACATGTGAATTTCATCTGCACATATGGCCACTTCTACTGTACTTTATCAGTCATGCCCTTGAACGAATAACATATGAGCAACTGATGCACTATTAACTTATTTTAACACATGACACCAAATAATGAACGAAAGCAAATACATAATTGATAAGATATTTTATTTAAATTGACTATATGAATGCCACGAGGCGCTCCAAAGCAGGGAAAAATGCAAATCAGATGTCACCATGGTTTGACTGATAAAACGTATTGCCACTGAAAGGTTCCATTTTGGTTGGTCATTTGTACCTGTGATTTCTGTCTTGTTGTAGATCTGACCAGAGACCTAGCACCAGTCATTGTGTAACAAGTAACCTCATCAGTGATACCTTTTTACTGGGCCATAAACTGAACATTCCCTCCCCCACTCACCTCCCCAAAATACAATTAGTGTGAAATAAATTATGTATTCCCTGTGTGGCTTCATTTTATATCAACAACCTGTGTTTCTCATTTACAAACTCTTTGCTTGGTTGTGAGATTGCTTATTTTTTCAAGAATGGAAATTTTTCTGCTAGCTGTAACGAATGACGTGAACATGTTCTTTGTTCTGTTCAATGCAGGTTACTTTCTGTACTGAATTGTGCACTGGAAGAATGTGAAGAACAGAATGCTCTACTGGAACTGCAGTTAAGGCGCTGTCACCGTCTTCTCGGAGCATGGTAAATCTTGATTAAAAAGGGAGTAGAATAAATGTAAGGGGGACATTCTTTTAGCACCCTTTTAAATATGGGGCCATACTAGGTTACATTGATGTGTTGTACAGCAAATTCTCATCTTCCCATCCCATTGTAACGGTCTCACAGATTGCTGTTTTATATGTGCTCCAGGCTTTCCACTGTCTTTTCTTTCCTTAAACATATTTTTCATTTACTTGGTACTTCACTGCAGCAATGGAGCATGGTTTAGCTCACAGGCAGGGTGTTACCTTACAACTAGTTCCTTTATTGTTCAAAGTGGGTACGTCTCTTGCTATTTTGTCTTCCTACTCTTGAATGTCTGAGTAATATAGTTTGCTCTTCCAAGTAGTGCATGAAGTGCATTTTTCTGGTGATGTGATGTTAAAGAGAAGGCTTGGGTGTAAGGGCCTCATGATGAATGCTGCAGTAATGCTCTTATTAAGTTCTCCATCTGGAGTTACCAATACCCGTGGTTACTGCTATTTGGTAGCAAGATGTTGTTAAAGATAGTAGGCATTACAATTTGGACACAAAGGGTCCACTAGGAAATAAGAGCAGCTAAGAATCAGTAATTCAGGATCCAATTGCTTGGCAAAGACTTGTTTTCCTCAGTTTCATTCAAAGATTTTGAATGCTTTCAACTCTTAATGAAACAAAAAAAGTCTGCAGCATTTCCATGTATCTTGGTACTTCCTGGACCTGCAGGGTACTGTGACATGCAAAGTAGTTGTCAGAGCACTCCAGTCAGAATTCAGGTCTTTGATATTGTGTTTGTCTGTAGATCAGGAACAAATGAAAGACTGGTCCAAGCCACACCGTTATGTGTGATATGCTTGTGCTCCTTTTGGGGTATTTGCCTTACTATCACGAGAATGTTATGTTTTTTTTTTTTGCTATCCCATAGGACAAATTATTTTCCTAGGACTATACAATATTATAGGTTAGGTGAGAGTTTAAAGTAGATATAGTGGGGTGTAGGCTTTTCTTAATCTGAGGAAAGCGCAAGAACTTGGCATTAGCAGGGAGTATGCCTGGTGAGTTTGCAATTTCAGAAGAGAGTGTAGTTGATAGTAGACTGTTAACAAAACGGGTTGTAGAATGAGAGGGAGGTAGGAGGTTGGCTGTGCCATTGCTCCTTGACTCAGAAGGAGGTGTATGATGGCCGCTGGCACTAGGGATTTCGTTGCTTACTCTACTTTAGGACATTTCACCAATTTACTCAATCTCCACCCACCCCAGGTAAGATGACCACTAAGATAGTTGACCTTACAAATGCAATTTTGGTATTTTGTACATAAAAGTTCCACTCTTTACATTGTTTTGTTGAACATGTGATTTCTTAGTTGCCTTATTATTTGCAGTGGTCTTTCTATATAGTAGTTTATAAAATTCCACTCCAATCTACTACCAATTTACTTTTTATTGGTTCTGCTTTCTTTAATTACCTTTTAAACTTATCATACTGAAGAGATGTTCCTTCTTTACAGCACTTCCAATCTGGTGCAAACTCTGGTGTAACTAACTCTATCACCAGGTTCATGCCTCGTTCCTACCCCCATGCACAATTCTATCATGCACATGGTCAAACTCTGCCCCTAGAAAGATCCGCGTCAAGAGTTAAATTAGTTCCCATAATACATTTCAAATAGCTACGTGCTAAGGCTTGGTGTTTCCTATTTATTAATCCTTTCTCTCTCCAACCTTATAACAGTTGAATCCATTTTTGTAAATAAAATATTTGCACTTTGTGCAAGCTTCTTCCTTGATCTCACTTGCCAACATTCATTCCAGACATTTGCTTTGGTCCTACACAGTACCATGAGCTTCTATAGGAACTGGCAAATGTGGTAGGATTTCAGACCACCGTACTTGGAGAAGTTATTTCATTCATCAAAGTCAAATAGATTTTGCTCCGATTCATATAACCGAAACATTCGATTTGGTGATGCTTTTTATGCTCTAATGTTCTACATTATTCTACATTGTTTTTCACCATAGATTATCTTTCTCCTGTCTTAATATCTTTCAATATGTGCCCCATCAGGCTTTGGTCCTGAGAAAAAATGCATTATTGGTCATCCAGTAAATAGATCTGCTCATGGCAGGCACACATAACCTAGCCAACTTTCGCTTGCTTGAATTGTATTCATGGTCAGTGTGAAGTGAGTCCCACTGACTGGTGGGTAGTTCCACATAGAGGGTATGTGGATAAGAAGATGGTAGAAACGTCCGTCAAACAGCAACGCTGAACTAACTGGGATCTGAGTAGTGTTTCACTGTAGAAGTGTATAAACACACTTGGTAATGCATGGAATGCATTCTCTGTGCTGGTCAACAAACATCACACCAGTGCATAGCATGATAAGACTAGGAATATGGCCCCTTATGGGCACCTCCTGTAGGGAGGTCATTACATAACATATTAAAGAGCTTTGGTGCCAGGACAAAACCATGGTGTCTTTTCCACACGTCACCCAATACTAGCTTTGACATGACTTTATTTTAAAGTGGATGGAGGAGCTTTGCTGTGGCACCATTAATTTCAGTGTGCTGCTCAGACAGAGCTGCCAATCATCAAACTAAAGGCATCCATCAAATCTGCAAAGTTTAGAAATAGACTTGACTTTTAAACCAGGACCTATTTCATGAGAATCAAATGCAGTCTAGAAGATTGTTTCAGGGTACTAAACCACTCATTAAATTCTTGAAAAAGGGACATAATGACATTCTCCTAGTAGCATCTTAATATGAACAAGGGTGACTTTCCCAAAAACTATTCCCACTACATCAATTAAAAACAAAAGTGTGGGGTCTACAATTAATTGGAAGACTGTCTAATTCAGTTCATTAAATGAAGGCACATTTGCTGCTCCCTTTCAGAAATTGGGGTAGAGGCGGCAGTGATGGAGAGGATGTGAAACATTGTGCAGAGGCAGGAGAATAGGTCGCACTAAACATGCAGTCTGCATTAAAAGGTTTGCGTAAACATACACTCAGCTATTCTCTTCTGCTTTATATCAAATACACTGTACAATAGGACATTCTTAATGTTTGATCATTTTGCCTCCTGGTTCTTTTGTTCTGATCTCTTAGGAAAGTACCCTCTCCAGATGGTGTGCAGCAGGATATCAGCACAACAAGTGAGCAAGGTAAGTTCTTAAGAGCTCCTCACTTTTGTCAGGGTTGTTATATGTTTAACTTTCCCCTGTTATGATATGCTGAAACCGAACCACTTAACTGACCACATATTTCTCCTATCCACAAAAGAAATAAAGGGAAACGTGATCCTTGTGGGACTTAATAACGTAACAAGAAATGTTCATTTGCCGCAGTGGATCCCAGATTTACACTTTCTAGACATTGCTGAAATGCCCTTATAGAGCTCTGCATTGAGTAGTAGTGCAGCTAACAGCTGAAGTACATTTTACAGCAATGCATCTCTTGGTTAAAGAACAGATGTGGATGGTTCCAATATGACTAGTACCAAGATAGATTGAAAAATTTGTATATGGGTTTCATCTTTGATTTCCAGTTCTAGGAACATAGACCACAATTAGTACACTGCCGCACACACCATGCTTTTCTTCTTAAAGTGTTACACTCCCAAGAAAACTGTTTCTTTTTTCTACCATTGTCTTGGCTGGTGTTTTTGGGTAAGAGTAGCCAATTAGGATGAGGAAGTGAAGGCAGCCTGTGACCCACAGACTAAGCCAGAATTAGCCCAGCAGCCTGTTCCCAAGATGCTGCCAACCTCTTTTCCCCGCCTTTTGTGAGCTTCTTTTGTAGATCTTGCAACAGACAGTTTGGGTCTGGCTTCAGACAGCTGTGATGATTTATCATTGATCACGTCTGAGAGGTTGTCGTTGAATGACCATTATGTTTCAATAGCAAAGGTGTTTTTCTCACCATCAGCCTTAAATGTCTTGACGTTGAAGACTTGGAATGACTGAGTCGAGGTAGAGTCGCTGTTGATCCATCCCTCAATGGAGACGGAGAACATGATGGAGCAGAGCCACTCGATGGCAACCCCAAATGTTTCGGCTTTGCCGTTCCGTAACGGAGAGAATGGTGCAGATGCTTGTCCACTGGACCTCTTTTCTTTAGTTCTCTCTCTGTGTGAGTCTTTTTCAGAAGGTGACACACTTAAAGAGGCTGGGTGGGAAAGAGATCTTTCTCGCCTCTTCTTCCTCGCTTCCTCTGCCTTTGTGTCCTGCATCTTGCCCCTGAGCTTGATGCTTTCCCTCTTTTTGAGTGTTCTCTTTGACATTCATGTTTTACAAATGCTGCACTCTTTTAGAGATTGAGAGACAGGGAGGCAAACCACACAGAACTTATGGGCATCTATAACTTCTTCCTTCCACAGGAAGGGATGGTGTTCAGACTGAAAATTATAGTTGAGTAAGGAAAAAATCCCTTAACTTTGCTTGACAGGAGATATTAGAGAACTTTGAGTGAAAAGGATAAAAATAATTTCTTGACCCAAAAATAGTAAGCTTTTCAGAAGTGTGATCTTCACAGTTGTTCAGGGATCCTTCTTTTAAAACCTGGGAAAAACTGGCTAGGGGTGGCAACTTCCAGTATAATGCATTGTAGGCAAGAGAGACACCCAGGTTCTTACAAGGACAGGCCTCTTTTTTTCTCTACTCTTCATGTAAGCCGATCAAGCTGCATTTTTACCCTCATATGCACCATGTTTTAAAGGTGTTTTGCTTATCTGATGCAACAATTCAGCTCTAAATGGACATTCTGAATCATTATTATGGATGTTCCAGAGAAAAATGACAAGTCTGATAGACATCCATTAATTTTTGATTATGCCTGACTTCACGGATAAAGACATTCTGGAATGTTGTTTCTGTAGAAGAAGGGCTACACATAATTTTTGTCTGGGGTCCACACAAGCAGCAGGGAATTATTAATGCGCTGATGAAAATCAACGAAGATGTAGAACCAGGTCCACACCTTTTACACCTAATGTGACAATACCAAGTGATGTTGTATCGAATTGTACACACTTGTGATTTTGCACATTGCACCTAAATATGCTGTTTGCTCTAAAAAGTCTTTTGGCGCCTGAAAGTGTTTTGATACTCTTGCTGATGTTGCTCCTAGGGTAGAACCAGGTCCACACCTTTTACACCTAATGTGACAATACCAAGTGATGTTGTATCGAATTGTACACACTTGTGATTTTGCACATTGCACCTAAATATGCTGTTTGCTCTAAAAAGTCTTTTGGCGCCTGAAAGTGTTTTGATACTCTTGCTGATGTTGCTCCTAGGGTAGAACCAGGTCCACACCTTTTACACCTAATGTGACAATACCAAGTGATGTTGTATCGAATTGTACACACTTGTGATTTTGCACATTGCACCTAAATATGCTGTTTGCTCTAAAAAGTCTTTTGGCGCCTGAAAGTGTTTTGATACTCTTGCTGATGTTGCTCCTAGGGTGATCTTTCAACTTTGTGATTTTTCACTGAAATGTGATTGTGTTCCTAAACATGATACCATAATTCTGCCTAGTTTGCAATGGAAATGGAAACAAACTTACAAAAATCATTATGCCAAGGCGTCCAAGCACTAGTAAGCAACAGAAAGAAGCATCCACTAAATTCAAGAGAAAAGAAAACATGCCATTACGGAAGAGAAAAGAGCAACATTTTCAATTGGTTTCAAAAGGCAGCAAAATAATCCAGACTAGCAATATGAGTGGGCTGGGTTGGGTGTTTCACAGTTTGGCAGCCGCTTAAGGAAAGGAGGTTTCCAAAATTTTTGAATAGTTACCGTCCGAAGGGAAGATGACCTAAGATGTCTTTTGGGGGTGTACAAATGAAAAGATGTTCTCAGAGGCATAGACCCATGCTGGTTCAGAGCCTAAAATACCATGCAGAGCACCTTGAATGTCACATGCTTTCTAACAGGAAGCCAGTGAAGGGAGCGCATATCCTCCCTTACTGAGAGATGTTTGAGGACATACAGAACCTGGTGGGCAACTGCATTCTGAATAACTTGCAGTCTGTTGAGCGAGGACGCATTGATGCTTAAATATAAGGCGTTGCAATAATCAAGGTGCGATATTAGAGCAATATCCATTGCCACTCTAAGATCCGCCGGAATGAATGGAAATCGCTTTTTAAGGATTTTGATGATATCAAACCAGGAGCTTACAATTCTATTTACCTGTGTATCAAAAATGAGAGAATAGACAAAAACGGCATCTACATTTTTGGCTGAGGTCACAGGGTATGTAATGGACCACACATCTCAGGCCACCGGATTGCCGACCATGCTGATTGCTGTGCTCCAAAAACCAGGATCTCTGTCTTATCAGCATTTATTTTCAGATGATTTTCCTTCGTCCGGGTACTGGCACAGACCATGCAGAGTGGCAACTTGTCAGCTGTCCCAGGCAAATCATCAGTTAAGGAAACAATGATTTGCGTATTGTCTGCTTAAGACCACACCTGAAAGCCAAAAGACCTCACCAAACTGGCCAGGGGGCAACGTGTATGATAAAAAGGATCGGATTGAGGGAGGACCCCTGTTGGACCCGCAGGGAAGCTGGAAAAGTCCAGCCCTGAACTTGCCACAGCTGGCTAGTTCCTATTACTCAGAAAGGACTCTAAAAAGTCCGAAGCTGTATCCCTCACCCCTGACTGATGCAGTTTTTGCACTAGGCGGGATGGGGATATTGTATTGAATGCAGCTGACAGATCCAGCATTACCAGAATGGCAGGTCCTCCCTGATCCACCTGGCAGAGTATAGAATTTGCAACAACAACCAATGCCGACTCAGTGCTATGACTGCTGCAAAATCCATTTTGTGAGGGATCCAAAAGATCATGTGCAGTTATGAACTCAACCAGTTCCTGGTTTAAACATTTTCTAATGGTTTTGCGGGTGCAGGCAGCAGCAGAATAGGGTGCAGATTTTCAGGATCCTCTGCATCCCCCTTAGGCTTGTTTTGGACAGGGATGACTACTGCCTCCTTTCACATTTGACGAAATTCTCCCATAGACAATACCGGTGTAAAAACTCTTGACAGGAAAGGCGCAATCGGGTCCAGAAAGAATTCTAGGAGGACAGAGATTGTCTGGTGATCCTGATTTTAAGCGCATAAAAAGATATTCTACTTTAAACAAGGAGACTGGAGTGAAAGCAGACATATCAGGGAGAGCATAATAACCTATAGAATCTTCTGTTGCCAATTCAGAGGGAGGCTCTTCCTCCAACATGTGAACTTGGAATAGATCTTTAAGAACTTGTCTTTGCAATATGCTGCAACACTATTGCCAAAACCTTCAGAGATACCCATGGGTTGCTGAGTCAGCTGTATGGAAAGATCTTTGACCACATTGAATAATTAATTGGGAGTGTTAGTGGCAGTACTAATTTTGCTAATGTAAAAAGGGAATTTGGCTTGAGGCAATTGCAGATTTATTTATAAGTAACACATCTTTGTGTTTACCTTTCTCTTCTGCTATAGGATTAGCCCTCCATTTTCGCTCTTGCCTCTGGCACTCTCGTCTAAGGGCTTTCAATTCTTCCAAGAACCCTAGTGCAGAAGCTTTGGATCTAGTGAAAATCATAGATTTAATACCTGTAGTCGTTCTTCTATTTTTGGGAAATGTCCCGGTTTTTGGCTTTAAAATTATGGTCAACCTACTACCACAAGGCGAGACCAATTGGCTATGCCAATGCTTGTTTTCTACAGCTTTAATACATCGGTCAGGCTTTCAGCGAGCCTCATCCATTCACAGTCCTTGGTAACCCTGCCATCTAGCGCATGGTTCTGGAACTTCTACCAAACGATTTTCTTAAAAGCTTTAATTCTTAGTGTTGAAACGGGCAACTCTGCGCTGACCCAGAGCGGTGTTATCGCATGAAAATGGCAATCTGTGTTTTTTTTAAAGCATGAAAGGTACATTTTGCCTACTTGCACCTTTCTCCTCAGTGATACGTTTGTGTGATGTCTTAACGACACGGACTGTGTTTGACATGGGAGGTTAGCCAAGCCAAATAATTCTGTGGAAGAGCAAACCCCCTCCCCCCCCACACCCCCCCTCCCCCTCCCCCACCCCCACCCTCTGTGAAACTAAGACAGGAATTAATAGAGCGGATACACGTACGTTTGGTCCTGTCAAGGTCAGAACCCCTGTCTAATTCCAGCCTGCACACTGATCTCTGGCGCAGTTGCTAATATCCACTATTACACGTTGTCCTCGTGATAATTGAGGAATCTGTACATACTTTGCCTGGATAATGCCTTAAACAGTTCTCATTTGTCACCCGGGCAACTCATGAAAGCTGGTGAAATAGTCTGATGGGTTCGTGCGCCTGTAGCAGAGATTGATGATACGGAGGAGACTCAACGGGGCTGAAGGGTAGAATTGAACGCTGCCCTGAGCTCACGTAACCGTGAAATAACCGGGCCCTCAACCTCAACGAGTAACTTTATGTCCACCCGCCTCCCTCGTCCCATGTCCTGCTCTTAAATAAGACACCCCCACTTAAAAGGGGGTGGGGCACTGGACAACCAAGTGGAGGGTTGGTGAATTTTATCTAGTGGTTTTGTTTCAAATCATTGGATTAGGTCATTTTCTGTTCATCCTAATATTTATAAACATTATCTTTGTGGCAGCGGTTCTACTAAATCGAGGCACTGTGCTGAGGGCCAAGTACGCGTTAGCTGCTGAGGCCCATTTGAACAGAATATACTTTAGTTTCATGCTGGGGAACAGGAAAAGTAGAGCAGGGGAAGGGCGGATACAGCAGCGATCGAGAAACCCAAGTATAGCAGAGCGGGAAATAGTGCATTACCAATAGAGAGGAGGGAGAGACAAGCAGAGGGTGAGATGGAGAGAGAGAGATAGGGACCGAGAGCACACACAGCAAAGAGAAAGAGGGGAAGGCGGACCGAGGGGAAAAAGAGGCCGCACTAAAGCGAGAAATTGAGGGCTAGCTTAGCTAGCACTAGTCTTAGAGAAACAAGCATTTGGATTGGATATCTGCGGCAATCAGCCTCCTCGTGGGGCCCTGGCATGTTTTATTTTAGGGCAAAGCGGCTGGGCGGAAGGCGGTGTGAATTTACATCATGGCCGGATTGGCAAAGCGGGCAGTCAGGCGTTGGGCTACTGTGCTCTCTGCGGGCTGATTTATTTCATTCCCGGCGTCTCCCAGGCCACTGCAGCTCTCCATTATTGTTCTGGCCATGGCAAATGACAGACTACATCACACCCCTAGAAACAGTGCCCCATGCTGTGCTGTCAGTCTGAGGCAGGGGCAGGGAGATTACAGCAGCCTCACCGTTGGGCCATCTTCAGCTCAGCCCCTATTACCGCCCTCTCCTTGGCCATCTCCCCTGCCTGGCAATCGACCTGAGGCACTAATGCGCCTGGAAAGAGGTGAATCTGAAAATCCACCTCACTAGGGGCCAGGTGTTTCTCACCTCCGCCGCCCTAGGGCCAGCGAAGCCCAAAAAAATTCTTTCTCTGACCGTCCCCCCCCCACACACTCACACCAAGCCATCATGTTCCTTTTAATTGTATTTATATAGTGCTTACTATCCCCTGGTAGGGCGTCTAAGCACTTCTCAGCGAGTAGCATGCTTCTGCGGAAACCCCAAAAGGATTTGTGGTGGATTATTATCGGGAAATGTGAGTTAATTTAAGCAGTGGACATACAAATTTGTAAGTTGGATGGAAAAGGACAATGGAGGGATAGAAGTAAGAAGAGTCTAGAAAGTGTTATTTGGGAGATCGTAGTAGTAAGATAAGGTTTGGGGTGAGTAAAAGGAAAGATGGAGAGGAAAGAGTCTCTAGCAAGTGGGAGATCATAGTAGTAAAATGAGGTTTGGGATGAATCAAAGGAGGTATACATGTGGAAAGAATTTAAAAAGGGTTGTTTGGGAGATCATAGTAGTAAAATGAGGTTTGGGGTGAGCCAAGCAGGGATAGAGGAGGTAAGAACCTAGAAAGTGTTATTTTGGAGATCATAGTAGCAGAAATATGTTTTGGAATGAGTTAGAGAGTTGCGGTAGATGATCTATTGAGAGAGGTATAGGGTGAGACCATGTAGTGCATTGGACAAAGTCAAAGTTTGTTTTGTTTTTGTTATATTTTTTTGCTTGAAGTAATAAATATATAGATACATGACTGCATGACTGCATAGAAAGGGGTTACATATAAGGAGGATAATATATCAAGACTTACATTGCATGGTATGAACTCAAACCTTCAAGTGTTGCTGTGTTTGAAGCTAATTTATTTGTGTATTTTTTTAATGAATTTTTTATATTTCATTTTATATTTTTCGAAATATTTTAATAGTGAGGCACTTGTAAATTAAATAGTTATGATAATTTTTGCGTATTGTGATAGATAAATAAAACAGAGACCATTTATGCATCTAATCTAATCAAATTACTTCTAGGAAAACAATGCAGTAACTGATATACATGTCACGCATAGGATAATATTTATATATGTGTGTGTGTGTGTGTGTGTGTGTATGTATATATATATATACATACATACATACATATATATATATTGAGTCTCCTCCAGTTGCTTCATCAGAAGAGACTGATCTTGTCGTATTTTTGCGCCCTGCCCTTGGCGCATAGGGAGACCCGCTCAACAAGAATCTGGAACACTTTGGGCAAACATCGTGTCTTCCTCCAAGTTATTGGATTGCTTTCCAGACTGCCACATCCAACGAAATCACGGCGCAGCTGCAGCCGCAGCTCATGACTTCATGGGGAAACTAGAACACTGCATCGATGTTTCAGCGCACTTTGGACATTGGGTAATGTGGCTGAGCGGTGGGGACACAGGTCGGGACTTTGTTTTAAACTGCGGTGCTATGTTCTTGTCAACCGGGACTCCTCTTTTCAAAAAGCTCCGGACTATTACTTCCAGTGCTCACTATGAGATTTAGCCATGGCGGGATACTTACCCAGTTAGCCAGGTGCCTGCTGGGAACTGTGGTTCGCCGATGCGAAGTGCTGTGAGGTTCCGCCAATCAATATGGCTCAGCTGGACTGCGGCAAAGTAACGCGGGAGAAATTTGCATATTTAAAGGAGGAGGTTGGCGGGGCATTGCATTGAAATTATGGCATTTGATAAAGGCATTGCGCCGAAACGCGTCATGCCATTGTTTTGAATAAAGGCACCTTTCCTGTATTCCCTGTTGAGTCTCCTCCAGTTGCTTCATCAGAAGAGACTGATCTTGTCGTATTTTTGCGCCCTGCCCTTGGCGCATAGGGAGACCCGCTCAACAAGAATCTGGAACACTTTGGGCAAACTTCGTGTCTTCCTCCAAGTTATTGGATTGCTTTCCAGACTGCCACATCCAACGAAATCACGGCGCAGCTGCAGCCGCAGCTCATGACTTCATGGGGAAACTAGAACACTGCATCGATGTTTCAGCGCACTTTGGACATTGGGTAATGTGGCTGAGCGGTGGGGACACAGGTCGGGACTTTGTTTTAAACTGCGGTGCTATGTTCTTGTCAACCGGGTCTCCTCTTTTCAAAAAGCTCCGGACTATTACTTCCAGTGATCACTATGAGATTTAGCCATGGCGGGATACTTACCCAGTTAGCCAGATGCCTGCTGGGAACTGTGGTTCGCCGATGCGAAGTGCAGCGAGGTTCCGCCAATCAATATGGCTCAGCTGGACTGCGGCAAAGTAACGCGGGAGAAATTTGCATATTTAAAGGAGGAGGTTGGCGGGGCATTGCATTGAAATTATGGCATTTGATAAAGGCATTGCGCCGAAACGCGTCATGCCATTGTTTTAAATAAAGGCACCTTTCCTGTATTCCCCGTTGAGTCTCCTCCAGTTGCTTCATCAGAAGAGACTGATCTTGTCGTATTTTTGCGCCCTGCCCTTGGCGCATAGGGAGACCCGCTCAACAAGAATCTGGAACACTTTGGGCAAACTTCGTGTCTTCCTCCAAGTTATTGGATTGCTTTCCAGACTGCCACATCCAACGAAATCACGGCGCAGCTGCAGCCGCAGCTCATGACTTCATGGGGAAACTAGAACACTGCATCGATGTTTCAGCGCACTTTGGACATTGGGTAATGTGGCTGAGCGGTGGGGACACAGGTCGGGACTTTGTTTTAAACTGCGGTGCTATGTTCTTGTCAACCGGGACTCCTCTTTTCAAAAAGCTCCGGACTATTACTTCTAGTGCTCACTATGAGATTTAGCCATGGCGGGATACTTACCCAGTTAGCCAGGTGCCTGCTGTGAACTGTGGTTCGCCGATGCGAGGTTCCGGCAATCAATATGGCTCAGCTGGACTGCGGCAAAGTAACGCGGGAGAAATTTGCATATTTAAAGGAGGAGGTTGGCGGGGCATTGCATTGAAATTATGGCATTTGATAAAGGCATTGCGCCGAAACGCGTCATGCCATTGTTTTAAATAAAGGCACCTTTCCTGTATTCCCCGTTGAGTCTCCTCCAGTTGCTTCATCAGAAGAGACTGATCTTGTCATATATATATATATATATATATATATATATATATATATATCTTTAACCATAATATATACATTTGTTAAGCAGACCTAAACTATATCTATATATTTTAAAAACCATAGTTATTAGACATATTTGTACAAAGAAATACACATATTTAGATACATACATGTAAACACATTATAAATGTTTACATACACAGGGATATGCTGTACATGTGTGTTTGAATATGATGATTATGTAGGAAAGAGCCAACTCCTGAATAGTCTTCTTAAGATAAGGTAGTTATCTGTGGATCTTATTTTTGGGGAAATGAATTCCATAGTTTAGCTGCTTGAACAGAGGAAGATGTACCACCTATGGTTTTGTTCTTGTATGGTGGGATTTTAAGGCGAGATGCCCATCTGGAGTGGAGGTTCCTTTGTTGAATGTATTTGATGATTTTGTTCCTGATGAAAAGCTATCCCCTTCCATGTATTGATTTCTGGGTGATACAAAGCAGCTTGAAGGTGGATCTGTTGGCAATAGGTAACCAATGTAGGGCGCTCAAGACAGGGGAGGTGGGGGCTTGTGGCCTTACATGTAGGAGTAGTCTGACAGCAGAGTTCTGAATCCGTAATAGTATTTTCATAGTTGATAAAGATGAACTGTGGTAGAGGCCATTGGTGTGATCAAATGTAGACAGTACAACAGAGAGAGTAGTGTGGGCCGTTTGTGGAAATCCCAGGTGGGGGAAGATGCTTCGCAGAAGTTTCATAGCAATGAGGCACTTGATCTTGCTAATTTGTCCACGTGGGCATTCATTGATAACTTTGAGTCTTTGGTAATTCCAAGGTTTCTAACTTCCTTAGATACTTTATGAGATGGTCCCAAAAAGTCAGGCCAGGCACAGAGTGGGTCATAATTTTTCCAGTTGCTAAATGTGAGTATTTTAGTTTTGGAAACATCCGATTTGAGATGCTTTGTCCTTCACTGATACACGGCTCTAAGACAACTGAAGATTTTTAAGTTTCTAATGTCTTTAGGGCTATCCAGTTTAAGGAGTATTTTTCGGTCATCTGCATAGTTATAGCATGTGAGCTAAAATTCATTGATCATTGCTGGTTATGACTTGTAAATGTAAATGTGGGTGTACTTGTAAAGCGCACTGTGACTCCAAGGAGTATCCTGGAGCTGAAGACCGCTGGGGAACCCGTCCTAGTTTTCCCTGTGAGATGGTCCCTTTCTGGGTATCTCCAAGGTGAAACCAGGCATCCCTGGCGTCTGTGGGGGGCCGTTGTAGAGATGAGGCAAGCTTAATGCCCAGAGTTGCCGAGTGTGTTCCCTGGTTAGAGTAGGCACAGAGGCGAGAATTATCGAGTCCGTTTGACCCTGGTCCACGACCCTGCCGCGTCGGGAATTGAACCCTGGTCCCAGGCCGTTCACTGCTTAAGGGTCTGCCGCCTCTAACCAGTGAGACACAACACTTGATGTAGAAGTTGAAAACGGGTGAGATGATAGAGCCTTGAGGGATCCCTGCTTTTGTGAAGTACAGTATGGATGAGAAAGGGGGAGTATGGGTGACATTTGTTCTATTTTGAAGGTAAGATGTGATCCATTCAAGAGTAGTTCCCTCTATGCCAGTTTCATAGAGTATTTGTATTAGAGGGATCTGGTCAACTGTGTCGAAGGCAGCTGAGAGGTCCAAGAGAAATAATGCAGCAACCCCGTTCCGGTCTACTGCGCTTTTAAGGTCATCCCAGATGGTGATGATGGCAGACTCTGTGCCTCTTCCTGGGCGGTATCCTGTTTAGTAGTCTGAAAGTATGGAGTTCTCTTCACGGAATTATGACATCTGGTCGAATGCTGCTCTTTCTATCAGTTTGCCCAGGAATGCTCCATCTTTAACTGGTCTGTAGTTATTGGGATCATGCAAGGCCAGCTTTATTTTCTTTAATAATGGGCGTATGTATGACTTTTCTTTTTAGTTCTTCTGTAAAGATTCCTTTAGTAAAAGAATGATTGACAATTCTTCTTACTAGTATGGCGGCAGAGTTAGTTAAAAGAATGTTCTTGAAGATTTGTGGTGGACCAGGGTCAGAAAGGCAGCTGGCTGGCCTGCTTGCTTTGACCAGATCCATAACTTTACTTTGTGGTATTTATTTGAAGTAATGCAGAGACTGGGTTAGCCTACTATTTGAGGGTGTTTTTGGTGCTGGTGGTTTTCCTTTGTTTTAAATAAGAATCCATTGTATCTGCTTTGTTTGTGTAATGATTTGAAGGTTTTTCAGAAAATTCTTGAGTAATGGGATGAGTTCCTTCTGTGCATTTAGGTTTACAAAATTCAGTGAGAATTCTATAAAATTCTTAATTTGCATATTTAGCATTTTGAACTCTTTTTAGCATTTTTGATTGTTGACTTGTATATTCTATTTGGTGTGTGTAGGTGAAGTTTGTCTTGATTTCTGTTTGTTTTGAGCCAGGTGTGTTGCAGCTTTCCAATTTATTGTTTTATCTGTTTTGTTCTGCATTTTTGTAAGGTGCTTAGTAATATCAAAATATTCCTAAGGCCACTCATAAAGGTTTTGAAAGGAAGTTATTGTGTCTATATCCGAGTTGGATGTTAGTTGTGTTTTTGTGTTTAAAATTCAGTTTGTTCCGGTCGATAGGTGGATGCATGTAAGGTGACCTTAGGTGTGTTGATTTGTGGTGTTCCATGTTGGAAAGCTACCAAATGAAGGTCTGACCATGTGACTGGAGTAATTCTTTGAAAGGTAACTAGCTCTGGTTAGCACAAATGACATCTAGGATGTGTCCAGCGACTTGTGTGTATTTGTGTACAATCTGGTGTAGGTTCAGTGTGAATAGGCCTGTGGGGATAGTTTTTGGATGGGGCATATTGGGTTTGTCAAAGAAAATGTTTAGGTCACCAACCATGCATGGATTGGAGTGGAGCCTATAAGGTTCAAAACTGTTACTAGAAATGTGTCTGGGAATGTTGCATTGCTAGGTGGTGGTCTGTAAAAGAGGAGGAATTTACATGAGGAAGTTGGTGTAGGGTTTCATCTTCAGCTTTGGCGAGATTTATTGATGCTTGAAAATAACAGAACATAACCTTTTTTTTTGCCTATATGATTTTGTGTGATTGTTTGATAGCCTAGAGAAACGGCTTCATGCAACACTGGATACATGTCATTTCCCAACCATGATTCAATTCTGAAGAGTAAGTCAGGTTGTGTGTCAGTGAACAGGTCATAGACGTTGTGCTTGTTTTTAGAGAGTGATCAATCATTTAGCAGTAGGCAGTTTAGAGATTGTGTTTTGGTAGTGTGTGACTTTGTTTTCTTGAAAAGTGAGCAGTGGTTTTGTTAAACTTGTAGCAAGTGTGTCATTAGTGCAGTTATTAACTTTATGAGAGTAGCAGTAGTGTGCTTTTCTATATTGTATTCCTAATCCAGTAGGTTTAGAAGGCATTTTGTTGGGTTTGTGTGTGTAGGTAGTGGAGATGGTGGTTGAGAGTGAGTTGGCGAGCTGTGTTGTTTTTGTAGAGTAGCCTTGTTATGTGATAGACAAGGAGATGTGAAGTTGTGAAGAGTGGCATGTTTTTTTGGTTTGCGTCCATTTTCGGTGAAAGGTGTATGAGTTAGAGGTGGAGGTAGAGCTTGTGGGTCATGTTTTAAGGTTTTAAATTGTGCAATGGATAAGATGTGGGGGAATGACAGGAGTTGTGTTGGCACATTTGTGGTATGTGTTAATGAACAGAAAATAAGTGGGACTAAAGATCTTATGTGATGTGTATTATTTGTCTAGTCATGAAGGGTGGGAGTGGGTGTTAGTTCAATTTTGTGATGTAATGTAGTATGAAATTGTCTGTGTGAGATTTTGGTGTGCTGGTGTGTATTATGTTTTGTTTTTGTGGAGTAGTGAAAGGAGATATTGATGTAGTTGTGTTCTGAAATTATGGACAACCCCGAACGCATATTGCGAATCGGTGTAGATGTTAACCCGTTTCCCTTTGGACCATTCAAATGCTTGGGTAAGAGCTATGAGTTCTGCTGCTTGGGCTGAATGTACGGGTATTCTGGCTGCTAGGAGGACCGTATTCTCTGTAGTGACAGCATAAGCTGCTGAAAGCTCGCCTGTTTGGAGACGCATGCAGGAACCATCTACGAACAGTGTGTGTTCGGGTGTACTTAGAGGTACGTCTACAAGATCAGACCAGGGTTTTGTGACTAGTTCGACTATCTCTAAGCAGTCGTGAGTTTGATTGTCTTCTGGAACAGTGGGTAGCAGTGTAGCTGGTTGAGGATATTGCTGCGTTTGATGATAATGTGGGGTTGGAATAATGTGGCTTCATTACCTGTGAGACGAGCTATGGTTAAGTGTTGTGTCTGTGTCCTATTCAAAAGTAATTCTACTGCATGTGGGACTTGTACTTCAAGAGGATGTCCTAGCACTATGGAATCACTTTGTCGAATTGCCAGAGCCATAGCTGTAACGGATTTTAAACAGGCTGGCAGACCTTGTGCAACAGGATCAAGAGTGCTGGAAAAATAAGCACAGGGACGATGTTTATTGGCCTGCGTTTGTGTGAGTACTGACAAGGCTGTACCTTCCCGTACCGTGACGAAAAGGACAAAGGTTTGGCATAATCAGGTGTAGCTAGGACAGGTGCAGAGCATAATGCTTGTTTGAGAGTGTCAAAAGCAAAAGTATGATCAGGTGTCCATGGCAATGGAGAAGAGGTGGCAAAATCGGAGGTCGTTAATTGTATCAGAGGTTTGGCTAAATAGGCGAACTGGGGAATCCACTGCCTACAATAGAAAGTGAGGCCAATAAAAGCACGGACTACTTTCTGTGTCTTAGGGACAGGAATATTGAAAATGAGTTGGATTCTTTCAGGTGTGAGTGCCCTACCCTCCTTTGACAGCAGGTGTCCTAAGTATGCCTCCTGCTGTAAACACAATTGTAATTTAGAGGGTGATACTTTGTGGCCATGCTGTGCAAGAAACATTAGGACAGTTCGTGAGGCTTGTTCGCATTCTGGTTCGGAGTGTGCAGTGATCAGTAAGTCATCAACATATTGTAACAATGTCGTATTGGAGGGCAGAACAATGTCATTTAGTTGTCTTTTAAGTGCCTGACTATGGATACTGGGACTTTCTGTGTACCCTTGAGAAGCTCTTGTGAAACAGAAACTACGACCTTGCAGTGAAAATCCAAATAGATACTGACTATCTGGATGAATGGGTACACTGAAGAAAGCATTTTTAAGGTCAATAACTGTAAAATGTGTTGCATCAGGATCTATAGCTGTTACCAGAGTGCTGATGTCTGAGACCACAGGGTACTGTGGACCCACACATTTGTTTAGTTCTAGTAAATCTACCACAAGTCTGCAAACTGGTGGTGCACCGTCATCTGTCTTCTTTTGCACTGGTAGAACTGGTGAATTACATATGTTGGAAGGTACTTCTCTGACTACTCCTTTTTAGGTCTCGCTAGACCTATTGTTACCGAGTTCCTTGTCAAGCGACCTAGATCTGGCCACGAGCGCCGATTACACCTCGTGGACGCGCCCCCTGGCCCCGCCCCCCAGCCGTGCACATCTTCTGTCCCGCAGGCAAACCAGCCTTCAGTTAGATAAGAGATGGCATGCTGTTCACAGACGCGCGCGTGCGCACGCACGTACATTGCCCCACTCACCACATCGGCACACAGGCACATTGCCCCCCCCCACTCACCACATCCGCACATTGCCCCCCCCACTCACCACATCGGCAGGATGTCAGCGAGGAGACCCTCCGCAGGCTGCCGCAGAGTCTCTCAGCTCCCGTACCTCCACCTCAGGTCTTGCTGTGTGCTGCCGTCAGGTCCCGGTCAGAGGATGCTAGTCAGGGGTGCCGGAGGCGGGAGGCCCCAAAATGGCGGCTGTGTCGTCGCGCTCTCCTGCCAGTGCCGCTCCCGCTGCTGCCCGCTAGGTCCGGGGTCCCCAAGGGACAGCCCAGCACCTCTGGGACCATCAGCAACAAGGTCCGGGGGCCCAGTCAGCTGTGGATGTCCCCGCCAGGTCTCCGTTCCCGCTGGCTGGGGCCCTGGCCGGAACCGGCTCTTCTGAGTTCCTAAATGGTGGCAAAATGTGATGTCAGTAGAGAGTTCCCTCCCCAGGGTCCGACCGCAAGGCCTCTCAGCCCCCACACTTCCCTCACATCTCCCACTCCGAGTCGCTGCTGATTCCCAGGTGGAGAGTGTAGGCTTGGCCGTGATGCTCGCTCAGTCACGGGCTCCTGGTGGCTGCAGCCTCGTAGGCCTGAGCGTTCTCCTACCGGTTCCGGTCAATCTGGCTCTTGCAGCTGCGGGCGCTAAAATGGTGGCTGCAGCCTCGTAGGCCTGAGCGTTCTCCTACCGGTTCCGGTCAATCGGGCTCTTGCAGCTGCGGGCGCTAAAATGGTGGCTGCAGCCTCGTAGGCCTGAGCGTTCTCCTACCGGTTATTTCACCGCTGTCCACTAAATCCGAGGCCCCGCAGGGGGGGCAGCCAAACACCTCCGGAGTCATCGGAAATTAGGCCCGAGGGCCCAGTCAGGTGCACAGTATCACGGCCTGCTTGTAGTTTGCGCCTGGAGGGCCCGCACGGGACTTGCACAGCGAAGTACCCAAATGGCGGACAGGCGGGATATCAGTTGAAAGGTCCCTCCTTCAGGACCGACTGCAAGTCTTCTTGATCCCCCTCCTACAGGTGGGAAGGGGATGTGCACGCGCTTTCCCTCGGCGATTTTACCTCGTGGGCGCGCACGCCCAGCCCGGCGCCGTGCACATCCCCTATCCCACATTCAGGGCCATAACTCAGAGCTGTTTACAGCGTGTTCTGTGTGTACACCGCGCTCGGGGAGTCCTGTATCGCAGCGCTCCATGCGGCACTCAGCCCAGGGCACCAGGCACTACTCCAAGGCCTGCCTAGCCCTCCTGACTGCGGTGATGCTGCGGCCCCTGGGGGAGCAGGAGAAGCGGATACAGCTAGAGGCGGTGAAGAGAGGCATCCTGGAGGGGCTGGGGCTGCACAGACCTCCGCCCACCCCCCAGAGGCTGGACAAGGAGGCGCTACAGAGAAAGAGACGAGAGTCCATCTCCTAACTCCAAAATGTAAGTCTGCTGATCTCTTTAACTTTTGTTGAATTCATGAGGATGATACATGTATATAGCTCAATACTGCAAACTGCATTGCCTCTTGGCGCTCACAGACTTTAAAGAATAACCGACTCCACAGCGTGGCTTATTATCGGGTGTCAGTCCGTGTGTTTCTATTCTAACCACTTCCGATTTTGTCCTGTGATGGAGATGATAAATCTCTTTGCTGACGCTCACATGAATAACAGAGGAAGCCGTGATTCAAATCCGCTTTCTATTCATACTGGTTTCAGTTCACTCCCAGGCTATTCTTGTTATCACAGAGAAGCTTCAACACAGAATACCTGTAACAATAGGATACTAGTGAGAAATCTCAGCGGGGCGCACACTCCACAAAGAGATCTGTGCGAATCTGCAAGTTACAGTTCTGCATACTACCTGAGCGGACTCAGCCTTTCATCATCCGGAAGTTCACACAATTAAGTTGGCAAATAAGGGCATTGTTGTCTTGTTACAACTGTGATTACTGATGTTAACTTGGCAAGAACAATTTTCGATTCTAACTTTTGAAATACCAGCCCCTTTCACCCTCTCAGATATTGTGTGTGTCTGTCTCTCTCTCTCCTGACTGGCATTCAGACTCCGAGTGTTTTGTTTTGAAAGCGTTTAAACATTGCAAATACTCCACCTTATTGTTTTGGTTTAACTAGATAACAGTACAATAAAAGCCAAAATAATTTGATAATGGTGCATTTCTTAAACATTTGAAAAACGCTATGCATTCTGTCAAAATAAAACTCGTAAGTCAGAGTGACTCAGTGTCCTGTTGATGTATCATGTTAATTAGTCCTTTGTGCCTTTTGTTATTCACGATTCGCCTTTTGCACCTCTGCATTCAGCACTCTTGTTACCTTTCTTCTATTCGCTGGGAAAAGACACAGTGCACAGAGCAACAATGCGTTGGAATACTCGTAAAAGAAAGGTTTTCTTCCTACTTGCTTTTGTACTTGGTGTGCTTTTTATAAACATGGATAATTCAAAATCCCTTTGGAAGAAAATAGGTTGAGGCTTTAAGTAGTACTGCGCTATACCAACAGACCAGAAAAGATTTGTATCGGGCAAATAAAATAACATTCTCCTGCTGGTTCAGATCTTTTAATCTACCAAGGTCCGCACACTTAACCCCTGTTCCAAAACTACTAGCAGACAATTATGCTCATGGCAGAGCAGCTAGCGGTCAAGGCAAAGTGTGAATAGAATAACTGCGCATTGTTGCTACATTATACATACGACATCTGAGTTGAGTTATAACTTTTGATAACCTTGTTACTGTTGGTTATTTTGTTAATCTTATTTCAATAACTCAAGGCTGCTACATACACCGCGAACATTACTGACACTGTTATTTTCACACAAATGTCCACCCTCCCTCCATGTTGCCTGTCCATGTTGCCTCCCGCCCGCACACCCTCCCTCTTTGTTGCCTCCTGCCTAAACCGTGTTGCCTCCCGCCCTCCCTCCCTCTGTGTTGCCACCCGCCCGCCCTCTGTGTTGACTCCTTCTTAAACAGTGTTGCCTCACACCCACCCCGACACCCACCCACCCTCTGTGCTGCCTCTCGCCCACCCACCCTCCGTGCTGCCTCTCGCCCACCCAGCCAACCTCTGTGCTGCCTCTCACCCAGCCACCCTCCGTGTTGCCTCTTGCCCAATGTGTTGCCTCTCCCTCAATGTGTTG
Source organism: Lissotriton vulgaris (assembly GCF_964263255.1). Classification (NCBI taxonomy): domain Eukaryota; kingdom Metazoa; phylum Chordata; class Amphibia; order Caudata; family Salamandridae; genus Lissotriton; species Lissotriton vulgaris. The sequence goes on along the minus strand of NC_141698.1, from coordinate 429,687,995 downwards.
CCTATTGCCCACCCACCTAGTGTTGACTACCACCCACCCAATCTCCGTGTTACCAACGACCCACCCTCCGTGTTGCCTAGTGAACCCCCAACCACCGTCAGTGTTGCCTGCCGCCCGCCCACTCATTCTCCGTGTTACCTCCCACCCTTCGTGTTGCCGATCGCCCACCCACCCTTCGTGGGGCTCACCGCTGGCCCACCCATCCTACATGTTGCCTAACCCTCCATGTTGCCTAACCCTCCGCGTTGCCTAACCCTCCGCGTTGCCTAACCCTCCGAGTTGCCTAACCCTCCGCGTTGCCTAACCCTCCGCGTTGCCTAACCCTCCGCGTTGCCTAACCCTCCGCGTTGCCTAACCCTCCGCGTTGCCTAACCCTCCGCGTTGCCTAACCCTCCGCGTTGCCTAACCCTCCGCGTTGCCTAACCCTCCGCGTTGCCTAACCCTCTGCGTTGCCTAACCCTCTGCGTTGCCTAACCCTCTGCGTTGCCTAACCCTCTGCGTTGCCTAACCCTCTGCGTTGCCTAACCCTCTGCGTTGCCTAACCCTCTGCGTTGCCTAACCCTCTGCGTTGCCTAACCCCCGCGTTGCCTAACCCCCGTGTTACCTAACCCCCGTGTTACCTAACCCCCGGTGTTGCCTAACCCTCCGTGTTGCCATACCCACCCACTGTTTTGCAGCCCACCCACTCACCCACTGTATCGCAATCCATGTTGCATCCCGCCCACCATCCTTCTGTGTTACCTCCCTGTTGTCTAACCACCCACCCTCCATCACTGATGCTTATCTCTCACTGTTGGCTCCGACCCACCATCCCTCCCTGTTGCCTCCCATCCACCCTCGCTCCTTCCCTGTTGCCGAAATGTGTTTAGTTCCAAACGCCCTTCCTACATCCGTGTTGCCGTCGACCGCCCTCCCTCTGTATTGCATCCTGTCTACCCTCCCTCTGTGCTGCCTCTGCTCTCCTTCAGAGTTGCCTACTGACTGCTCTCCCTCACTCTGTGTTGCCTACCATCCACCCTCTGTGTTGCCTCCCACATGCCGTCCCTCCTTCTGTGTTGCATCCTGATCTATCGCCCTCACTCTATCGCCCTCACTCTATCTATCGCATCACCACAGCATCAATCTGTCCAACCTTTTAACAACAACTGGTTCAAATATGTTATCTCAATGTTTCAAGCTTTATTACAAATGAAACAAAAAGATGTTAATATTGCACTTCTGTTCTTTGATTTTCGTCACAATAAAATACAATGGACATAATCTTCACAAACGTTATTTACAAAAGTTTAAGCTATTGCCATTATAAATTACAATACCTTTTATTTAAGTATTAATTATTAAAGCCATTGTTATTTGTAATATCAATACATCTAAGTCACGTATATACAACACATATTGCATTACAAATGGTATAGGTGTCACATTTGCGAAAGATAAAACTATTGGCATTGTAAATGACAAAGCTATTAATTTGGCTATTTTCAAAACCAACACATAAATAAAAAATATTTGTCATTTACAATACCAATAGCTCAAACTTTCCTAATGCGAGACCTAATGCATTGCAAATGCTTGTTGTATGAAGTCATCGATAATCTGAATAAGGGCTTGTTCCGCATCTGGAGGTAACTTGTATTGGCGGACACGAGGTAAGACAACACCTTCCTTCAACGTGACTATGTGTGGTGTGATATCCATGAACCCTACGTCAGTTGGATCTGTAGCCCATAATGTAGTAGGAATGTCCCTTAATCTGACATTTAACTCTCGTGTCGTGAAATCACCTTTGAAATCTCAGAGGAATAGTCAGATCCCTTCCGGGGAACAGCATATCACAGCACCCAGTTCCTTCAATGTCTGGATGCCGAGTAAATTTTCAGGACAGGATTTAGTAAGTACCAAATCGGTGGAAGCTGTAAGAGGTCCAACCTGAAGTGATACTGGTTCAGAAACTTTGTTAATGACTGGTGTACCTGAGAAACCCAAGGAAATACTATTTGAGCCAGAGAGGGGTACCTTGTGAACTTCGTTGTGTTGTACTGTCGTCCTACTGGCCCCGGTGTCAATCAGAAATTGTGTTTCTTTACCTAGGAGCTTAGCATGTACATAGGGACCCTTTTGATCGACCGGGACCGGGATTAGTGGACGACTATCGTGTTCCTCCCAGCTGTCTCATGAAATTGTAGGGAACTCAGGATAGGATGCCACTGTATACTGATAGAGTTGTGTGGCTAATTTAGTATCAGCTGGGGGAGTTGATGTTGGAGCAGAGGGACGAGTGGTATAGGGGCGCGGCTGTGTCTTTCCAGTAGCAATATTATGTTGTAAGACTGGACAGTCACGTACAAAATGTCCAGTCTTTTTGCAATAATTACAAGTAACCTTTTCTTGTGTTTCTGGACGTTGCTTATGAGTCTGAGGAATTGTATTGGTCTGTGCTTACAGTACTTTCATTTTAGTGTCTTTTGTCCTCTTTTTCTCCTGTTCATGTTCATCTCTAATTCTATTCTGATGGTACTGGAGCATCTGAAGTGCTTGTGAAGGGTAACGTGCTTGCCAAGTGCTTTCAACCTTTAATACCCAATCTTTTATTTGTTGTAAGGAATTTTCTACAAGCTTCGAAACAAACAATCGTATTTTCGAGTATTTTCGGGAGAAGGCGAGGGAGTTCCAGGACTAGAGGTCCCAAGCCTTGTCCAGGAGCACAAGTACTTTCTTCTGTCTCTAAAGCTGTCCATGTTATCTTTTTCCCTTCTACCTCCCACTCTTTCCCTTTTAGTTTGTCGTATGTTCTTTGAGGCAGTAAGACTTTGAGGAGAATATTGAGATCCTTATAAGTAAAGGAACCCATTTGAAGGATATTTTTGAGTTCCCTATGGAAACCCGTAGGATCTTTTTCATGAGAAGGGACCATTTCCTTCATTTCTAATATCTCTATTTTTGTCAGGGGAGTGTAGACAAACGTTTGTTGTAGCTTTCCTCCAGAATCTACAACGGGATGTACTTCTCGGACTGGAAATTGACCTTGGTCATACTGAGGAGGATTTGAGTCATAAACATTAGAATGGTATTGGACATAGCGTTGTCGTTGGTCTCGGAAAATGTTTAGGAATTCTTGTCCCCTTGTCACCCACCTCCCTTCTAGACAGTCTCGTAAAAGAGGATGTAACATTTTGGGTGGGTGGCTAGTGGCTTCATACAATGTAATGAGGTGTTGAACCATATAGATACTGGCTAGTCTTTGAGATGTCATGGGGAGCGATAAGAACATTTGAGCGACTATGTCAGGGCCATATATACAGTATTGGGACACCCAATGGGTGCTTGATCGAGCAAGTTCTTTTTCTTGTGTGGTGAGTGGAGGTTCGTCGTCCATCCAGTCATCTAAAGCTTCTTTTGTTAATTGGAATGATCGCTCTGAAGAAACTGATAATTTTTTAGACTTATTCCTAAATTGGCCTCTACTTTGGGAGCGAGGGATACGAAAACGTTCTGACCCCTGAAAAGCAGCTCCTTCTTCCCTGTCTTCATCTGTACCCCCATTCTCTGTCTCTTGGGTAGGGGCATTTTTCTGGTGAGAGTCGGAAACCTTACTGGTAAAGAGAGGGATGAAGGAATCTATTTCTTTTATTTTATTATAATTCCCCGCTACTACTGCTTGATCTAGCTTAAGTGAGTCGTCGAGAACCTTTTTCCTAGCACTTGATATCATAAGGATAAAGCAAGTAATCATAAATCGTGAGAGACATTTTTATGGGCGATAGGTCTATTTTTAATAGCCTCTTATAGGGCTTCTAAATTTTCTCCTGTTCGGACAGCTTCGTAAATTTTATTTAGGCAACTTGTGATATTTGGTACCTCCCGTATGCCTTCTAAAGCTTCCCGTAAGCGATAGGAGACATCTGCTTGTGGACCTTCTCCTGGAGTCGGGTCAAATTCACATTCTAACATAGGCAGAACACCATCTGAAGTATCAGGGATGTGTTCCGTCTGAGTAACTATCCGTCTGGCTGTTGCTTGATTAGTATAAGCAGGAGGTGGTTCCATTAAATAGGTGGTAATGAAGTCTTTGGATATGGAAGGAACTCTAGGACATGGAGGTGCTGTGGGAATACTAGGATTTTCATCGGACTCTGTCCTTTGTGAAAGGACGGGATACATACCCCTCACGGAGGCCGAGGCCTCCCTCTTTATTTGTTCAAAATTAATATCCTCATTCTGTTCTCGTAACTTTCTCATCTTACTTTCTTCTGACATTCTATTTGCTTTCTCTACTTTCCTTTGCTCTTTCTGTTCCCTTCGATGTGCTTCCTTTCGCCATAATTCGATACTCTCTAACATTGAGGGTCTTGCTTTCTTTTCCCAACATTTCTTTTCAACTGCCATGATACAATTTAAATCCCATGTGCCACTCTTTGGCCATCTAATCGCAATTTCTAAATCTTGAGTGTACTCTTCCCACAGATCTAAGTACAAAACGGAACCAATTCCATATTTTGTATACATAAGAAAACCAGGAGTATCCTTTGGGGGGACTGGTACATCTTGTTCCAGTAACCCCCTCTGGGTACCCAGTTTACACAACTTCAAAAACAAAGGCATTGCGTCAAAAAACAACAAAAACTTACACTTGATAACTCAATATATCCTGAGTATCAGAATACAAACATACCGTTTTCTTGAAACCTAGAACCCATCTTGACCGTGCTCTGAAAAATCAGAACCCGTCTTGACCGTGCTCTGAGTAAATCAGAACCCGTCTTGATACACCCCCAGCAGTACTCACCGAGGTGCTGAGAACTTGAAGATCTTGGAGATCTGGACACTGGACTAGTTGCGCTGCGCTCTTGATCAGGGGACTTGTCGGGGTTCTGAAGACCTCAGACTCGGCAACTTCACAAGATTCGGGCTCTGGGTCGAGACTTCCGCTGTCGTCCTCACCGCCTCATATTGATGGCTAGGCCGCGGCTCGGTCCCTCTTCGACACGAAGGAGTTCATGCAGGAACACCCTGCAGTGTGCACGTTGAAGTCCGTCGGTGTCTGGAGAGACAGGTACGGGTCCGCATCACCTGCGTGTGGGGAGAAAGGGAAATCCCTATTCGGGCGCCAATTTACTGTAGTAAATATTTTAGTAATTTACCTTGATCGGAATTTCTATAATATCAATAAGGTCAAGCATGAAGAACAGAGTCCATGGTGGTTAGAATTCAAGGGTCCTTATTCAGTAACTCGAGTTAAGGGAGAGCTCCGTCACCGAAGGAGGCTCGGGAATAGTCTCTACTTTAATCAAAGAAAACATGGTATTTATACATTCTTGACATAGAAAAGAGGAAGGAGCTTCCCTTGAGCAAAACTCGGATAGCCGTGTTGTAATCATACAGAAGTCATGGCAGCGTAACTGTGTCATAATCATACAGAAGTCATGACAGGAAGAAGCGTGACTGTCTTAAATCATGAGGAAGTCACGGCAGAAGCAGAGCGTTGAGAAATAACCTTAGGCTGGTTCTTTAGGTAAGAGAGAGAGAAAGAGAGAAAAGAGAACTGGTCATTGACAGGATGTCTGGTGTCGTGTCTTTAGCAAACAGGCCCTGGTTTCTCGGAATTGGTCGTTGTGTCTTGGCAAACAGGGGCTTATTTCTCGGAATCGGCCTGACCATAAGAACGTGTGGTTGCAACGGGGCTCGTTTCTCGGAATCGGCTCGGACATAAAAATGTGTGGTTGTAATTAGAGGAAGTAGTACGTTGAGTGCAACCTTACGTTCATGTGCCTGTTTTCTAGTTTCCACCATGGTGAGCTCGGGACGAGAAAGAGAGGGTGTATAATGGGACATACATAACGAAAAATATTCGTTTTCCACAGTGAAGGTGCCATTGTGTGGTAGTTGGTGTAGAAGGGTGTATAGGGGTGGTTGGTCCAGTTCTAATGCAGAGAGTTAAGAACCTCAGTATCTCATTCGTTAATCTTACATTTGCTAATCAGATAACCAGTCTTGCTGGGGTTTGTTTTGGAATCTTAAAAACGCTCCAGAAGATCCTGGGCCTTCCCCAAGAAGCTGCCAGGAAAACAGTAGTCCAGGCTCTGGTGATTTCCAGACTGGACTACTGCTACGTGCTATATCCCACTCAAGGCAGGTTAAGGATGCTTCAAAGGGTACAGAATGCTGCAGCACATCTGCTGTTGAGCATTCCTAGACACTCCTCGATCTGCCCAGGTCTTGTTGAATGTCACTGGCTATCGATCAGAAAGAGAGTTTCATTCAAAGCTTTATGCTTTTGTCACAAAATCTTGAATGACAAAGGCCTCCGCTAGCTTTATTTTCTGGTCAAGCCCTAACGACCTAACAGATGTCTTAAGTCTGATGAAGCTGCGCACACAGTTGTTCCGGGGGGTGGAAAGAGTGCGCAAGGGAGGTCGTCCTTTAGTTTCTTGGCCTCCAAGCTATGGAACACTCTCCTTCTTGATTTGAGACAGGAACACTTCAAAGTAATCTTCCTAAAGAAATGTTAGTTGTGGTTATTCAGATAAGCTTAATTTAGGTCTTTTACTTGGGCATCGGGCACTTGTGGTATTGAATTCTTAGGCCTGGGACACTCTGCTTGGAGTAACGAAGTGCTTTACAAATTTTATTATTATTTTTAGTTCAGTAGAGTAAAATGGCATAGAGGGTCATGGAGTGGTGTAGAACAGAGTGAAGCTGTGTAGAGAATGTTGCTTAGAGTGTTGTAAAGTAGAGCGACGTACAGCGGGGTAGGTGAGTGGAGTGCCGTGGAGAAGTGTAGGAGAGAGGAATAGCATAAAGTGAGTGCTGTAGAGTCGAGTCACCTACTGGAGTGCAGTGGCATAGAGTGGAGAAGTGTGTCATTGAATAGAGTCAAATAAAGTGATGTAAAGGGTTGTAGAGTAGTGTGGAGAGTGGTGTGGTCCTGAATGGAGTAGAGTTTCATAGAGTAAAGTGGAGTATTGTAGAATGGAGTATCATAGGGTGTTGTAGAGTGAAGCAGCACAAAGTATAGTGATGCACAGTAGATTGGCGTAGAGTGCAGTGGTTTTGAGTAAATCGGTGTAGAGTCCATTGGTATAGAATACAGTGACGTAGAGTGGAGTAGCTGAGAGTGGAGTCGAGTTACGTAAAGTGCAGCATCATAGAGTAGATTGTTTCCAAGTAGAGTGAAGTGGCATAGAGTGTAGTGGTACAGGTTAGAGTGCAGAGGTGTTGAGTGCAGTAAAGTAGAGCGATGTTGAGGTTAGTGGTGTGGAATAGATTAGAGTGGCTTAGAGTGGAGTGATGCAAAGTAGAGTGGTGCAGGGTAGAGTGCAGTGGCATAGAGTGCAGTGGTGCAGATTACAGTGGCAGAGAGTACGCAGAAATACCAGGAAAATCTCAGTCTACCATGCTGAAATAAAAAAAAAGCACAAATAGTATATTTTGCAAAAAAATATAATTGTGCTGCAATTCCTCACACGAAAAGTTTCACATTGTGGAAACACTCTTAGTACCTTCTTACACTGGGCCCCTCCCTGGAATATTCACCTTTACAGTGCAATGACCTGGCATGTTTTATCAGAGGAAAATGCAAAATATCTATGATATGTTCGAACAGTCTTCCCGAATTGACAAGTATAGCCATAAGGATGACTTGTTGGTTACCAACTTGACCACACTTAGCGATTTTCACATTCTGATGCCAGATATCTTGAGTAAAATCAAAGCTGGTTCTCCTGAGGACCCCCCAAGTATTTTAGATAGCGTACTTCCCAACCTACTTGAAATGGTAAACTTCTCTTTAACCACGGGGTGTGTCCCAATGGCTTGGAAACATGCCATGGCTAAAGCACTACTGAAGAAGGCTAATCCTGATCCTTTTGATTTAGGAAGCGAATCCCCAATTGCTCTCCTCCCTGGGATAAGTAAAATATTAGAAAAACATTTGAATCTAACTCTCTCAAAATTTTTAGAGAATCATCACATTCTGTACTCTGACCAGACCAGACCAGATTTTGTCCTTATCACTGCACAGAGACTGCTCTTATGGCGGTGGTAGAAGAAGCTAAAGGGCTGCAAGATCGAGGAGGCTTGTCAGCAACTATCATCCTAGATCGTAGCTCAGCATTTGACATAGTAAATGTTGACATTCTTGCTGAGAGATTACACAGTGCAGAAATCTCTGGAATTGCCCTGGCCTGTCTTAAATCCTTAATTGAAGACCGACTTTTCAGGTCTTTGACGGACATGGTCCGTCAGACATCCTCCCCCTAAAATGTGGAGTACCCTAGGGCTCGTCGCTGACTCCTACTCTTTTTAATCTGTAAATGAGGCCACTTACGGATATTGTCTTTCCCTTCGGGATCCCAATAATCTCTTATGCAGACGATATGCAACTGGTCTTCTTTCTTGACCAGATCAAGATTCGGTCTGCCCTTCATTAGGCTCTTGTTTATAGAAAGTTGCCAATTGGATGAATAGCTCCTGTCTTAAACTGAATGGAGACAAAACAGAGCTTATGATCCTCGGCAACCAGCCTAACTTTTCCATGAGTTTGGACTGGGCGAGCTGCTTAGGTCTTCTCTAAATACAGCTATAAAGAGCTTAGTAATGTGGCTTTATACATCAATCAAATCTGACTCCCAAGTAGTAAAGCTGTCAGCCATTTGTTATGGCATGCTCAGAATGCTGCGAAAAACTCTTCCCCTTCTCCCTCCCTCTTCGGAGAATTTGATGGTCCAGGCACTCCTTTCCTGAGTGGACTATTGCAATTCACTCTATTTGGGGTCTTCTAAAGCTACAATAAGGAAACTGCAGGTGATATTGAATTCTGCAGCTCGGATACTGTACAACATACCCAGACATCAGTCCGCAAGACAAGCCCTTAGCTCCTGGTGGCCGAGAAGATTAAATTTAAATCACTCTGCATTGCCCACGCGTCACTTTCTGACAAAGGGCGCTTGATCTCCCACTCATTGTTTTCTGCTTATACTCCCAGGAGAACTTTGCAAGCCTCCAATGCTCATTTGGCCAAAATACCTATGGTCAAAAGTGCAAAACACGGAAGGCGATCCTTTGCATACAATGCAGCTAAATTGTGAAACCGCCTTCCCCTTTCTCTTCGATCAAGCAACAAGGAACTTTGTTTCCAGAAATTATTAAAGACTTGGCTCTCCCAGAATGAGTCTCTTTAAATCTCCTTAACGAGTCGGTGCCAAACTATCCGTGCTGTGATGCCTACAGGTAACTATGCGCTCTATAAGTGCCGTATATAATGGAATAAAGGGCAGTCATGCATAGTGCAGGGGCATAGAGTGAAGGTGCATAGAGTAGAGTGGTTCAGAGTACAGTGGTGCAGTGACAAAGAGTGCTGTGGTGCATAGTAGACATGGGGTAGAGTGCACTGGTAGAGTAGAGCTGCAGTGTGAAGTGGCATAGAGTGCAGTGATGCACAGTAGATTAGATCAGCGTAGAGTGTTGTGGCATAGAATAGAGTGGTGTAGAGTGGAGTGGAAAAGAGTGCAGTGGTGCGGAGTAGAGTGGTGTAGAGTTCAGTGGTAGAGAGTGCAGTGTTGCAGAGTGCAGTGGCGTGGAGTGGCATAGAGTGCATTTGTGTAGATTGGTGCAGAGTAAAGTAGAAAGGCTTAGAGTTCAGTGGCGTAGAGTATCGTGGATTACAGTACAGTGGAGTAGATTAACGTAGAGTGTATTGATTTTGAGTAAAGCGGCGTAAAGTGCAGCCGCGTAGAGTGGGTGGTGCAGGGTAGATTGCAATGGCAAAGAGTGGAATGGTATAGAGTGTAATAGAGTGGCTTTGAGTGCAGTAGCGTAGAATAGATTGTTTCAGAGTCGAGTGAAGTGTTGTAGAGTGCAGTGGGGCACAGTAGATTAGCGTGGCTTGGAGTGGTTTGGCAAAGAGGAAGACGCAAACGCAAGCTGGGGAACCTAAAACAACTAAAGGCAGCAAATATGAGTTACAAAATGCAAAGCCAATTAGAAGCAATGGGCGGAATACATTCCCAGGAAAGCTTTCCAAATGTCCCCAAGATGACGTTAGCTGTGGTGTCTCGTGGGCTTCGATCTAAAAATGAATCAGATCTTGTGTAATGTAACTGGCGCTCAGGTATAGCGCTCCAAGGACCATGGCCGACTGCACACTATATAAAACTGGAAACAAAAAACCTAACCATCTGTTTATTTATGTTTTAAGGTTTTACAAAGGCCAGCATAGCATGTTACGTATAGAAGACTGTTCATAAAGAAAGTCTTATTTAATTTCAGCACCGCTTTTCTGCCTTTCTTTAGTTTAAGTATCAGTCACATATCATAAGGTTGCTTTAGAACAGATTTTAAAGCACTTTCCCTTATGTTTATTGCTGAAAATGTCACCCACTGATAAGAGGAAGAAACACTAGATTTGGGTGATTTAAAAAAAAAAGTTTCGCACCTGCTAGGGCATTATAATACCTGCCGTGCTGGTAAAAGGCAACCCTAGCCAGATCTGGTTTTGTGGCCATTGGTCCACTTTATATCACCTCAGCCAAAATGTTATTAATGTCCCATTTACAGAGGAGTACAAATGAAGTGTTGCAGTGGCATAACGTAAAATGATGGGTCTCCCCTGCAGGATGTGAAGAGGGGCTCCTTAATCTCCCCTATTTCACAAATATTTACTGCCCCTAAGTGGAATGGTGTCCCCTGAAGGCTTTGGGGGCACCTGAATACTTGGGGACCCCCCTGCACCTCTGGGTCCTGTGTTACGCCCCCTTGGTGTCGCAGGGAACACATACTGCTGTGCGCAAACATTCCATTTTATTCCCCTTAGTGCCTAACTGTCTAGGTTTTCTATGTTGCCGAGGCTGAGCTACGACACTTACGCCATTCTGTGGCCCTTGATGGATGCACAATTCTACTTCTGTGTTATTTGCGCGCTTTTTGTTATTCAGGGAAGATTAGTGCTATGAAAACTGCATTCTGAGGCTCCTTTTGGGTGAGCAGCTCCCAAGGTAGATATCTCAGTACTCTGTTGGGTTTTCTGCTTCCACAGTGCTTGTCAATACATATTGTGCTGCTGCTGTAAAAGTGGGCATTTAAATGATAATACACATTATACACGCCTCCTGTCTGTGTATATAAGGTCATATGAAATAACAACGGGAAACCTCTTGGGATATGTGTTCAACAAATAGCACTTCTTAGTCTGGCTCCCATCTCAAATTAATTACATACGTTCAATGGCAAGGAAAATATATTTGCAGTGCCTCCTCTTCGCTGAGGTAAAGGTTCCCCAACGCCTGAAAATGGCAGCAGCATAAGAAGAAACTGATATGTGAGAGTGCCACATCAGGCATGTCTTCAGTTGACTTAGGGTAGTGGGTAACATTAACAGGCGTGCTTCAAGACTCCTCTAAGGGAGCTAAAGTGAAGCACATTAATGAAAAAGGTAAAACAGATCAGCCTGCTAACTATCACCTGATCTCCCTCCTCGATATCCCTTCTAAACGTTCTGCTCAAACATTATTACAATAACTTACTACTTGGGCATTTTATTTTGGGCTGATCCCGGTGCAGCAAGGCGGCTTCAGGCCGAAGCCTTCTACAATGGACCACTGTTTCACACTGTGGGGAATGCATGGACGTCAGTGTAGTCGGTAGGTGGCCTTTTTTGATGCTTTGTTGACTTCCAAGCGGCATTCAACAGGGTGGAAAGAGGTACTCTCAGGCGGAAACTTCAACAATGGAATATATCTGGGCCACTGTTAAGCCTTGTGATGAAAATGCACAGGCATAATTGGGTCTGGGTTGATCTGGACAGACAAGGAAATCTGTCGAGGAAAATTATGGCTGAGAATGACTTTCAGCAGGGGTGCACCTTAGCACCCCTGCTGTTTGTTCTGTTTATTGCGGACCTCCCCCAGACGTTACACGACACACACAGCTACTCTCCTAAGATTGGCGGCAGGCATTCCAACTTCCTTATGTACACAGACGATCTGGTTTTGATGGATCTAATGCCTATAGGGCTCCAAAGAAAATGAAATGCTCTCAAAACCTATTGTTATGGGAAAAAATCTACGATAAAGGTTGAGCAAACAAAAACCTTGCATTTCATTAGAAAGAAAAATAATTTTGCTTGGTTCTTAGAGAATGTGCAGCTTGGGCAGGTTAGGAAGTATAAGTATCTAAGTATGATCTTTTCACACACAGTCTAAAGTGGGATACAAATGTGGCCTCCCTGAGACTTGTACCATCAGCCAAAGTGAATGGCTTGAAAAAGTTCGACCTCCCATTTGGTAGGTATACCCTTCAGCCTTTAAGACAGTGATGCAAGGCAAACTAATACCCCAGGCTCTTACTGGTGCAGAGATGCTGCCAATGGATAGGCAGGTTGCTTGGGAAGTCTTGGAGGGTAATTTGTTGAAACTGCTTATTGATTTACTCAATTTTCTATGATACAGGCTGTCCGAAGGGAATTGAGAACAACAACCTGGAGTACGCTGGCGGACGCCACAGATTTAATCTTGTATTTCTCCATTATAAATGGGGTTCCTAGCGACAAACTGTCGGCTCTGATTTTACCCAAGGTTTTGGCAACCTTCCCCTCTTCGAGAACTCTGTGGTAGAAACTTTGAAGCGCCTGGAAGTTCCTGACTTGCTCACTGAGGGAGGGACACTAGCTCAAGTAGTCATATAAAAAGCACCCTCACACAATGTGCTATTGAAACCAGTTGGAAAGAGGACTTCAGTATCTCAAATTCTAGAGTTCTATTATCCTCTTTTTAGCTTCGCATGAGATCATGGATGTCTATCCATACTTATATATAACACCAGACAAGCCTTACAGAACAAAATTCTGTGGCTGAGGGTGGGAATTGGCCCGGGTTGGCGAATAGCGGGCTTAAAGGCACAAGTAGACGAGCACAATGGCCACTGCCCCTGTAAACAGGGTAGGACATATTCAGTGATCCACCTACTGATGGATTGTGCACTCCTCCTCAAGGAAAGAAAGATTTTCCAGCCTGTTTTTATAAAGGACGAGAGACAGTCGAGAAATGGGCTTAAAATTGTTATGTGACATTAGATACCAGGACGTAGCTACTGCCATCAGACTATACCTGCTGAAAATCATAACATCCCAGGTTAGACTTTTTCTCTCTTAGGGCCCGATTACAATGTTGGACGGACCTCAGTCGGTCCAACATTGTTTGAAAACTGGGAACGAGCAACCTCCTGTCGGCACTCCCAACCCATCAATTAGGATGCGACCGAACACTGTTCGGTCGCATAGCTATTCTTTACAATGGGCAGGAATGAATGCTCTCATTGCAAAGAACTGAGTTGCAGTTCATCCCTACACCCAGTAGCAGGTACCTCAAGGTGCCTGCCTTTGGGTGCAAGGATCAACAGGGGGCACCAAAGGTTCCCCCTAGGCTGCCATCTGGAGGCCTTGCACCCATGGGGGCCCTGCAGGGGCCCCGCAAACTCGGATTCCCACAGCCTCTCTGTGCTGGAAAGGCCGGCACAGAAAGGCTGTTGGAATATGCCATTGTGATCCCTCGGGCGGAAAGAGCCACCTGAGGCATTACTGGAAGCTTTCCGAATGGCGTCAGAGGCCATTTGGAAATTCAGTTCAGTTTCCTTTCCGACCGACCCCATCACAATGGATCTATCGGAAAGGAATCCAAACAGCCAATTCAATGGCTGTAGGAACGGCTCCGACCGAGGGTACGGAGCTGTTTCATACAGCATCGTAATCGGCCCCTTAGTGCTCTAAGGCAAAAGGTTTTCACATCTTAAATGGCAGCGTGGTGTTTGAATCAGTAAGGTAACCTCGAGCGTTTAAAAGGCTGCCTCATCTGTTAAAATCTGGCCCATGGGCTGGGAGTTGGGAAATTTGACCTCAAGAGCAGGGATTATTTAGTTCCTACTGAGTCCTGTCTGCACTATGAGGGTGGCCTGGCAAGGGCACACAGGAGACTTGAAATGTGGCTTTGTTAATAAGGTTGATTAAGAGAGCCCCATGTGTCATTGTGATAAGTTGCTTGGCATGTTGCACTTTACAATGTTGGACCTGAGCAAAACGAGCTGCATTGTAATGGTTAATTTGGCACCTTTTTGTTTTTCAATGCGTTTTTAAGATATGTGGGACACTGGATTGTCGAACATGCACTGTGTTTTAGTGTAAGGAGTTTTAGGTGATTATATGGTTATTAGTCAAAATCACATGCTGGTTAAACTGACCTAAATGTGTGCTACGCACTATTAATGTTATGTCATTTGTGACTGCTTATTCATGAATCAGACAATGTGCACTATTTTTGCCAGAATGTATTTCTTGGAAATAAAGTTTGAATACAATAAAGTTTGAGGAGTACTTAGGGACGCTCACAGCAGCTCAACCCCATCCTATGCGTGTGGTTCGTGGGTCTAGGCTACATTATGTGTCTTCTAAGCGTAATACTTCCTGGCAGTCGGCTACAGAGTGAACACAAAGCTTGGTGAGAGTCAACAAAAAATGTTGCTTGATACGCTCTGAGTAGTGCTGCTGCATTCAAACCATGTTTCATTCTTTACTATTGGCCACTCACTGGGAATCAAGGAACTTAAACGTGACAAGAACAGTGACTTATTCATCGGTTGTCTCTCTTAGGAATAAGACTAGGACCAAGTGTGGCCATCTTGTCATTCCCACAACCCTCATGCACTGAAGTTATTCTTTCACTGTTTGGCTTTACATAAGCAGCAGAGAATGAGACATACATGTGATGTATTAGCAGTCTAGGCAGGAGCTAATCACAGGGCTGGCTGTTCCCAATAGCACTGATATTAGGACTAAAAACGCAAGCTGCTGTGTGGGGTGGGTGACGATATTTCGGTTTTAAAATCTTTTTGACTTCTTTTTATTTTACGAAGCCGGCGTTGCATATTACGTTGACTTTTATTGAGTTCATGCTGCGGGTGCTTTTTTAGTCTCATGAACTGAACTCTACTTCTTTTGAAATGAAGGGCAAAAATAGGGAAAACATGTTTTCTTTATTTCACTTCAATGCTGTTTGTTCTAGTTGATTCAATGCCCATTAGATTCCCAATGTGAGACTAATGTTCTGATTTGTTACCTTTGCCTCAATTTGTAAAGCGCTCTGATATCCTTCGGGATCAAGTTCACGCTATATAAAACTTTATAAATGAATAAAATAAATAAATGCACGATTTTGGGAGTGTAGATAACCATCAATTCTGTTAATTTAACGGTCTTAAATGATCCCATAGCTATCTTGTGCTGCACTGAAATATATGGGTGGATCAGTAGAGCTGGATGTTAGTTTGGGTGTTGGAAAAAGGAAGGTCCTGAGATTGTGTATCAAATGACATTGGCATTTTTATGGATGGGAATCTTATTCTGGAGAAGTAAAAATATGAAAGTCCAGGCCTATGGTGAGCGACACGTGGTTTGCCCTGCTCTGGCAGTAGCAGTCAGATAGTAGATACATTGACAGAGTCCATTCTTCAATATGCAACATTGCAGGTTGAGGTGTAGAGCTGTAGTGTATTATGGTAGGAGATAAAGCATCTTCAATGTTATTTGGCATAATGGGACCTTCAGGACTGGTTTGATGTCCATTGGCCGACCTTTGCTTGAGCCCTAAGGGACTTCAGCGCAGGACTGCAGTGCTTTAGCAGCAATCTCTGGCTGAGTCTATTATTTATTTATTCATTTAATTTTTAATTACTGCTTTTCTTAAGTGCTATAATCCACTAGCTAGTCTCTTCGAAGTGCGAAAAAGAAATACATATATTCAAGAAAAGAGGTGAACATTATTAAATAATAATGGAATGAATCCAGGTCTTCCTTGCTCATTGCAAAAGTTATAGTACAATTCCTAGCAGCGCATAAGGTGTACATGGGGAATTCAGCGCCTTTGAGGACAAGGAAGGTATACTTTAGTAGTGACTGCAACTTGTTTTAGGGCTGTGATCGCATAACAATAGGTCTGAATTAGTATGTTAGGGAGAAGACCTTGATGGATGAGATATTCGACCTCATCAGACCTGTTAGCAGCACTTAACAGGTTTGTTTTCAAGGCCTTGAGGATTAGCAGGCAGTTTTGTTCCTTCCTTTAGTGTTCCATTGGCTTGTGAGTTGTCATGCGTTTGTCGGCCTCCTTCATTATTGTAATTAGTCTTGCCAATGGCTCAAAGGCTGAGTATTGCAGATTATAGACTTCAGTCTGGAAAGACTGGCAACATTTTCAGTGGTAGCCTCTAGTGAAGCTTCACTTTCTGAATTAACCCCTTCGCTGCGGGGGTTAATCCCCCGCTGTGCTGGGGGGAGGGGGGGCACGCACAGCACCCGCATGCTCATGACGAGCTGAGCTCATCATGGGCTACAGTGCTCCTGTGCTCATGATGAACTCAGCTCGTCACTGGTGCATTGGCTCCGTGGAACGTTCAGCACAGCGGGGGAATTATCCCCTCGTGTGAGCGTTCCACGGAACATGACGAGCTGATCTCGTCATGAGCACCGGAGCGCCGTGGCTCATGACGAGCTCAGCTCGTCATGAGCATTCAAGAGGTTAAACACTGATCTTTCGTTTATTGACAAACTAAAGTAGGGTCTTTAATGTGAATGCAGTATAGAAATGTAGGCCAAAAATGAGCTATGCAGCAAGGGTTTGTGCTCTATGAAGCTTGAATAGGGTTTGTAGGGATTGAAATCTACATTGCTGCAACAGCCTTTATTAAGGTGACCAGATTTTTCTTATCAAAACTCAGAACATACATAGAAATTGGACTAAACTTTGTCACCTACTACAGATGTTGAAGTATCACAATGACAGCTCCCAAGACATAGGACTACATTGATGTAACTTACAAATCTACAACAAAGGGCTACAAAAAGCTTAAGAAAGACTTGTTTCGGAGGTTTTGCACCTCATTTCCTTACCAAAAGGTAAAGATATTGTATTGATAACAGTAAAACAGGAATACAAGTACAATAAAGCAAATCAAGAAAATCTGGACTAGACAAGGTTCAGTTTGTGGTTATGCAAGAGGGAGCTGAAAGTGGAGTTGAGGTGCCTTTAGTATTTATTTCAGAGTACCTTTCCTGACTCTGTATAAAGAATTTTGCAAACCTTTGTAATATAAGAGCACCCCGATCCTATGCTGCAATGAGTCCGGTGCATCCACGGCCGCTGCATGAAAGAGCGGTAGGAGGGGGTTTTTCGAGAGACGACCACGAGGGCAAATTATTTATTTATATCATTTTCCATTGTGGTCGTCTCTAGAACCCCCCCACCCCACCGCTCTTACCTTCAGTGGCCACAGCTGGCCCAGTGGCAGCTTAGTTACCCACCCCGCCTTTTAACCTGCTATGCTATGTGAATGACGCCGCCCAGCTGGTGACTATTAAAAGCATAGAAGTTCTTTCCCTATTGTGAGGAGAGAGCCAGTAAAAGAGTAGGAATGTGCCACACTGTAATATATGTGCTCACCTGACCCTCTAAAAAAAATCAAAACATGTCTTTGCTTAAAAGTGTTGGGACTTCAGGACAATCTTGAAAAACTGGGCCTATCCAAGGAAATTCTGAACATCCGGTTAACGTAGCCATTTTTCAAGAAAGAAAGTGAAGACCTGCTCAAATTCGTCAATGCATAAGTTGTCCAGGGAGCAGTAGCCAGCATTGTGGTTGTGTCAAAAGCTTTAGGGCCTTATTATGACTTTGGCGGTGCAGGAGCAGGACCCATCAAATAGGCACCACAATGGGAACATCAAAAGCAGTACCTGCATGGAATGGACTGCTGCAGTCCATGCAGTGCAGGTACTGATGTGCATGCACATGGAGGGCACGGTGTGTGCCCCCTTGTGTGTTTCCACATGGCATGAGGCACCTGGGCCCCCTTTGTTTCTTCACCGCCACACTTTTCATATCGGTCGCACCACAATGAAAAGTCTGGCGGTGAGCAAACTCATAATATGCTTGCCGAGGCCGCAGCGGCTCTGCCAAAAATATACTGTCGCCTCAGGACTGCCATACAACAGCCAGTGAACGGCGGTTCCCTGGTGGTTGCGGTGGTCCCAGGGCGGCCCGACCGCCCTAGTCGTCATAGGTCGGTCGGGAGACAGCCACTGTGTGTCTGGTCGTCCGTGGACCGCCAGACTCATTATAAAGCCCTTAGTCTTTCTGTCAAGTACCAACTGAAGTTAATGAAATCCCTGTGATTTGTCTGCAGTTTACCAGTAGTTACCTCTGTACCTTGTTCACTCATTTTATTTACTTTCCTGCAGAGAACAAGTCATCAGTTGAAGAACAGCAGGAGCTGGCCCTTTTGAATCGAGCTTTAGAGAAAGCTATGCGTATCCGAAATACTCTCACGCCACAGATACCTGAAGTTCCAGGGAAACCTGGGGAGGACCCAGACAAAAAAACAACGGCTGGTACCAACCCTGTCAGGTGTCCAGCCTCAGTCCTAAAAGAGAAGACACCAAGACCTACTTCAGCGACACTCACCACAAAACCTAATCCCACCAGGAAGCCCCAAGGATATGTGTTGCACGCACCATACAGGACTAACCCTGAAAAAAAGCGAAGCCGAGGGGGATCTGGAGCTGCTGCGCAGGTTGCTCGCAATACTAAGGAGTCCGGGAGGGTTCACACAAGAGAAGCTTCTCAGCCAAAAGGCCCACGGTCGTCTTCAACAAGCGGGCCTAACCAACTGCAAAGTGAAGCTGCAGGTTCGCACGCTCCCAACACATCAACCAAGGGTGGAGATGCTGACCGGCTGCTTGAAGACCTGGAGGTGGATGGTCCTGGACATACAGATCCAGTCTCGAGTGAGAAGCGGATACTGAGTGCTACCTCTGGAGGAAGCAAAGCACAGCGCTTCACGCTCAAAGAATTAGGGTAGGTTTTCTTCTGCAAAGACTTGTGTATTACATGGTAAGGATGTTTCCAGCTGGGCGGGGGAAGAGTTAGCAGTCTTTCATGATAACTCAGTACCATGGTTATTGGGATTCACCACAAAGTATTTCTGTGAGAAGAGTGGTCTATTGACCCAACACATCTGGCGGATGGTCTTCATTACTAACTTGCGAACATTGCTTTATGTTTTACATTTACAATTTTAACTTTGCTTTTAGGTTTGACAAGACCCCACAGAGGTAGTTGATTACTTAAAATTGCCAAACTACTTAATGTTGAAAGGAAGAAGACAACCCAAGCCACGTTGTCTTCTTTCAGTAAAGCATGTGGTCAACTTTTTTACTAACCCCCCCCGCACATATATTGCATAAGGTATCTGCATGCCACGTTAATCATATGTAAACCTAAAATAATAGCATAGGTACATAAATGATTGGAGTAGAAAATCCTTATATTTACTATAAATGTATATAGTACTTCTTGCTGTGAACATCTTCAATTCAGCAGCAAATGGTTGTGGTAATAAAACTGCAGGGCTTGAGACTGCTCCTGTTTTGGGAGCCAGTTCTCCCATAAAAACACTTTAAATCCAGATTTTTCTTTAAAAAGTCAATGGCCAGTGCCTCTTCCTCATTTGACGACTAGTCCATCATTGGCCTGGTTGCAGTGGTGGCTCCTCTGCTAAGGCGAAAGACCGTTGCCGCACTACCTTGAAACAGTAAAAGAAAGGAAAAAATAAAATGATAATAACGTAATGTTATTATCATTTTATTTTGTCCTGATGATGCAGCAGCTTTGCGTGACGGGGTGGGGCTGAAGAGCAGGAGAGGAGTGGTAGCACTCTCCTAAGTATGCAATGACTGTTTGGTCAGCCAAGTAGTCATGCATGCTCTCCCTGTTCTCCATGCAGGCTGCATTACAGCCTGCATGGAGAACATGCCCAGGCCCCCAGGCCCTGACTAGGCACTGAACCATAGCTCTCAGACGGTAAACATAGTTTACAACGAAGTTGATACAACACATGCCATTACAACACGGTCATTACAACGACTGCGTAGTTATATTGCATACCTGTTAGAACTGGCTATTTCTGGTTGGCTAAGGCTTACGCCAAAGCCAGGCAGAAACCACCATACCAGTCAGGGCAAGGGAGTCACACGCCAAGATAACCCCTGCTCACCCCCTTGGTATCTTGGCACAAGCAGACAGGCTTATCCCGGAGGCAATGTGTAAAGCATTTGCGCACGCACACAACAGCAACAACATCCTAGGCACACCACAAAAGGAACTCAACACAAGGTAAATAAAAATAACTTGTATTGTCAAAACACATCAGATAGTAATCACACAATATACATTGTACCAACTGGCACGGGCAATATTCACAAGGGATTATTTACAGGACAGGGCCACATGTGCCACTGTCAGACTCAGCACTTAGTAGAAATAGCACTTCTAGAACATAGAATAAGTGTAACATGAAATAGGAATTCTAGACCACAACCCTCAACTACTGGCATAAGGTAGGTACACACTACGCAATACTAATAACCATAGGCCTAGATCACGCACGGACACATAACCTCTCTAGTATAACTATACTAGGACACAACCACGTAAGAATAAAAATACATTTAGGGGCTTAGGCAAGAACACATTACACATGATGCATAAAAACCTTCCGAGGTGTAGGGAAAACACATGCATAATAGCATTAATCATAACAGCACATAAAGCATATTAGCGCAGAAATCATATCTAGGCCTAACCAGTAAAACTACAGTAGGCAATCTTCTCACTAATCTAAACACACATAGGTAAGCACACAGCAAAAACACATGATGTATAACCAACACATTCAGAGGTGTAAGAACAAGGCACATGACGCATAAAAACACATTCAGAGGTGCAGGAAAACACAATTGCGCAAAACTTACATAAGCCACCACCTGTGGCAGTCCCTAGGCCAACTGGCCTTGTTGGGGCTAGGACGCCCTGTGTCCAACAGTCAGGGGCCTAAACGTGGCAGCTGCCCACTAAGTGCTGGGCAGCTGTAGGATCTCTTCTGATAGATACATCTGCCGTGTGGATTCCTCACCTTGTGAATATCCCCCTTGCGTCAGCAACGTTCGGAAATTTTCTTCGTAGCACGCCGTCGTGGGCGACGTCACAGGAGCACGGCATCGCGCGCGACTCCGTCTGACGTCACCGACTCCATATTAGGCCCACGCCGGCGTGATGACGTCAGTTCCCTTTTTTCCGCGTCTCCGACGCTAACGGTTTTCGGGATCTTCAGCGATACCTAGTATCTTTCTGACTATTATTTGTCACTGTTTCCCTCTGAAAGAATACTGGGGTCCAAGAACTACCTGTGAGCCTCGCAGGCTCTAGCATCCAAAACAACTGTGCCCCCGAGCCTCTCAGGGCTCTCAACAGCTGCGGCACTCTAGAGCCTCTCTGGGCTCGTAGAACAACAATGATGCGGGGAATCGTAGGAGTCCCACTCGGGGGACTCAGGATCAGAAAACTGCCCCCGGAGCTCTGGCGGGAGCGGAGATACCTCTGGAGCGGCCCGCTGCCTCTCGGGCCGCTCAAGTACTCTGCCAGGCCCTCACGGGTCCCTATGACCACCAGCACTCCATACCTCTAACCAGCCACACGGGGGGCGGACACCGGCAATGTGCCCCGACGCCTCCCCCTCCTTGAGAACCCAACGCCGCGTGGCCCCACTCACCAGGACTTGGCGCTGGGGCTCCTCTGACTGCACACACGGGGCTCTCTTCACACGGGAGCCCCGTTTATTCTCCATTGGGCTTCACTGTTGGAGACACATGCAGGGCTCTCTCTGCAGCTGCGGGAGCTCTGCTTCCCCGTCTCCTCTGCCGGTGCAGCTTCTTGGGCGTGCGCCGCCCGGACTCCTCCGCCGCTTCCTCTCTCGGCTCCAGGCTTCCTGTTTGTGGCGCCTGGCCCTGTCACGCTGCAGTTTGCCTGACTTCCGGTTGGGGGCCGCCAATGGCCGCGCGGCCCTCGGTCGGGAGGCAGGCCCAGCACTCAGCAGCAGAACTCGGGGTTGGCTCCTGATTAAAATAACGAAGGCAAATATGCGGCGTGGAAGCCGCTCAGGCAAAAATAAAGCGCTCTGAGCGCTAGCAGCAAAAATAAGCGCTCCCAAGCGCTATCACAGCAACACAAGCGCTTCCAAGTGCTAAAAGCAATCAACAGTGCTCCCAGGCGCTTACAGGAAATAAAGGTCTAGCAAAAAGTCAGCAAAAGTCCTTCAGCCATCCAGGGCATCCAGGGGCTGGGCAGGGCCCAGGGAGGCAAGCCTTCCCCTGGGCCCAAGCAGCAGCACGCCCCTGGCAGGATTCAAGTAGAAAAAAGAACCTTTTTGTGAGGGGACACAGCCCCTTTTTATACAGTAAAATCCTTTGTCTAGCAGGGTGCAGGCAATGTGAGAATCAGCTACAACTGGTTATAGGGAACTCCTTTCACTGGCCAGGCTAGGGACATCAGACACACCACAGGGGGTGGAGACAGCATTGTGGAGGGAAAGCCCAGCCCTATTCAGGACCCAGGTGCACTCCTCCCTCACATCAGCATGCTAATCACTCCATTCACCACCGGGGCAAGCCCCTCCAGACTCTTGGAGCCAGGCTCACCAGCCAGCTTCAGCCAATCACACGCCAGACACAAATTACACAAACATGCCAACTTCTAGAAGTGGCACTTCCACACTAGACACAATCATGCCGCATATATCATTGCGCAGCATTCAATCTCACGAGTTCGCACATACCAAACTCGACCCTGCACTCCCCACACATCAGGAACTACCATGGTCACACATATTCCCCATGCATTCCTATGGGAGGGCAGGTCACTCTCACCACACACACAGAGAGCGCCCCGCACTTTACACTGGACCACAGTGAAAAAGTGCGCAGAGACCTAAAATCACTAACACCAGGTTACAGAAACAGTCTAGGCAAAAGCAAAAAGTTTCGGGGTGAACCTGCCAAAAAGTGCCAGGTCCAACACAACCCCCTTCCAGCCAAAATGCAGGGTAGACTAATCATTCCACTGATGGGCTTCCCTGTTTTGGGTGACAAAACACGGACACGGGCCCGCTCGGCAGGGACACCCTCCGGTTCTACGCCACTTTGAACCCACATGGATTTCTCTAAAAAAAAGCTCTCTGGCACAACTAGGATACCCCACTGGTACTCTCTAGTCATCCACGGCCAGGACCAGGCCCTAGGCCATCCAAATGTCACAGATCCTGACCAATCCACAGAGTGGGGGGCAGTAGCCCCTGGCACACAATAGCCATTTTTCTCCACTCTCCCTCTCAGTGTAGCTACAACTACCACTGATCCTTCAACCTAGGGTCCGCACCCTCAGGCTGACCAGAATTCACAGGCAAGAATGCACCACCCTACCTCTACTTCTGGGGTTCCGCACCCTCCCAGGGAAGCACCCACCAGAACACATCTCTCCCACCAGATCAGGACCTTTCTCCATCACTGGCCTACCACCTGGGATCTGGAAACTATTTCACTTCGGAGGTACAAAGCACACAGCACAGTCCCTCTTCAAGCAGGTGGGGGGACACAGCACACAGCAAAGTCCCCTTTCCTCTACCTTAGTGGAAACAACAAACTGCAGGTGAGCCCCAGATCACACAGCAAGGGCAGCCCCCTCAGTCTCTTCAGCTGATCTACTTTGGCAGAGATTCCTTCTTGACCTGGAAGTTTCCTAATCTCCCAACCTAGGATCTAAACCCTCAGGTTGCACCAGAGTCAGAGGTAAGGACACCGTCCCTCTGCACCCCCTTCCAGAGTTCTGCACCCTCCCACCTTGGAGCGGTATCCCTGGAAGCCAAACCGGTAAGGACACTGATTACAGATGCCCTTCCCTCCAGATCAGGCTGAACCTGAACCTGGCCTCCCCACCTCCTCAGGGAACGACCTCCAGAGGCCCCACAAATGGTCAAGCACTCTAGACGGTCAAATGCCCAGCGAACCAGGACTTCTGCACCCTCCACTAGGAGTGGTACTACCCAACACCAGTACCGCCGGAGTTCTGGTTACAGACACTCCCCGTCCTCTAGACACAGGAAGATTCTCCTCAAATGACCTGTAAGTACAGCCTAGGCCCCTGACCTGGCGCTCCCTTAGGGAATCCTCCAGGCCCTGTGACAGGGTTTCGGGCCAACGTGGGACACACCGTCCCACACTCACTCTGCCTCCACTGAGCCAGGACGTGAGCCCCTACACCCCTACCATCCTACTGGACCTAGCTGGGCTACACATGAACCTCTTCCCCTACACAGGATCATCAGATACACAAGCCACTCCTTTTAGAACCACTCCCTAATGCCTCTGCAAGACATCTAGCACACCGCCAGACGTCCACCTTCCTGTCCAGTGCATCTGCAGGACCTCCTGCACACCACCAGAGGTACACATCCCGTGCAAGCTTCTTTGATCACCAAACAAACCTCACACCAACTCCTCTAGTTCAACACACCACTCATCCACACACTCCCCCTCCAGACTGGTGAGACAGTTCCTCATTGACTCTCAACCTGTACCCCTCTTACTGAGCACCAGGCACCATACTCTGGGAACTGGGAATGGGACTTCACGCACTGGACACATTTTAGCTGCCACCACTGGATCCTACCATACTGGGGAATCTAGACACACGCACACTAAACTCAGGGGAAAACCACCCTCCCGAGCAAGCCATTCCTCCTCCACACTCCCTCTCTTCCATCTACCCACACAGGGACAGGAACAGGGATTGGGCACTGGACCCAGCAAGGGATTCCTTATCTATGGGAACCTCCCCCTCTACTTGCGTCCCGCCCTGTCATTTTCTCTCATCTGCCACTAAACATAAAAGCGCAGGAACACCATCTGAAAATGACACTCTTGAGGAAAAACAAAATCACAATCAATAATCCCAAACGTGACTATCTAGAATGCAGAGTTTTGTAATGTAGCCAGTTGTCGCTGTGGTACTGCGCAAACACAAGTCCTAATCCTCACCGCTGTCCAACAATGTTAGAACAAGCTATTTCTGGTTGGCTAAGGCTTATGCCAAAGCCAGGCAGAAACCACCATTCCAGTCAGGGCAAGGGAGTCACACGCCAAGATAACCCCTGCTCACCCCCTTGGTAGCTTGGCACGAGCAGACAAGCTTATCCCGGAGGTAATGTGTAAAGCATTTGCGCACGCACACAACAGCAACAACATCCTAGACACACCACAAAAAGAACTCCACACAAGATTATATAAAAATAACTTTTGTATTGTCAAAACACATCAGATAGTAATCACACAATATACATTGTGCCAACTGGCACGGGCAATATTCACAAGGGATTATTTACAGGACAGGGCCACATGGGCCACTGTCAGACTCAGCACTTAGTAGAAATGGCACTTCTAGAACATGGAATAAGTGTAACATGAAATAAGAATTCTAGACCACAACCAGCAACCACTGGCATAAGGTAGGTACACACTACGCAATACTAATAACCATAGGACTAGATCATGCTTGGACACATAACTTCTCTAGTATAACTATACTAGGACACAACCAGATAAGAATAAAAATACATTTAGGGGTATAGACAAGAACACATTACACATGATGCATAAAAACATTCAGAGGTGTAGGGAAAACACATGCATAATAGCATAAATCATAACAGCACATAAAGCATATTAGCGCAGAAATCATATCTAGGCCAAACCAGTAAAACTGCAGTAGGCAATCTCCTCACTAATCTAAACACACATAGGTAAGCACACAGCAAAAACGCATGATGTATAACTAACACATTCAGAGGTGTAAGAACAAGGCACATGACGCATAAAAACACATTCAGAGGTGCAGGAAAACACAATTGCGCAAAACTTACATAAGCCACCACCTGTGGCAATCCCTAGGCCAACTGGCCTTGTTGGGGCTAGGACTCCCTGTGTCCAACAGTCAGGGGCCTAAACGTGGCAGCTGCCCACTAAGTGCTGGGCAGCTGTAGGATCTCTTCTGGGCCCTCTGAAAGAATACTGGGGCCCAAGAACTACCTGTGAGCCTCGCAGGCTCTAGCATCCAAAACAACTGTGCCCCCGAGCCTCTCAGGGCTCTCAACAGATGCGGCACTCAAGAGCCTTTCTGGGCTCGTAGAACAACAATGATGCGGGGAATCGTAGGAGTCCCACTCGGGGGACTCCGGATCAGAAAACTGCCCCCGGAGCCCTGGGGGGAGCGGAGACACCTCTGGAGCGGCCCGCTGCCTCTCGGGGCCGCTCAAGTACTCTGCCCGGGCCCTCACGGGTCCCTATGACCACCAGCGCCCCATAACTCTAACCAGCCACACGGGGGGCGGGCACTGGCAATGTGCCCCGACGCCTCCCCCTCCTTGAGAACCCAACACCGCCTGGCCCCACTCACCGGGACTTGGCGCTGGGGCTCCTCTGACTGCACACACGGCTCTCCTCTTCACACGGCAGCCCCATTTCTTCTCTATTGGGCTTCACTGTTGGAGACACATGCAGGGCTCTCCCTGCAGCTGCGGGAGCCCTGCTTCCCCGTCTCCTCCGCCGGTGCAGCTTCTTGGGCGTGCGCCGCCCGGACTCCTCCGCCGCTTCCTCTCTCGGCTCCGGGCTTCCTGTTTGTGGCGCCTGGCCCTGTCACACTGCAGTTTGCCTGACTTCCGGTTCGGGGGCCGCCAATGGCAGCGCGGCCCTCGGTCGGGAGGCAGGCCCAGCACTCAGCAGCAAAACTCGGGGTAGGCTCCTGATTAAAATAACGAAGGCAAATATGCGGCGTGGAATCCGTTCAGGCAAAAATAAAGCGCTCTGAGCGCTAGCAGCAAAAATAAGCGCTCCCAAGCGCTATCACAGCAACACAAGCGCTTCCAAGCGCTAAAGGCAATCAACAGTGCTCCCAGGCGCTTAGAGGCAATAAAGGTCCAGCAAAAGTCAGCAAAGTCCTTCAGCCATCCAGGGCATCCAGGGGCTGGGCAGGGCCCAGGGAGGCAGGCCTTCCCCTGGGCCCACGCAGCAGCACGCCTCTGGCAGGATTCAAGTAGAAACAAGAGCCTTTTGTGAGGGGACGCAGCCCCTTTTTATACAGTAAAATCCTTTTTCTAGCAGGGTGCAGGCAATGTGAGAACCAGCTTTAACTGGTTATAGGGAACTTCTTTCACTGGCCAGGATAGGTACATCAGACGCACCACAGGGGGTGGAGCCAGCATTGTGGAGGGAAAGCCCAGCCCTATTTAGGACCCAGGTGCACTCCTCCCTCACATCAGCATGCTAATCACTCCATTCACCACCGGGGCAGGCCCCTCCTGACTCTTGGAGCCAGGCTAACCAGCCAGCTCCAGCCAATCACATGCCAGACACAAATTACACAAACATGCCAACTTCTACAAGTGGCACTTCCACACTAGACACAATCATGCCGCATATATCATTGCGCAGCATTCAATCTCACAAGTTCGCACATACCAAACTCGACCCTGCACTCCCCACACATCAGGAACTACTATGGTCACACATATTCCCCAGGCATTCCTATGGGAGGGCAGGTCTCTCTCACCACACACACACAGAGCGCACACACTTTACACTGGACCACAGTGAAAAAGTGAGCAGAGACCTAAAATCACCAACACCAGGTTACAGAAACAGTCTAGGCAAAAGCAAAAAGTTTCGGGGTGAACCTGCCAAAAAGGGCCAGGTCCAACAATACCATTACAACGTAAGTCATTGCAACGACTTGCTCTAGGGGGGCAGAAGGTGTTGGATTTTAAATCCAGCACCTTCCCTACTGTTGCACAGACTGGAGTTGGAATGGTAAATTATACTATTCAAACCCCAACGCCCCCCCTACAGCAAGTCGTTGTAATGACAGAGTTGTAATGGCATGCGTTGTAAACGTGCCCTATTCCTCTCCGACCAATCACAATGCTGCATTGCAGGTGTTGTGATTGGTCAGGGGAGCCTAGGTGTGATTGGTCAGGGGAGCCTGGCTGCCTGCTTCCTGTTTCATTCCAGATGCGAGGAGAGACGATGGAGACACGCAGCAGTAAGGTACGTTTTTTTGTCTTTTTTTTAAATATCTCTTTACCTCTCTCTGTCCCTCACGCCCCGCCACCCCTGATCCATGCCGGCCGCTACTGCCTGTCCGATCTTTTAAAGAATATGTGCAGTAAAACTCTTCATTTGTCTCTGATCTGCCACATTGGTCCTCCTAAGTGCAGCCGCATGAGACGATCTAGCATTATAGCCATCTGTCGAGGGTTATAATGGATATTAAATGCCCGGTTCTTAAGTATGGGCCTTAGAATTCCAGCTCATGACATGTTAGAAGAGATTATAGAAGCAACGCCTTCTAGAAAGCTGTGCATAGGTTTCTCCAGCTTTTCCACGTGAATATGATTTATAATTCTGGCGTTTATTTTAACCAGTAAATGCTAATATTTGCATCAATGGCCATCTGTTTCCCCCAAAAATGTTGCAGCGCATTGAACCTTAAACATGTAGTAATATAGAGGTGGGCTGAAAGGCATATTGGCCTCCGGGAGGCGTCATCTTGTCAGGCAGAGCTGGGCATGTGACTGACTCTAGAAAGCCCTTCTACTAGAGACAGCAGCCTTTTGAGAAATCTCTGAATTTCTCTACAGGGCAGTCAAATTCGTTGATCTTGTATTTACTTTCCAAAAAAAGAGGACGTTGAAGTATTTAATGTATACCCTTTACTCTGAAAAGGCCAGCTTGACAGGACTACCTAAACATTATGTAGTCAAAATGCGATGGGATAGGTTACAACTGTTCATTTTGGTGCTTTGAGGCGATGAAGTGAAAAAACATTAATAATAAAACAAATAAAAACAAAGTTAATAATTCCGAAACCTATCAAATCTTAAAAAACACCGGATTTTGTTTCAAATATAGAAAAAACTGCAACGATTTGTTTTTACATTTGCACTTGGAGTGAAGGTAGGATGGAAGTCTGCAGAAAGTTGAGACTGAAGGGCCTGTTATTGTAGATGTGTGCTGGGAAATTGGATTGAGGTGGGAGTAGAGGTGGGCGAGACAACAAACTAACAAGAAAGCCTAGCCCGTAGTCTGTTTTGGCTTGAAGAGCACGTACTCAAGAAGAGCCTTAAAAATATGGTGTCAACCATGCATCAGAGATCATGCTAGGATGTGGTATGGTGTCTTAAAAATTACAAAAAGTGTTTTTTTTAAGACATTGGAGCGTTTCCCCTTAGTACATCAGATTATGTATCACTGTATTCAAAAGTATTTATTAAAAGTGAGATTTTTTACACGTGTAAGACATCTTACTGCCCCGACCTGGTGATAGTGCTATTACTGACCTAGGAGGCAAGTCGGGGCTCATGTGTGCACTGTATGTTAGCTAGATTCCTATTTCCAATAAATATAATTATAGTCCATGAAATCAAACAGAAGACTGATTTTTGTACAACACACTTCCTCAGCTCGCGTATTTATAGGTGCTCTGATTTGTGATAGTGAACAAAAGGAGGCTCGGTGAAATAATTTATTTGCCCAAGATCACCCAATTTTGACAAG
The DNA here is from genome assembly GCF_964263255.1 of Lissotriton vulgaris. Lineage (NCBI taxonomy): Eukaryota > Metazoa > Chordata > Amphibia > Caudata > Salamandridae > Lissotriton > Lissotriton vulgaris. The sequence continues at coordinate 429,658,465 of NC_141698.1, read as the reverse complement.
TAGGGAGGCCAGGATTTTCCAGTTTCACAGTGTGCAATGCAGCCACTGGATGCAGATCTCGTTCTGACATCAAATGTTAATACTTTGTGCTTAATTCCTGGAGCATGACGTTAGAGCATGGGTCACAGGCAGAATCCACTTTTCATTTTTGGCAGTTTATATGGTGCGAACAATTGCCCAAGAACATAAGAGCCCCTCTCAACAGGCACAAACTATGCTACACGTCCTTTTTGTAGGCACATGCAGATCTGGCCAGATTACTGAGCCGAGGCCAAAATTCGAAGCTGGTTCCCCATGTTACATGGTCACCAAGTGTGGCCACTAGGCCAGATCTCCTTCTGTGAAAACTTGGCTTGCTTTGGGCTTGAGGTTCCAAGAAGACCTCGAGCAGAGCCACGCATCTGACTTGAGCCTGGCTCGAGCTCTCAGTTGCTCGCCCACCGCGAGATGTGTTGGAATGTTGGACATAGGAACAAGTTTGGGTGTACAGGTTGATAGGTCATCAGAGTGAATATGAGAGAAAATATGAATATAGGTGAGCAGGTGAGTGATGCAAAAGTTGATGCACACCCAAAAGATTGAACAGATTCAAGGACGTGTTGAAGCAGGGTGGTCTTCGAAATTCCAGTTAGCAAACTGCAAACGAATGCTCCAAAATTGGACATGTACATCCCATGTGAATTTATTTTGTGATAAATACATTTTTGGTTTACTTTTTTGAAATGCTATACTGTGCAAATTCAAATAAAAACTAACAGTTATTTGGATTCTCAGAAACTTGTTTCTAACACCTACTCAGCGTAAAATAAGTGAATAGAAACAGTTCATTCATAGAAAAAAGAGAAAATGACAAAAATGGTTACAAACAATTAATTTACTGAAAAAAAATCCTGTTTTTAAAAGATTAAAAACTATGGTAGCTATGGCATTCGCTTAGCAAGTAGCAAAGGGTAAGTAATAAACCAGACAGCCGGGGCTCCACCGCTATGGCGGAGTAGACCCTCCCTCCCCTCCCCCCGCCAGCTGCCTCAAAACAGCAGGAAAGGAAAGATAAAACGATAACAAACATGTTTTATTATCGTTTTATTTTTCATTTCCTGCTAAGACTTTGGAGGCGGGGCTTTAGGGAACGACAGGCGCAGGAGGAGTGATAGTTAACTGTGATCAGTGTGCATGGCGGTTTGGCTGGCCGTCTCAGGCTGGCCAAACCGTCATGCTCACTGAAACTCTTTCCGACCCAGCTGTGTTCTTGGGTTGGAGACAGCAGGCACAGACTCCCAGTCTCTCTGGAAACACAAACCCTCGGCACTCAGGCGAATCCTGATGTTTCTTTCATGGCATGAAAGCAGCATCAGGATTGGCCGCAGTGGAGCCTGGGAGTCTGTGCCTGCGAGAAGAGGAGCAGAAGAGCGCGACACGGCTGACTGCATGTACTTTTAAACAAAACTATTTATTTTGTCCCCCGACTCCTTCCCACCCCTCCCCACCCCTCCCCTCTACCCTGCCACTCTTCCACAGCACCAGTCGCTACTGAAACCAGAGTATCTGTTCAGCGCAGCAACTAGTTATTGGGCTGAGCTTCATTTTCTGCAGTGTAGGTTGAACACCTCCATCGCAGCTCAAAATGTCCAATTGGGAATATTTTCAGAACCCTCCCAGATATTATTGTTGCAGGTTTCTGATTGCAAATGCAACCGAACAGGCTATGAATCCAGGGTTGGAGGCTGCAAAGGACAGCAGACCCCTTCCCTACGTACATCCAAATGCCTATTGTTTTAGTTTTTTTGCAGTCCTCGTGAATGTCTCTGTAGTCAAAAGGTAAAATGGGCATTCCATGAAAGTTAGTGTAAGAAACGTATAGCTGTCCCATGTGCCGTTTTCTGCACTCCCAATGCTAATACCCCACAGCTGTCCCTGAATGGATACCCCTCCTTTCGAGTTTGGTATTCCATCAATCGCTTGCGACTTAACTTGCAATTCCTAACCATTGATCCATTTCAGGGCAATTTAGAACAAGCATTTACAATGCAATAGGTCTCGCAGTAGTATTAAAGTTTGAGGTATTGGCATTGTGTATGACAATGCGTTGTAATACATTTTTAGCAAACTTTTAATTGGTGAGCAGTGAGAGTGTGTGCAAGAGTATGCTGTTCTTGATAGCAGTGTGGTAGAGCAGAGTTGAGCCCTTTAAAAGTGGGCGACCCCCCCCCACCCCAGTGACCTCCCCATTCTGTCCCCTGATGTGCTGCGGGAGCTGGACTGAGTGTTTGCCTTTGTGGGGTGAGAGGGGCCCGCGCAGTTTGTAAGGGTAGTTTGACCCCACCCATCTCCATTGCACGAGTCAGGGCACTAATGTTCTCACTGAAGATGCACAGTTGGGTTCCCTGCGCCCCAATGTTCTGCTTCTCAGCGCTGGACTTCCGGCGATTTGAGCATGGCTTGGTCTTCCATTTATTTCTCGCTGCCACTCAGAATGAATGACAGGCAGCAGCGTAGCCTCGTGCAAGAGCCCTGTGCCACAGTACTTGCTGCACTAGTGGAAGCAGCAGCTCCCGGCTGGGCTGGGTTCGGCAGGCCACAGGCAGAGAGAGTCGAGCCCGTTTTAAGGCAGCCTCCACAAGACACCCGACTTAATGGAAGTTGCAGGGGAGAAGTGGCATTGTGGTTGTCGGGGAAACGTCCATCATCCTTTGCGGAAAAATTTTAAAAAGTTTGTTTCAGCTCCTATTTCACCCTAGCTTTTATTTTTTTTAAAGTTTTATATAGCGCGTACTAGACCAGAAGGATCAAAGCGCTTTACATGGGCACCAGTTGCGCTACATGAGGACACACATTTATCGATTGTGTTAGGCAGGGGGGAATTAAGTGATTTGCCCATGAGCGCCACTGCCGAGGCTCGAACCCGGTTCCGCTGCTCCGATGTCTACGCTCTAGCCGTTAGGTCACATCCCCTCCCCATAGGAGTGGGATGGAGTTTGAAAAAAAAACGAACCGTAAAGTAGGTGGGAAATGTGCCGTTGTTAATAGTAGGTGTCAAGCAATGCCCACGTTGACAAAATAGAGGTTTAGGTAATAACCCCTCAGTTTACTCAATTAAAATAATAGTAGGTGTCAAGCAATGCCCACGTTTTGCGCTGTGGGTGCTTATAGAGGTGCCTTTGTTGTTTTCCTCACGCTGTGGGATTTGCAGCTCCTCGGGGCTGTGCAGTAGAGTGCTGAGGTAGTTGATGGAGCTTCCTCTGTGTTTTAATGCTGCTGTTTAGATATGGGAGGTTGGCCAGGGGGAGGGGCCCTGCTCACGTTGGGTCAAGTCTGTTTGTACTGCATTGTTTATGAGAGTGCATGAGCTTTGGCATGGGGGTTGCAGCATAGTTCTGCTTGATTGACCATGTGATCCTCCTTGCTTTCCTAACACCTTGGCTGCTAAGGCAATTCCCATCCTGTGCTGGAAATTGTCATTCTCCATTATTTATGACGAGCTCAGCTCGTCATAAGCACAGCTCCAGTGTGCCTCATGACGAGCTGAGCTCGTCATGAGCAGGGAAGGGGTTAATGGGACACCCAGAGGCAGTCTGCTTCTGTCAGCCTCTTTCTTGGGCTCCGAGCCTTGCAGCCGACTTTACAGGCACACTCTGGGTGAGAAACAGGGTTACCTGTGAGATAGCTTCAAGCTCCGTGCTTTGATTTACCACTAGGTGGCGCTGCAGTCGCTCTCTTCGCTGAAATTACAGGCCACTCCCTGATTAGAGCTGTTGCTGCGGGAGTGCCGTGCAGTGCTGGGAGGCGCATTTTGTTGACCCCAGTTGGATGATCGCATGGCATTAGTCCAGTAGCTTTTGACTCTTCATTCAGACCGCTTTTGAATGAGGTACTGGGTTTTCTTCTTACTTTTCCTCGTTGCTTCTGCTGCGGGCGAGCGGCCTGTATTTTGCAGAGAGGGAGGCCGCTTCACTGGCAGTCTTTTTTTCGGCCCTTTGCGGTGCAGCACCACCTTGCTCACACTATTGCCCTCTCACATGCGGCCGGGCAGAAGGCGGAGGCAGGCGTCTCTTTGCTCATTCATAGGTGGCAGCGCTGCGGGCTGGAGCTCACTTTACGGATGCGGGTGAGAGGCACGGGTTCTTTGCTGGTAGCTGGTGACTACTGGCAGCGCTAGGGGAAGATGCACTCACTGGCAGGTATGGGCACAGTGTTGTTTGCAGAACGCTTCTCTGGACTTTGGTCTCCGGTGCGGCGTGGTCATGCGGCCGCTTGGTTGCACTGCCTGCTGGATCACCTCTTCATCGGCCCCTCAACCACATGCTGCCTGTTGTGATTTACATGGCTGTGGGGCTGCGGAGGTGGCCGCCTGGGTGCCGCTGCGGGCATATGTCCAGCATTGCAGCAGGGGGGGTGTGTTTGGCACTCTATGTCCAGCATTGTAGCAGAATGAAAGTAAGCAGGAGGCTTGCAGTGGAGACAGAAGATGGGTGTGCGCGCATGTGTTTTAGGCATGCTGTCTGCGCGTGACCCTAGCCAATCCGATTCCTGAGGGTGCGCGTGCCCATCTCCTGTCTCCTGGGAAGCAGAGACGGTGACTATAGGTCTCGCAGCAAGACAGCGCTTTCGCGCTGTAATCGCAGGCGAGCCCTTAAAAAGGTTGGGGGCATTTTTCATGGCCTTTCCTCCTTCTGAATAGCAGTGAGTCTTAAAATGCACACTGAAAATCAGTAGACCCCTTCTGACTCACAATGTACCGTAAGTGCATTGTAACTCTCCAATTTGAGGTTGCAAATACAACCATGGAGTGCCACAGGGCTCGTCGATCAGCCCAATCCTCTTTAATATTTATCTGCAGCCCTTGATCCCTATTATAAAATCATATGGGATCGACTTAATCAACTATGCTGAGGACACCCAGTTGGTGTTCTCCCTGGAAGGGAAGCATGCAGTGACCATGGATACTCTCCAGCGATGCATGGGAAAGGTCGCCGGCTGGCTTAATGCAAACTCCCTCCAATTCAACGAGGGGAAAACAGAGGTAGTTTATTGCTCACCGGTTAAATTAAGTCAGCAACCATCTTGTGAGATCAGGCTCTCGGCGGGAGCTGACCCCTGCATCCCAGTTAAGACCGTGCGGAATCTGGGAGTATTGTTTGACGAAAACCTTCAATTGGTCTCGCAAACTAATAAAACAATCAGTGTCTGTTTTGGCCTGCTAAAAGGGCTCGGACAGATTCTTCCTCTTCTGCCCGAAGCGACCCGACCTCTGGTGGTAAGAAGTGTAATCTTGGCTAGACTCGATTACTGTAACTCGCTGTACCTGGGTGCCCCTCTATACATCTTGCAGAGGCTCCAGAGAGTCCAGTCTTTTGCGGCCAAGTTAGCACTTAATAGACCTCGGGGCTCCTCTTCCATAATGGCGTTGAGAGATCTACATTGGCTGCCAATAAGAGATGGAGTCACTTTCAAATCCTTATGTATTGTTTATAGAGTGCTACACAATACGGGCCCTCTTCCATTGCAGGAAAGACTTACATGGTACAAGCCCACTAGGTCTCTGCGCTCCTCCAGTCTAAGCCTGGCAGCCACTACCAGAGTCAGATGCTCCAGGATGGGAGGCAGAGCTTTCTGCACAGTAGCGTCTCGGCTATGGAATGAGCTGCCTCAGAACATTAGGCAGGCCGACTCCTTGATGGGCTTACGAAGAGCCTAAAGACATGGCTATCTGCCAAAGTCTGAAATCTCCGCGTCTCTCATCCAGCTTTTCAATCTGTCATTTTCATCTGACTAGTTTTCTTCCAAAGCGCCAGGATACCCGCAGGGTGACAGCTGCGCTATACAAGAATAATATACAATACAATACAATACAACAATTTTGTGAATCGTAGCCTTTGCAAAAGCAAAGTGGCTTTGTACATTGAGGCACAGTTTTCGCCATAGGTGTGGAATGGGATGTTGGGTGGGATCCCCATCAAAAAACTGTAGAAAAGGAACACGTAGGAGGAGGAAAATAAGCCTATCTGATAACATGGATGGAGGAGGGTGTGTTTAGGAGGAGCCACAACACAGAACACTGGGAAAAGGAAGGGAAAAGGAATCTGTGCGAAAAAAGTAGTGGAAAGAGGGGGGGGCTGAGAGTACCTTGAACAGATATTTTAAAAACCTCCCATCTGCAGAACATGAGAAGGGAAGGGAAAAGGGATCTATGCAGTTGAGAGAAAACAGAGTGATTTCAACATTAATTTCATTTATAACGCTAACAAAAGCACATGAAGGGTAAATTGAATAAAAGACATTCAATGAATAGATTTTTACCAGATGATAAAATGGCATACGTTATAAAAATTTAGATTAAGCAGTTCTCGGAAATCATATTCTTTACAAACCTGAAATCACCGAATTTGTGCAATTAATTTTAGACTTTTGAGCTATTGGATACTGGCATAAAATGTCAGTCTGAAGCCCTGAACGTTTACAAGGTTGAGATAGAATTTTTTAATAGGCCCCATTCCCAGAGTCAACAATTTCTTAAGTAGATCTCAATACTAAATTACATCTTTCCAAATTATTACACTTTTGATTGTTCTAAGTTATCGAAATTGCACAAAGAAACGTTAAGTTGATGGATAATTAAAAAAACTATGGGCACCATTACGATGGCGAGCGGACAAAGTCCGCCTGCCACTGTAACGGTATGCGGGTCTGCCCGCCAGGGATGCAACGGTCCAGCTGTTCCGATTATAATGCGCCTGCCACACTGGTGGGCGCATCCCGCACATTTTACATTGCGGCAGTCGGTGCTGCAAGCAGCACCCGCTGCAATGTAAAAACTGCATCTTGTGCCTGCCACCTTGTGCATACAAATGTCTGGGGGTACCAAGGGTACCCCCTCAAGTGCACCCCCCACACCCCGGGGGCCTGAAACGGGCCCCAACAACAAAAACTGCATGCCTTTCTATGGCAGCATCGCCTCCATGGAAAGACCAATTGCCGGCATCATCATAATATGGATGGCAGTGTCTTGCAGACACTGCCACCATATTATGCATGCTTTCTGCTCGGTCGACGACTTGATCAGCAGAAAAGCGGCGGGCGGTCTTTCCGTCCGCCGCGGACCCCCCAGCCATCCTAATATGGTGGGGGGTCTTTTAGGTATGGATGGCGGACGGATCGCCCCCGCTGAGCAAGCGGTGGCTACCGCCCGCCATCCTAATGGGGCCCTAAGTGTCTTGATGACATGCGTGCAACAGCAAGACCTCTCGATGAGTTCATTACTCAGAACTGACTTCCCCATGATCCCCAAGTCACAAGTATGAATTCTAGAAAGACTATCCTGGCCTTCCTTCCTTCCTTCCTTCCTTCTGAGGTTGGCAGATTTAGTAAAAAAAACATTTTTGTGATGATCTCACCTATAAAATCGAGCATCTAAAGATAGAAGTATGAATCATTATGTAATAAATATGATATGATTATGATTAGTGTTAATAAAATTAAGTCGCTTGTATTTCAAGGGGTGTATTTATGAGTTAAAATAACTTTGTTTGCAACTTAAAATCCAATCTTTAACTATGGCTTTTTAATACATACTGCAAACCCGACTTAGATCATTGCAGTTACTTCATGGAATGTTTGATTTTCTTTTGTATTCTTACAATTATTGAAACCATACCTTGGTAACTGTTTACTCATTTTACGTTTATTTGTGCTGGTCATAATGGGCACCAATAAAATGATATGCATACGTTTTAGTAACTAGACAGTGAGTACCCTTGTGGGTATACGGGAGGAAGGAAGAGAGAGATAAACCTTAAACTACCCACTGTAAAATGATCTGTGCCATATTTAAACATCTACTAAGAAATTACCCTTCAAAATGGCTGTGGTTTTTGTGGCAGCTCAGGAGTAGAGATGGAGAAATTTAATGTAACAGAATAATCCTTAACAAAGGATATCAACGGCAAATCTGCCCATCAAATACATGTAGGCTGTAGCTAAAAGTCAATAATTATTCATACAGTTAGGTTTTCCTAAGAGGCTTCCTGAGTTTTCTGTCTTAACATCGATTTGGTTAATTCAGAACAACTTTCCTTGACATTGAATCTGCATCTTTACCAGTGGCCTGCTCTTTCAACAAGGCTAAGGTGCTCTGAATACTTTGGGCCTCCTCCAAGGGAATCGAAGATTTTTCTTCTTTTTTTTAACTAACATGGCAGTTTGTACGCCCAAATATTCTGCAAATGTACTCTACCTCTCTGCACTAGTCTGATTGCTTTCTCAGAGTAAATTGGAACCCTGGTAAATGTGGGCAAGTGGAATACTCTGTTTTTCACCTGTGGTCTTAATCCCCTCCCCCACCCTGACTTATTTTGCCGCCATGCAGATCAACATAACAAATCCATCACAATTTTAATTACATTTTTTTGCTTTAAAATTCCAGTCATTTAGCCACCCCCCAAAGAGATGAGGAGTCTAAGGTATGAATGTGGGGGGTTTACTCTCAAAATATAGCTATTGTGGAACAAAACATATCCCACAAGAATTGGCGCACTTATTGGAGGTAAATAGTGAAGCAGATTGAGTGATATCAACAAAAACTCTGGACAGAACCCCATATTGCTGACTTGCAATTATCACAATGGGACGTTTACGTGAAAGAAGCTGCACCTTCAAACTTGACTCTTCTCGATTGATCTTTAGGACTCTTTGGGAAATCTCGCTTTGCCTCGTAATCACCGAAATTTGATTGCCTCCTCTCTTTAAGTGCTTAGAGAGCAGCAGTCGCCTCATGGCTTGTTTCTCTTTTGTTCTGCGGGTGCACTATTGGAGGGTTCTTTAAAGTAAAATTGGCTTATGCACTTAGATTGAAGCATCCTTAAAAAAGTATGCAGATTTTTGGAGTGGTTGCTAAGTAATCAAAATCACCTTCTGTAGAAATGTTGTATAGCGATTAGTTTAGTAGCAGTTGTTTCAAATGATTATACCTAGAGAAGCCATGACTAGTTCACCCTGACCTCCCTCCAATGGGACCCAAAATGGCAACCAAATACATGATTTTATATCGACATACACAAAGACTTATTTTGTCTTGCAATCAGTGTTGTGATTGCCTTGTCAGGTATCTGCAGCTTGATGATCTTAACCTGCCTCTATGCGGGATTATTTCTTGACATTATTTGAATCCCTGATCTACTTCACATCTATTTCACCTCACAGGTTATGACTGTTTGTCCAAGTCTGGTAAATGTTGATGTGTCCTGTTCATCTACTGCGCTCTCTATTGACATCTAAAGTGGTCTGATTAACAAGCAGCAAAAATCATATGTGAATAAATGTACAGTATCATCTTGTCACAATTAAATATTATAGATAATTCTGTGCTGATAGGAACTGGATTATCCTACGTTTCTCAGGTAATGTTTAGCTATGGTAAATGCTTCTTGCTTTGTAAGGTTATGAAGGCCAGTTTTATACATTGAGTCAAAAGGAGCTCCTACAGGTTGAAACAAAATTTTGGATTTCCCAAGAGAGAGCTGGAGTTGTAACAAGAGGGCATTTTCTATTCAGATCCTTCAATTAATCATGAATAACATGTTTTCGGCTCAAAGGCATTTCAGTAGGAGACTTATATAATATTGTGTAAGTGGACAATAAATGCTCTTGTAGGAAGGCTAAACACCTAAATTATGCAGTTATGATGTCAAAAATTCTTCCTGGCAAAATAAAGGCCCCTGACCTCAAACCATGCTTTGGACAAGGTATGGTTTTATTTTATTTTGAAAATAATAGGTCCAAATGGAAGTTTGTCACATCTCCTATGGTTCTCTTAATTATTTTACAGTCACCTGGAAGATGTAAGTGCACTTAACATAACATTTATTGAAAGCCCTGCCAAGCAGAGATCTTGGGTAGAGGAATCGAAATTTGCCTAGCTTACGTAACGGTAAGTTTCAATTCTATCAAGGACACGGAGGCGAGGATTATGCTATATCTTCCTTCGCTTTATTTACATAAAGACTCCACAGCAGCTTAGGAAAAGATATATAATAGTAACAAAAAATGCTTTAAGGCTTAAAGCATGTGACAGAACGTTCAACAGATCAAAACAACAACTCCCAAGAGTCTCTTTGTATAATGACAGTCCATAGTCCTTCCACTCTGTCCATCACCGCTATAAACCCGGCCTTCTCTTCCTCTTCCTCCTCTTTCTTCGCGCAGATCACGCCTGAACCTCATTGATCCTGCTTAGCACCCTCGTTGCCTGTCGAAAAAAGAAACAGCGTAAGCGAGGTGGCCCAGGAACGCAACAATAAGGCGAGGAGCATTCAGTGACTAATATAGCATAGACAATGTAAAGGAAAACGCTTTACTTACTGCCATACGGGTGGGTAGAGACACCACTGTGTAGCCTGGGTGGGATAATCCTCGCCTCCATGTCCTTAATAGAATTGAAACTTACCGTTACGTAAGCTAGGCAAATTTCGATTCTATGTCAGGACCGGAGGCTTCAGATTATGCTAGTTCAAAGCTTACTTACCACCAACTGGGCCAAATCCACCACCGGCTTAAAATAAAACCTCTTAAAGGTGGAATCCGAGGACCAATCCGCCGCTCGCATTAGGTCCTCCAAGCGAGCACCCACTGAGAACGCCTTAGAAGCCATGGCCCCTCTGGCAGAGTGTGCTCCAAAAAGAGTAGTATTGATGCCTGCTTCTTGCATGACCCACCGCACCCACTGAGCAATAGTGGGGGAGGAGACAGCTTTGTGTGGCTTCCGCAGGGCAATCAACAACTGACGCTCGCCCGGGGGGCGCAAATCCAAGGTCAAATCTTCATATGCTTTGAGGCATTGCACAACACACAACTTAGGAGTGTCAAGAAAAGCTGGATAGGAAATGGATCGCGACGACGTTTTGGTGCGTCGGCCCACGGTAAAAGTAACCCCATCCGGGGAAAAAAATGCGTGCAGATATATCCAGCGCGCGCACATCAGAGACGCGTCTACAAGAAATCAAACATAACAACATGGCCAACTTCGCCGACAGTTCCTTAAGAGACAGATAGGAATTGGCCGGCCAGGACAAGAACAAGTTCAGAACCAAATTGACGTCCCAAAGGACAGAGTACCTGGGTTCAGGAGGCAACGCGAAACGAATAGCCCGCAGAAGCCGGCAAACAAAAGGATGCTCCCCTACTGGGTGGCCATCGATGTTGTCATGGCCTGCGGAAATCGCCGATCGAATAGCATTAATCGTTCTATAGGCCAAGCCCTTGTCGGCTAGGTGAGCCAGGAAATTCAGCACGGGAACGAGGCCTGCGACCAAGGGATCCAAATCCCTTCGTAGACACCAACGCATCCACTTAAGCCAAGCGGATCTGTAGCGCTTCGTCGTACTATCGGCCCATGCTTTGGAGAGCAAGTGTTCAGCAGACCCCGAAAGGCCTGGGAGCGACCAGCGTCTCCTGAGAGCCTCCATGCCACGAGGCGGAGAGAGCTCTGCGTGATGAGAGGATGCGGTTCCTGATCCGGATTTGTCAGGAGCAGAGGAAACAGGGGGAGTAGGATTGGAAAATCCCAAGAAAAGTTCCAGAAGAACCGGAAACCACACTTGAGACCTCCAGAGCGGTGTAACCAACACCAACTCCGCTCCTTGGCGCCGTATTTGGGCCGCCGCTCGCATTATCATGGAGAACGGGGGAAACGCAAACGGCTGTTCCCGACTCCAATCCTGTAGAAAGGCGTCCGTGGCCTCCGCCAGAGGGTCCGGCCTCCAGCTGAAAAAACGCGGCAGCTGGTGGTCGAGACGGGACGCAAACAGGTCCACTGAAAAAGGACCCCAGAGAGTTTGCAACCACCGGAAGACCTCCGGATCCAGTTTCCACTGACTGGCGTCCCTGAGGTGTCTGGAGTGCCAATCCGCTACTTGGTTGGCCTGACCCGGTAGATATTCCGCTGTCACCGCAATGTGACGTGACAGGCAATAGTCCCAGAAGTCCTTCGCCAGATCCGCCAAAGCGCGGGAACGAGGACCCCCTAGATGGTTCACATAACGAACCGCCGAAACATTGTCCATCCGTAAAAGGACACAGGCCTTGACCGAATCCTTGGTCCAACAACGGACTGCGAAGGAGCCCGCCAGGAGCTCCAAACAGTTGATATGCAATCGTTGTTCTTCTGAAGACCAGGCGCCGCCGGTGGAGAAATCCCCGCACCGGGCGCCCCAGCCCGACCTGCTGGCATCGGACTCTATGATTAGGTCCGGGGCCGAACCGAAGATCGCCCGACCATTCCATGCCTCCATGTGAGACAGCCACCAGGACATTTCCTCCTTCACTTCGTCCGTGAGGGGGACCCACTGATCGTAACTCATCCCACAACGTAGGTGCTGCGCCTTCAAGCGCTGGAGCGCCCTGTAATGCAGGGGGCCTGGGAAAATCGCCTGGATGGAGGACGACAGAAGCCCTACCACCTTGGCGATATGGCGCAAGGACGTGCGATCCTTTGTGATCGTCTGCCGAAGCAGGTGTCGTATTTTCGCGACTTTCCGACCCGGCAGGCTCAAGACCGCCTGCACCGAGTCCACCACGAAACCTAGGAAGATGATCTTCTGAGTGGGAACCAAAATCGACTTGGAGCCGTTGATCACGAACCCCAGTCTCTGGAGAAGGTGGACGGCCTGCCGCAGCTGGCCCGCCAACACCTCCGGGCACTGCCCCATGAGGAGGATGTCGTCTAAGTACACTAACATACGGACCCCCTGACTTCTGAGAAACTCCACTACCGGGTGGAGAACTTTCGTGAAGCACCATGGGGCCGACGACAGACCGAACGGCAGCGCGGTGAACTCGAACACCCTGCCGTCCCATAGAAACTGAAGGAAACGACGGTGCGGGGGATGGATGGGGACGACCAAATAGGCATCCTTGAGATCCAGTCTCACCATCCAATCCCGAGGGAGGAGTACGTCTCGAAGGAGGTGGATACCCTCCATCTTGAAATGTCGATAGATCAACCACCCGTTGAATTCCTTGAGATTGATCACAGGTCTCTTGCCCCCATCTGTCTTGTCCACTAAAAAGACATTGCTGAGGAACCCATGTGGGTGGCGCGTTGATAGACGGATGGCCCCTTTGCGGAGCAGGTCCGAGACCTCCCCGTCTATCAACCGCGCGTCGGACTCTGAAAAGACCATTGGACGCGGGGGCACCGCTTGCGCGGGCTGGTCGTAGAATTCTATGTGGAACCCACGTACAGTTTGCAAGACCCAAGCGTCGGCAGGGAGCAATTCCCACTCCTCGTAAAAGGTTGCCAGCCGCCCCCCAATTGGAACTTGATCCAAACAAAGGACACTTACCGGTGGCATTCCCCTGTCCAGAGTTCTTCCTGAACCCTCTGCCGCCGAAGCGCTGCCCTCTGGTGGGGTAGAAATTGTTAAAGTTCGCAGAGGTCTGGTATTGGCCTCTGCCGGAGCCTTGTCCTTTATTGGTGGTCTGCTGGCCACAGCCGATCGCGCGGCCCCTACCGCGACCGGCCCCTCCGGAGAAACGTTGGTGAAACACCCGTTTAATGCTGGATTGGGCCTTGTCCAGCGATGTGAACGTGTTCACGAATTTGCCCAGCTCCCTGATGAAGGGCTCGCCAAAGAGGCCTCCCTGGGCAACAGCACCCGCCTCCGACGAGGCCAGGTCCCCCAACTTCGGGTCCAATTTAATCAAGAGCGAACGCCGCCTCTCAGTAGACAGGGCGTAGTTGGCGTTGCCCAAGAATACGATCACCCTCTGGGCCCAATTAGAAAGCACCTCCGGAGAAATGACGGTGCCATTCGCCTTCGCCTCCTCCGCCATATCGAGGATCTTCGTGGCAGGCCCAACCGCATCCAACAGCTTATCCTGGCAGGCCCGCCAGGACCGATCGATGCTTTTCCTGGGATCTTTCATAAATTTTGCCAAGAAGGTGGCCATCTTGGCATCCAACTCCGGGGTCATGGCCACCTTACCCTCCAAAGTCGGTCTAGGGCACTCCCCACGCAGGCAACCCCTCGCCTCCTTCTCCAGGGGCTTGCGCAGCCTGCCCGCTACAAACTTCGCCACCGTCTCCCCCGGTGTCCAAGCCGCGGAGCGGGGGTGGACGATCTCGTCCGGGTCCAGCATGCCCGACTCATCTCGTGGCATCTCCTTGGTAGAGGACGCCGGAAGCCAGGATCGGGTCGACTCCCCGTCGTCATCGGTGTCTGGAGAGTCGTACACAGGAGAAGCGGGGGCCGTCGACACGTCCCCCGAAGCACCCGGATCCACCAAGGGAGCAGGGGGCACCGCCGTTGCCTTCGCCAGGAAGGCGTCCCGGAGACGCTCAAACGCGCCCCTGTCCACTCCTTGGGCCTCCGAAGATGGGCCTTCCTTACAGGGCTTCTTCGGTGCGGGTGGCAACCCGCCGGAGGTCCCCGGGAGTTCGGGGGTCGGAGGCACATGCGCTGACGCCAGCTTCGCGCATTCTTCCACGATGCGGGCGGAGAGGCGGTCCTCCATAGGCCCTACCACCTCCGTCACGCAGCGATAAATCGAATTATCCACCGCCTGGTAAAATTCGTCGTCCTGCAGGTAGGAGTAGGGTTCTTCCTCGTACTCCCCTTCCATCCTGAAGCTCAGGGGTAATTCCGGGGCACCCTGGAGGGCGGCAGCCGAGACAGGTCTCGGATATGGGCAGACCAACTGGCTGCGATCACTTTTTGGGCCAACTGACGTGGCAGGTGGGGCTGCACCAACCCCCAGCGTGCAGACCCTCCTCGCCGGGACCGAGTCTCCGCACCCCTCAAGCGCGCCAAGCCACACACTGTAATCAAAGAGGTGCACAAAGTTCACCCAAAGGTGTTTCACGCGGTCAGCGCCGCAATACAGACCCCAACGGGGCGTCAGGAACAGGGAGGTACAGACCCGGAGCACCAGGTGTCAGAGGGGTACGCGAGGGTTGGCTCCTGCGCAAGCAGACTCCACGGCGCCGCTCCTGTAACTGCGGAGGTGCGCCGAAGGGTCGGGCAGACGTTAAGGCCCCCCCTGGCGGCTTACTTACACACCGCACACAAGTGGGAAAGAAAGATCGCGTAGGAACGTTCCTGCGACCGGGGACTCTGTAATGGAAAAATAAACCATGGGGTGAGTCCCCCAACGATCGTACATACAATACAATCAGTAAACACAGAAAGGAAAAAACATGAAAAGCACTTATCTGGCTGCGGGAGCAGCGAAGAAAGAGGAGGAAGAGGAAGAGAAGGCCGGGTTTATAGCGGTGATGGACTGTCGTTATACAAAGAGACTCTTGGGAGTTGTTGTTTTGATCTGTTGAACGTTCCGTCACATGCTTTAAGCCTTAAAGCATTTTTTGTTACTATTATATATCTTTTTCCTAAGCTGCTGTGGAGTCTTTATGTTAATAAAGCGAAGGAAGATATAGCATAATCTGAAGCCTCCGGTCCTGACATAGAATTCGAGGTTGCATGTGGTATCCTTTATGAGCTTCTGGATAGGGATCTGGTCTCGATGAAAACAGGAGATGCTTAGATCTGGGTATCACATTGGCTTCACCTTGTTGATGGCTATCAGGGTCATTTCCTTATGTGTTCCTCAGTTCTTGTAGATTGTAGATGATATCAGAGGTATGGTTGGAACAGTGTTCAATGATGCCTTATACCAACTGACCTTGAATGCCTTTATTTGTAATTCACAGAATTTGTATTTACTCCTTTGTGTCAGGAATGTATCTATCAAGATTTCCTAGATCTTTAAGTGATGCTGAACCAAATCTTGATGCGATGCAGCTTTGAGTACTTTTGTCCAGATTCCTAATTTAGGCGTCTGCTTACTCTATCTATGCTCCTGGGAGATTTTGATTTAGTTGGATGATGCTGTGACTCTGCCCTGAAAAGTATTGGAGATTTCATTCTGCCTTCAGTGTGTACCTAAAACGATCTGGTTTTGTTTAAGTAGCCAATGATTTCCTAATGTGTCATTGTGGAGACTAACTCTTCGTAGTCCTATGAAAGCTGTACCATCTTGCCCAGTTTGACTTTTGCTGATCCGCCTAATGTTTTTCCCCCATTCACTGAACCCAGGGCGGTGAGGTTTTGACACATGTGCGCACAAGTTGTTGTTCTTGGATAATATTGTTCTCAATTCAAATAGCAACGCACAACTCCCCGTGGCCCACCGCTCACAGGCAACAATCCTCAATAAAACAATAGCAAAAGGAAAGGAGGGTATCCCCTTCTTTCAATGTTATCAATCAACTGTTGCATTTCTCAAAGAAAGTCCAGTCCATAGGCCATTTTTTCTGTTCCAAAGAATTTTGGTTACAAATTAATTGAAGAAAGAACATCATATAATGTCATTCATTCAATTTAATCAAATCTTCTCAGGCGATTTCATCAAATCTTTTCAGCCTTCGTGTTTCGTCCTAACCCGGACTTCATCAGGGCTGAAAAAAAAGAAAATATATACGCCAATCAATTCCATACAATGTGATTCATTATTATGATATATATTATACTGATACAAAAGCACTACTCACAAAAATCAATTCAAACCCACAATATTACATACACTTTTAGATGCCTGTCTGTCTCCATTTTAACAAACATACACCCAGGACGGGATTTCAATTACTCCAATTTTCATTAATAATATACTTCATTAGTAAATCTTTAAAATTATCAAAAGACTCTCTACATATTCATTGACATTGTTAACCTCATTTTTACATTCTTTCGCATTCGACATGATGATGAAATTCCAATACCCAGGTTATTTACCTAAGAAAAACCTCCTTTACCAGGGCCATCCCTGTTCTCTTACTTTACATTATTATAAACCCTTATTATCTCTTGTTCCCTGCTCATTAAGGAAGAGCCAGAAATTCTCCCAAAATGTTCACATTTACCTAGAGGCCTACAGTGTATTCTTTTTTTAATTTAAAGTCTATTTATGCACCTTCCTATTACCCTTAGATAATCTTTGAAAAAAGTACCTTGTTCGTTTCTTGTTGGACCTTTATTCATATCACAAATCAAAGATGCATCTTTTTTAAGCGCTCCCATGAATAACCTCTGTGAAAGTTCAAACAACATCTCTAATTACCACTTTGATTATAAAATGTATTCCTTCAACTATTGCTATTTTTTAGAAAAACAACATACCTTTCTTTCATGAAACCAATTTCTTATACATTCTTCATGATCAATCCGTAATCAAAGTCCTGATTTTCACACTATCTCATTCATGAATACTGTGTACTGTATAAAAATATATTTACACCCATATACTCTAGTGCTGATCAACTGACAAAAAGCATAGATAATGATAATGCTTATTTCCCGTTCACAGTGCTACCCCTACAATTAACGCTGTCTATATTTAAACTCCCCCTAACATATTTCCCCGTTCAGCCATCTACAAGTCCACTGGAGATGATGTATGTTCTGTTGTCGTGGCCCTTCTGGTTAGGAGGTGCTCTCAAAGTGTTATCCACCCATAGCAGTTAGTGGCTACTGGCTCTTCATAGCAGGCTGTTGGGTAACCTGCAGTGGTTGCCACCCATAGCAGTGGTGGCTTCTGACCTGTCATTGCAGACTTTTTGGCAACGTGGAGTAGTTGGCATTTGGATGGTAGTTCAGAGGTACGTTCTTCTTTTATTTCTGCCCTTGCCAGTAATGTAGTGTCAGGAATTTACAAATTGCATCTACCTATGTTCCAAGAGTAGGGAATGGGGGAAAGACAATTGTAAAGCCTTGTCGGGTAAATATTTGGTACCCGTGTAGTTCCAAATAGATTCCTTCGTTATCATGTAAATAGGTTCAGGTCATAGTGGGGTTAGTTCCTTCCTAAGATGGCCGCCACGATAGCCACTGAAGTCATTCAGAGTTTAGAACGTGAGGGCTAGTTGATGTGCGTCTTGCGCAGCGTTCTAACTGCGCACTTCAACTGTTCGAGTTCCTGAGGTAACAGCTAGAGTCTTACGCTCCGTGTCAAGTATTCGTGACAGGAGTAGTTTTGGGATATTCTTGAGTCCGCTAATCTAGAGACTTACCGAGAGAGAGTTTCATCTGTCGAAAGTTACTTCTGAGTGAATTCTGGAAGTTCGTGAGGAAACGTTCTTCCGTCTGTTGCTGTGACTGAGACTTCGTTCATCTCCATCCGTCGTGGGAGCCAGTTCACTCTGCGGAAGCTCGTCTGAGGACTTCTTCTCAGAAGGTTCAACGGACTCCACCAACCTCTTGCGGAGCATGCAAGAGGAACAGTAAGCCAGCGGCTGCTTTCTCCTTCTTCCCCCATTGTCGGCGAACTTGTGCTGAACTGCTATTCCCTTCTTGCGTTTAACCTGCTCTTTCCTCCCCCTCTTGCCTCCCTTGTTCCTTTTGCGCGCTTCATTTCATTCAGCATTGGAAACCTTGGAGCCGCATGTTCACCACAAAGCATCAACAGATATAAGCAGAACCCCAGTTGGGGCTAATACAGAAAGCTTACAGGTAAAGAAGGAGAGAGAGAGAGTTTTAGTCCTGGGTTGTAGAATTTTCCGTAAGGAACATTTAGTAATGTTAGTCTTTGTCCTGCAGGCTTGAAGCTCTCTGAATGTATCTACACATCTTAAAGAAGAGTAGCAATACCTTTGGGAACTACTGGTAGGATAAGATTCATTATTTACATAGAGTGAGAAAGTTGGTAGGTAGAAGTGGTTGTTTATTCTCTTCCCCCCCCTGTTCTGTGCATTAGGCATCTACAGAAACCGAAGTCCAGGTCTACCCAATCGGTGAAGGTGCCAGAAGCTCTCAAGGTGTCTCTTCTCTGTCCACTTCCCCTTTCCCTGTCACTAGTGCGTTCGCCCATGTGGCGGAGTCACTGGTGGAAGGGTGATCGGGTACAGCATCACTGCCTCTGCGAAGATTGGAGCCTTCTGACAGATTGAAGTGCCCAAGTTTTCACTTCGCCCAGGCAGTATGGTGGAGGGCTTAAATCTAAAGGAACTGGGAGACATGTTAGCGGGTATCCAGCGGGAGTTAGGAGCAGTAAGAGAGGAAAATAAAAGTTTAAAATTAGAGTTGGAGGCTTCTAGGCAAGAAAATAGAGTGTTAGCTCAGAAGATGGATGGGTTAGTAATGGGAAATCCTGTTCAGGGTCCTTCTACGTCCCACACCAGTTCTGTAAGTTCAGATCCTAAATCAGTAGCTCAGGTAATCCATTCAGTCTCCCCGTTAATTCCTTTGGCAGCTCCCGAGAGATTCTCGGGGGATCCGCAAAAAGCCCAACTCTTTTTAACTCAATGCTCCCTTCATTTCATGTGCCGCCCAACCCTTTTTCCTGATGCCCAATCCAGAGTAGCATTTATTTTGTCCTATCTAAGTGGGGATGCTGCTAATTGGGCAATGCCCTTGGTGAGCGAAGATGACCCAATCCTTTGTGATTTTGTTAAGTTCAAAGCTGAGTTCCTCAGAATTTTTGACAGGAGAAGGATTTCTCAGGCCACTGATAATGAGCTGCTGGAATTGCGTCAGGGTTCTAAAGATCTGCTATCATATCTGACGCAGTTTAATAAGTTAATTGTGGAAACCAACTGGCCGGAGGAGAAACGAGCGGCCTTATTTTATCGAGGACTGAAAGATGAGATTAAAGATACTTTAGCCCAAGTTCCAAACCGGCCCACTGAACTGTCTGCATTGGTGGATTTAGTTTTGGAGTTGGATTTTCGTCATTCAGAGCGTAGAGGAGAAAGAAGAAAAGATTGGAGAGTAAATGTTCCTCGATTCGACCGGGCTCGGTTCGAGAAAGGTTCTGGAGGGAGTAATGAAGCAGAACCCATGCAAATTGGAGCCGTCCGTGGGCCATTGAGTAAAGAGGAGAAGGAGGATCGGCGTTTGAAGAAATTGTGCCTTTATTGTGGGATCGCTGGCCACTTTGTAAAGGATTGTCCTAAGCGCCCCAGAATACCGTTTAAGGGAAACGAGGGGGGCCATCAGTAGACGGAGTCGCTCTGGTGGTGCAGGAGAACAAGACGACTCCGGATCCGCATTTAATCCTAAATACTCTTCAGTCGTGTATCCCACATGTAATCCTTCACATGACCTTAAAATTCCGTGGACGACAGATTTCTGGAGTGGCTATTATGTTGGATTCTGGGGCCACAGGAAATTTCTGTGACATAAGGTATGCGCGAAGCATGGGAATTCAAGCCATCAAGAAAGAGAGACCCGAGCCAGTGAGAGCCGTTGACGGAACCAATTTATCATCTGGGCCAATTATCAGTCATACGGAAGAATTGGAACTGATTCAATCGGATGGGCATCGAGAAGTGATGCAATTCAATTTAATAGACGCCCCTCAGTTCCAATTGATTTTGGGTCTACCTTGCCTGACTTTACACAATCCGACCATTGATTGGACGAATCGAACAGTCAGTATGCAGTCAAGCTTTTGTCAGGAACATTGTTATGGGCCCCAAGAACCCTCCGAGGAGAACTCCCTTGCTTCTTTACTATCGTATGGAGGTCAGTCAGTCTGTGTAATTAATGCTGGAGAAATTCCTCCCGAATATCAGGATTTGAAGATGGTCTTTAGTGAACGGGAAGCGGAGGTGTTACCACCACACCGTTCCTACGATTGTACAATTGATCTGGTTCCAGGAGCAGTACTGCCTTGCAGTCGGATTTATGCTCTGACCGAAGCTGAAAATAACCATCTCAAGGAGTATCTGGATCGATACCTGGCCAATGGATTCATCAGACCATCGCAGTCCCCGGTATCCTCCCCGTTATTTTTTATTCCAAAGAAACAAGAAGGCAGTCTGAGAACCTGCATTGATTATCGCGCCTTGAATTTAGTAACAATCAAAAATCGATACCCCTTGCCTTTGATTTCAGTTCTTCTGGATCAACTCAAAGAAGCACAGATTTTCACCAAGCTTGACTTGCGAGGGGCGTACCACTTGGTGCGGATGAAAGAGGGGCACGAGTGGAAGACGGCCTTTCGTACCAAGTTTGGCCTCTTTGAATATTGCGTGATGCCCTTTGGGTTGTGTAATGCACCTGCAGTGTTTCAGCATTTCATAAATGACATTCTGAGTGATTTGATTGACAAGGTGGCGATAGTTTATCTGGACGATATCTTGATCTACTCTCAGAATACCCAAGACCATCCTAAGCACGTCAGAATGGTGTTGGAGCGTTTGAGAACACATCATTTATATGTAAAACTGGAAAAATGTGTTTTTCACGCTACCACGGTGGAGTTTCTAGGATTCATCCTTTCTCCACATGGAATCACCATGGATCAAGGAAAAGTGCAAGCCGTCAAGGATTGGCCAGAACCACGGAGTGTCAAGGAGATACAGCGATTTTTGGGATTCGCAAACTTCTATCGGCGCTTCATCCAGAGTTTTTCACATTTGATTGCCCCCATCACCCGTTTACTAAAGAAAGGTGTGCTGTTCGAGTGGACCAGAGCAGCTGCTCAGGCTTTTAGTCATCTCAAAGAAAGATTTGTGTCTGCTCCTATTCTTTTGCATGCCAACCCGGAAGAACCCTTCTTTGTAGAAGCAGATGCATCCGATCAGGCTATCGGAGGAGTTCTCTCGCAACGACATTCCCAGACTGGTCAGTTGCATCCGGTAGCATATCGCTCTAGAAAATTAAATCCAGCAGAACTGAACTACACCATTGCAGAAAAGGAACTGCTAGCGGTTAAGGATGCCTTTGAGGACTGGAGGCATTATCTGCTGGGGGCTAAACATACTGTAACTGTGTTTACTGATCACAAGAATCTACAATTCTTGAAGTCCGCAAAGACCCTCACTCCTCGACAGTTACGTTGGTCCTTGTATTTTGCAGATTTTGATTTTGTGCTCACTTTTCGCCCTGGAACAAAGAATGGAAAGGCGGATGCGCTTTCTCGCTTGGATACCGACGACTGTGAACATCCTGTTGAACCTCAACCAATCATCCCAGAGACTAAAATCATTTGTGCTCTTTCTCTGAGTAACTTTCAAGAAGAGGTGCGGAAGGGATTATCTTCAGAAGAAATGCAGAAGTGGGTTCAATCGGGTGAGGGGAGAGAGTTAATCCAATGTTTACCCTACTACAAAGGAGCCTTGTATCTCCCAACCATTCCTCTCCAACAAAGAGCCTTGCAAAGCTGTCATGATCATCCTTTGGCCGGTCATAAAGGAGTTTCTAAGACTTTGGATTTAGTTCAGCGCTATTTTTGGTGGCCTGGGTTGTCCTCTCATGTCCAACAATATGTGCAGTCATGTGAACTGTGTGCCAGGGGTAAACCTAGTCGGCAGGCTCCACAAGGATTGCTGCAACCCCTTCCTACCCCGACCCATCCATGGCATACAGTATCAATGGATTTGATTGTAGATTTGCCGGTCAGTAAGGGATTCGATACTATCCTGGTGATTGTGGATACTTTCACCAAGATGAGTCACTTTATTGCCATGTCCGGTACCCCTACTGCTCCTGAATTAGCACAAGCTTTTAGTGAGAATATTGTAAGACTACATGGGGTTCCCAAGATTGTGGTTTCTGATAGAGGTCCCCAGTTCATCTCCCGTTTCTGGCAAGCCTATCTAAAGGGATTGGGGATTGAGAGAAGGTTGTCTACCAGCTATCACCCCGAGTCGGATGGACAGACGGAGAGAGTTAACCAAGAACTGTAACAGTACCTCCGTTTGTTTCTCCTTGAGAAGGGTGGTGACTGGTCAGATCACTTGTGGATGGCAGAATTCGCTAGTAATAATGCTAAAAGTGTTTCTACAGGTTACTCCCCTTTTTATTTGAATTCTGGACGCCATCCTAATCCATTTAGCCCTCAAGAGGATTTAGATGTCCCCGCAGTACAGACTTTGTTGACTAATATCTCCACTTTACATAAGTCTGCAGAAGAGAACTTGATCAAAGCTAAACAGGTCTACAAGAAAAGTGCAGATAGACATAGAAAACCCGCTCCACAATATAAAGTAGGAGATCAGGTGTGGCTCTCCACAAAAAACCTTCATTTAAAAGGGAATAGAAAATTCCAACCAAGATTTGTGGGTCCCTATCCAGTTGAGCAGGTTATGGGTCCGGTAACAGTGAGGCTCAAGTTACCAGTTAAATTGGGGATCCATCCAGTCTTCCACGTCTCCTTACTGAAGAAGTCTAAGTCCAACATGAGGTTGGGTAAACCACCTGAACCCCTCTTTATTTCTGGTCACCCTGAGTACGAGGTTCATGACATTCTAGATTCAAAACACAAGAAAGGTAGGCTATTTTATCTGGTGGATTGGAAGGGGTATGGCCCTGAGGAAAGGTCGTGGGAACCCGCTGCCCAAATTCATGCTCCCCGACTCATTAAGAGATTCCACGCACGGCAACCTCTCAAACCTGGACCGATAAATCGGTCTTTGAGAGGGGGTACTGTCAGGAATTTACAAATTGCATCTACCTATGTTCCAAGAGTAGGGAATGGGGGAAAGACAATTGTAAAGCCTTGTCGGGTAAATATTTGGTACCCGTGTAGTTCCAAATAGATTCCTTCGTTATCATGTAAATAGGTTCAGGTCATAGTGGGGTTAGTTCCTTCCTAAGATGGCCGCCACGATAGCCACTGAAGTCATTCAGAGTTTAGAACGTGAGGGCTAGTTGATGTGCGTCTTGCGCAGCGTTCTAACTGCGCACTTCAACTGTTCGAGTTCCTGAGGTAACAGCTAGAGTCTTACGCTCCGTGTCAAGTATTCGTGACAGGAGTAGTTTTGGGATATTCTTGAGTCCGCTAATCTAGAGACTTACCGAGAGAGAGTTTCATCTGTCGAAAGTTACTTCTGAGTGAATTCTGGAAGTTCGTGAGGAAACGTTCTTCCGTCTGTTGCTGTGACTGAGACTTCGTTCATCTCCATCCGTCGTGGGAGCCAGTTCACTCTGCGGAAGCTCGTCTGAGGACTTCTTCTCAGAAGGTTCAACGGACTCCACCAACCTCTTGCGGAGCATGCGAGAGGAACAGTAAGCCAGCGGCTGCTTTCTCCTTCTTCCCCCATTGTCGGCGAACTTGTGCTGAACTGCTATTCCCTTCTTGCGTTTAACCTGCTCTTTCCTCCCCCTCTTGCCTCCCTTGTTCCTTTTGCGCGCTTCATTTCATTCAGCATTGGAAACCTTGGAGCCGCATGTTCACCACAAAGCATCAACAGATATAAGCAGAACCCCAGTTGGGGCTAATACAGAAAGCTTACAGGTAAAGAAGGAGAGAGAGAGAGTTTTAGTCCTGGGTTGTAGAATTTTCCGTAAGGAACATTTAGTAATGTTAGTCTTTGTCCTGCAGGCTTGAAGCTCTCTGAATGTATCTACACATCTTAAAGAAGAGTAGCAATACCTTTGGGAACTACTGGTAGGATAAGATTCATTATTTACATAGAGTGAGAAAGTTGGTAGGTAGAAGTGGTTGTTTATTCTCTTCCCCCCCCTGTTCTGTGCATTAGGCATCTACAGAAACCGAAGTCCAGGTCTACCCAATCGGTGAAGGTGCCAGAAGCTCTCAAGGTGTCTCTTCTCTGTCCACTTCCCCTTTCCCTGTCACTAGTGCGTTCGCCCATGTGGCGGAGTCACTGGTGGAAGGGTGATCGGGTACAGCATCACTGCCTCTGCGAAGATTGGAGCCTTCTGACATGTAGACTAACTTCCTTTCCTAGCTAATATTTGCACATTCCCTGTAAAAAAGAGGGGGTTCTTGCCTTCTCCAGGTTATTTATTTTGTATTGCATGTGCTTTGTGTGTGGCACGAGGGAACCATGTGCAGAGCAAATAGTGTTCATGGAGGACACAGTATATGTATGTGCACTAAACTGTGGTTCCATACAAATTTCCCTGTTTCCTCTGTGAACTTGACAAATTGTTTTCTGTTATCTGGGTCGCTGCCTGAACTTTTAACTGTCTGGTTTGGTTGTTGGTAAATATGCACTTGCTCCCTTACTACCTAGTTTTCATACCTGGAAATTCCCCTTATTGTGTGTATACGAGAATTTCAGTTTTTGTACTTACTGATGCTTCTACTTTTTCGACTCTGAGGTGCACTGCGTCCTACAACCCAGGCCCCAGTGCATGTGCTGTGAACCCTCAAAGTGTATGTTCAATCAGCTAATACATTGTTGGCATATTTAACTTACCTATAAGGCCCTAGCATATAGTTCAAAGTGTACCGAGTGCTAGTAAGTTAAGTATCACTCGTGGACTGCAGCACTTATTGTGCCACCACTGCAGTGGCAAAGTGAAAACATACAACGAATGGGTGTGGGAAGCACCTAATAGTACCTACAATATTTCTATTCCATGATTTGGTATATTAGGACATTTTACGAAAACATTTCATATAAAACAATAGCTGTACATTCATAAAACGTGTGTGTGTGTATATATATATATATATATTTCAAACAGGGTTTCCCCGATTCCGGGGATGCGTGGAGTCGCAGAAAAGAAAGGACTATCAATCGCTTAGTTGCTTTGTGGTGATGTTTATTCTGCTTTACAAATCCATGGGGGGTCAAACGGAAAACAACCGACGCGTTTCGTCAGCGTCCGCTGCCTTGGTCACGGTCAGTTTGGTGCTTGGGACTCACAGTCTTAAAGGGACAACGTATATTTTGAAACACACCTCTTTTTGGCCAAGTCCACCCACTTACACTAAGCATTTTGGGACATGTAGTTTTTTGGCCATCCCTGTTGGTTTCTCTGATTTACAACCAAGGTTTATGGCAAAATTAAGGGAGTGTGCCGTTGTACCCATGAATAATACAGTTGATTTTGTCAAACTTTAAATTATAAAACAAGGCAATCAATTAGCATTCAACATTCATGATAGAATATAGTGCAATCAATGATCGAAACTGGGAAAAGTTTGACAAAATCAACTGTATTATTCATGGGTACAACGGCACACTCCCTTAATTTTGCCATAAACCTTGGTTGTAAATCAGAGAAACCAACAGGGATGGCCAAAAAACTACATGTCCCAAAATGCTTAGCGTAAGTGGGTGGACTTGGCCAAAAAGAGGTGTGTTTCAAAATATACGTTGTCCCTTTAAGACTGTGAGTCCCAAGCACCAAACTGACCGTGACCAAGGCAGCGGACGCTGCCGAAACGCGTCGGTTGTTTTCTGTTTGACCCCCCATGGATTTGTAAAGCAAAATAAACATCACCACAAAGCAACTAAGCGATTGATAGTCCTTTCTTTTCTGCGACTCCACGCATCCCCGGAATCGGGGAAACCCTGTTTGAATTGTCAGCGGCTGGCTCTGCCGCAGGAGAAACGCGATCGGGAAAAGCAGGGCCTTACGAGGGGAAAGGGAGCCAAGCGGAGGATATTGTTCGACTCCTCGAGGTGCTCACCGGCAAAACAACCAGAAACTTTTGCAGCTCCACCAGAAGCGGAGGATCGGCGGAAGAAGGCGGACGGTCACCTGCCACGGAGGGAGACTCTAAGGTAAGAGTGGCTGCCCGCTGGAGTACGCTGATTTACGCGCTTGTCTGAATGTGAATGCTGAATGAGCAAACATACGACGGAATGCAATGATATGCTAGCCGGTTGCCTGGCCTCAACGTCTTCTGTCTTCAGATCGATTACCTGCCAAAAATATACAAAAAACGCTACATAAACCCTGATTAAAGTAATCAGCAGCATCTCAAATAAAGAAAGGGCATAATCGGCAAAAACAGAGGAATAAAGCCAGAACGGACTCGCTTTGAACAAAACTAAAATTAGAAGCATATATCCACGGCTGGGGGGTCGCACAAGGAAGAGGAAAATCATGGATAGGCGGGATGCAAAAAGGAAGGAATTCATCGTAACCATGTTTAATAGAGGAAATATAAATAACCCCACTGAAAGTAACAGGGAACCAGAAAAAAACGATATTAAAGACAAACTGCGCCTTTGGGAGAAACTCAACAAAAAGGAAATAAATAAATCGTGGGAGTTAATCTCCTTACAAAAATACTTGGAAGTTGAGAGGGTGCCTCGTGGCCTAAGAATCCTAATAATGCCAAGCCAGCAGGATGTCACGAATGAACTACTCCAGGAGTGGGGTGAACACACTATCAATTCCTCTTTGGGGCTACTTAAGATACTCGTAAAACACATTGAAATAGCGCTTGACAAGATTAAGGAACAATTGCGAACATTGGAAAAGGAAATTGATGGACTCAAACTCAATACTGAAATGACAAAATTTAAGGAGGACTTAAACAAACAAATAGAAAAACATGAGGAGGAAGTAAGGGCAAGAAAGCAAACCAAATTCGAGAGGGATGCCAATGACTATGCACAAGGTCGCATTTTTACGTTCGCCCGTAAATATGACTCTTTCAGGCCACCCAAAGCCAACACGGCTAGTTCGTCCTCGAGCATGACGTAGTTAACATCAGCTGACCTAAGTGAGGATGACGCCAACTTAGATCCACAACAAAAGGTTTTTTTAGGGGACATGCGCCTGGTTCTCTCACAACAGAAATGGGAACAAAACCACGGGGCGCAAAGAAATATGCGTGGTCGGGCAAGGGGAAGAGGAAGATCGTGGCAGCCAAGATCTACAAAACCCACACAAGGAGAGGCACAAAGCGAAACGGCTACAAACGAAAAAATTGGCACAGAAACAAGACTAATGAAGAAGAGGGGGAAGTAAACGAAGAACTGCAAATAATCAATCTCTCGGGAAAGGAAATCTCTGAGGCAGAAATATCATTGCTTAGAAAAGGAATCAATTTTTGCCCCACATCACACATAGACCTGGCACAAACACGAATTGATCTATATCTTTACATTCGAAAAATAAAACTAGCAAAATTCTTTGCGGAGAGAAAAAACAAACCCCAAATTTTGAAGAATCAGCCCAAACCTACATCCACTCTGTTGGCAAAGGAGTCCGAGGCTTATTTAACTTTATTGAATTTGAATACAGAGGATGGTCTTGAAATCAGCTTGGAGAACGCCATAACACAAATGGGAGCGGGAACTAGTGGCTTCAAGGCAAAATCCAAGTTTTATCCCCAACTAGCGCCTGGAAACAAAATTGACCTATTTTAGGAAGCAGTTATCCATGACCTCTATAAAATAAACATCAAAAACAACAGCAAGAACAACCTATCCAAAAGTGAGAAGGAAGCCTTAATCGCATTGCGCAAAAATGAAACCTTTGAAATTAAAACAGCTGATAAAGGTGGCAATATTGTTTTATGGGACCGAAAATTGTACATCGCGGAAGCAATGGAACAATTGAATAATCCACAGCATTATGAAAAATTAAACACCAATCCCATCGACAACATCAAAAGGGAATTGGGCAGGAAAATAAACCAGTGGGAAAAGGATGAACTTTTGGATCTTGACGAGAAAAAGTATCTAACAGTGGATTTCCCTAAAACAGCCACGGTGTACTTTCTGCCTAAGGTCCACAAAAATGCCACTACACCACCTGGGAGGCCGATTGTCTCGGCAAACGGCTCCTTATTGGAACCTTTATCCAATTTCATTGATTTCTACCTGAATCCCCATGTGAAACGCCTGAAATCATATATAAAGGATACCACCGACTTCCTGTGTCACCTAAACCAAATTGAATGGCAACCA
This sequence comes from Lissotriton vulgaris, assembly GCF_964263255.1. Lineage (NCBI taxonomy): Eukaryota > Metazoa > Chordata > Amphibia > Caudata > Salamandridae > Lissotriton > Lissotriton vulgaris. The sequence goes on along the minus strand of NC_141698.1, from coordinate 429,629,853 downwards.
GACTACATCATGATCACAATGGATGTAGTTTCATTGTACACAAATATTGACAATGATATGGGCATCAGGGCCTGCAAACACATCTTTATGGAACGCAACATTCATTACCAACATCACAATAACATGCTTTTGGAAATGATCCATTACCTACTATACAATAACATTTTCATGTTTGGCGAGACAGTGTACAAACAGAAAAATGGGGCCGCTATGGGCTTTTCATTCAGCCTGAACTATGCCTGCACCGCCATGGGATGGTGGGAGGAAAAAATTGCATGGGATGAGAGCCTTCAACCATTCACACAACATATCAAGGTCTGGAAGAGATTCATAGACGATTTGTTCATTGTATGGAATGGGGGAGAGGAGAAATTCCTAGAATACTTCCAGATACTAAACACTAGCACACCGGGCATAAAATTCACCCACAACATCAATAAGGACAAAGCTGTTTTCCTGGATACTGAGGTATATGTGAAAAACAACCGGATAGAAACCACCCTTCATCGCAAAGACACCGCAACAAATGCAACTTTGGAGGCCACGAGCTTTCATCAAAAATCACTCATATCAAGTATTCCGTATGGGGAATTTTTACGCCTGAGAAGGATATGTAGTGAGGAACAAGAGTGGCAAAAACAGAGCAAAAACGCTATGCAACGCTTCCATAAAAGACAGTACAATCAACAATCCACACGGAAATGTTGGGAAAGGGCCAACCTAACTAGAAGAGAAGACTGCCTAACACCAAAGGAATCCCAATCAACGACTGAGGAAGAACCAATCAGATTCATTACAGACTACAGCAGTGAATCCAAGCAGGTAAATCAAATACTCAAAAGAAATTGGAAGCTCCTACAATTGGACCCAGTGATAGGCAAAAGAATGGGAAACCATCCCATCCTAACATACAGAAGGGCCAGAAATCTCCAGGACCAGTTGATCCACAGTCATTTTCAATCAAACAGGAAAGGAAAGCCATCGCTACAAACCAAAGGGTTTGTAAAATTTTATAATTGCAAGGTCTGCGAAATTGCAAAACCAACCACAACAATAACCATGCCGAACAACAAAAGCTGGAAAATCAAGGAATGCATTACATGCAACAGTAAATACACTGTGTATATGATTGAGTGTCCTTGCAAGATGAGGTACATAGGTAGCACAATCTGCGAGCTCAAAAAACGAATACTGGAACATGTTCGGGCCACTGTCCACAAGGACAGAGCCAACGCAATTGCAAAGCACATGGAACTGAGTCACAATGGTGATTGGAAACAACTTCGCTTTTGGGGCATTGAAACCATGAATTTGTCAGTAAGGGGTGGTCATCATGAGAAATCCCTTCGACAAAAAGAATCCAAACATATTTTGAGCTTCAGGACAATGACACCTTTCGGGCTGAACCAGTCAGAGGAATTGTACATACATTTGTAAATATGATTGCAGAAATTCTAAAACTATGAACCTTTAAACCTTCCATACAATGTCATCCTGCCACCATGATTCACTTGAATATAATTTGTCCCCTCACTCACCACTACCTCACAATTTTTCTCACCCTTGTAAATAGCTCACAGTTTATTGATTGTTTTGGTTTGTTGGTAACTTTCAATAAGTTTGCCCACTGGAGGGCTGTACTTGGACATAGAAACTGAATGGGCAATTCGTGAATAGCCCACTGGAGGGCAGTATTCCCAGTTTCGATCATTGATTGCACTATATTCTATCATGAATGTTGAATGCTAATTGATTGCCTTGTTTTATAATTTAAAGTTTGACAAAATCAACTGTATTATTCATGGGTACAACGGCACACTCCCTTAATTTTGCCATAAACCTTGGTTGTAAATCAGAGAAACCAACAGGGATGGCCAAAAAACTACATGTCCCAAAATGCTTAGCGTAAGTGGGTGGACTTGGCCAAAAAGAGGTGTGTTTCAAAATATACGTTGTCCCTTTAAGACTGTGAGTCCCAAGCACCAAACTGACCGTGACCAAGGCAGCGGACGCTGCCGAAACGCGTCGGTTGTTTTCTGTTTGACCCCCCATGGATTTGTAAAGCAAAATAAACATCACCACAAAGCAACTAAGCGATTGATAGTCCTTTCTTTTCTGCGACTCCACGCATCCCCGGAATCGGGGAAACCCTGTTTGAATTGTCAGCGGCTGGCTCTGCCGCAGGAGAAACGCGATCGGGAAAAGCAGCGCCTTACGAGGGGAAAGGGAGCCAAGCGGAGGATATATATATATATATATATATGTGTGTGTGTGTGTGTGTGTATGTATATATATATATATATATATATATATATATATATATATATTTCTCCACAGCACTCCCTCACTTAGGAAGAATTACCACGGACACCTCGCATGGATTGCAGATAATTTAATCGTATGTGGAGTGCACAGCAACGCATTTCGACTTAACGTCTTGATCTCTCTGTGGTCGGCAAAGGAAATCCAGCTCGTAACCGGGATTTCCTTCGCCGACCACAGAGAGAGTCTTACGAACAATATTAACTACCCTGAGGGCCCACGTGATCCACCCCGACGATCTTGAATTGAGATTCCCACTTGGTCGATCACGTCAATAACGGGACGCACCTCTTTGGCCTACATACACCATTATTGGACCTATAGATTCGGAATTGCTCTTCTCCATTCCGTGGGTTAAGCTTACAACGTTACTTACTCTGTTGGTCTTTACGACTCTGACACCGACACTTAGATTCGGAGTGCTTGGCTTTCTATCCTCCACCGCTACTGCAACTGAATGTTTGCCGGTGCGGCTCATCGTTGATATAGACACTCTATCCAGTCGTGTGACCCATCTTGAAAAATAATGTGTCCCACCATCTAAATTGAGATTACACTTGGTTATTATACAGTTCCCAATTGACACCAGTCCTGAAGATGGTCTCACAAAGTGCTCTCTAGGAGACCGAAACGTCGACCCCCGCCTCATCCTTACTCTGTGTTAAGTATTTGAATTTTGAATAGGTGTTTTTAGGTTCTGCTGAGTCATCTATTAATATATTGTTTGTGTACCTGCAGACCTAATGAATTCTGAATCAATTATATCTGTATATGAAACTATTTGTTTTACCACTTGATAAATTCTATTTTCTATACACCTTTGTGTTCGTTATCTTTTTTTTTTGTGTTCTGATGAATTGCGTTCTTCTATAATCATTAATCCATTTTTGATGAATTGATTTCTTATAAGGATCATTAATTTATCCCTCCTAGTCAAACTTGAATTATTAATTGTTATTTAAATAAATTCCCTTGAAGGCACTCATGCCCCTCTACTTAATCACCCAAGCCCTCAAGGGTATTTTGGTTGCTCACTGTTCTATTTTCTACATTTGATAGAGAGCGCCAGTTAAGTTCCATGTCACACCTCCAAGACGCCTACTCACTTTCTACAGTTTATTGCACCAAAGCAGTGCTCTTGATCTTTGTTCCCAATCAATTCCTTCATCTCAGACATTTTTGTGTTTTTTGTTTCAAGTGGCAAAATCTGGAAAGGCCATCTGCATTGCCATGGTCACTCACTGGTGTATGTTCCACTGTAAATTCCATACCCTGTAGCACGTTTGCCCACCACAACAGTTTAGGGAATTCCCCTTGCATCTGCATAAGCCACCTGAGCTTAATTATGTAACTATGGAACACTATTCTTTTGTAACCACTTCCTTATGTAAAGCGCTCTGATACCTTCGGGTCTAGCCAGCGCTATATAAAACTCTTCAAATAAATAAATAATAAACATGCCTCTATGTCTGTCATTGGAGCCTAGTGGTTCAGCCTTTGAACTCCCAACTCAACTTCTTAAAATAAACCTGTTTGCCAAGACCAAACCTTAATTTTTAATCTTTATAAATCACCCTTAGGGAAGGCCTTGCTATCCCGTAAGACGTGGTGCCACATACTAAAAAGAAGGACCTATTTCTTTCAGGTTTTATATGTCCTGTCCTCTACCTCGTTGGTGCTGCCATTGGCCAATGGCCGACGTGGCCCCGCCCGTTTTGCGGAAGTGCCGCACTTCTGCAGAATGGGCCGCGCAGCAAAGGTGTTAATGTAAGGATGAATTAAGAAATTTACCACTTTCTGGCCCAAAGTTCTAGTAGCCATTTCTGATTCACTGCAGGAGTTGTCACATGAGGCATCCTGGTGCCCTCTTACCAGAAAGTGTGATTAGGCCTCAGGAAAGGGGATCAAAAGGTCTGCTTGATGTAGAATGTCTAACCTCTACTGACAGGATGGGCAAAGGACTATAGCCACATATGACCCAGCTTCAAAGGGGCTACCTCCTCTGAGAGGCTTATGCAAGTCACGCCTTGGCTTGTCTGCTCCTTTGTGTAGGTAGAAAGGCTGGCATCTCCTCCAGAGGGGGAAACTGTTACAGAACCTGTTTTCCAGGAGGGGTGGTTAATTTTACGGGAAACACTGTGGGGCGTACCCACAGCTCTGACTCAAGGAAGAAGGGTACTGACATTTTGACTTTCGGTAGAAAGATGCACACCCCACAGGAAGTGATGTAAGAGTGGTTAGGGTTTCCCCTTGGAAATGTTGCTGCATTGGTTAGGGAGTCCTCCTCTATACCCACAAACTCAAATTTGGCATAAAAATGGTACCCTGGCTCCCAGCTTTGGAGCACTGCTAAACTCAGAAAGAGCAAAAGAAGGAAAGCACCTGCTGAAACTTTGGGCTTCAGAAAGAAAGGCTGCACCAAGAAAGACTGCACCTGCTAAACCAAAACACTTCAGAAAGAGAAAGGCTGTTCCGGCTGTGGAACTCTCGGAACCCAAGGGCTGGACCGACTCCAACCTCTGCAATGGACCAGTGAGAGAACTCCAAGAGCTAATTGGCTACCCTCCTGTTAATCATCAGTGACACAAAAGCTAAAGATGCTTGGTATCTGCGGAATGCCCAGCTGACTAGTTGCCACTGGAGTTGCCCTGGACTCCACTGTTTTAGCCTATGATACGGAGTCCTATCCCCAAGAGGTGATAGACACTTGGCTGGTGCTAGAGTGTACTCTTTCTCCTCACAGAACTGCAACTTGAGAGTCTAAAGCAAAAGATAACAGTTTTTGGACACAAAGTATGAGGCTTACAGACTATTGCTACTTCCAAGTTTGTTGAGAGCCGTGAATGCCGTTGAGAAGCAAGGCTTTTACCATACCGCTGGACTTCGCCTCTCTGCTGACATCCAACCAAGCACTGGACTGAAGCTAGTAAAGAAAGCTGACTGCCTATTGTCGAGAAAAAGAACCATAAATGTTTGTATTTGTAAAGGTAAAATTTTGACCTGGACCAACTTGACACCTTCATCTGTCCCCAAGTTCCATTGCGGTCGGCTTGGAACTTTGCCTTTGCCCCATACCCATTCGTTAAAAGCACATATCCTACCCAACAAGTGAAAAGAAGTGATTTGCAAAACCTTTTGAAGTGAATTCTTGTGATTTATAAAAACCTCGCAAAAATCATAGCTCCACTTTCCATCATTAGATGTTTGTTGTTTGTTGTCTATTCAAAGATAAAAATAAAAAACATTTTTATGAATCGAAGTGGCTTTTTTATTGTGTTGTGTTTCTAACTTATTGACTGTTTAGGTACTGATATATGCTTTACACTTTTTTGGTCTCATGCCTAGTGGTGCAGTGCGCATCATTGATCCCGCAGCGAGAGACTTTTTGTAGGCGGTTTGAAAACGGAGCTTGGAATCGCACACTCTTGTGTGTGTGCTTATCCTTTTGGGCCACGCTATTGCCCTTTGCGTGTGTCTTTTTGTGAAAGACTGCGCGCAATTGGCCAGAGGCGGGCGCATTGCTCCGCCCATAGCCTATTGGTGTCTATTACGTGCACCGGCCGTCATGTGGTTTCAATTATCGTGCCCAGACACGGGCGCGATAATTAAAACCACATGTCTCGCTGTGGCTCGCGTACCACTCGAGGGATTGTTCATTGTTGGATCCATCTCACAGCGCTCACCACTCGTTCTAGCGTCCAGCTGTTCCACAGAGCTCGTCTATTACATGCACACGTGGCTTCCTTCTCAACCCTCTAGAGGCAGAAAGCCAGAGCTCGTAAGTATCAGAGCCTGGAGAGGCAGAAAGCTAGACTGCCGAAGAAGTTGTTGGTCAGTTTGAGTGATTTGAACTTTTGGCATCATAATTTCTCTGAAATTCTCGTCCGTCTGCTGTGATCGCATTTAAAAAAAGTTATATTTCGAATTAGCAGTTGCATAGCGCAGAATCTGCCATCGCTATAGTATCGTAGCGCCTTTTGATAGTGCATGGCTGTGTTTCCGACGTTTCCATGGCAGACAAGTGTCTGATTCAGTTTAGTGCTGTGGCCGGTTATTGGGGTGGGTTTGCTTGTTTTAGCAAGTTGTAAGTGCTTCTGGGGGGCGAGAGCCGGATGTATTCAATTGCATGCATGTGTCCGCAGTCGTGATTGGTGCGCCTTGCTTGGCAGGACACGGCTTTAGGTGTGTTGTATGCACTTCCATCTAGTGGTTCGGAATTCTGAGGGACTGTAGGCAGAAGAAGAAACTCAAGTCAGAGGGGCTTGGGGGCTGCAGTGACGCTTTAACCACACGAGGGATAGGATACAATGCAGGCCTGTCGAAGGATCTATCATGCTTTTAACAAAGGAACTGGCGTGGTTCATAAAACAATAACTTAGAAGTACAAAAATCCCAGCTCTATCAGTACACCCTGTGAACCTCTGCACAGTGAGTGGGGTGTGGATGGGGTGGGCTGGGGCTTGGCAGCTGATCAGCCCCGAGTGGACAGTATCAAGGTGGGAGTGGTGGGGGTGCTGTTTCACGTCTGATATTTTAGGGGTATCGTTTGGCACACCCTCTCTCATTGGCACACGTGGTTTAAAATGACATGGGATGATAATTAATTGAGGGATCTGTGTCCCTTTTTCAAGAAATGGAAACAATAAAAAATGGACAGTCTAGCGGTGAAATCACAGATTCTGTCCCTACCAGACCTTGATTCAAATCTCCGTTTACACCCTTGCCCAATCTGTGTTCCCCTTTAGAAAAATGCTTGACTTTTTTGTCTTCTAAAAAATTGGGAGTTTACCAAGGGCGATTCAGTTTGCAGTGTGTGATCCAGAGGAAATGTGGTGCATTCAATCATTCATTCTGCTTTTCGAAAGGTATGTGAAGTGACGACTAACCTGTGCCGCTCCGTGCTAGTGTGCGTGGGCACACAGGCCAGTGTTTTTATTGTGCTGCCTGGTGAGAAAGGAGGGGACAGCTCCTAGAAAGGATGCACCCCAGCTGGAGACCTGCACACCTTGACACCCCTTTGCAGAAGGAGCTCAGTCCATTAAAAAAAGCAAGCAGGCCCTGTCGCCATACACACTTCCGCCCAAGAATGCCCAGATTTCATTGTGCCATACACTGTCTCACAAAGATAGCACGGTCTGAAGGAAGTGACGCTGCTGTCAGCTGAGGACAGGTGCTCATCGAAGACGTGCAGTGGCTGAGTGGGCGCATGCCGGAGCTCTGAGTGGCATGGTTGTGTGTAGGAGGAAAGTTAAGGTAATGAGCCTGGGTTGAAGCTAGCTTTAATGCATGGGCCAAGTGGGCAATTGCCTAGGCCCCCACATTCCCAAGGGGCCCCTCCAAAAGTTAACTTTTTCTCTATTTTACTTTTGTCTATTTCCCCATCTCAGCCTTTAATGTATGATGCATTGTTTGCCATTATGGGGCTTGAATTAGCAGAAAATGTGTAATATAATTCAGTTGTTCCAAAAAGTGACCCCTATAATATGTTTTGCCCAGGACAGAGCCGACTAAATTCTTAATGCAACACTTGTGCCAGGGGGTCAGCAGAGTGGCTGTCCCATCTTGTGCATAGGGCAGGAGTCATTAGTCATTTGTAGGCGCAGCTGTTGTGTTGCACTCTTGTATTTATTTATTTATTTAAAATATTTATAGAGCGCGACTGTCACCTGGCAGGTATCCTGGCGCTGGTAGCTACTCCTGGGGTTTATTGACGGGGGGGGGGGATGGACTATGGCTGGCCGGTTTAAAGGGGTGGAGGAAAGAGCCATGTTTTGATTTGTTTCCTGAAGGGGAGGAGATAAGGGATTTGGCGAATATCGACAGGCAGACTGTTCCACAGCTTGGCTGCAGCTACTCTGAACGATCTTCCCCCTATCCTGGCCTTCTTACATCTGGGCACTCTCACAAGGCAGGCAGTTGTGGACCTGAGTGTTCTGGTGGGGGTGTACCAAGAGAACAGACGTTGAAGAGGTCTGGGTCCTGCACCATGTAGTGCCTTAAAGACCAGGCAGAGGGTCTTGAAGGCAATGCGTTGCTTCAAAGGCAGCCAGTGCAGCTCGGCCAGTGCAGCGGTGGCCGAGGATCTCCTGGTCCACCCAAGAGCCAGTTTGGCTGCTGCCGACTGAACTCGTTGGAGTCTGTCCAGTAGTGTCGCAGGAGATTCAAGCAGCAGGGCATTACAGTAGTCGAGGCGACTAAGAATAGTACACCTGACTACTAATGCTCTGGCGGAGGAAGGTAGCAAAGGCAAGACCTTGCGCAGTGAGCGCATAAGGCCAGAGCAGGTAGCGACTGTTCTTGAGACCTGCGTTTCCATGCTCAGTTGGTGATTTAGCATGACGCCCAGGTTGCGAACACTGGTGACAGGTGGCGGGTTGTTAGAGTTTTCCGGGGGCCAGAACTCTGCGGGCAGAGGGCGGGGTATGCGACTCGCAGGACAGAACAGCACCTCGGTTTTCGAGGCGTTGAACTGAAGAGAGTTCCGGTGCAACCAGCTCGCAGTGTCTCTTAGACAATCATGGAAGGCTTGCAAGGAGATGGAATCTTCGCCTTCCCAAGAGAAGAGGAGCTGGGTATCGTCCGCATAGTTTACTGTAGTCATGTTATGTGATTTAATTAACGTGACCAGTGGTTTCAAGTAAACATTAAAAAGAATCGGACTGATAGAGGAACCCTGGGGAACACCGTGAGGGACAGGGGAAAAGACCGATTGGAAAGGGGGGAGGGATATGGCCTGTTTTCTTTCGCTGAGGTAGGAGCGAAACCAGATCAGGGCCGTGCCGTCGATCCCTGCCTCTCTCAACCGCTCGAGCAGAGTCCCATGATTAACAGTATCGAATGCGGCAGACAGGTCTAATAAAATCAGGGCCACGGCTTGGCCCCTGTCTGCGCGCATTCGAAGCTCCTCCATGGCAGTGACCACAGCAGTTTCAGTGCCATGGGCTGGGTGAAAACCAAATTGGAATTCGTCCAGAATGTGGTGCTGCTCGAGGTGGGTTGAGAGGCATTTACTGACCCAACGTTCAAGCACTTTCACCGGGAAAGGCAGGAGTGATATGGGGCGGAAGTTGGACAAACATTTTGGGTTTAACGTTGGTTTCTTTAGTAGCAGGGTGATACGCGCTTGCTTACAGGGGCGGGGGACGAAGCCGCAGCTCAGGGATTGATTACAAATCATCCGGAGAGTGTGAAATAGTTCGTGCCCACATGCTTTCCAGATTTTCGGAGGCAGAGGATCAAGGGGGGATCCCGAGGTGATGCCCTGTGCAACTTTTTCAAACTCTGTTTGAGAAATAAGGGGGAAAGCCAGTAGCCTATTCGTAGGAGGGCAGGCTGACCTCAGAGAGTCAGGATTGATGGGGCTGACTTTGGGAAGGGTGGGATGAGTGTGTAACGGGGGCGTTGCCAGATTGTTGATGATGGTCTCAATTTTGTCAGTAAAAAACTGAGCAAGGCTATCACAAAGGGACTGAGATGGGGGAATGGGGTTTTTGACGCAGTCAGGATGTAAGATATTGTCCAGGATCTGAAATATACTTTTTGGACTGTTGGCCGCATTGGCTATAGTGGAGCAGTAGTAATTCGCTTTACTCTCTGCGATGGCGGATTTGTAGTCACAGAGTGGCTTTTTCCAGAGGATTTTATTGTTGTTGCAGTATCCGTGTCTCCACTTTCTCTCAGCCTGTTTGCAGGCTGATTTGAGGGTTTTCAGAGAGTCATTGTACCAGGGAGCAGGTGCTCTACCTTTAGGTTTACAGAGTTTAAGAGGGGCAACAGAGTCCGCGATGGAGGTGATTCTCGAGCTAAGGGATCTGTGATTGTCTTCCACCGAGCTGGTGGAGGAGAAACTGTCCTCCACCTCGAAGACTTTGGTGGAAATGCTGAGTTTTTCTAAAGCTTTCCAGTTCCGATAAGAGAATTGTGGTGGCGAGTGATTTTTGGGCTTACTTGTTGTGGCATTATTGATGTAGAGTTTGATGAGCGAGTGGTCTGTCCAGCTCATAGGTAGAATGTCGCCTACTTGAGTTAGACCCGGGCTCGAGAAGATAAGGTCAAGCCGGTTGCCTGCGGAGTGAGTGGGGTCCTTTATCAGTTGGTGAAGCCCCACACTATCACAGGACAGCAGAAGGTTGTCTAGACCTGTGTATAGGCTGCCGTTTGGCCAAAGATTGAAATCTCCTAGAAGTATAAGTTTATTATGAGAGGTTGCCATGTTAGTGATAGTCGTGAGGAGTGCTTGCTGTTGCGAGAGAGAAAAGGCCCCAGGTGGACGGTAGCAGATAATCACCGTAAAGGTGACTCCTTGGTGGCAGTTTATAGTCAGACCAAAGAGCTCGATTCCGGGTGCAGGATCTATGTCTAAGGTGTTCATTTGCCATGAGGCTCGGAAGATGACGCCAACTCCGCCACCGCGGCCTTTGGGTCTGGGGAGATGAAGAATATTGAAGTTTAGCGGGCAAGCAGCTGCTAAGTCGGTCTCACAGTTTGCACGTGTCCAAGTCTCGGTTAGGAAAAGTACATCCAGATGGTGTGAATCTATAAGAAGATTGATTTCAGTGGCATGCTTCGGTAAAGATCTGACGTTCAAGAGGCCTCCTACAATTAGGTCCTTGTGGGTGAAGTCAGTTAATGGAGAAGCAGTCTCTTCAAAGGTGAGCTTACCTTCGTGCGCATACCCTCGAAGATTAAGCAGTGCATCCCGAGTGTAGCAGGGGGAGAGTGGGCTGTATAGGGCAGGGTTTGTGGCGCTAGGCGCGTCCTCGTCGCGGACGAGCGCAGACGAGCTTGCCTTAAGCGCGCCTTCGGCGCGCAATCGGCGTGCCCGCTGCGCTCGTCCGCTGCGCTTCCGGTATTGACACATGAATTATAGTGGTCGCTAGTGACGTAGGAGGGGTCGTGGCCAGCAAGAGATGGGCGTGGCTATCGTTCTCCCTCGGCGGTCAATGGCGCCAAGAACGAGTGGTTTTCGTTTTCCCAACAGCTAATATGCAGCTGCTGTGGGAATGAGGAGAGTGTGCAAATCGGCAGGTATTATTAAAATCAATACACAAATTACAGGTTTAAAAATAGCAGTAAAACACCTCCCGGCTTTTCGCCTCAGGAGTTAGCAGTGCAATGGAGCAGCGCGTGAGTCAGCGCGCCCTATTTATCACAACGGAGGGGGCGTGGCCAGCAAGAGATGGGCGTGGCTATCGTTCTCCCTCGGCGGTCAATGGCGCCAAGAACGAGTGGTTTTCGTTTTCCCAACAGCTAATATTCAGCTGCTGTGGGAATGAGGAGAGTGTGCAAATCGGCAGGTATTATTAAAATCAATACACAAATTACAGGTTTAAAAATAGCAGTAAAACACCTCCCGGCTTTTCGCCTCAGGAGTTAGCAGTGCAATGGAGCAGCGCGTGAGTCAGCGCGCCCTATTTATCACAACGGAGGGGGCGTGGCCAGCAAGAGATGGGCGTGGCTATCGTTCTCCCTCGGCGGTCAATGGCGCCAAGAACGAGTGGTTTTCGTTTTCCCAACAGCTAATATTCAGCTGCTGTGGGAATGAGGAGAGTGTGCAAATCGACAGGTATTATTAAAATCAATACACAAATTACAGGTTTAAAAATAGCAGTAAAACACCTCCCGGCTTTTCGCCTCAGGAGTTAGCAGTGCAATGGAGCAGCGCGTGAGTCAGCGCGCCCTATTTATCACAACGACGGGGGCGTGGCCAGCAAGAGATGGGCGTGGCTATCGTTCTCCCTCGGCGGTCAATGGCGCCAAGAACGAGTGGTTTTCGTTTTCCCAACAGCTAATATTCAGCTGCTGTGGGAATGAGGAGAGTGTGCAAATCGGCAGATATTATTAAAATCAATACACAAATTACAGGTTTAAAAATAGCAGTAAAACACCTCCCGGCTTTTCGCCTCAGGAGTTAGCAGTGCAATGGAGCAGCACGTGAGTCAGCGCGCCCTATTTATCACAACGGAGGGGGCGTGGCCAGCAAGAGATGGGCGTGGCTATCGTTCTCCCTCGGCGGTCAATGGCGCCAAGAAGAGTGGTTTTCGTTTTCCCAACAGCTAATATTCAGCTGCTGTGGGAAGGAGGAGAGTGTGCAAATCAGCAGGTATTATTAATATGTAATATTAGTATGTAACGCACTCGTGCTAATTACCCGCTTCCAGGCGCTAGCGCAGTTAGCGGACTGTTTGTGGGTTGCGCACTATGGACCACCAAGGGGGCAGTGGCCACGAGATGTGTGTTGACATATCCCTTCATCCAATGGGTGTGCACAAAGTGCTGTGGATATTTGTCTAAATTAGCCGATACTACTTCGTTTTTAGGTCTCATAGAGAGACATATTGGGGTTAAACCAGAAAGCTAAACCAGGCTGATTTTGCCGAGTGCATGTGTGTCCGTGCACGCGCTTTCCATTTGCTTCCCGAGCCCTTTCCTGCTTCACACTTCAAAGGAATGCGACCCCCGCCCACGCAATGCCGAGAGCCAGCGCTTCCCTCCCACTCGCTCACTCCCCTTCTTCCCCGCCCCCACCCCATCCGACTTATTCTTTCTTGTTATAATTTGAATTCATTCATTCATGTTTTTTCGCCATTGTATTTCACAACATGTACATACTTTGCTTTAAGCTATACTAATCAGTTAAAAAACCCACATTTCTGTGTATTTAAATAATTTTGAAAAGCAAATGGAAGAGTCTTTTAAATGACCACGTTGATTAGAATCCCCTGCTGTCTCTTGTCGGAAATATAATTTGAAATATGCTTTTGCCGTCAATTTATCAATATCCCCAAAAATGAATGAAACACGTTTACGTGGCTTTTCAGTCATCTTTCCTTGTATTAGTTCCACATTTCTTTTTACTTTTTCACTATTTATTGCTACCGGTAACAATGATCGGGGGAGTGTTCACACCACATAGGCGCTATTCTGAGCACAGAAGCAAAAAATATTTTTCCACGAACATTTGGAATTAGAAGTGGGCAGTTTAAACGTCATGCCTCTCACTCTAAGACCTCAGCTGAGAGAGTCCAAGGGTTTGCAAAGCTGCCTTTGGATTCTTTCTGAAGAGGAAGCCAAGCCACTTCAAACAAGAAGTGCATGTGGTCTCGTGAATGCGCTTCTATCCGCCTGCCTGACGGGAGCTTTACACACTTCAAAGGCTCCGCTCCCGCCCCCCGCCTGCACTTCGCACTCTCCGACTTCCCCTCCCACGGCCGCTCTTCTCATTCACGCGCTCGTTACCATTTGCTCCCGAGCCGCAATTCTCCTCCCCCCTCCCCCCCCCCCCCCAATGCCAGGAGCTTGTTTTGTAAATACGCGTTGACAGCTGGGGTGGACAGATAGACAACCAGAATATATCCTGCTGGCTGGAACCCTTTGAACCCAAGGGGGGGCTCTACCCTGCATAAATATTACACTATCGCTGTATTCTTCAACACACAAAACAGTTCAGACACTCTTTGTCACTGCTGTTCTTTACAATGCTGCCCTTATTTGTTTGAAACCAGACCCCTGACCCCCAACCTCACACATAGCGCCCACAAATCTTAAGAGGCACTCAGGCCACCAGTCCGGTAATAGCGCCAGAGGTACTTGAGGCTGGGGGTGAGTTTGCATGACATTTTATTTATTTCCCTGTGCGCTTTGTTATCATTAAGTGCAAACTTCGAGTTTCACAGAGCACTGTATAGACTGGTTCGCTTCTGGGTGCTATATTTAAATAATGCTCTGAAGGATGTCCCAATGACAACACAGGAAATCAAATTGATATAAAGTAATTGCAGATCACATGCTTTTCAGGTTGGGCAGGTCCAGCCCCTTTAGATTCATTTCACGCTTTGCATCATGGTATTCGTAATCTCTCAATTGTCATTCATTCATGCTCAGCACTGTAACTTTTCACAAACATATGTTGATTTTTCTTTAAGCTTTGTAAAAAAAGCATCTACTCACAGTGTAGACAAGGGCACAGATCAAAGGGCAAGGGATAGAATTGCCTCTCGAGGGGCGCACGCACCCCCGCACAGGAAGCAAGGCTCCGACGGACCATGTTAATATGCCTGAAAGCATGAGAGCTACCCCGACAAATCAGCTCATTTAACATTTAAAAGTGCTCGGCCCCCGTTGAGGGATTCATTTCACGCGAGGCATTATGGGACTTGTAGTTTTTATAATTTCAATTCATTCATTCATGTTTTTTCGCCTTTGTAATTCACAACATGTACGTACTTTTCTTTATGCTATACTAATCAGTTAAAAACCCACACACTTCCTGCAGCAGATGAGCCAAGAAGTAAGGGGAGGCAGAGCCTTGCAGCATCCCTCCCTGCTCCAGGCACCAGGGCCCCCTCCTGGAATAGGAGCCTCCTATATGATCTGCTGCGTCAGCCCCCAGGGACGGTAAACTCCCATTGCTGCACCGCCCACATCCATACTCCTTCTTTCACCTCTGCTGAGATTTCATACAGGGGTTATAACTCCTGCTATAGGCTCCTGCTATTGCTTTGCCCACAAGTATGTATTTACTCTACCCCTCCCCTGTGAAGTCATGACTCTCCTGCCCCTTCCATTGCAAAATGCTGATTTTAGCCCCAAATACAATTTGTCCCATATGCCTTCCTTTAAACTGCTGTATTTCCAGATCGTGCTGCTACATTTACAGACCCATGCCCTCACCACATCTTCAACAAAGCAGACTCCATCATAGCACCACACCTCCGAGACGTCATCAACTGCTCCCTCAACTCCGCCACCTTCCCGGAAAGCTGGAAACACGCCGAACTCAGCGCCCTTCTGAAAAAACCCACAGCGGACCCCACCGAACTCAAAAACTACCGCCCCATCTCGCTCCTTCCATTCCCGGCCAAAGTCATCGAGAAAGCCGTCAATAACCAGCTCGCCGCCTTCCTCGAAAGCAACAAATCCCTCGACTCCTCACAGTCCGGCTTCCGAGCCAAACACAGCACGGAGACCGCCCTCATCGCAGCAACAGACGGCATCCGAACTCTACTGGACAATGGAGACACAGTCGCCCTCATCCTCCTAGACCTATCCGCAGCCTTTGACACAGTCTGCCATAGAACTCTTCTACAGCGCCTCAAAAACATCGGAATCCAAGGAAAAGCACTGGAATGGATCACCTCATTCCTCACCGGTAGAACCCAGAGAGTCCGCCTCCCACCATTCAAGTCCGAGGCCACTGAAGTCCTCTGCGGCGTACCCCAAGGTTCCTCACTCAGCCCCACACTCTTCAACGTATACATGAGCCCCCTCGCGACCATCGCTCGCCAACACAACCTCAACATCATCTCCTACGCAGATGACACCCAACTGATCCTATCGCTCACCAAAGACCCCAACACCGCCAAAACCAACCTACATGAAGGTATGAAAGAAGTAGCAGACTGGATGAAGCACAGCCGTCTGAAACTGAACTCAGACAAAACAGAAGTCCTTATCTTAGGCACCTCCCCCTCCGCCTGGGACGACTCTTGGTGGCCAGAGGCCCTTGGAAAAGCACCCATCCCGACGGACCACGCACGGAACCTGGGCGTCATCCTGGACTCCTCACTCTCAATGACCAGACAAGTCAACGCTGTCTCATCATCCTGCTTCAACATTTTTCGCATGCTCAAAAAAACATTTCGCTGGATCCCCACCGAAACTAGAAAAACAGTTACCCATGCACTGGTCACAAGTCGCCTGGACTACGGAAACACCCTATACGCCGGTATCACCGCAAAACTCCAGAAAAAACTCCAACGCATCCAGAACGCATCAGCCAGACTCATACTAGACATCCCGCGCAAAGACCATATCTCCAACCACCTGAAAAACCTCCACTGTCTCCCCGTCAACAAGAGGATTACTTTCCGCCTCCTAACCCACGCTCACAAAGCACTCTACGAACTTGGACCCGAATGCCTCAACAAACGACTTTCCTTCTACACCCCCCCTCGCCAGCTACGATCTTCCAACCAAGCCCTTGCTACCATTCCTCGAATCAATAAAATCACCATGGGAGGCAGATCCTTCTCCTACCTCGCAGCCAAAACCTGGAACTCACTCCCCACTCACCTACGCCTCACTCAGAACCACCTAACATTCAGAAAACAACTTAAAACCTGGATATTCGACAAGTAATTCCCATCCCTTCCTCAAGCGCCTTGAGACCCTCTGGGTATGTAGCGCGCTATATAAATTTCTGACTTGACTTGACTTGACAGTTAACCGCACAACAGTTCCTGTAACTTTAATATTTTTGTAACTTTACTAACTTATTTTTTGAGTGACATCGCACTGGAAATGTCCAATGTCAATCTTGCGCTTGTCTTTCTTTTTTGCGATGTCACTCAAAGTTCATGTTAAGATTGAAAAGTTTGAGTGACATTGCACTGAAAATGGCAAATTTCAACAGGACATCGCAATGAAAATGTCAAATTTCAACCTCACGCTTGTTGAGAAAGCACTTTTCAAAAGTCAGTCATGCGCTTCCTTCCACTTTCATTCACCCATCATTCATCCATCCATCCACCCACTCTCCATACATCCACACTTTCATCCATCCATTCATCCACCCACCATTTCAACCGTCCATCCATACAGCCTTCCACACTTTCATCCACCCATCATTCATCCATCCATCCACCCATTCTCCATTCATCCACTCTTTCATCCATCCATTCACATACTCACCATTTCAACCGTCCATCCATTCAGCCTTCCACACTTACATCCACCCATCCTTCATCCAGCCACCCATTCTTCATGCATCCACTTTTTCATCCATCCATCCATTCACCCACCCACCGTTTCACCCGCCCAGCAATTCAGCCTTCCACCCTTTCGAATATAAGCGTTTGAGTGACATCGCACTCAAATGTAACATCGCACTCAAATGTAACATCATACTCAAATGTAACAGTGTGCTTGTTCATTTTGATAGAACCCTTTGAGGGACATCGCACTGAAAATGTCCAATGTCAACCTAGCGCTTGTCTTTCTTTTTTGCGATGTCACTCAAAGTTCATGTTAAGATAGAAATGTTTGAGTGACATTGCACTGAAAATGTGAAATTTCAACTGACATTGCACTGAAAATGTCAATTTTCAACCTCGCGCTTGTTGAGAAAGCACTTTTCAAAATTCAGTCATGTTCTTCCTTCCACTTTCATTCGCCCATCATTCATCCATCCATCCACCCACTCTCCATACATCCACACTTTCATCCATCCATTCATCCACCCACCATTTCAACCGTCCATCCATACAGCCTTCCACACTTTCATCTACCCATCATTCATCCATCCATCCACCCACTCTCCATTCATCCACCCTTTCATCCATCCATTCACCCACTCACCATTTCACCCGTCCACCCTCCGACTACACCCTCTAACTCCACCATCCAAATACACCCTCCAACTCAACACTCCAAATCCACACTCCAACTCCTTCCTCCAACTGCAAATCCACCCTCCAAAAACACCATCCAACTCCACCCTCCAACTCCAACATCCAAATACACTCTACAAATCCACCCTCCAACTACAACTCCAGCCTCCAAAACCACCCTCCAAATCCACCCGCAAACTATAACTACGGACTCAACTCCACCCTCAAAATCCAACTCCACCCTCCAACTCCAACCTCCAACTCCACCCTCCAAATACACCCTCTAACTCCACCCTCCAACTCCACCCTCCAACTCCACCCTCCAACTCCACCATCCAACTCCACCATCCAACTCCACCATCCAACTCCACCATCAAACTCCACCATCAAACTCCACCATCAAACTACACCATCCAAATCAAACTCCTACATCCAAATCCACCCTCCAAATCCACCCTCCACCATCCAACTACATCCTCCAAGTACACCCTCCAAATCATCCCTCCAACTCCACCCTCCAACTCCACCCTCCAACACAACCCCTCAACGCCACAGCACCACTCAATACCACAACACCACTCAGCGCACAGCATCCCTCAATGCCACAGCATCCCGCAACGCCACAGCATTACTCAACGCCACAGCATCACTCAACGCAACAGCATCACTCAGCGCCACTGAATGCCACAGCACCACTGAATGCCACAGCACCACTCAATACCACAGCACCCCACAATACCACAGCACCAGTCAATGCCACATCACCACTCAACGCGCACACCACTCACCGCACAGCATCCCACAACGCCACAGCATCAATCAACGTCACAGCATCAATCAACGTCACAGCATTACTCAACGCCACAGCATCACTCAACGCCACAGCATCACTCAACGCCACAGCATCACTCAACGCCACAGCATCAGTCATCACCACTCAATGCCACAGCACTCTAAATGCCACAGCATCACTCAGCACCACTGAAGGCCACAGCATCACTCAGCACCACTGAAGGCCACAGCATCACTCTGTGCAACCATTCAACAACAACTGGTTCTAATATGTTCTCTCAATGTTTCAAGCTTTATTACAAATGTCACAAAAAGATGTTAATATTTCACTTCTGTTCTTGGATTTTCATCACAATAAAATACACTGAACATTCTTCCCAAAAGTTATTTACAAAAGTTTAAGCTATTGCCATTATAAATTACAATAACTTTTATCTAAGTATTAATTATTAAAAAAAATAAAAGCCATTGTTATTTGTAATATTAATGCATCTAAGTCATGTAAATACAACTCATATTGCATTACACTTGTTTGCGAAAGTTAAAACTATTGGCATTGTAAATGACAAAGCTATTAATTTCGCTATTTTCAAAACCAACACATAAATTAAAGATTTGTCATTTACAATAACAATACCTCAAACTTTCCTAATGCGAGACCTATTGCATTGCAAATGCTTTTTTGCTTTCTTCGTGCTTTGTTTCGTGTGATGGTGTGATTAGGTCGCTAGGTGTGTGTCACGAGCAGAATCTCAATTAACCGTACTTTGTGTCCTGGGTAAACCACTTTATTTCCATGTGCCTCTGTTCCTGCATCTAGCAAAACAGGGGGTTCCTAGTAATAGGTTAAACCTAGCTACTAGCCTCTACACCACGGTCACATCTATCCTGAGCTGCTCGTGAACATGGAGCTTAGAGAGAGATGCGGCTGACAGCTCGTAACAGGATGTTGTTAAACTTCTAGTAAATGGCCTCACAATGATTTTCGTTCATGTATGATCGTAAGGAGTTGGGGATAAGGTTAACAGTGGGGTTTGTGGACCAGAGGTGTAGCTTCAGGGGGGGGGAGTGTTTGGAGTTTAACCCCGCCCCCCTTACCATAAATGTATTTTCTGATAAATAGTTGAGCACAGGTGCTTTCAGTCTGGTATGGTGAGATGGCTGACGGTTTTTACCAGAAATTTTCACATACAGTCAGACAAAAGCGTTCACACATCCTTTCCTTTTTGAAAGTGCTAAAAAAATGGTTATTTTACAAAATATTGTGTTTTTTCTCTCAGTGCTCCTACCAATCCTCCTCCCTCTCCCTTTTCCACTGCTCTTAAAACCCTCTCATGCGCCTTGCTTGTGGTATAATGTATTTTACACTTTATATGCCAGCGTGATTGTTGGAAAATCTGAAGCTTGACCCCCCACCGCCCCCCCTCCCTTCCCCCCCCCAATCTAACTGACCAAGCTACGCCCTGTTTTGGACAAAACACCCAATAAAAGCTCAGCTCAACAGCCTGTGGATATATGTGTACAGAAGGCTACCGCCACATTGTATCACAGGGGCGTCTGAATACTTCAGAAGCAGCTGCCGCCTGCTTTGTAAATTACCCTTGTGATGTCAATCGGGATAGTCCCAATACACAGCCTTACAGTGAAACCCTGTTGTGATGTCATGGTAAGCGCTTATGATGTGATGTTCACAATGGAGTGCATTGTGAGGCGAAACTGAGAAAGCACGCGCTGATTAAATCATACAGTGGACCTCTTTGTGATGTCATGCTCGTGAAGTAATAGGACAATGCACTCCTTTGTGATGTCATGCTCATAAGCTGCAGCAGTGTGTCGTTTTCATGCTGCCCACAATCAGTTGTGCAATGTATACAAGAGGCCAACCTACGGGTGCCGTGAAGGCTCATTTCCTTCAGGCATTATCTGAAGCTGGCCTGTACGTGATGGAACATCAGCGTGAAATCACCATCGCTCTGCAGTAAGAACAGGTGCAGCGTGTCTTTTCATCAGTGTCACCCGTGCTACTGTGATGATGTCACGAAGGGCCGCCTTTCTGGTGCCATGGATTCTTCTTGCTGTGGTGATGCCGCGGATGCCCGTCTTTGTGGTGAAATGGATTCCTCCTGCTGTGATGTCACAGATCGCCTTATGAGCCCGCCCAGTAACCTCATGCTGCCTATCAATAGCCCATGCTGTAAAGTCACGCTGCCAGCTGCTGTGATGTCACAAAGCTTCTCTCTGACTAAGCATCCCTGCATTGACGTCATAAAGCTCCAACTTGAAGTCCTCTCCCAAGCTGTCAATATACCATGCGTTCTGATGTCATAAAGACTCGCTGTGTTGCAATAAGGCTCCTGTGCCGTCATAGTGGTGTGTATCTTGAGGTAATAAAGCCTCCCTGCTGTGATGTCATATATCCTCCATACTGCTCCTCCAGCAACGACATTTTAAATTAACTGAGAAGGGCATGTATCACACAATTTTCTTAACCTCGGAAACTGTGATTAATCCAGGTTTTTTGGTTTCACTTTCTTCCTCCTGACCCATCCGCTTTATGAGCTTGCTTTTTTTGTTTAGATGTTTTCAAACCTGATGATTGTAAACATCAAACAGCTCATGCATACCCACAACCACTCGACTGCAGAAAAAAAAACATAAGTAGGAAACATTGCCATTTACATCGCCAGTAGCTCTAACTTTCCCCAATGCGAGACCTATTGCATTGCAAATGCTTGTTTCCTTTGGGTTAAGTCAGACGGACCTATGCCACAGCTACCCAGGACTGAACTAAGTGTGAATATTAAGAAACCAAACTGGGATTGATACAGAACAATTACATTATTCCTTGATGAGGTCTCTCAAACCACCCTAAATAATAATCCACTTCCCAACAGAGTATTGAACAGCAACCACAACTTCACAAAGGAAGAGCATTTCCACTGTAGTAAACACCTTGATTGAAACCACAGTTTCCTATGCCTATCAACTCAAAACCTGTATTAGCAATTGAAAAAACCCAGCAAACGCACTCTATACTGCATGGAGGAATGGTTGATTTTTTTTTTTTTAAATTTCAAAGTGACTGGTTGAATTTTTAAAGAAAGATGGTACTTTGGGTGGCTGTTTCTTCCCAATAGTACCACAGTCCCACAGTGTTAATCTGCCCGACCGTGATTACAACATTTGCGCTCTATAAGACACCGAAATAACCACCACATTATAGTTTTTTTCTTGACTATGGGTAATACCATCTCGTGGGTGTTCTTCTGACTTTGGGAGAGACGATCTACTCTTTTTTTAGAAAACAATTTTTACAACCGCTGTGCTTCTCTTCACTGGGCGCTATGCTGTTGTCCAATTCAGAGTCGTCATTCTTTTCTTCGACAGGCGTACCATTGACTCAGTCATTACATTACTGGGTTCAAAGTTATCCCTTGTCTGTTGCGATTTTCCCACCCCCACTATAGTGCAGGTTTTTCTTTGATGCGCCTATTAACAAGTCACACTATTATTTATTTACAGACCTTTTTGATCTTTGGAGCAAATGGCTTCTGTAAGTAGAGCCGCATCGTGGTCTGATATACTGGTCATTGAACCCACTACATGACAAAGTTTCAAATAATCTACATTGCACTTTTCGACCATTCTGACCATATAGGTATTTACTCAAATAATTAATTAGTAGAGCGAGCGCACTTTGATCAATATAGGTTGTCTCCTAAACCTTTCCAGTGGACAATCCTTGATTCATGAAAGGGCTCTCACCCACTAGAATCCCTAAAGCCAAGCTTGATCCTCGAGTCCTCACCCAGATACTCTCCGTATTTGACCATCAAGGGAGCATTTGTTTTGTATTGTAGGGAGGGATCTAAGAGTAAAAATACATAGCAGTACCCTAATAGTTCCCCAGATATTTATCCCAGGGTGCCCTTGCAAGATTTTAAAAGACAAAGTGATGCTATTGGAGGAATTATTTAACTCCAGTGTCTGAGGGTCCATTTGTCGCAGCCAAAATGGGTTGCCTGATTGGTGAATTGGTTTTGTTCTGGACCGAATTTAGATTCCTACACAAATCCAGTTGGGTCAATAAACCATTTATGTGAACATATGTGAAGTTAACTTATTCATACATGCCACATATACTAACTACACAGTTATTTCCTATGGTGTCTAACTGTATAACCTGTATTACTGATGAGGGTATTTTGTAAGTGATATCACTTCGAATCATTTTTGTCACACTTTGTACCTACTTGCACTTGAATTAATTATATACATTGTGCCTTGTATTATAAATATGAATAATACATTTCAAACGTCAAACAAGGAACTGCATTCTGGACTTTTATAGTTACTGTAGTAAATGTCTCGTACACGTGATTGCACACTTTTGATGATACTTCGGTATAATTTGTCACATACTCTTTTTTTTATTTCTGATAACACCATGATTTATTGACAAGTTACGTTTCAAGAAGTACTATCCGACATTGAGTTTTTTGTTAATTATGTAACTTACTCATTCCTATAGGAACCATTGTTCTTTTTACTCTTGGTTGCTCAACGCCTCTTTTTTATAAACATGTGGCCGTCAAGGTATTGATTGCATGTTGTCACAGGTTGCATTTTGTAGAGAGATGGCTTTTTACTGCTGAACAAAATTGGTACCACCCTATGTGAGGGCAATGCGGAACGAGTTTGGCATAATATATGACTTCCACCCATTAACCAATTTACATGTTAATAGATATGAAAAAACTCTCAAAAGCATAAGGGATACTTTAAGGAAACAGCTGACGAGGAAGTGGGATATGTGGCTGCCATGGTTAGGGTTCACTGTATTGGAAAGCGCCACAGAAAGGCATTAGCTTAAGTTTATCTGAATTTCTGTAGGGGCATATCATGTCAATTTGATGATGCAAGATCAAGAATGTAACTTTCTTATTGTTTGGAAGAATACAGGATATAGGGTCTGGGCAATGGAAGGGAGAAACTCAAGCTGAACAGCCTAAAACAAATGGGGATGTGTTCAGTAACACATCCCCATATCCATCAGAACGCACAAGCGTGGCTCCAATTTAAGAAATATGTGACGCTTTACCTATTTAAAGAATACTTCATCACAGTGCATTAACCACCCACAGCCCAACTACTTCTCCTATCTTGTTGACTTGATGCTTGTCTTTGATCATGTAGAGCACTCCTCTGCCTTTATAGCTATGTTCATGTTATAGAAATACCATATACACACATACAGTACATACATTTTAGCACCAGCACCAATTATGCATGTTGTGCTGCTCTGGTTTAGTGCTTGCTTTTAGTACCCTGCTCTAGATTGGGTATGGCATTGGAATTTGGAATAGTGTGGTCAATAGAACACAAAACATCCCCGTATAATAAACTTTTGTGCCAAGTATCTTAGAGATTTTTAGCCTCAGTTGAGCATTAAATGGCAAAAATGAGATTTTTTTTTTTTTTAAAGTCACCTCTCATTAGCTCTCCATTTAATCACCAGCGGTGAAAGGGTGCGCTAAATGCAAGCGCAATTAGTGCTCAATTTCTGATCGACTCTAGCGCTAAATATATGAAAGTATAAAAGACATTTGCTCCTGGTTTTCAACTAGTGCTAAACTTTAGCAATGCCTCAGCCCTTTATGTGAAATGTTATGTGTTACAGTAGGTAGGGAGTGCGAGGTGGACTTGCCAATTCTCATCTGGCCTCAAAATCCCTTTAGTTGCTTTTCACCATATAACGTAATCACATAGTACCAGCAAAGGCAGAGCTAATGTTTAATATAGTGTATGGTGTTATCTAGAAAAATATGTCTAATGTAAAAATGTTGTCAAAGCAGTGAAAGGTATGGACTGTTATATCACTTATGCTGAGGTATTAAAAATGATAAGCAATGGTTATTTTTTCTTTTTAGTTAAAATGTGTAATTGCAAACATAATGTCTCCATGGTAAGGTGGTGACATGTTTTCTCGATTTTTTTTCCCTTGTCTTTTTGTGGCACATGTTTGAAAGAAAAGAGAAAACATAAGCAATACTTCAGCTTGCTACAGTCAGATCTGTTGACTTTACCACTACATGTTTCAATTTTTTTTGTATTTGTCAGCAGCTTTTGACATGATCTTCATGGTCTTGCATATCCAAGAATTGTTGTCATTTCTCTGTGCATATGTTTTTGATGCATTGAAGAGAGTCTCTTCATTTATAAAGTTAGCTTTCTAATGTTTGTTTTTACGTTGTCAGCAGCTTTTCGCTTGATTTCATAGTCTTGCTTATCCCAAAATGATTTTTATTTCTCTACGCATATATTTTTGATGACTTGAAGAGGTTTTCTTTATATATAAAGTTAGTTTTCTGATCTGGTTTGGAGGTTTATTGCTTGGGCTGCTGTTATTCTTTTATTTTGTCACTTTAACATTAGTCATTTTATATTTTATTTTTGGTTCACATTTCTATGCACACACTAGTCCTATATTTTTCTCTTCTATTTGTTTACTGTTTCTCTCCTGTAGCATCTGTCTGTGTCTTACAGCAGTTGATATAGTAATGATAAGTGTTGGACCTGCGATGGGCAAGCCCAGCACAAAGGGGGTAGCTTGGCTCAAGTGTCAAGGCAAGTGAAGGCTATCGTGTTAAGCCGGCTCTGACCCAATAATATCTCCTTGTACAACCACCAAAAAGAAGGACACCACACCACTGTTGTAGAAAAATACGATTCCTTTATGTAAAAATTCTCTGTTGTGAATGGGGATCAATTAGGAAAGCACATTTACATTTCTTTTGGTCATAACTTGCTGGGTTTCGATTTTGGAATAGATTCAATAAATAAGCTTAGGAGTACAGTTCATCAATAAATAGAATGAATATCAGGAATAAATATTGTCAATAAATAGAATAATAAATAGAGTCAATAAATATAATAAATATCGGGAATAAATATCTTCAATAAATAGCATAAATATTTCTGTTTAGCAGAAGAAACACTGGTTCAGTTAAATAAACAACCACATATTCTTTCTGGTATCGCTGCCACCAATTAAATAGTTCAGGAACACTACATTTGTAAATACATTTCAGGTTGGAAAGATAACTCTTACAGTTTATGACGTTTTCACCACTAATGTACACAGGCTTCTCTGGGCACAGAAGGGAGTACTGGGACTCTTTAAGAATCACACGGGGGTTATGCGCGTATATCTAAAAGGCAAGGAAAGACAGTGAACACTTCATTTACACTCGGCTGCCACTGGGTTGAGATCTCTGCTTGCCGGTGGGGGTCTAAGCGCGCCTAGGGGTTTCTACCACCGCTAGCACTCAGGCGGCACCAGTTCCAAGTCTTTAGACTGCCGAACGGGGCTGCCGAAGAGGTCACTCAATCTTCGCGCTCAGTCAAATAAATGCCGGTTCACAGTTCCTTTACAACAGCGCTTCCCACCTGAAGAAACGGGCCCACCTCACATCGGCTGCAATCGAAAAGCGATTCAGTCGGATTCAGCACTTTTCTCGCCAGCGACGGATTCTCAGGGGCTCCACGGACCTCCCTCCGACTTCCTCAAACAGGGATGGTTCCCGCCCACAGCTACAGCCGCCGAGTCACTGGGGAGTGGCAGAGACAGTAGTCCTGCCCAACGAAGGCCGGCCTTTCCCCGCCCCGGCGCACCACCTCACCTCAGTCTGCGCAGGAAGCACTCTACGCCGGTGGAGCTCGGAGATGTCCGAGCTCCTCGCTGGAGGCGCCTGTCACAAGGAGGCACAGAGGACGCTCTCGGTCGCGGCGAACTTGCTCTCGCCTCGCGACCCGAGTCTGTTGTAATTCACCACTGCGGGGGGGGGGGGGGGCGGGGAGGCACACGGAAACGGCCACAGTCTCTTGAGGGTGACGAGGCACTCGCTGGGCAGGCGCTGTAGGCGCGAGGTCACCGTACACACAGCTGACTGGAATGCCAGTCAGGGTCCACGCCAGTAACCCTTGCTTGCTCTACTGCCTGCACTACCAGCCGCCTCAGGGGTCAACAGGGCAGGTGTCAATCTGGTGTCAGTCTGGTGTCAAGTCTGGAATCTCCTTTTTCACCTAGATCTGGAACATCATTATCCTATCTAGTCTTCTGGTCATCTAAAATGGCCGCCAGGGACTGGACCTTATATAGCCAGTGTCCTGAGGTGCTGGCTCGTGCCAGTAGGTTCTAGAACCTTCTTTGGGCTAGGCCAATGACATGGCGCTTCTGGGGTATTTGGGATCCAAACAACCACCATACTGGGGTTCTAGAGCAGCCATTTTGTGTACCTGAGGGAAATAAAGAAATTCCTGTCAGGAATGCGCGCCAAGTAAAAGGGCGCCAAAACCTTGAAAAGTCAAGGTTCATGGAGGCTCCAAGGGGAGTCACTCACATGAGGAAAAAGGGTGGCCACCATTTTGAGGCCATTCATACAGGTTGCTAATTCCAGTCTATAATGTCACAGGTTCCTTGTAAATAGGTGCCAAAAACCTTGGGAACAACTGGGCGTCAAGGAACATCCAGCCCCATGAAACAGCACACAAAAGGTCCTGGTAGACAAAGAAAAGCGACAAATTTTGGGAGGTACAGGGGAACAAAAGAAATCATAGTGGTGAGGGGACTCTCAGAAGCAGACGGGTCTAACAATAAGCAATATCACTGTCTTAACTCATACTAGATTGAGACCTCCTTCTTGCCAACATCATCTCAGCTGGTTATCCCAGCATTTATTTCCTTCCTCATATACCCACAGATGCATCTGCTTGCTGTTGAGACCTTCTGTTTATTTGTTTCTCTTTCCGAAGAGCACATATATTGTTTTTTGGGATTGTATCGTATTAGCTTTTGTGCAATACTTTACTACCCATGACAGAGGCCTATATTGTAGGCAGTGGCGTAGCGTGGGAGGGGCCACCGGAGCGGCTACCCCACCGCAAAATTCTTAGGGGTGCAGATTTGGGGGCGTAAATTTGAGGAGAGGTGTTTGAGCTTTACAAACATGGATTATTATCATGCCACGCTAAGCCACTGATTGTAGGTATCTATTTTATGTTTGTTTTGTTTGTACAGAGCCCTCTGCATAACCTATTTGACGTTAGGTGCTCTTGTAAGACTCTACAAAGTTAAACAGAGGAATAGAGTACTTAGTTTATATGTAGCTCCTAGTTTCACAGGTATGTGATATTCTGTCTGTATTTTGCTGACTGTATTTTCCTTTGGTGAGTTTATTTGTAGGATCTGGCCACCATGTTTAGGCCCGTCCCCCGTCCCTAAGTCTCAGATAAAGAGTCTTGGGATCTGGCTCGATAGAGCACTTGACTTTTCGGTCCAGGCTACCAAGACGGCCGCCACCTGTTTTGGGCTAATGAGGATGCTGCGGAAGGTGCTCCCTTTGCTCCCATTCCAGGCGAGGAAGATCATGGTCGTGGCCCTGATGCTCTCCCGCCTGGACTATGGGAACGCTCTTTATATGGGAGCCCCGACCTCCGTTACTCAGAAGCTCCAAGTCACACAGAACAGTGCGGCGCGCCTACTCTACAACATCCCCCACTGGCAGTCAGCTAAGAACGCCCTAAGGGAGCTCCATTGGCTTCCTGTGGCGGCAAGAGTGCAATTTAAAGCCATGTGTATTTTACACAAATCGTTCCATCGAACGGGCCCTGTAATTCTACACCCTATGGTTACGCCATATGTCCCGTCCCGTTCCCTTCGCTCTTGCACCCTTCAGCTGGCAACGTCCGCCAAAATCAAGAAAGCTCGCTGGGGAGGCCGCTCTTTCTCTCATACGGCGGCGAGACTTTGGAACTCCCTCCCACTCTCTCTTCGGGAACACAACAACCATATGTCTTTCAGGAAGGCCTTGAAAACGCACCTGTTTGCTAACACCTGCTAATCTACCCCAAGCCCGCACTAAGTAATCATTCACAAGCGCTGCGAGGCCTCCGGGTAGCTACGCGCTATACAAGTGCAATTTCCATTCCATTCCATATAGTCCTCATAATGACTTTGTGGTACATCATTCGATTTTATAGGCATCTTGCATCTCATATCACTGGACGTCAGCAAGTCACCCTGAAACCCTGGTGGAACAAAGTTTGGGGGGTGGGGGGTAGTTTTACTCTTTGGACCATTAAGTGGGTAGGGTTGGAAATATCCAGTGACAGTCAGTTGCAGAGGTTAAAGCCAGAGACTGAAAACCATCCATTGCCTCTGCTCTTACACTTTGCTCTGAGGACCACTCGGAGGACATTTGCTTGTTCATAGTAGAGATGGTTGAGGCATTGATTGTATTGCATTGATGTCTTGTAAAGCGCATGAATCACCCCACATGGGGTATCTCCGCGCTGTAGACCGCTGGGGAACCCGTCCTGGCTTTCCCTATGAGATGGCCCCTACTGGGTATCTCCAAGGTGAAACCAGGCATCCCCGGCATATGTGTGGGGCCGTTGTGGAGATGAGGCAAGCTGATGCCCAGAGTTGCCGAGTGTGATCACTGGTTAGCGTAGGCACCGAGGCGAGAATTAGCGAGTCCGTTGACCCTGGTTCACGACCCTGCCGCGTCGGGAATCGAACCCTGGTCCCGGGCCGTTCTCTGCTTCCGGGTCTGCCGCCTATAACCGGTGAGCCACACCACTCCACTGTTGAGAGATATATATATATAGGATGATAATTTATTAAAAGCTGACATTGTCATCTTTTTAAAACAAAACAACTCCGGTCCTTTATCACCTTTTCCTCTAGAAATGTAATGCTACAAATTGCAATGCGAGGCTGAAGAGTGATTAAAAAACAAAGCTGCCGATTCTGTTCCTAAGTTACATACAGATAGATATCAAATATTGATCTTCTGGAGCCAGATTCCAACAGAGGGTGCAAAGATCGATTCTTCTACTGGCTATCCGTCTCAGGCTACAGCGAGGGATTCAGCACTGAGGCTGTAGAGACTGATCCTATGGAGAGGATTAATAGGACTGTCCCATCCAGATGCTGCACTGACAGAACACAGTGAAGGAAACAAAGCTGTGGCAGAAACATCCCACTGTAGCTGATGCACACTCCACTGCTTTAGAAAGAAGCTGAAATGTCCTTGCTTCGACGTGCACCTCCCTGTCCACAGACACCCTTCCGTTTCTTTGGACATTCTAAAACCCTGAATCATAAAACTGTACTAAGGT
The DNA here is from genome assembly GCF_964263255.1 of Lissotriton vulgaris. Classification (NCBI taxonomy): domain Eukaryota; kingdom Metazoa; phylum Chordata; class Amphibia; order Caudata; family Salamandridae; genus Lissotriton; species Lissotriton vulgaris. Next base: position 429,600,166 of record NC_141698.1, on the reverse strand, counting down.
TGATTCAGACAATTCATTAACCTTAATAACGTTTTGTTTATGTAGCACTTTATACCGCATGTTTGCCAATGCTATTATCCAACTACATGGGCTCATTTTAACTTCGTCAAAAGAATCAGTCGGCTGTACCAAGATTCAATTCTATGACCTGCAGGTAGGGATGCCATCTTGTTTTTTGTTAGCCCTCATAGAAAAACACTGAGCAGGCAGTAAAAACCCGCCGAGGTGACAACCCTACTTGCAGGTTGCACTTATCTCCGCTGTGAGGGAACTGGCTCACCAAGTAATGAAGAAAAGATGTTGGGTGGTGTCATCACAAAAATGTAAGGGGATTCTGACATGTTTTCCTTCCTTCCCAGTCCCTTTTGTAAAATGACTTCCCTCTTGCATTGTATGCTGCTTCTGAGTTTGGGAGCGGACGCCCCATAGTACCTAGGGAACAGTATGCAGTGACTGGTGCCATGAGAATGCTGTTGCCACCATCCAGCTGGGCACTAAGGCAGCCCCTTTCTCTGTTTTGTTCTGCTGTGAATTCACTCTGAATGAAGAGACTCTACGCTAATTCTTGTGGTCTCCAGAGTGCCTTGAGCACCAGGAGAAGCATTCTGTTCTCTTCTCCCTTGCTAGATGGCACGCAGGGGTGAAACGAGCGTGGGCGAAGGATTTCTGGAAGTAGCAGATGACTTCAGCTTTGCTGCCCACGACACTCCGCTGCTTTCTATTTTTGCACTGTTGTGAGTGGGCATTCAAACATCTGCTTTCGCCTTCTGCATGCGTGCTCCTCAAGTGCGGAATTAAACTGGCTTAGATATACAAGTGATACATTTCTACCTTTACTTGTAGCCCAGTCTTTATTTCTTCACCTCCACTTTTGAGTCTAAGATGGTTGCATCATCACCACCTCCATCAATCAAAGGCAGGTGCTGCATTCACTTCCAACTGAACTATCACCTGCCCAGGTAAGGTCAGGTCTTCACCTGGATCACCAAAGCTTAACCCTTTCGATGCTCATGACGGAACGGTTCCGTCATGACCACGCCCGTTTTCATTAGGGCCCAGCACTGGAGGTGAATCGGGGCAGCACTGATGAGGTTAACACTATTGCCTGGTTCAGATAACTTTGAAACCATCTTCCAGCTCATCTGTGGTTGAACCTGTCCATCAATCTGTCTACTGTGAAAACTGTTCCCTAACCCAACTGAGGTGTTACTATCTTCCAGTCTGGCTGTTGTTGAGACTGGTCCTCAGGCCTAGCTGTGGTTGACACAGTTTGGGAAGTTCAGACTGTCGAGAGGCCCTACTAATGGTGACATATCTGCCCAGGGAAACATCCTTAATTACAAAGCGCGAATCACGCTGTGCCCTTACAACGCCAGCAATAGAATAAATGCATCATTACCACACATTTATTTAGCACGCAAGTCTTTACGACTTGCTTTAGGGGGTGCCTTACTGTTTAGCCAACTGGAGTGGAAATAGTAAATGATATTATTCCAAAGTTCAGCACCCCCTAAGGCACGTCGTTGTAACGACTTGCATGTTAAACGAACGCGTCATAACGCGTTCATCTAATGCCGGCGTTGTAAAGGCATGTGTGGTAAAGGCATGCAGGATTCCGTCATAGAACCATCTGCCCCACCTGCTTCCCAGGCAATCCAGTTGTAACTGTAACAAACTGTTTCCACTATCTTAGTGTAGGCCCCCTTCCCAAAAGTTAGACCCAACATTTGAATGCAGAGGTAGAATAGGATTCAGTCTGTCCTTCGTGAACCAGTTCATCCATCCATAAAATATTTCTGTCTCCTGTGGTGGAAGCACCGAGTTTGTTTTTCAGCTTCTCTACAGGCATGTTTTGTGACATTCTGCAATTGCTACTACGCCTTTTCCCTCACATTTACGGATACTGTATTAGGTTTGTACTGAGAAACTGCGCCAGGCCCCGTTAGTGGAGGGTGAGGTGAGGGGTGCCTTTGCAGACACTGGAAAGGGTAGGTGGTAGCATTTATGGTGGTTAAGGCTGAAAGAACTAGAGGTAGGTGGAAAAAGATCAGTTTCATAAATCATCCATGTCCCAGGGGCACAGTCGCCAGCAAATGTTAGTAGTTCTATGGCAGGGGTACTCATAGTACGGCCCGCGGGCCGCCAGCGGCCCGGCAAGCCTTCCATGACGGCCCGCGGACCTTGCAGACATCCTACCTGTGTTTAAAAAAAAATAAAAGTTAAAGAGTGTCCACAAACACTGTAGTTGCATCAGCTCCCTATGGGGGCCGGGCGATTCCAGTGAAGGTTGCAGTGGAGATGCACGGGTGCTAAGAAGAGGTGAAATCAACAAAGCCTCATTAACAAGTAAGTGGTCTTTTAAAGACCTGTGAAGTACTCTGGTGCGGCCGGGAAGTTGTGTCAGCCCCGGCTGAAACGCAGGTACGCCAAATGAGGTGACAGAGGGAGGGAGAGGGAGGGAGGGAGAGGGGGGGAGGGAGGGAGAGATAGGCAGAGGGAGGGAGACAGAGGCAGAGGGAGGGAGACAGAGGCAGAGGGAGGCAGACAGAGTTACTAGTGAATGTGGGTCTGCAAAACTCTGCCCAGCATCACATTCTTATTGTTTCATCATTTTAGTCTGTACCTTACTCAGTGCTACAACACTAGGTCTTTCTAGATTCTAGTTGCTTCTAACCTCTGCTGTGCCAATGATTCCAGCAAGGAATTCATTTGAAAATGAGCATTTAGAGCCAATGTGATGCATACCACCAGCATTACTATTAGGTTTCTTACTTTTCTCACTGTTAGAGGCTGTGACATGTAGTAAAGAAGGAACAACCATAGTCGCTCTGTTTAAGAGTAAACCTTTTCCATAATTAAATTGAGAGTTGCATCCAGAAAATTCTGTGTTTACTAGGAAAGCAGATGTGACTTTGTGACCATGGTATTAAATCTAAGATTGAGTAGCAAAGATTTTGAGCCAGTAAATGGCATTTTTGAGCTGTGCTCCCCTACACCAGCAATCTAACTATGGACTTATGATATACATGGGCACTTTCACAATATAAATGTGCCACAACCACTGCCAAACAATTTGTAAACACCCATGTGGTTGACATTATTCCGCAACGCAAGACTAAATTGGAAATATGTTCGCTTGCCACAAAAAGAAGATACAACTGAGAAATGAATGCACTGCAATGTGAAAATATGCATAATTTAAATCCTTGGTGGTCGTGAAGTCCCTCTCCTATCTCCTTCAATACTGGATCACTTCCTGAAGGGCTGTCATTTAGAAGTGCACTGTCTTTACATAAAGGTTTACTAGACAGAGGGAAGGAGACAAAGGGAGGGAGATTGGGAGGGGGACAGACTGAGAAAGAGGGAGAGGAAGACAGAGGGAGGAAGACAGAGGGAGGGAGACAGAGGGAGGTTAAAGAGGGTAACAGAGAGAGGGAGACAGAGGGAGGGAGACAGAGGGAAGGAGACCGATGGAGAGGGAGGGAGACAGAGGGAGGGCGACAGACTGAGACAGAGGTAGACAGAGGGAGAGGGATACAGAGGGAAGGAGACAGAGGGAAGGAGACGGAGGGATGCAGAGGGAGGGAGACAGAGGGAGGGAACCAGAGGGAGGGAACCAGAGGGAGGGAACCAGAGGGAGGGAACCAGAGGGAGGGAACCAGAGGGAGTGAACAAGAGTGAGACAGAGGAAGACAGGGAGAGGGAGGGAGACAGACAGAGGGAGGGAGACAGACGGAGGGAGGGAGACAGACAGAGCGAGGGAGAGAGAGAGAGAGAGAGAGAGACAGTCAGAGTGAGGGTGACGGGGTGTGTGAGAGAGAGAGTGAGACAGAGACAGACAGAGGTGTGAGAGAGAGAGAGAGGTGTTTGTGTGTGTGTGTGCCGGATCTGGTGGCTCAGTGGACGAAGGCGTCCACTGCAGAGACCTGTGTTCAACCTCATGGTCACAGTTTTTATTTTGCTCTAGACCCGACCCCTCCCCCACTGACCCCGCCCCCACCAATGCGGCCCTCGGCCACAAACCACACTGTAAATTTGGCCCCGAGAGAAGGCTTTGTGACTACCCATGTTCTATAGTTATCCCACTGGCTTTCAATTTTCTTCCTTTTCAACCCTTATCACTGGGATTCATTTCTCCATTTTATTCTTCTTTGCCTTGCCCGGACCTTCCCCACCTCCATTGTTCCATAACCAGAAAGCTGCCAAAAAAGCTTGGATCCAATTCCTTACTCCTGTTTTCAAATTAATACATCTCTCACACGCCATCTCCCATTGCACTGTTTTAATGCTCCCATTTCCCTCAGCTACTTTTCCGCTATTTGCTCTTCTTACAAAGCCCACTTCCACCAGGTGGAGAAGTGATTGTTGGCCACCTCTCCTCTCTGTCGTTGGGACCAGCTTTGCAGTTCTTCGTGGGCTGGGCCGCCAACCACTCAGAAACATAGAGGAGCCGAACTGAACCAAAATTAAGTATCTGAAGCTTAGAGGATAGAGCATCACCTTTCTCTCAAGAGGGGGCAGATTTGGTCCAACCCGCTTGATGCCACGTCGAGCAAGAGAAGCACAGATTTTCTTGCCTGGAAAAGGACTTTTTCTTGACAGACCACTGCACCCTTCATGTTCCTGTAAAACCTCCTCTTTGGAAATATATGAATAAATGCACAAGAATCCATAAATACATTAAACAACTACTTGAGTTGTTGAGGTTTGTGTTGTTTGCCATTAGTAGGCTGCAAAGCAGCGTGAGATATTCAGACTTCCCGTGTTTATCATCTTAGTATTAAATGTAAGGCAACCAGACATGTGCCCTGCTTTCTGTTTTACGTGCTCTTCTCGAGGTCACCAGAATGCATTCATTGCTAATGCTTTTATGCTCATTGTGCTCAGTTGCTCCCGTATAGTGAGCACCGACAGCTACAACCTCTGACCACTTCTTTTATATCCTTCTTGCAGACACACGTTGAAGCTGCCCCTACCATTCAGGCAAGCATCTTCAAAGAATGAGCGGTAAGAAGCTGACTTTGCCCTACAGTTGCTTGGGGTTGATGAAGTAAGTTTCAAATTTCTGTGTAGCGTATGGACGTGGATCTGCAGTGAGCAGGATCATTAGGGAGAGATGAGGAGCAAGTGGAGTGCTGTATCAGTGCAGCAATCCTTACACAATGTTCCTTGGAAGTGTTGTGCTAACCCTTGGCAGGTGGAGGTTTTTCCATTGATCTGCATCTACAGAATGTGCATTTCTTTTAATATTGCTTATATGTTTATTGTGTGGAACTGCAAACTCAATTGCATCAAAGTGCTGGAATAGAGGGTATGTCCCACTGCTTTCCCCTGCTGAGTAGGCCTTCCAGTAGTAATATATGTTCATGGAGGCTTTAATCATTTCTGTCAAGGAATGTTTGAGCGCACACCTGAACACAAGGAGGAGAGAGAGGATTTTAGAGTCAGTATCCACACCAACTCTCTTACTCACAGATCAGTAAAGAGCATGAAGGCTGACAGACTCTTTTGTGTAAAGAAAATATAGTTATTTACATGCTAGAGTCACGTATGTGCTTCTTCCAGGATGTTGTGTCAAGTGTGAGGACTCATAAACATTCATCATGGACTAAAATCGCAGTCTTCAGTATGACATGGTCACAGGAAGGTTGAGAGGTTAAAGACAAGGTCTGAAAACAGCAAAAGGGAGAAACGTATACGATTTAAACATTTCAAAAGTTCATTCAGCAGAGATCATCATATTGACGTATATGCCACTGATCACATGATCAAATACAATAAGGGCAGAAAAACATGTACCCAGCAGTGAGGGAGGTTGCTAATGAGTTCCATTCAACCAGTTCTCTGTAGTTGATTTTAACCTTGTATCCGATAAGATTTACTTAACCCCTTGCGCGCTAGCGGTTTTCCGCTGTGTGCTGGGTTTTTCGAAAACCTGCGTTACATGACGAGCTGAGCTCGTCATCAGCATCGAAGGGGTTAAATACAATTTCAGCATTTCTTTATGAGTATTCAGAAAGAGGCAAAAAGCGACCTTGACATCTAAAAAACACGTTTTCTTTACACAAAGTATGGAGCTCCGTGGGTCGTTCCATAGCTGCATAGTTACTGCTTGCTTGTTTGCATGAGTATATCACTATCTGGGTGTTTGGATGAGTGCATGAGTCGTACCTGAATGATTAGATAAGTGCATGACTAATGGCTCAATAATTCAATACATACATAGATAGTGGTTGAATAATTAAATGAGGTCAACTCTAGTGCCTGGATGATTGTAGGAGTTCATAGACAGTATATGGGTGATTTATAGAGTGCATGCATACAAGATTGTTTAATAATCTTTTTCCACAGCCTTTGTTATATATTGATATTTGACCACGCTATCGTTCATAGCTGTTATGATGACTATAATAAACCCTCTTGCTTTCATTCAGCCATTCATTCAACCCTCTTGCTTGTACTGCTTCTTCCTCCAGGGAATAAGGAAAAAAGTATGCTGGTTGTTGGTCCCTCATTGAGCACTGGCAGGGTCTTCATGATATTTCTATAAGCAGACAGTGGAGGCAGGAGCCTGCTGTATATATACCATCATCAGATTAATTGATGAAGACTTTTGGATCTGTAAGGTTTATATAGAATAGATTTCAAAGGTTCCTGGGATTGGTGCATATTGAGCCACAGCTATGAGGGTGAAACAGAACAATGCTAAGGCAGGCATTTTATGCTTGGTACTCATTGTTGAGGAGCAGCAGATAGTAATGAGCTTACATTTTGAATTAAGTCAATAAAAGCTCCCATCGTAGATGTTAGATTGAGGGGAAAAAGTTTGATGTCCTTCGCAGTAGTGGAATCTACTTCAAAACATAGCTCTAAAGCTGCTATATCACGCCTCACTGCTTGCAAAAGGATCCTTTCTCATGCAGTGGCGATATTGCTGAATACTGGACTCGACAAAGTATTCCAAATGCAGCCGACCATAATGATCTTTCTTGTTTCCCAACACTGAGTGCTATTCAAGAGATTCAGGTTTGCCAGCATTGATGAGTATACCAGGAAAATGTGCAAGATCAGAACTGTACTTCATAGAGGATGAATTCATGTTTCTTTGTTTATTAGTATTGCATTTTTATGTTTTTAGGCTGTGGGAAAAGATTCTTCTCTACCAAAATACCCCATGTGCTGTTTCAGAGACCCAGTTCATACAGAAGCTAGAGACCTCTGTATCCTTTTCTTTAATAAGAGCTACTTGTATACAGTGAAAATGTTCCTATACTACCAATATTATTTGTTTTGTACTAGTGATTAGTTCAGACAAGATCACATTAATGGACTCCATATGCAAGATTACCAGTGTGATCCACTCGTTTCGTCGGGCAAGGTTGCCTGAAGTGATTTAAAAAAAAGGCTTTGTTAATGTGGAGTTTCAGTTTGTGGGTAATAAGTAACAGCCATAGGTGCAATGCTCCTGGCACTAAGGTAAAAATATCACTAATGGTTCCCGATTTTGGCATGACTTATTACTGAAATATCTGCTTTAAATTCAGCAGCTAGTCTCCAAACATCAGCTTGTGAGTTCTAAAAATGCACACAGAAATATGTTTTTATTAAATGTATATATATGTATATATATATATATATATATATATATATATATATATATATATATATATATATATATATATTCACTGAAAAAACCATTGGTTATAGACCATATATAGTTAGGGATTAGCATTTACAAAACCTTAATTTACTCGCACAAAACAATAGAAATTCGCATAAATAGTTAGTTGCAATAACTATATATCGCGCGCCCGCAATCCACTTCTGATGATGTCACATATTACATCATTCATGACATGGTCAGTGACATCACTGATGACATCACTGATGACATCATCCAGTGACTGTATGCTTCTGTAAAGTAAAAATATATCTTACATATTGAAGAATGAGTGGATGTATAAGTGTCTGGATGAAGGATTTAGTAGGTGCATGACTGACTGTATGAGAGAGTGATTAAATGTGTCTCACTGAGGGCATGAGTTAGTGACTAAACTGTCTTAATTTGTGCATCGTTATATCTGTTGTTCTGTAAACTGCTGCATGTGTTGATCAGTAGCTATATGAGTAACTATATTGGTTATTGATTGGTTGCCCAAGTATTTGTATGGGAGAGTGAGTGTGTGTGTGTGGGTGGCTGGGAGGTATGGGTGGTTGACTGTGTGCATGAGTGTTTTGGTGAGTGATTGGTTTCTCAGTGCTACATGTCAAAGTAAGTACATATGTAAAACACAGTACATGTGAGAGTTGACATATAAAAATTACTGTGTATAAGAGCTAGTGAATGTGTGAGTGGCTGCATGGATCTTTGAAAACTTGTATCAGTGATTGTATAAGAGTAAAAATGTGTTAAAATATGTTTGAATAAGTAAGGTGTGTATAACTGTATAGTTGAGGAAATGGAGGTGTGATTGATTCTTTGCATGACTGACTAGGTGTATGATTAACTCCATGGATGAGTGACAATCTGTGAGTGTCTGTTTACACTGAGTGTATCTAAGGTTATATTAGAGTCTGAAGAGGTTGATCGTATTATCACATGATTGATGTCATCAGTGATGTTGTCAGTGATGTCATTTGAGTTGTCATCAGTGATGTCATTTGAGTTGTCATCAGTGATGTCATCAGTGATGTCACTGACCATGTCATGAATGATGTAATATGTGACATCATCAGCAGTGGATTGCGGGTGCGCGATATATAGTTATTGCAACTAACTATATATGCGAATTTCTATGGTTTTGTACGAGTAAATTAAGGTTTTGTAAATGCTAATCCCTAACTATATATGGTCTATAACCTATGGTTTTTTCAGTGAATTTCATTGGTTTTTTAAAAGCTAATATCTATAGCTGAAACATATATTCTTATTCTAATTCACAAATATATTTTATATATATTTGTATTATATTTTTTTAATTCAATTTATATTATAGTTTAAATTATTTTTTCTTGTTTCGCTTTCGGTCCGCGAATCGGTAAACGTTCCATAAGTGCAAATACCGCGTTAGAAAGGCACATCATGACGCGTCCCGTAAACGCAACATATCGCGTTACTACGTAATGCCCCTTATGACGTGCTGCGTTAGCGCACCCGGAAGCGTTCTGGAACGCGAACCAAGGCGCGAAACGTGAAGCCCCGCAATCGATCCGAGGCGCGGAACGCGTAACGTAAGCATAACAGGTCATGTGACTAGTTCTTAAAACTTTTCATTGGTTCATTTTACTTTTAGTTTCCTAATGATGGAACGCTTGATCATATGACGTAAAATAAACACTTTTCATTGGTTTAGAACATTTTCTTTTCTCAAATGATGAAAGTCCCACCTTTTTTCCTCACTCCGACTTTCATTTTTATGAGAGAAAGACCTGTTTTTGTTTGCTAAGACATGGCATTTGTATTAGCTGCAGCTGGTGGATCTCCACCACCTCCACCACCACCTAAGAAGAGAGGACCGACTAGCCAGGTCATCTTCGACCAGGAAGAAGAAGAAGAGGAAGACGAGGAACAGGAGCAAGGGACAAGTGGCTTTCTGAAAGAAATGCCAAGAACGTCCCATCTGAAAGTGAATTTTATCTGGCAATTTTTTTCTTTTCCTTCTCATGAAAAGAAAGTTAATGCCAGGTACGTTACCTGCCTCATCTGCAAAAAAAACCTCTCGAGAGGGACCGAAAAAAAATATAGCTATGGTAATCATACCATGCATCGGCACATGGAGAGTTGGCACCCTCTTAATTATTCTAAAGCACAACTTTTTTTTAATTTTTTTTATTTCAAATCTTTTTTATTGAAGAATAAGGATAAAAATAAAGACAATACAATAAATCTTTAAAGGTACAAATGAACAAATTCTTGGTATCATGACACTTACAATAATCAAAAAGCAAATCAAGGGAAGAAGATAAGAAAAGGGAGAGAGAGAAAGAGAGGGAGAGGAGAGAAAAGATAGAGGAGAAGAGAAAAAAGAGGTGAGAAGAGAGAGGACAGGTGTATCCATAGGGCAATAGTAGTTGGTTTACCCAGACTTGGCACACTGTGTGTGTATCAGAGAATATACAGTAAGTATACAAAAACAAAAGCAAACACCTCGAATTCCACCTAGGTTCTGTCTAGGAAAGCCGAGTGTTGAGATGCATATCATGGTGGTTCAAAGTGGTAGGATGACGCATCTAGGGATGTCCAGAGTTTTTTGTTCGAAGGCTTCCAAGTGGCTGACTGTAGTGCAGGATTATCCGCCCCTCTTAAAAATGAAAGCCATTCCAGCCACATTTTGAAGTTGACTTCATCAAAAAAATTTCCATTTGTAAAGAATGACCTTGCCCGCCAATGTCAGCATAATATCAAGCAATTGTCTGTCATGAATGTCCGGCAATTGTGTCTCCAGAGGACCTAAAATGACATATATGAATTCCTGGACAGGCGTGATTCCAAGCACCTGTTGAATGTATGTAAATATTTTACTCCAAAATGATCGCAATAGGGAACAATGAAAAAACATGTGTGCCAAGTCGCCAGGAGCTTCTTGGCAGTTCCAACAGGTAGGCATATCCCTCAGTTTACATTTAAACAATCTCTGGGGGGTCCAGAACACTCTATTTAACAGCATATATTTCGTTTGACATAGGATCGGGGATATCTTGTTTGTCAGTGCGGTGTTGTGTATCACCTCCCAGTCTAATGCAATGCCTGTGGAATTAGGTTCCGATTCCCACTTACTTTCGGTCAGCCTATGTGGTTTCTTGGGTAGGGGGAGGGGCAATTTATATATTCTTGATACAAAATGGTCAGCATGGTATAGTATTCGTAACCGGGTCACAAGCCAGGGTAAGTCTGTATTGAGGGGGCATTTGGAGATAGCGGCCTTCAGTTTTAGGAACTGGTAAAATTCTATGGGTGGTAAGCTAAACTTTTCTTGCAATGTCGAAAAGGGCAGGGGTCTGCCATTATCATACCTATATGATTCTAAAGCACAACTTCGAGATTTGGTGGATAACCCCCGACCGGCAAAAACATCCACCAATGACTTAGCAATAAGTGAGTCAGAGGCAAGGGAAACGGTCCCAAATCTGCAAAAGAACTTTGGGCAGATGAGATTGACTTGTGTAGCATGTGGAAAATTAATTTCATGCGGAGAGATGAGTATTACTTTAATAAATAGATCATATGAAAGTCATCAATGTCCAAAACGTCCTAGACAGTAATTTTTTTTTTTGTTGCTCCTGTTGAGCCCTTTGAAGCAAATCAGTTTTTGTTTCCCCTTCCTCAAAAAAAACACAAAAAAATATAAAACATCAAAAATAACAAAAAAAAAGTTCTTTTCAGAACTACCTTCCCTTTTAAAAAAAATTGCTAGAATGTTTAGCACTCTAGCATCCTCTATTTCTTTTGGTACGCTTCCCGGTTAGCGTTCGGGTACGCGAACCGGGAGCGAACTAAAAATTATTTTTTTTTAAAAAAGACGAGTTAATAAACAGAGAGTAATGTGAAAAGAAAGACAAATAGAGGGAGTAACACACAGTTACTGTTGAAAGAGGGACTGATAAAAGAAGTGAAAAGAGTAGTATAAATAAGTAATAGAAAAGGAAATGAAGGAAGTAGCAAAGACAGGAAACTAAGGGTTATAAAAAAGAAGCAGAGGAACTAATAAAAGTTAAATCTGATAGACATGTAACGTAAAGAGTACTAAACGCTTACCTTATAATTGTCATTACTGTACTGTATTATCATTTTTATACTTTTAATCTGTGTAAGAAAGAACAAAAAAATTTAAATTAATACAAGGTGGTAAAAAAAGAGTGCGCATGAGACAAAATGAATGTTAAATGTTAAATGTGGTATACTAGTAAAGCGCACAGCTGCCCCAGCAAAGAGGCGTCCCGGCGCTGTATACCGCTGGGGAACCCATCCTGGCTTTCCCTCTGAGATTGTCCCTCCTGGGCATCCCCAAGGTGAAGCCAGGCATCCCCGGCGCTGATGGGGCCGTTAGTAGAGATTAAGCAAGTTATTGCCCAGAGTTGCTGAGTGGGACCCATGGTTGGAGTAGGCACCGAGGCGAGAATTATCGAGTCCGCTGACCATGGCCCAAGATCCTGCCGCGTCAGGAATCGAACCCTGGTCCCGGGCCGACCTCTGCTTCTGGGTCTGCCGCCTCTAACCAGTGAGCCACACCAATCCATATACATATTAGAAATCACAATTCAAAGTAGAAAATTAATTAAACATATTTAATGGTTTATTTTTGCTGTTATCAGAAAATATCAAATTTCACTGAAAACAGTGAGTTGACGGTATTCATCATATAACAGCGGGGAAAAAAACACAATCAAAATGATTGTGTTTAAAAAACCCAAATAATATAAATAAGCAGAAATAGGAACTTCTCCAAAGTAACTTACTTTCTATGACGTCAAAGGATATCCTATGAACAGCTTATACTCTGTTGTGCTGTTACTATTTTCTGCCCGCCACTTTCTGAAAGATAAACTCAATTGTTTTAAGAAAACTGAGACATACAAAGCAATTTGAAACAGCACACTAAGTTACAGCAACACCTAGAATCATTATAGTCCAATTACCTACCCTAAATTCTGACTTCAAAAATCAAGTCAAAAGGCAACATTGCTTCATACTCAATTGGTAATGTTTGCTGAAAGACTAGCCATTTTTTAAATTTTAAAAAAGCTGTGTAATATCCAGATGTTGTCAAAGGACCAGCATATTATATAATAGCTGCAGTTGCAAATGTTCTTCCTGAAATCGATGACTGTGTAGCCAAAACATTTTTAATTAGACTGGACAACTTATTTTCTTCCAGTTTATGTAGTTGAAATTGTAAAATGACATGTCATCCATAAGTTTCCATAAATAATGTGGACAGCATTGCAGACTTACATTTCCTCTACTCCTTATTTTGATCTGCTGCTTGACTTTGCTTATAAAAACAAACAGTTTTCGCTCTGTACTACAATTATCCACAAGGCCATATAGAGTAGGAGCCATTAGAACCTCTGTAAATTCCTCTAAACAAATCCCAAGCTTCCTTTCCTAAAATTTTGGTTGTAAGAACACCAGGTAAGAATTTTGAAGGTGGAAAGGCAATCTTTTTTTGAAAGTTAAAACAGAATCATTGCAGAATGACCAACCGTTTCCAGATTTCAAATAAGCTGTATAATGTCCTGAATTAGTTGAAGGACCGTTATGATATATAATTGCATTAGTTATAAAAGTCCTTCCTGATATTGACAACTGCGAAGCCACAAAATTATTAATTAAAGTTGTCAATTTAGTTCCATCAGGCCTACATCGTTGGAACATTAAAATGACATACTGGCCATAACTTCGTAAAATTAACGTGGACAGCATTCCAGACTTACATCGGCTGCACTCCATATTTTGATCGCTGCCTTTACTAGCTTATTGAAGGATACTAATTTACTGTCAGGCAAAGTTAAATATATAAATCTTTCTGAGTCTACACTAGTAGTACTTGATAGCCTACAGTTCTCGCAGTCATGCTGCCATTGATAAGAAACGCCAAATAGATAATCTACATCTACACCCTCATCTTGCAATACATCAAGCATATACATTAAAAACTCCTGACAATCCTGCTGAATATTTTCAGAGAATTCTGTTTGACCTGAACATTCGTCTTACAGAAAACGAATTTCAGACACACTTTCTACTCTCGTTCTATCAGCACTACATTTCTCTAACACAGAATTCAACAAACAGCATAAACTTTGTTCCGAATTGATCACAATCTGTTCTTTGAAAGTCTCTAGTGAAAAGAGAACATTAACAACTAGATTAGCATAGCAGTTGACACAGAACTATTTTCAAATTTAAAACCAACAACATTTTCAACAGATTTCATTTTATTCCTGCTTACAATTTTGGGTTCATCGACTTTTGGTCTTTTTGCTACAACATCCCTACTATTACTGATATTTCTTCGTTTCCGGCCTACCACACGTTTCTCAATCAAAGGATATTGAGGCAAATGTGGTGCATACTCTCTTCTTAACCTATTGTATTCCTTAACACAATCTAGATCCGCACAAATGTCTGTGGCATCACAGTCAATCAAGTACAAACCCGATAAAGTTCTGACTCGTGACAATGCTACATAAGCCATACCCTCTTTGAATACAGAACTGCCAATATTCACTAAAGCAGTGTCTACACTTAAACCTTGCGATTTATGAATTGTCACCGCATATGCCAAGCAAACAGGAAACTGCTTACGGCGAGCATATAAGTCTTTAACAAGCAAAAACCTAGCAGAGCAACAACCAATTAGCTGTACTTCCTCAATGCCATCAAATTTCATTTTTAAAAATTCAATTCCATCTCTATTTCTGTATTTCTCAAAATCAACAACATTACCCATTGATCCATTTACCAGACCTCTTTCAACATGTAAATTCCTTCTCAAAATGATTCGGCAATTTAAGCACACATTCAAAGTCTTTTCAAAACCCGCAGTTTTAGATATAGTCTTCTCTAATAAATCCAATTTAGATTTCAAATTCTCTGACAAAATAATTGTTGCTCCCATATGCTCTATTTTGTCAATAGCTTCCAGTTTCACAATCTCTTGTTTTTCTAAATTCAACATTTTGTTGTTGAAGATGGAACATTCTGCAAGAGTTGGCATCAAACATATTCCAGATTTCTTCACAGTAATTGTCTGAAAAATATCCTCTGGCAAAACGTCTTCTTCTGGATATAAATTTGACAGTAAGCGTGCATGTAAAGCTTCTTTACAACGCTCAGTCACTTTCCCGATTCTAATATCTTGTAGAATATTCTTGTAATCTTCGTCCTTCGCCTGACGCATATTTTCACGCAGCTCAGCATAACTGAAGTTTAACCATATGTTAACGTTGCCAATGCTCCCTAGGCACTTCTTGGTATTTTCATGTGTAAGCAGTTTAAACACTGGTTGTCCTTTCACTGGTGTCAGCTGCAGAAGATCACCAAAAACAATGATGTGTTTGCCACCGAATAACACATCATACTCTGTTTTAAGAACTTCCTGCATTCTTAAATGCACAAAAGCAAGCATGACATTGGAAACCATGCTTACTTCGTCAATGATAAGAAGTTTCATCTTCTTCAAAACTCTAGATACTTCACAACAAGCATCTCCAGATAACTTGTGGTATTGTAATTTGTTATCATGCTCCACTGGCAGCACCAGTAACCGATGCAAAGTAATCCCTTTAATGTTATGAGCTGCCAGTCCAGTTGGAGCGGTCACAACACAAGACAGCGATAAATCAGTCCTTTTCTGCAGATAACATGAAATTGCTTTAATAAGGAAACTTTTTCCAGTTCCTGCTTCTCCACTCACGTACAATCGGACAGGCTTCAACGACGTACATTAGCACTCTTCCTTCTCATGATTTAATCCATGCTCAATTTGGTTGGTAACTTCGACATATATTTTCCTCTGCTCAACGTTAAGTTGTCTTTCCAATTCTTCTAAGTTAACCGCATCCTTCTGTGCATGTGCCATGGCTCTTTCCTCTTCAATCATGGCAGTGGCAGCTTCATTTTCAATAACTGGTTCTCCTAGTGGATCCTGACTCAATGAAACAGAACTCTGACTGTCCTGAGAACTGTCTCTAGCAATCTCGGCTGCAATTGTTGCTTCCTGCTCAATTTCTGCATTCAATATTTGTAGATATTTTGGAAAAACAGGACATTCTATGGACTCCTTGGCTGCATTGAAAGAGTCTTCGTAACAGAGGAAATCCCCAAGCAGTTCCTCTTCTGCACGCCAAGGCTTGAAAAGTTGCAAAAGAGCTAAATAGAAAAACTCTTTTCTTTCGGGAGATTCGCAATCCAATTTTCGATGATTTATCAATTGACATTTTTTTTGCTTGACCAGACATCCCTCACTTCCAATTACAGCATACACTCCTTTATCAATATCTTCTTTCATGTTCCTCTTGAAAACGTAATTTTGAAGAACATCATACAGACAAGCATTCTCCAGGTGACTGCTTCTATTTGGATAATATGTATCCAACATGTCGCTCTTCAAAATATCTGTACTGTTTGGCTCCTTCTCCGCCAAATACTCAATTTCCCGTACAGGTTTCAGAACTCGATTACGCGTTGCAGCAAGACCAAGACTCGCCCAAATGATACTCCTAGATTTGGCATAGAGACTTGCTGAAGATAACCGGTCTGAACATTCGTAAGCTTCAATTTCTCGATGCGACAACATCTTCAGACTGAAACTGTACAACTTCTTACTGAGGCTCTTTTCATGGGAAATATCCTCCCACATATCCTTCAGTTCTGTCTTTTCTTTTTTGGTGATGTAAGACGTCACATACCGAGCCACAGCCATACAGTTGTCAGCCACAAACTGTATATCCATGTTAGCATTCCACATGGACAAAATCACTGGGTTGTAGTCGTTGATGTACTTGGACTCTTCGTTTCTTTTCAAATTGTATGTGTTTTTGGGTGATTTCCTCGTCACATTATGTCGCAGCGATGACATCAAATTGTTAACTCTTCCTTTTGATAACACCGACCGTGGAAATGCAAAACGACATTTGGTGTAGTATTTGTCCTTGTTTCTGAATTTACGACGGCAGTACTTTCCACAACGATGGCTTTGAAAGCGTAAAACTTGTTCTCTTAGACTTTTGTCTTCGTTTGTCTTTGGAACAGCACATGTAGCATACTGTTCTATGAAACTCATCACTAAGTCATCCGGATCTGTTCCAAATTTGGGTGCATCTTTGATCCATAGCAGCATATGTATATGAGGAGCACCTCTTGCTTGATACTGCTTTCTCCAGAAGAAATCCAACACCTCTCCAAGAGGTGGATTTTTCTTGTTCGTGATGAAAGACATCATAGCTTCAAATCTATGATTGAAATACCTGCATACATTCACAGGATCCAAAGAGCACAGTTCTCCGGGTGTCTTAAATTCAATATTTTCAATGTTTCCATTTACCTCTCGTAGAAATTCAAGTAAGTCTTCCCAGCCATACTCAGCACAGCTGAGAGTGAGGAACCATGTGGGAGTTCCTAAGTTCCTCAGCATACATTTTAAGTCACCATGACGGCGGTACCAATACTCATTAGTACCACGCTGACAAGCCATGAGATTAATCAGGTGAGAATCCAAAATACTGTCTTGCACATTGACTTTATCCATAAAGTCCCTTGCCGAGATATTTCGCAGTTGTACACCACTTTTCAAGATGTGGTTCACTGCATAAGACAATCCAGAGAGATCACTTTCAAACAATAGATGAAATAAATAGGGAATGCATTGTCGAAACCTAGGATCTTCTGTATACAATCGTAAAGTCCGGTATTCTGAAGCAGGAATTTGAACAGGTCGCTCATCATATCGTCCTCCTCGACCTGTGGGAAATAACTGTGGGAAACACCGAGCTTCCAAACTTTCCTCCCAAACACTAATGGGGCTCCCTTTGGCTTGTTTCATTTGAAACAACTCAATAGCATTCCCCATGACTTCCTTGGAATGCAAAGGATGAACACTATAATGTTCATATATTTCTTCCTTTTTAGAGGCTTCTACTTTCTCAATTTGACCAGGACACAAATCGCTGTCCTCTTCTTCACTTACTTCCTCTTCTGCAACACATACATTCTTGTAGTACTTATTATTTTTTATCAAATACAATGTTGCCTTTTTGACTTTCCTAACATCCACTAAATCTTGCCAGATTTTCTTACTCTTTGTCGGAACACCATTAACTATGATAACCAGAGGTTCCTCTTCCACTTTCTCTACTCCAATTGTATTAATGTTTTTCTTCAAATCCAAAGGCAAATAAACAACCCTTCCCTTTAATCCTCTCTGTAAATCTGATGGAGGCAACTTCCCTGTCTTTGGCTCCATTCGTACAATAGCCTGGAAGGGATGGACACTTTGAATCAAAATAGTTTCATAAGTATTTAAATCCTTCAATTCATAAGGAATGTCATCTAATTCCAGATTATTATAAACAGCTCTAGCAGGCATCTGGTTTTGGTTTAATTTGTTATAGCAATAAGTACACATACGTTGGTCCGCTCCCAAATCAAAACAATTTTCTACCATCAAGTATGTGGCAAAATCCTTCCATTCACTATTGTTTTCCATATCACTCTTTGCATATATATCCACTAACTTAGTCTGATTCTTATAATAAGTCCATCGACAACACACACAAGTGAAATTAGGCCTCTCACTTGATTTCACCATAAACGTGGAAATTTCCTTGTGAAACTTATCTGTACTGAAAATCTGTTCACTGTCTTCCACATTACCTTCTTCTAGTGGTTCAATATCAACATTGTTCTCTTTACCAGCAAAGTAACAGAACTCAATTTCTTGACAAATATTCTTCACATCTACTTCAGAACCATTCAAAAGAGCTATGCTTAATTTTTTAAGCATAATTGCTGGACTCTTAGCATAATACAACATTCTAACTAATTTCCTCACTTTATTATGATGCACTGCTAGCATCCTGAAATGATGAAATACACTCTGGCATACTCTCCTAGAAAGACAAGCCAGTGAATGACCACGCAAACCTGTCACTTGTCTCACTCTGCAAGGATCTAATTCTTGCAACAACTTGATTTTTTGCTTTACACTTTTCTTATGAAATGTCCATATAAAATCACAAAGCAAATTGATGGAATCCTGTTGCACACTGCAAATAGAACTACACTTCCAGGTGTACACTGGTCCCTTAGGACGTCTCCCTAAAACCTCATCACTTAGCGCCTCTTCTGCATCTGCAGACACAAGTATTTCTTTTTCAACCGGATGACCATCTTTTACCTCATATGCTCGACCACTGCTGTCAACTGCATGCACCAAAACATTGTCCTGAAAATAACTCTTCTCATTAAAAAATGCCTCACTATTTGAACTATGCATCCATTCTCCTAGGAAAACTTCACAAAAATTACTTCGATTAACTTCTCTCTTCCATCTACTATTAGATTTGAAAACATAGATTACCTTGTTTAGTTTCCTAATTCTATTATTTACCAAAATAAATAACTTTCGCTTAATTTCGAAAGCCTGATCAATAATTTTCTCTACATTTTTCTTTTTCTTATAAAATGACACTTTCTGTTGACCATTTTTAAATTGTTTTAGCAAATTGACAATTACCCTGTTGCGGAACATTCGCTTACGAATGTCCCTGAATATATTTGCCCTTCTACTGCCATGCACAGAGTTATCTCCTGCTCTAGCACAAACTTTTTGGAAGGGCTTTTCCTTTCCATTTAAATGTGCTCTCTTTTTCTGGACTAAAACTTGTTCTGTAGTTATACTTTTGTTTCTACAAATGTTTCTAAGGAATGATTTCGTTCTCTTACCCGGTGTTCTCTTCGTCCGTTGAGGTAATTCTAATGTAGAGGACTGCTGCAAAATGTTAGTCAATTGCTGTCTTTGACGTTTCATAGCCTTTCGAATTCTATCCTTAGACGGCATTGTCTAATTTCCAAATAATCTGCAGTTGAATCTGTGGTGAAATATAATAAAAAATGTTATTAACCACTATTACCAAACAGTAAATCAATAACAGTAAGAATTAGATTCAACAATGCTATAAAAATGAATAAAATAAAAGAATTCACAAGGGTGCAGGGGGTATCACTTTGACACCCTCTGGCACCCTCAAAACAGGCACAGGTGCCATGTGGCAGGCAAACCAGCCCTAAGGGCAGGTCTGCCTTTCACATGACATAGGTGTGCAAGCACACATGTGCATGCACACCGGAATCGATATTTTACCATGAAGTTTGATTTCATGCTAAAATACCGATTCGTTAAGGCCTTTGGGACTCAGAAGAGTCCCCCCTACATAGCAAATTTACAGAATCGGTAAAATTACCGATTCGGTATTTTACCGAACCAATAATTTTTCCGATTCTGTAAATGTAGATTTACCTACATGTGGCCTTGGATTTAGGCCCCTACATACCGATTGGCCATTTACCGGTCGGAAACGGCCAAAATCGGTCGTAACCGGTCAGTAAATGGCCTGAAACGACCACCTACATCAGGCCCTAAGTGTGCATGCATTTGATTTCAAACAAAGTTTTTAAACATTTTATGTAAAACAATAATACACCTACATTCATGGGGAACAGACTTAAAATGCCCTAATACACATGAAAACGTTTTTTTAAGGAACTTGCACCTTTTTTTTTCAATAACTTTTAACATGGCTATGTAACTCAAACAATCAAAATGAAAATTTGCCAGGCACACATGGGGGCGTATTTACAAGGGCCTTGCACTACAAGGAAAGTGACTTCAAATGACCAGACACACATGGGGACGTATTTACAAGGCCCTTGAACCCGGGGGAAGTGACTTGAAATTGCTAAGCACACATAGGAGGGTATTTACAATGCCCGTGCAACACTTATGCATCATTCTCTTTTAACATGGCTATGTAACTCAAACAAATAATCCATTCCTATGGGCTTTGAAGCCCATAGGAATGATTACTTTACACAAAAGGGGTTAAACCCATGCAGTCGCGGGGACCTGGGCACTATGTGATACATATAAAGGGGGGTCCCCGTGGAAAAGAAACATATACAACAATTATTCAACAATCAATAAAGCACAAGTTATGTAAACGAATATCAAATTGGCATATATTATTTAATGACCAATAGTTTGTGAATATCAGATGTAATACAAAAATCATGTAAATAAAGGGCCCTTTATTTACATGATTTTTGTATTACATCTGATATTCACAAACTATTGGTCATTAAATAATATATGCCAATTTGATATTCGTTTACATAACTTGTGCTTTATTGATTGTTGAATAATTGTTGTATATGTTTCTTTTCCACGGGGACCCCCCTTTATATGTATCACATAGGAATGATTAGGCATTACCGATTCGGTATTTACCGAATCGGTAATTAAAGAATTCACAAGGGAGCAGGGGGTATCACTTTGACACCCTCTGGCATCCTCAAAACAGGCACAGGTGCCATGTGGCAGGCACACCTGCCCTAAGGGCAGGTCTGCCTTTCACATAACATAGGTGTGCATGCACACATGTGCATGCACACCGAAATCGGTATTTTACCATGAAGTTTGATTTCATGCTAAAATACCGATTCGTTAAGGCCTTTGGGACTCAGAAGAGTCCCCCCTACATAGCAAATTTACAGAATCGGTAAAATTACCGATTCGGTATTTTACCGAACCAATAATTTTTCCGATTCTGTAAATGTACATTTACCTACATGTGACCTTGGATTTAGGCCCCTACATACCGATTGGCCATTTACCGGTCGGAAACGTCCGAAATCGGCCGTAACCGGTCGGTAAATGGCCTGAAACAACCACCTACATCGGGCCCTAAGTGTGCATGCATTTGATTTCAAAAAAAGTTTTTAAACCTTTTATGTAAAACAATAATACACCTACATTCATGGGGAACAGACTTAAAATGCCCTAATACACATGAAAACGTTTTTTAACGGAACTTGCACCTTTTTTTCAATAACTTTTAACATGGCTATGTAACTCAAACAGTCAAAATGAAAATTTGCCAGGCACACATGGGGGCGTATTTACAAGGGCCTTGCACTACGAGGAAAGTGACTTCAAATGACCAGACACACATGGGGATGTATTTTCAAAGGCCCTTGAACCCAGGTAAAGTGACTTGAAATTGCTAAGCACACATAGGAGGGTATTTACAATGCCCGTGCAACACTTATGCATCATTTTCTTTTAACATGGCTATGTAACTCAAACAATTAATCATTCCTTTGGGCTTTGAAGCCCATAGGAATGATTAGGCATTACCGATTCGGTATTTACCGAATCGGTAATTAAAGAATTCACAAGGGAGCAGGGGGTATCACTTTGACACCCTCTGGCACCCTCAAAACAGGCACAGGTGCCACGTGGTAGGCCCACCTGACCTAAAGGCAGGTCCGCCTTTCACATGACATAGGTGTGCATGCACACATGTGCATGCACATCGGAATCGGTATTTTACCATGAAGTTTGATTTCATGCTAAAATACCGATTCGTTAAGGCCTTTGGGACTCAGAAGAGTCCCCCCTACATAGCAAATTTACAGAATCGGTAAAATTACCGATTCGGTATTTTACCGAACCAAAAATTTTTCCGATTCTGTGAATGAAGAATGCAAAATCGCCTTTGAAAGCAGAATGCAAACACTTGAAGCAAAACATCATTTAAAATACACAGCTGACTTTCTTATTTACGCAAAAAAGCATACTACTCTTTATCTAAAATATATAAACGATAACTCACCTTTACAAATTCTTTTTGAAATTCAAAACAGTCTCAGAAACACACCAATTATTCTTTACCAGAATTAAAGGTATGCACTCCAGAGGCTGGAACCAACAAAGGCACCGCAACGCTGATATTCAACACACATATCTCTCATGTCAGCCAATACAAACGCTTCCCTCACTTTTTTCAAATCAACACCCTTCCCCCCTCTGCTCTTTCTACCTCTTTTCCATGGCAACTACCGCCTGCCAGACCTGTCATGGCCACAAGTTCACACAACAATGTTTCAAATGAACTCTGAACTCTCAGTACACCTGCTAATCCACTGCAATCTTTCATAACTACATTTTTAAATAACTATTCAAAATACATCTTTCAAAGAACATATCCATGCACCCTAACTTTCTGTTTTCAGCTATGGAAATACACCAATCACTGCTAATGAATCATTTGCACTTAAACTCCACAGTTTTTTACATTACAAACATCACTATTTCAACTGCCATTTCATTCCCACACTTCATCTGACCGCAGCAAAAACTCCTCTAGCTATGTTTTCAGTCTGGATTCTTGGACATAGCTACATCCACTGGGCTCACAGGTATGCTGATAACAGAAATTTACACAACCTCAATTTACAAAATGTGGAAATCAAATGGATTGGTCGAAGAGGATTGAAATGTCACCAATTGATACCATTGGTGAAAACCTTTTTACATTTGCCAACCCCTGACCTCATAATAGTGCACTGTGGAGGAAACGATTTGGGCACTTTGACTGGGGTAGGTCTGGAAATGCTTTTAAAGGACACCTTTGAGCAATTGATGACACTTTTTCCTCAAACTGCCTTGGTATATTCCAATATATGCCAAAGACAAAAATGGAGGTGGTCCAATCAATTTTGTCCACAAATTGAGAAATCGAGGAAGCATGTAAATAAGTCTGTTTCAGCTTACATGAGGGACCATGGAATGGGCTGCATCTACAACAATAACTTGCGTTACTACATGCAAGATATCTACAGA
Organism: Lissotriton vulgaris; assembly: GCF_964263255.1. Taxonomy (NCBI): domain Eukaryota; kingdom Metazoa; phylum Chordata; class Amphibia; order Caudata; family Salamandridae; genus Lissotriton; species Lissotriton vulgaris. The sequence continues at coordinate 429,576,761 of NC_141698.1, read as the reverse complement.
GGAGATGGTGTGCATTTCTCAGATGAGGGGAACAGAGTTTTCATACTAAATTTAAGAATGTGTATTGGTTCCTACTTATAAGTTTCTAGAACATACACAGAACCCAAAAGCTCTTTTCAGAGCTTCCTTAACTTAGTGTACTCTTTTGAAATTTCGAATGTACCTTTTTTCACTTATTTTCACCTATATTCGCTTCCCGGTACGCTACCCAGTTCGCGTACCGGCAGCTAACCACGCGAAAAAATCAATTTTTTTTTCTCGACATATATGAGCCTCCTCAGCCACCCTCAGAAAACTTAGGGAAACAGGATACGTCTAAAGTACCCCAATCTACCCATTCTGAACATTATTTACCCTCCATCTTATATCTCAATTCTACCGAAACACAAAATGGAGGACTCCCGTAACGCTGCAAGTTCGCGTACCGGGAAACGCACTGACAAGCACTCGCTCAAAAAAGGTGGGAAAGTAATTTACAGAAAAACCACTGGAGACACTTTCACCAATTAAACAGTAGCTCATACTACATACCAATCCCTACCATTTTCACAAATTTCGTTGGAATACCATTTAGCCATTTAGCATGTAGAACTCTCTAAAATCCCTGAGGTAAATTACTTCACAAAACATATCGGAAGTGTTGGAAATGACAACCAATTAAAATATTACTTTCAATTTCTACTATTATATCATGACATTTGATTGGTTATGTACCTGAATATATATAAACAAAGAGAGAGAAACACAGCCATTTTGACTACTACTTTGTGAAGTGCAGAACAACAAAAAATCAACGGATAACTTCAAATTATATTTAAAAGGTAAGATATTATTTATAAAACTGAAGTATGTTCTGTACTGAAAGCTAATTAGAAAAACATTTTCAGACAGTTATATTCTATCACTCTGTAATACTTATTAAATAAAATAGACTTCTCTGTTTTAGTTATGGCAGGGCCAGTCCAAGGATTTGCGAGGCCCTGTGCTAAAAGGGAACGTGCGCAAGGCCCCCTCCAAATTACATAAGTGACCACTTAGAAGGAGAACATTCACAGACACTGTGGGGGCCCCATTGTCCAGCATTTTGATGCCCCCACAGTTTTAACTTTTAATCCACACGCATTTCTCACACCTTCATAGGTGTGAGAATTGATTGTGGTCTAAAAGTTAAAACTGAGGGTGCGCCAAAATGCTGGACAATGGGCCCCCCACAGTGTCTGTGAATGGTCTCCTTGCAATTCAGAGAGCGTCTCCTTCTCCCTCCCCTATACCTCCTGACACCATCCATGAGAGGCCCAAGGAGGGGGCCCCCTGCAATAGACCTTAATTGCAGGCGACACCTTTCTTTGTGATAGATCTCCAGGAAAACAAAAGGACACATCACCAGTGCGTGGCACCATGCTGGTGGGCTAAGTGCGAGGTCCTGAACGGCAGCCCACGCTGCCCATGCCTAGCGCCGGCCCTGAATTAAGGATAGAGTTAGACTTCTCTAGTATAATTCAGAATTGACTAAGAGTTTATTTGATAATTTTCTTCATATTTCTACTTCCAATTTGATACCATACACTGCCCAAAGAAAAAAACACTGTTTAAATAACCAAACTACCTGTCTGTACTGAAACCCAACAGTGCCCTATCTGTACTGATATATTTTTTAAAAATTCATTTTTCAGAATTCAAAATGGAAAGACAAGAAAACAACTTGAAAACTGAAACAGAAAAACAAATGGAGACAGAAGTTGACAAGGATTTCTACGACGATACAATAAACAATGAACTTGTGCAATGTGTAGATGCAGTAGATTTTCTACTGAAAAATGAAGAAAAAAATGATCACGATTTTTTAGATTTTCTTTTAAATTTTGAAAAACAATCTGAAAAATACATTTTTATTTCTTAATTCAAAAATTGTTTGACACATTATTTATTTTTATATGTATATTGAAAACTAGTAGCAAATTGATTATAACGTGAAGTCAGACTTTAAATATACTGTGCAACTTTTTGGTGTTACATACTAACTTTGTTCATAGTTACTTCCTTTCTCCCACTATATAATCCCCAATGTGTATTTAACATCTCTTTATCATCTCCTGCCACCATGTTGTTTCGCTTTCCAGACAGACTATGGTATGAATTCCATATACCACAATAACTTCTTTAACAACAAGCAAGATATCTACAAAGGAGACGGCGTTTATTAATTTATAGACTCTGCATTGGTACCTACATGTAGCTACGTAAATAAAAAAATAAAAAATAAAAAACAACAAAACGAACAATTGATAAACATACAATAAGTTAAAAGTCAATCATTCTTGTTTCCTTATAGTACGCTCCCCAGACCGCTTTCGGGTACGCGTACCGGGCGCACCCCACAAAAAAAACATTTTTTTTTTTTCTTTTCACAGCGGGGCCCTTTTAAAGCCTCCACATCAAACCTAGGGGGTCAAGGAGGATCTACTATGCCCCCTTATGGGCATTTGCCCCTTCGTTCTGGCCTCCTCTTGTCTCTCGATCCTACCGAGAGACAAGATGGCGGCCGCTACAGGCTGTTTAGAATGTTGACAAACACCGGAGAGCCAATCAGCTTCGCTTCGTAAAGCTCCGTTACGCGAATAGTACGCGAACTAGTGCGCTATCCAGGACGCTGTCACAGATATATCTGTTTTTTAAAACGTTAATTTCTCAAAATCCACTGGAGCACATATATTGAGACCCAGCAAAGGCACATCGGGCTAACAGTCCCTACAATTTTGCCAAGTTTCGTACAAATCCATTCAGCCGTTCGAGCTAAAAGTGAGGCCAAACGCCCTATGGAAAAATGAATGGGAAAAACGCGTTTTGGGACCCCCCCTTTTTTCTCGGCCCCCCCTTAACGGAACCCCCCCCCAAATTTTCAAGGGCTGATCAGAAACAAAATGTCGAACTACACTGGCTGAGTTTTACGGTGCACACCTTCTTTTCTTCCAATTTTATGGTTGTTAATCTTTTTTGTTGTCTTCTATCGCGTGCAACTCCCCGGAAAACGCGGACAGCCCTGCCGCGCTGTTTAAATGAAACGCACTGAAAGGAGGAGTGATTCCACTCCCGGCCGGGTGCACAGCTATAATGTTCTCGGCATCACAAAATATGCCACAAATTGAGTCATTTAAGTTCTTCTTCTTTATTTTCATCACAATAATCAATGTTTTGTTTCATTCTTCTTACTTTTACATATTTTTGCTCTGTCACAAGAGGGAACGCTTACAATTGAGCTGTATTTTAAATGAGGCAGAAATGCTAATCCAAGCCTTCTTCTGCGCCACGATAGCACATGTAAGTTTTGTTCATGTCCATTAAAATTCATATACCCAATGCATTTCGGGCCTTTTTGTTTGGCCCTTCGTCAGGGGTTATCTACAATGCAAAATACATAATTAAATATATATATTACTCAGTGTCATTGCATCTTAACTATTAATAACACAAATACCAAAACAAAACTGTTGCATAAACTAACGTTTTCCCGCTAGAACGTAACATACTGCTACACATTAACCTGAATACCTATACTCCCTTCGATGCCTTTCCCTCTTTATCGTCTTCCAATGGCACTGAGTAATATATATATTTAATTATGTATTTTGCATTGTAGATAACCCCTGACGAAGGGCCAAACAAAAAGGCCCGAAATGCATTGGGTATATGAATTTTAATGGACATGAACAAAACTTACATGTGCTATGGTGGTGCAGAAGAAGGCTTGGATTAGCATTTCTGCCTCATTTAGAATACAGCTCAATTGTAAGCGTTCCCTCTTGTGACAGAGCAAAAATATGTAAAAGTAAGAAGAATGAAACAAAACATTGATTATTGTGATGAAAATAAAGAAGAAGAACTTAAATGACTCAATTTGTGGCATATTTTGTGATGCCGAGAACATTATAGCTGTGCACCCGGCCGGGAGTGGAATCACTCCTCCTTTCAGTGCGTTTCAGAAACAAAATGTGCCATTTTCCTGAAAATTTCAGCCGATTCCCTCCACAAACGCCAAAGTTATTAGACATAGAATTTTCAAAAGTTCCATAGAGAAAAAATCCTAACTCTCTCTCTCTATATATATATATATATATATATATATATATATAATCTACTGGCGGTCGCCAGTAGGTAGTTATAGTTAGGACCTAGTTTCCATAAGAAATCCGCAACATTCTGTTTGGAATAACTTTGGCGCCGGTCGACAAATACACACGAAATTCTCCAATGGCCTGCTCCACTCCTCTCCTTCCCTGAAAGTTTGGGGGTGATTCGTGAAGCGGGGGCTGAGAAAAAAGGGGGGTCCCAAAACATGTTTTCCCCATTCAATTTTCATAGGGACCTTCGACGGCTGAACAGAAATACACCAAATTTGGCAAAAAGGTAGAGTTTGGTTTGCAGATTACCCTTTTTTTTAAATGGTGTAAATCCGTTCAGTAGTTCCTGAGAAAATCTAAAGAAAAATCATAGATATATCTATAGATGAGGTACCGTACTCTGTACTGTACTCTGTACCTTCCTGAGCACGAGCTTCATGCTAATTGGCTGTCAACACTCCCAACCAGGAAGTGTTGGCAGCCATCTTGTGCCTCGGTAGAACCAAGGCACAAGAAAGCAGTGAAACAAACGTGCAACACACGCAAAGAGGGCAGGGTAGAAACACCCTGACCCCCTAGGCCTGCTCAGGGCGACTCACAAGGACCCCCAAGGCCAGATAAATATATATATATATATGTTTTTTAAACGTGGGGTACGAAGTACAGTACTCTGTACTTTACTCTGTACTGTACTCTGTACCTTCCCGAGCACATACTGGAGGTTCCTGGTGGGCTAGTTGGCCCCCAGGGACCTCCAGTATGCAAGGGGAATTAGTTCCCCCTCTGCAAACGCGCCAGGGTGTTGCGTTGCAGAGAGGTGTAATGGGGCCACGCCTCTTTTTACACCTTTCTGCAACGCAGCCCCATGGCGCATACTGGAGGTTCCTGGTGGGCTAGTTGGCCCCCATGGACCCCCAGTATGCAAGGGGACTTAATCCCCCAATTTAGAACGCGCTACGGGGCGTGTTTGCACAGTGGTGAAGGTAGGGGGCGGGGCTTGAGGTGATCTCTGTGCAAACATGCCCTGTGGCGCGTTTTAAGTTGGGGAAATAATTCCTCTTCAATCCAGAGGTCCCCTAGTGGCCAACTAGTCCAACAGGTACCTCCAGTAAGCGCCACGGAGCTGCGTTGCAGAGTGTTGTAAAAAGGGGACGTGCCCTTTGAACACCTCTCTGCAAAGCAGCTCCCTGGCGCATACTGGAGGTACCTGGTGGGCTAGTTAGCTCACAGAGGACCTCAGGATTGAAGAGGAATTAATTCCCCAAACTAAAACGCGCCACAGGGCGTGTTTGCACACATATCACCTCAGGCCCCGCCCCGTCCTTCACTATTGAGCAAAATATTCCTCTAAAATCAGCCTAACTACGAATTCAGATTTACTCACCTGTTACCAGGAGAGACCTCAGTGCTGCATCTTTCAGCCCACTACTGATCCTGAAACGTAATTCTAACTATACTTACAGTAACTTGAATTTCCTTCCATAGGCTAACATTGACTGGTTTCACTTAGAAATTTTTCTGTGTGGAGTTTTGGAACTTAAAAAAATTCCTAAAAATCAGCCGAACTACGAATTCTGGTTTACTCACCTGTTATCTGGAGAGACCTCAGTGCTGCATCTTTCATCTCACTATTCCTGAAAAGTAAATTTAACTGAACTTACCAGTAACTTGAATTTCTTACCATAGGATTCCATTGCCTCCTATATAAAAAATATATAAATTAAAAAATATATAAAATAAAACAAATATATATTACAATTTCAATGTTTTTAATAACATTTTTTCCAATTTATATTAAAATTATGTAATGTAATTTTAAAAAATATTACATTTAAAAATTATCATTTACAAAACCTTTGAAATTCACTGAAAAAAACATAGGTTTCAGCCACATTATAGTTAGGAATTAGCATTTAAAAACCTTAGAAATTCACTGAAAAAAGCATAGGTTTCAGCCACGTTATAGTTAGGAATGAGCATTTACAAAACCTTAAAAATTCACTGAAAAAACCATAGGTTTCTCACATGTTATAGTTAGCTGGACATTTCACTCATACAAAACCATTGAATTTCCCCCGTTATAGTTAGTTTAGCTAACTATAACTCGCGCGCCCGCAATGCACTGCTGATGACGTCACATATTACATCACTCATGACATTGTCACTGACATCACTCATGACATCACTCATGACATCTCAAATGACATCACTGATGACATCATCCTTGTGAAAGAGTAGCAGACCTTCTCTCAGCGTAATATAACCTTTGATACACACATTCAAAAATAGAAACAAAAAATTTCAAAACAATGTAGATACCAATATCAGTTACAACAACCTATTCAGTAATTCCAAAATCTACATACACATCCACTCATTCACCAACAGTTCTATATACTCACTCATACATGTACTCACTCATCATATGTACTCATTCACCTATACATCCTGTTACACACCTATACTCATCCATAGAGTTACTCACACACATATTCACACATGCAAATAAACTATCAAACATACATTTACTTGCATATACAGCTATACACACACACCATTACACTTACTTCTACAGAAACGTACACATACTTACTCTCTTAAACAATCACTTATAGAAACACATACTTATTTATACAGGAACTCTTCCAATCTCTCACTCTCACATATACTCACTTATATACATCAATACTCACATATACTAGTTTAAGACATATGTACTTATTAATAAAGACACTATTGAGACAGTCATTCACTCAATAACATACCCATACACACACTCATCCACCCATACAGTCCTGCACACATGCTGTCTTCAAAAAACATACAAACAGTGAGTCACTCATTCATGCATCTATACGCTAAGTAATATCCGCCACCGAACCATACAGACACTCATATTGATACTCAAAAAACAAACTAATAACCCATATAGACACTCATGTAGCTACTCACCAACCCATGCAGCCACTTATACACTAAGTGAGACACTGATACAGATATTTAAATATTTAAACATTACTTGCTAATACATGTATTAACTAAGATACAATTAATAAGTCAGTAATAAAATCAATTTTACAAAAAAACCATCTATTTAGACACTTATTTACCCATTTATTCTTCCGTCGACCTTTAGATATACATATATAAAAAATATTTATTTTTCAGAAAGACACACATTCACTGGATGATGTCATCAGTGATGTCATCAGTGATGTCATTTGAGATGTCATCAGTGATGTCATGAGTGATGTCACTGACCATGTCATGAGTTATGTAATACGTGACGTCATCAGCAATGCATTGCGGGCGCGCAAGTTATAGTTAGCTAAACTAACTATGACGGGGGAATTTCAATGGTTTTGTATGAGTGAAATGTCCAGCTAACTATAAAGTGTGAAACCAATGGTTTTTCAGTGAATATATATATATATATTACCTACTGGCGGTCGCCAGTAGGTATATATAGTTAGGATTTTTTCCCTATGGGATTTCTGAAAATTCTATGTCTAATAACTTTGGCGTTTGTGGACGGAATTGGCTGAAATTTTCAGGAGAATGGCACATTTTGTTTCTGAGCAGCCCCTGAAAATTTGGGGGGTGTTCGGCAAGGGGGGGGCGAGAAAAAAGGGGGGTCCCAAAACGCGTTTTTCCCATGTTAATTTCCATAGGGCGGTTGGCCTCACTTTTAGCCCGAACGGCTGAATGGATTTGCACGAAACTTGGCAAAATTGTAGGGACTGTTAGCCCGATGTGCCTTTGCTAGGTCTCAATATATGTGCTCTAGTGGATTTTGAGAAATTAACGTTCAAAATAAGATATATATCTGTAACAGCGCTCCGGGTAGCGCTCCGGTTCGCGTACTTTTCGCGTAACGGAACTTTGCGCGCAGAAAGCTGATTGGCTCTTCGGTGTCTGTCAACATTCTAAACAGTCCGGAGTGGCCGCCATCTTGTCTCTCGGTAGGATCGAGAGACAAGAGGAGGCCAAAACAAAGGAGGAAATTACCATAAGGGGGCATAGTAGATCCTCGTTGACCCCCTAGGTTTTATGTGGAGGTTTTAAAAGGTCCCAGCAGGGCAAAAAATTGTTTTTTTTTTTTTTTTTGCGTGGTGAGCGCCTAGTACGCGAACCGGAAAGCGTTCTGGGCAGCGTACTATAAGGATAAAAGAATGATAGACTTTTCTAATACTGTATGTTAATTGTTTGTTGTTTTTGTTGATTTTTTTTGTTTTCTTTATTTTTAAAGTATTTTTTTTATTTTGATTGTGTTTCATAATTCATTAAACTTTCTAACATTTCATTGTCAGAAATTTCAAAATTGTCATTGAATATATTTTATATTCTATGAGGGTGTAACATATCCTCATTTTTAAGCAGGTTATCCACTGCTTCAACACATTGTAGTAGTTCCTGGTCTCTACTTTGATCCATAAATTCATCAATGTTTCCTTGGCTGCTCTCTTCCAGTACAATTTTAAATTGAACTTGCTGCTCGCCTTCCATTTTGCCTGAAATTTGGATTAAAAAAATATATATTAGTAGAGATAGGGCACTGTTGGGATTAATTTTAGATAGGCAGTTTTTATCAGTGAATATATATATATATATATATATCCAAAACCAAGTTTGCCTGGAAGAAAGAGGGGCCAACGAGCAAGGTAAAGATTTCAGCTTTTAATTCTTTGTCAGGATCGCAGCTTGCGAAATGGATGCAAATACAGCAAATTCAATGAAAAGTCAGCCTGACGCGTTTCGTATTGCTACTTCTTCAGAGGCACTGACTCGAGCTGCAAGGCAGGCATTCTTTAGGCAAAACCACGGCACAAGTACCCGCCCAAGTGGGCGTTGCCGGTCGCAGGGCTTCATGGTACCTGTAGTGTGATGTCCTGTCCTCCTTCAGTGAGTGGTCTGCCTTGGAGCACACTGTTGATGAAGAGGTGAGACCACAGTGGGGTATGCAGAGTCACATCACAACTCCGCAGCTGTCCATTATCCCCAACAAACGCTCCTTGCTCCCACATTGGTGGCATTGTAAGCGTCTCCGTGGGGGGCTGGAACAGCCCCAGGGCTGGCCTCCGCGGCTCAGGCATGCTGCTGAAATATCCAAAACCAATATATATATATTCACTGAAAAAACCATAGGTTATAGACCATATATAGTTAGGAATTAGCATTTACAAAACCTTGAAAATTCACTGAAAAAACCATGGGTTATAGACCATATATAGTTAGGGATTAGCATTTACAAAACCTTATTTTACTCACACAAAACCATTGAAATTTCATATATAGTTAGTTGCACTAACTATATATCGCGCACCCGCAATCCACTGCTGATCATGTCACATATTACATCATTCATGACATGGTCAGTGACATCACTGATGTCATCACTGATGACATCTCAAATTACATCACTGATGACATCACTGATGACAACATCCAGTGACTGTATGTTTCTGAAAAGTCAAAATATGTCTTACATATTGAAGAATGAGTGGATGTATAAGTGTCTGGATGAAGGATTTAGTTGGTGCATGACTGACTGTATGAGTGAGTGATTAAATGCGTCTCACTGAGTGCATGGGTTAGTGACTAAACTGTCTTAATTTGTGCATCATTATATCTGTTGTTCTGTAAACTGCTGCATGTGTTGATCAGTAGCTTTATGATTAAGTATATGGGTTATTGATTGGTTGCCCAAGTATTTGTATGGGAGACTGAGTGTGTGTGTGGGTGGCTGGGAGGTGTATGACTCTGTGCATAGATGTGTGAGCAGTTGATTCACTAGATGTATGGGTTCAAAATTACATGTGGAAACAGCTGTATGGGTGGTTGACTGTGTGCATGAGTGTATTGGTGAGTGAATGGATATCTCAGTGCTAAATGTCAAAGTAAGTACATATGTAAACCACAGTACATGTGAGAGTTCACATATATAAATAACTGTGCATAAGAGCCAGTGAATTTGTGAGTGGCTGTATGGATCATTGTGAACTTGTATCAGGGATTGTATACGAGAGTAAATATGTGTTAGTATATGTTTGAATTAGTAAGGTGTGTATAACTGTATAGTTGAGGAAATGGAAATGTGATGGATTCTTTGCATGACTGACTAGGTGTGTGAGTAACTCCATGGATGAGTGACAGTCTGTGAGTGTCTATTTACTCTGAGTGTATGTAAGATTATATTAGAGTCTGAAGAGGTTCACGGTATTATCTTATCACATGAATGATGTCATCAGTGATGTGACCAGTAATGTCAAATGAGATGTCATCAGTGATGTCATCAGTGATGTCATCAGTGATGTCATCAGTGATGACATCAGTGATGTCATGAATGATGTAATATGTGACAGGATCAGCAGTGGATTGCGGGTGCGCGATATATAGTTAGTGCAACTAACTATATATGAAATTTCAATGGTTTTGTGTGAGTAAAATAAGGTTTTGTAAATGCTAATCCCTAACTATATATGGTCTATAACCCATGGTTTTTTCAGTGAATATATATATATATATATGTATATATATATATATATATATATATATATATATATATATATATATATATATATATATATATATATATATATATGTATGTATATATATATATGTATGTATGTATATATATATATATATATATATATATGTATATATATATTCACTGAAAAAACCATAGGTTATAGACCATATATAGTTAGGAATTAGCATTTACAAAACCTTGAAAATTCACTGAAAAAACCATAGGTTATAGACCATATATAGTTAGGAATTAGCATTTACAAAACCTTATTTTACTCGCACAAAACCATTGAAATTCGCATATATAGTTAGTTGCACTAACTATATATCGGGCACCCGCAATCCACTGCTGATCATGTCACATATTACATCATTCATGACATGGTCAGTGACATCACTGATGACATCACTGATGACAACATCCAGTGACTGTATATTTCTGTAAAGTTAAAATATGTCTTACATATTGAAGAATGAGTGGATGTATAAGTGTCTGGATGAAGGATTTAGTAGGTGCATGACTGACTGTATGAGTGAGTGATTAAATGTGTCTCACTGAGTGCATGGGTTAGTGACTAAACTGTCTTAATTTGTGCATCATTATGTCTGTTGTTCTGTAAACTGCTGCATGTGTTGATCAGTAGCTATATGAGTAACTATATTGGTTATTGATTGGTTGCCCAAGTATTTGTATGGGAGACTGAGTGTGTGTGTGGGTGGCTGGGAGGTGTATGACTCTGTGCATAGATGTGTGAGCAGTTGATTCACTAGATGTATGGGTTCAAAAGTGCATGTGGAAACAGCTGTATTGGCGGTTGACTGTGCATGAGTGTATTGGTGAGTGAATGGATATCTCAGTGCTACATGTCAAAGTAAGTACATATGTAAAACACAGTACATGTGAGAGTTGACATATATAAATAACTGTGCATAAGAGCCAGTGAATGTGTGAGTGGCTGTATGGATCATTGTGAACTTGTATCAGGGATTGTATAAGAGAGTAAATATGTGTTAGTATATATTTGAATAAGTAAGGTGTGTATAACTGTATAGTTGAGGAAACGGAGGTGTGATTGATTCTTTGCATGACTGACTAGGTGTGTGAGTAACTCCATGGATGAGTGACAGTCTGCGAGTGTCTGTTTACACTGAGTGTATCTAAGGTTATATTATAGTCTGAAGAGGTTCATCGTATAATCACATGAATGATGTCGTCAGTGATGTGATCAGTAATGTCAAATGAGATGTCATCAGTGATGTCATCAGTGATGTCATTTGAGATGCCATCAGTGATGTCATCAGTGATGTCATTTGAGATGTCATCAGTGATGTCATCAGTGATGTCACTGACCATGTCATGAATTATGTAATATGTGACATGATCAGCAGTGGATTACGGGTGCGCGATATATAGTTAGTGCAACTAACTATATATGCGAATTTCAATGGTTTTGTGTGAGTACAATAAGGTTTTGTAAATGCTAATTCCTAACTATACATGGTCTATAACCTATGGTTTTTTCAGTGAATTTTCAAGGTTTTGTAAATGCTAATTCCTAACTATATATGGTCTATAACCTATGGTTTTTTCAGTGAATATATATATATTTATATATTTCCGCACTTGCGCCTTTACTGCGACAGACTTCAATCCTTGGCCATCTGACAGAAAGAACACGGAAGACCCAGAGTGCAGGTGAGTTTTTTTATTTCTCAGCACACCACGCCAGCATAACGTTTCGGCCTACACAGAGGCCTTGGTCACATGACGCACTGAGAGAGTTGCGAGAAATTTAAAGTGCTCATGCAACAATGATGGAAACATTTGATTGGTTACATTTAAAACAGTGGGAGTGTTTAACCGTGATTAATACTGATTTGTTTGCATTTGCAAAGGCGGGGAAACCAACCATATTTACACATATGCCCTTCACTTAAATATTTGTTTAAATACATTTGTGATATCCGATAATTCAAGGGGGTTATTGTTACTAGTATATGGGCACACAAGGTATTTACAAACAGCATAAGAAATTTCATATATTTACAAGATGTGGAAAGAGAAACCCTCAAAAAAAGTCGAATAACCTGAGAGCAAATATCTGAGAGCTGGAATATATATATTCCAAGTGCCAATCGTGCACAAAACAAGTACGGCCGTTAGATTCACTGTGCTGATTTATAGAAGTTTATTTTAACTTGTGCTGCCCATGAAGCGTTTAGGCCACGTCCTGTGGCCTTGTTCACATGACCATGCTATGTTATACAAATTTTTGTAAAGTGTGAAAAACAGAATATAAGCCAAAATTGGGGGAAATGTTACTGTCTATAGCAAGGCCATATTGTTGAATAAAGCATAGGCCAAACGTTGATATATACTAAAGTCGATATGGAAAACGGAACTAGAACTAGAGATAGGGAATCATTGGGAGGTTAAATAAATATGCAATGTCATCATAAATATATATGCAAATCCTCTCCAATGTTCAAACCGAAAGGGGACTTGCTGTCCAATTCCATAAAGTATTTTGATTCCAATTGGCGGAGTATTTTTTCTCGGTTTCCTCCTCTTTTATTTATCTGTACAGCTTCGATGACAAAGTATTGAATGCAGCTCAAATCATTGCTGTGTGCAGCCTTGAAGTGCCTGGTTACTGAGTATGGAGGATCAGATTTCACTATTGCATGCAAATGCTACAAGATCCTTACAAATACTTGCAACTTGGTACTACCAACATAGCTTAGACCACAATTGCATTGCAGCACATATATAGCATGATCTGTTCTGCACGTGTAGTGCCCCTTAAGCTCAATGCTTTCGCTAGAAAATGATGTACATATGTATATATGGTCCAGTTGAAGGCAAGGAGCCGAAACGCGTAGATCGTCCGTTTTTTTGATGCACCTTTATTTTGCACATGGTGTGTAAATAAATCAAGTGAAAACCTACCTGTTGCTGTGCCGTGTCTTCATCTGCGGGAATCGGGGGGAGAAGAAGCTCAAGCAATATATATATATATATATATATATATATATATTACCTACTGGCTATCGCCAGTAGGTATATATAGTTAGGATTTTTTCCCTATGGGATTTTTAAAAATTCTATGTCTAATAACTTTGGCGTTTGTGGACGGAATCGGCTGAAAGTTTCAGGAAAATGGCACATTACGTTTCTGAGCAGCCCCTGAAAACTTGGTGGGGTTTCGTCAAGGGGGGGGCCGAGAAAAAAGGGGGGTCCCAAAACGCGTTTTTCCCATTCATTTTTCCATAGGGCGGTTGGACTCACTTTTAGCTCGAACGGCTGAATGGATTTGCACGAAACTTGGCAAAATTGTAGGGACTGTTAGCCCGATGTGCCTTTGCTAGGTCTCAATATATGTGCTCCAGTAGTTTTTGAGAAATTAACGTTCAAAACAAGATATATATCTGTAACAGCGCTCCGGGCAGCGATCCGGTCCGCTTACTTTTCGCGAAACGGAACTTTGCGCGCAGAAAGCTGATTGGCTCTCCGGTGTCTGTCAACATTCTAAACAGTCCGGAGCGGCCGCCATCTTATCTCTCGGTAGGATCGAGAGAGAAGAAGAGGTGAAAAACGAAGGGGGAATTTAATGAAAGGGGGCAAGGTATACCCCTCTTGACCCCCTAGGAATGTTGTTGGGGTTATTAAAGGGTCCCGTGGGGAAAATAAAAAAAAAATGATTTTTCACGGTAGAAGCGCTTCACGGGCCGCGAACTGGGCCGCAAACTGGTAGCGAAACGGGAATTCGCCATTTTGTGCTTCGTTTTAATTGTTTAGAGACAAAAATTATCGCCGCACATCGGCCACAATGCATGAATATCGTTGAAAAGTCAGCGATATTCATGCATTATCCAGCAAATGCTCTTAGCCATGTTATCCACCTTCCATTGGATAACAGAAAGCTGATTGGCTCTCCGGTGTCTGTCAACATTCTAAACAGTCCGGAGCGGCCGCCATCTTATCTCTCGGTAGGATCGAGAGAGAAGAAGAGGTGAAAAACGAAGGGGGAATTTATTGAAAGGGGGCAAGGTATACCCCTCTTGACCCCCTAGGAATGTTGTTGGGGTTATTAAAGGGTCCCGTGGGGAAAATAAAAAAAAATGATTTTTCACGGTAGAAGCGCTTCACGGGCGGCGAACTGGGCCGCAAACTGGTAGCGAAGCGGGAATTCGCCATTTTGTGCTTCGTTTTAATTGTTTAGAGACAAAAATTATCGCCGCACATCGGCCACAATGCATGAATATCGCTGAAAAGTCAGCGATATTCATGCATTATCCAGCAAATGCTCTTAGCCATGTTATCCACCTTCCATTGGATAACATGGCTAAAAACTGCTCTGTGCGTGAGCTTTTTTTTTTTGCTGCGTGACGTTTGTTAACGTTCGATTCGATGGAAATCAGGAAGTGTTGACCACCATTTTGTCACTGCGAGTAAATATTTTGTTATAAATGAATCCTTATTGATAAGCATTGTCTGCGCCATCTTGCGTTTTTGTCCAATGCCACAATGCTCTTAGCCATGTTATCCACTTCCCATTGGATAACATGGCTAAAACTGCTCAGGGCAGGTGTTAGCTTTTGGAGATATTCGCGCTTAGCGCGAATATCTCCAAAAGTTGGTAATAGGAGATAGCGATGGTTAGGGACTGTTTCCAGTCGCTAAAATCTTGGCACGCCCACTTTGCATGTCATTAGTGATAAATATCACTGATATGCAAAGCGGGGCCCAAGATGGTCGCTATCACCTTTTAGCTGTCACTAACTGGTGTTAGCGACAGCTTGGTAATAGGGAGATAATTTTATCTCTTTTTTTTTTGGCTTTTAAAGCCCAAAAAGCGGAAATAAACCCCCTTGATAATATGCCCCATGATTTCTCGGGGGTTTCAGCTGACAGGGCTTGGTATTGTGTTACGTGCTAATTCTTCCAGGAAACGTCAGAGGGTCGATGCAGGGGTTCTAGAAGGGGTGATAAACCATTTAAGCCTCATGAACAAGCGCATGGTCTTTTAAAGATTTGTGAAGTACTCGGGGCGGCGGTGTGTGTGTGCCCTCTTTCAGGCGCGGGCGGGGGGGGCACTGCCAGCAACTTGCCAGGCCAGGCAGTGTTCAACACGTGCATCACCCTTTCTCTGCCTGCTATTGCGCTCCATGCTTCGGAAAGGTAAGAAAAAGAACGTGCATTTGAGTTTGAAATGTCCGATCTTGTAGCAGTACACTTGCAAAGCCCACACATGACAATAACCCGATTCAAGGCCCCATTCACCCGATTTTTTAAACATATATAGCACTCCAACAAAGTTAGATTTTAAAACGTTATTAACATTTAACTATAATGAACGGAACAAAAACTGTAAAAACATTTAAACATTTTTCACCCAAAAAAGCAACAATGGTCAGAAGCTGTCTTTTGTGCGAATAGTCCCAAGGCAGCACAACGTGCAGAGTTCTGGACGGCACCCAGGTGATGTCGCCTGGGTGCCGCACTGGTTTTGGGATCCTACAATGCTGCTCCGAAAATTGGCGTGGGGCGTCCCGGGTGGGGCGGGGGGAGGCCTCGTCAGTAGCGGTCTGTTGTGCGAATAGTCCCAAGGCAGCAGAACGCGCTGAGATGTTGATGGCACCCAGGTGATGTCCAGTAAACTGCCGCACTGGTTTTGGTATCCTACAATGCTGCTCTGAAAATTTGCGTGCGGCGGCCCGGGGGGGGGGAGCGTGGGGGAGGCGGCGTGAACGGGCCTCCCCAGGTGGCGGCCATCCAGCTGAGTTGCGCCCGCTCTTGCGGCTACAGCGTCTCGCTCACCATGTTGTTGAGTTGCTCCCACTCTTGCAGTGCAGCGATAGGCGCCTGCCACATGACTCTTAAAATGGCGGACGGCTCTTCGGTTTTGGGCCTGGTGCACTGAAATGGCCCTGGGACACCTTGGAACTCGGACGCTTGCCTGCTAGGGCTTGGGCTCCATTCTCGAAAAGCGTCCCCTCAGCCGTGAAGATTCTACAAAAGTCTTGGGGGCCCCCGACTCCCGCAGGCTTCCGGTGGGGAGCGGCTGCCATAATTGCTCGCGGAATGACCACGACGGAGCCACGAGATGGTGGTGCTCTCATGCTGACGCCAGCTTCAGTCTGAATGATCCAGAAACAAGGTGGGGCTTTCATCGTTTGGGAAAAAAAAATGTTCTAAACCAATGAAAAGTGTTATTTTTAGGTCATATGACCAAGCCTTCCATCTTTAGGAAACCGAAAGTAAAATGATCCAGTGAAAAGTTTTATAAACAAGTCACATGACCTGTTATGCGGCATAGGGCTACAAACAGCGTAGAAAATCCGTTGGCACGTGAGGCGGCGTCAGTAGCGGACCGATGTGCGAATAGGCCGAAGGCAGCACAACGCGTCGAGATCCGGATGGCACCGAGGTGGTGTCCAGCAAATTGCCGCACTGATGTGGCCATCCTACAATGCTGCGCCGAAAGACGGCGTGTCCAGCTGAGTTGCGGTCACTCTTGCGGTACAGTGAGTCGAACGCGCCGAGATCCGGATGGCACCGAGGTTGTGTCCAGCAATTTGCCGCACTGGTGTGGCCATCCTACAATGCTGCGCCGAAAGTCGGCGTGGGGTGCCCCGTTGGCTTATGAGGTGATGTCAGTAGTGGACCGATGTGTGAATAGGTCGGAACCAGCACAAGGCGCCAAGATCCGAATGGCAAGTCCTGGATGTTGAGTGCCTCAGTTGAGATTTCTGAGCAGTGCTTGTAAGACTGTCTGAAGCTTATTTGCACCTGCTGCAGCTTCACTATTGCCCTGGTGTGGCCAAAGGTCGCACATGACATAGGCGGCCGGCTCCCGAGGTCCGGCGGAACTTTTTTCCTTTTCCTTTCTGCTTCTTTTCCTACAATCCGTTTCATCTGAAGACACGACCAGGTCCCTGAATGTGTGCAGGAGGACGCTATTGATTGAATGAAAATGGCGGCTTGACACAAAGCTGACTCAAGCGTTGCTGTTGATGCTATACAGACAAAAATTGGTTTTCAGTTTGTACATTCTTCAGGATTTTTTTTTCTATCCAAGTCTGATTGAGAGTTTGTAGAAAAATGGCTTCAGATTTTCCACATACTACTCTTCAACATTCTTCCTAAATGTAACAATGTGAAACTCACTAGGAGAACGGCTGTTTCTGTTTCCTTTCAAAATGCTGCCAACAATATTTTCTGAATGGAAGACACCATCTTGTAGCATAAAGGGCCGAAAGGGGTTCTGGTCTGGCCGATGGTTGGTGGAGACATTTTGACTATATCTTGGACCTGCCCGGCCTCGCACAAAATGGCGACGGTATAAATGGGACTCGTAACTCCTTGCCCGCAAATGTATATCTAGAAAATGTTATTGTAAGTGGCCCTGTCGTATTTTAATTACAAAATGTACGTCCACCGATTCCGCAACTGTTAGACACCTTTGTTCTTGCAACCTAATGGCCCGCTCGTTACGTTCCTCTTCAGTGTAAATGTCTCCTCATCATATACGATTTCAGTTTGCTCCGTGGCCGGCCCACGTGGTTATAGGCACGTATTTGTATACTGACATTTTCACAATAAAGGTTTTTAAAACAAAACACGGTAGTAGTATTTACATTGGTAAAGTTTTTACTTTTAGTCACTGTTTTCGAATCAGTAAAAGGCAAGTGAAATAAAGCAGTCCAATTACATGACGGATAAAAGGTATAATATGTAGGAACGCAGTAAAGATAAATGGTCAAGGGCAGTTGTGTTTTTCATTTCTGCAACATAAAGTGATCGATAAGAATCTGATAATCAGGCGTATCGGCGACTAAGACAGCAGGCCGAGTCTCTTTTACTCAACGGCTCCGTCATGGAACGAAGAAACGCCCTTTTTCTCGAAAAAGGAATATATTTTACTTGCAGGACAGTTGTAAATTTTCCGGGAAAGTACATTAGCCTGGAATATTATAACATATATGTTTTAAAAAAAATAATGTTCGAAAACAATAAAAAGCGTAATTTTTAGGTCATATGACCAAGCTTTTCATCATTAAAATAACAAAAGCAAAATGAACCAATGAAAAGTTTTATTAACAAGTCACATGACCTGTTATGCTTACGTTACGCGCTGCGCGCCGCGCCTCGGATCACTTCCGGGTGCGCTAACGCGGCGTGTCATATAACGCATTACGCGACAACGTAGGTCAAGAATATAGTCAAAATGTCTCCACCAACCAGCGTTCGGAACACAACCCCTTTCAGCAGTCCAAAAAGTTCTGTTAAATGACAACAGGGGGGACAGGCAAGAAGAACCATCAGTCAAAGAGGGGAGGGCAAGTTCTTCTCTTCCGGGTCATGTTGGGGCGCTACCGGAACTGATCGAATTGGTAGTCTACAGTGTTTCTGGATGTTTCAGACTAAAGCTGGCGTCAGCATGAGAGCACTACCATCTCGTAGCTCCGTCGTGGCCATTCCACGAGCAATCATGGCAGCCGCTCCCCACCAGAAGCCTGCTGGAGTCGGAGGCCCCCAAGACTTTTGTAGAATCTTCACGGCTGAGGGGACGCTTTCGAGAATGGGACCCAAGCCCTATCAGGGAAGCGTCCGAGTTCAAAGGTGTCCCAGGGCCATTTTAGTGGACCAGGCCCAAAACCGAAGAGCCGGCCGCCATTTTGAGAGTCCTGTGGCAGCCGCCTATCGCTGCACCGCAAGAGCGGGAGCAACTCAACTACATGATGAGCGAGACGCTGTAGTCGCAAGAGCGGGCAGTAAACAGCAGAATGGCGGAAGAGGCACAGTGTAGCAAAAGCGGGCGGGATGGCAACTGAAACGGTAAAGGGGCGCCCCACTACAGCGTGTCTTCAGGTCAAACGGATTGTGGGACAAGGTCCAGAATTGAAGAGTCATCAAAAGGCAAAAAGTTCCGCCGGACCCCGGGAGCCGGCCGCTTATGTCGGGGGCGATCTCAGGCTACACCAGTGCTATAAGACTTGGGGAGGGTGTCGGAGCCAAGCGTCTTCTCCGAGTCCATGGCCATCACACCGCCCCTCAGGGGCCTCCGTCAAGCTGTTTAGGAAGGTAACATATCACATTGTTTTCTAATGCAGTCAGGTCCACAAACGACACTCACTTACTTTGAGAATAGTGAAGCTGCAGTAGGTGGAAATAAGCTTCAGACAGTGTTACAAGCACTGCTCAGAACTCTTAACTATGGCACCCAACATCCAGAACTTATGCCATTTGAGAATGGCAGTGACATTGAAGCAACTCAGGGACCAAAACCATTAACGTACTTTCACGTATGAAAAACTTACTTGGGGAGGGGGCAGGAGCGAAGCGCCCCCTCCCAGTCCGCGCCACCACACCGTATGTTGAAAATCTGAAGCCATCGTTCTACAAAGTCAACCAACCTTGGATTGAAAAATCTAGAAAAATGTACAAACTGAAAACCAGTTTTGGTCTGCATAGCATCAGTAGCAACGCTTGCTATCAGAGTGCATGAGTTTCATGCTCGATCGATTGAGCTAGCCGGATCGGGCAATAAAAAGTATAAAATAGTTATGTAAATAGTTATTTAATAAAATGTTTTACCCTGTTTCTTTGCTGGTGTGTTGTCTATATTTTTAATATTTGCATAGGGTTTGTCGTTATTTTGGGCGGGGTGGGTGACGGAGTCGAGCTGTCTTGCAGCCCTCATGGTGTGGAGCTCAGTTCATCTCACTATTTTCGTATTTCTCATGAAGGGTTGTTCCTAATATTTCTATTTTAGCGAGGTCAAAAAGAGATCCAATTAGTGGCCTACTGATTTTGCTCGATTACTTTTATTTTTTTACACGATTTTTCACTATCTGCAAAGACTAAACAGAGTATTGCGACTTTGTGCTTGTTTGTAAATAGAGAATGATCCAAAGAGAACCAATTCTAAAACAGTAAATGCTTGGATAACAATCAATCAAATGGAGAGACAAGCAGGCACGACGGATTACAACGGGGGCAAAGGCCTGCGTTAACTACCGTTCAGTATCTGCAAAGAGAGAGTACTACTAAGAGAAAAGAGGGGAGGGGGGGGGGAGCGTTCAAAGCACATCAGCGTGCATAAATACGAAAATGTTTTTATCTATCACGTACTTGACATTTTAAAGCTTTTCATATTTGCTATTAAAAAACCAATGAAATTCACAGAAAAAACCATAGGTTATAGTGGATATATAGTTAGGAATTTGCATTTACAAAACCTTGAAAATTCAATGAAAAAACCATTGGTTTTAGGCCATATATAGTTAGGGATTTGCATTTACAAAACCTTATTTTACTCGCATAAAACCATTGAAATTCCATATATAGTTATAAGCGCTAACTATATATCGCGCACCCGCAATCCACTGCTGATGATGTCACATATTACATCATTCATGACATGGTTAGTGACATCACTGATGACATCACTGATGACATCTCAAATGACATCACTGATGACATCACTGAAAACATCTCATTTGACATGACTGATAACATCACTGATGATATCATTCATGTGATAATACCATGAACCTCTTCAGACTCTAATATAACCTTAGATACAATCAGTGTAAACAGACAGTCACAGACTGTCACTCATCCATGGAGTTACTCACACACCTAGTCAGTTATGCCAAAAATCAATCACACCTCCATTTTCTCAACTATACAGTTATACACACCTTACTTATTCAAACATATACTAACACATATTTACTTTACTCTCTTATACAATCTCTGATACATGTTCAAAATGATCCATACAGCCACTCACACATTCACTGGCTCTTATGCACAGTTATTTATAGATGTCAACTCTCACATGTACTGTGTTTTACATATGTACTTAATTTGACATGTAGCACTGAGATATCCATTCACTCACTAATACACTCATGCACAGTCAACCGCCCATACAGCTGTTTCCACATACACTTTTGAATCCATACATATAGTGAATCAACTACTCACACATCTATGTACAGTCACACACCTCCCAGCCACCCATACACACACACTCAGTTTCCCATACAAATACTTGGACAACCAATGAATAACCCATACAGTTACTCATATAGCTACTGATCAACACATGCAGCAGTTTACAGAACAGACATAATGATGCACAAATTAAAACAGTTTAGTCACTAACCCATGCACTCAGTGAGACACATTTAATCACTCACTCATACAGTCAGTCATGCACCTACTAAATCCTTCATCCAGACACTTATACATCCACTCATTCTTCAATATGTAAGACATATTTTAACTTTACAGAAACATAGTCACTGGATGTTGTCATCAGTGATGTCATCAGTGATGTCATTTGAGATGTCATCAGTGATGTCATCAGTGATGTCACTAACCATGTCATGAAGGATGTAATATGTGACATCATCAGCAGTGGATTGCGGGTGCGCGATATATAGTTAGCGCTTATAACTATATATGGAATTTCAATGGTTTTATGCGAGTAAAATAAGGTTTTGTAAATGCAAATCCCTAACTATATATGGCCTAAAACCAATGGTTTTTTCATTGATATATATATATATATATATATATATATATATATATATATATACATGTTTGTGTATATATATATATATATATATATATATGCAAACACACAGTTCCGGTGTTCTGCCAGTACCCGCTCACGAGTGGGTCGTTGTTAGGGTCCCGGAGGCCCGATATCTGCATTCAAAGATTCTCCCATACGAAGAAACGTGCAACGACACACAAGGAGTATTAATATTATTAGAATGCTGAAAGGATGGTCGTAAATTGCTGCCATATTACTATCATTGTGATTTACATCGAGAAATGGACTCATCTAATGTCTAATTCCTTTTCCAATATGTCCGCTGCACTTATCTCACTTGTGGGTGTATATGTGAAGTCCTATGTCCATGTCTGTTCATTGGCAATGTAAAAGAACTACTGTTTTGAATTCACAACAAACGTGAGCAAGCCGTGAGGTGAAACGCGTTGTTTGTTTTTTGCTGCCAATTAAAACTTTGAAGCACAGCAACTCCTTGTGTGTCGTTGCACGTTTCTTCGTATGGGAGAATCTTTGAATGTATATATATATATATATATATATATATATATATATATATATATATATATATATATATATATTCTAATCAATTACAGGTAGCCCAATTGAAGCAAAACCACTCGAAGTTTGAATAAGCACATTTATTTGCATCCATTTCACAGCTCCTTCAAGCAGCTAGCAGAGCCGTCTTCTGACATGAAAGCCTAACGCGTTTCAGGAGTTAATCATTTCTTCAGAGGCTAATGTTCATGAAGGTTTGAGAGGCAGTTTTGGGTCACGTCTGATATCACTCTCACCTGCCACAGTGGGCCCAGTCGAGAAGCGAGGCCCACCTTATGAAGGGTTTGTGCAGGCTCTGTGATGGGGTGTGCAAATGATGGAACGAAGTCAAGAGCAGTTCCAATTCAGGTGGTACTGCATTGAGCACGAATTCACTGCTGCAAAACGCAAACTGAGGGCTTACAGCGCTTTACTTTACTCCACTTGGTGAATACTTTGTTCAAATTTTAAAGACTGTTGAGTGGACCCACTTGGGGAAGAAGGCCACAGAAGGCTTTGCGATGAAGCCACGCCCACTCGAGCAGGTGGCAGTGATTATATGAAGTGACTCGGCCAGAAACTGCTCTTCCAGCCCGTCACGAACAATGCCTCTGAAGAAAGGATAACTTCCTGAAACGCGTCAGGCTTCACATGTTCAAAGATTGCTCTGAAAGCTGTCAAGAAGCGAGCAGTGAAATGGATGCAAATAAACGTGCTGATCAGAACTTCGTGTGGCTTTGCTTCAAATTGGCTTCCTGTTTCGAATTTTTTATATATATATATATATATATATATATATATATATATATATATATATATATATATATATATATATATATTTGAGATGTAATCAGTGATGTCACTGACCATGTCATGAGTGATGTAATATGTAAAGTCATAAGCAGTGTATTGCAGGGGCACAAGTTATGGGTAGCTCCCCAACTATAACTGCTGAATCTGACTGGTTTTGTACAAGGGAAATCTGATCCTAACTTGACATGCCTGTAACCTTTGGTTTTTCAAGTGAATTTCTATGGTTTTTAAGTAGTAGTCGCTTTTGCAGAGTGGTGGAGAAAGGGGGCTGGCATTCTGATCAACTCTTAGAAATCCCAACTGTGTAGGACACACGGGAGTACCAGGAGGGCTTCTTCGCCCCCAAGGTCCCTCAGGCGTATAGTGGACTTCATCCCCCAACCAGTAGTGCGCCAGGAGCTGCGTTTGCATAGTGGTAGAGAAAGGAGGCGTGGCCCCTGGAGACCTATTAGCAATTCCGCTGTGTGGGACTTACTGGAGGTAACAGGAGGAGGAGTTGAACTCCAAGGATGATCTTGGGGGCCATTACCCCTCCTGCTACCTCCAGTAAGTCCCACACAGCAGGATTGCTGAGAGGTTGTCGCAGGCCATGCTCCCTTTCTCCACCACTCTGCAAATGCGCCTCCTGGTGCACTACTAGTTGGGAGATGAGGTCCCCTTGGCAATGTATTTTTGTATATGTGACACTTAGTCTGCGGTATGTGTTTTAACCCCTTCCATGCTTCTAACTTCCAACGGTCGTCGCGTGCACTACCTCGCTGGTGCTGCGCACGACCGTTGGACGTCCGAATCCCGTTAGCGCGATCGAACGTCCGCACTGGGGCGGAATGTTCGACGCGCTAAACGGGTTAAGGTGAGTGTAGTACAGTGTACTTACATTTGTTATAAAAACAGGTTAAAACATTTACAAAAACACTCTACTATACTATATTTCCCCTTAAAACCAACAGCACACGCTAAGCTTGACCTTAACTACATTTTGCATTTTTGATTTTGAAAGGGCAAAATATTGTGTAGGCTACGCTTACTCTGCATTTTGAGTTTTAAGGAGAAATATGGTATAGCACAGTGTGCTTAAATGTGTTTTTTAAAAGACAATTATAAAAAAAACATAAAATAATACTAGTACACTATATTTATCATTAAAACCTAGAACACACTCTAAGTGCGGTGTAAACTATATGGTAGTACGATTTAGAAAAGGGGGTGGTGATGAACAGAGTGTCTGAGTTAAACAGACCACTCTTACCCAGTCCAAAGATCAGGGCTTGATCCATCACCGTTATTTATCTCACTGCCCCATCCCAGCTCAGAACCTGGCTATATGCAAATCAGTCTGTCCCTGGCCCAGTGCATCATGGGAACAGGGCAGACTAAACTACCAAGCCAATTCTTCACCAGAAAGGAGACAAGCTACCGGGGACCGGTTTCTGGCATTTCAGCCTTCTTCGGCCCGGCTAGCTTGAATCCTGATGGAGCAGTGAGAAAGGGACTCATGTCTGAGTATACCCTGCCACACCTATAGTGGCCAAAAACGATTTAGAAAAGGGGGTGGTGATGAACAGAGTGTCTGAGTTAAACAGACCACTCTTACCCAGTCCAAAGATCAGGGCTTGATCCATCACCGTTATTTATCTCACTGCCCCATCCCAGCTCAGAACCTGGCTATATGCAAATCAGTCTGTCCCTTGCCCAGTGCATCATGGGAACAGGGCAGACTAAACTACAAAGCCAATTCTTCACCAGAAAGGAGACAAGCTACCGGGTGAGAGCTTTCTGCTTAATTCAGAGACTCTGTCCCTCACCACCCCTTGTTGTAAATATTTTTGTCCACCCTAAGCGTGGAAGGGTATTCTCAGATGTGAGACCCTTGCTCATTGCACCATCAGGATTCAAGCAAACCGGGCCGAAGACGGCTGTAATGACAGAAACCGGTCCCCGGGAGCTTGTTTCCTTCCCAGTGTAAGAATTGGCTTTTGTAGTTTGGTTTGCCCTGTTCCCATCATGCGCTGGGACAGGAACAGACTAATTTGCATATAGCCAGGTTCTGAAACTGGGATGGTGCAGTGAGCTAAAAAACGGTGTTGGATCTAGCCCTGATCTCTTGACTGGGTGAGAGCTTTCTGCTTAATTCAGAGACTCTGTCCCTCACCACCCCTTGTTGTAAATATTTTTGTCCACCCTAAGCGTGGAAGGGTATTCTCAGATGTGAGACCCTTGCTCATTGCACCATCAGGATTCAAGCAAACCGGGCTGAAGACGGCTGTAATGCCAGAAACCGGTCCCCGGGAGCTTGTTTCCTTCCCAGTGTAAGAATTGGCTTTTGTAGTTTGGTTTGCCCTGTTCCCATCATGCACTGGGACAGGAACAGACTAATTTGCATACAGCCAGGTTCTGAAACTGGGATGGTGCAGTGAGCTAAAAAACGGTGTTGGATCTAGCCCTGATCTCTTGACTGGGTGAGAGCTTTCTGCTTAATTCAGAGACTCTGTCCCTCACCACCCCTTGTTGTAAATATTTTTGTCCACCCTAAGCGTGGAAGGGTATTCTCAGATGTGAGACCCTTGCTCATTGCACCATCAGGATTCAAGCAAACCGGGCCGAAGACGGCTGTAATGCCAGAAACCGGTCCCCGGGAGCTTGTTTCCTTCCCAGTGTAAGAATTGGCTTTTGTAGTTTGGTTTGCCCTGTTCCCATCATGCACTGGGACAGGAACAGACTAATTTGCATACAGCCAGGTTCTGAAACTGGGATGGTGCAGTGAGCTAAAAAACGGTGTTGGATCTAGCCCTGATCTCTTGACTGGGTGAGAGCTTTCTGCTTAATTCAGAGACTCTGTCCCTCACCACCCCTTGTTGTAAATATATGGTAGTACAGCAGTGCTACGCAAATGTTTTTTAAAATATTTACAGTAAAAAAACAGCTTTTACTTAACTTTACACACTTATATAAAATAACGCATCTCTTTCTATACACTTATAAAACACAAGGACACTATATTTACACTTAAAAGCAATAACACTGCCATAGTCTAGTCTAAACAATATGGCTGTGTTTTACTTTAGTAAGGGCAGTCATTAGCCAATCATATACTGTTTTGTGATCTGCAAGTAACACAGTATATTGCAAAATTACCATGGTATACCGCAGCCCAATATATCTTTACGTTTTTGTGCATTATGGGCGGGGCCACTGCAATTATGCGATTGTGCAGCTTCAGCATTATTCACTTAATTCTTGATTAGCCACATAATCCATCATCTGATGCACAATTTTTGTCGCTGAAACCGTTCAATAGTTAATAAAACGCAGCGCCATGTGTTGGAGCGCAGCAGAATGCATTTTGAAAAGGTTCGCTGGTTGCTTTTTGCTATGTGTCGGTGTTAAAATGAGTTGCAACCAATGCCCAGACGGTGTTCACCAGGATAACAAGCATTGGCATAGCCAATAGGTCTCGTCAATGTGGCTTTGCTAGTATATTTTATCCGTGTTCTACTCTTGTGTAGTTGCTATTCAGTATGGCTAAAAGTTATTAGTATAAAAAGGCATGGCGTGAAGTGTTCTAAAGTGTGGCGCTTGAAATTTGGGGAATCCACTCAAATCTTCCTTCATGCCCCTGTAACTAACATCATGAAATGTCTTCCATTTCAATGTGTTGACATGCATCAATAACACCAACAGCGAATGTGCCTCTCTCTCAGGCAGTCCAAGGTACGTTAGGGACTAATGCGTGGCGCATGCTCTGATTGCACGGCTGACTTCTGACAGTGAAGGTGTACAGGCAACAAATCCATTTCAAGTTGAGATTGACAGACATGCCTCTGTCTATAGTCTGTAAGGTGTTTCCTTCTTTCAAGACTCTGGCTGATAAATCCAAAGTGGCATTTGAGGTTGTCAAGGGATACAGTTACCTAAAGGTCTATACAGTTTAATATGGCACCACACTCAAGGAAAATAGATATAAATAGCGGAACGAAGCCAGATATAACTTAAACCCTCATTGATGGCAGACCGCTCTCTTTCCTCCTAAATATGAGGGCTTAGAGTAAGAATACAATAATTTTCTTGACAGGTACAGTAAGAATCGTTTTCTAACTAAATAGCAAGGCAGGCGTGCATCCCCTGACTATCAAACCAAGTTGCCACCAATGATAAAAGATATTTCACTTTTAGTGAATCCATTAATACCAGAGTCCAATACACCATTGAAGGAGCAACTTGTTCCAGAAATCGTATAGCATCCAGTGAATCAAAATCGATCCAGTTAGTTGGACATGTTGAAATGAAGAGCATCTAGCCACAGAGTGACTGGACCTGGGACTTTTTCCTTGCACATTGCCAATAAAAACAACTGTTAAACTTACATAAATGTGTAAAACAACCTGATAAAGCCCATTCATCTTGCCAGAACTTTGAGAACTCCAAAAGGAGCTTGAAAACCTATCTAAAGGCATCCCCTAGTTAGTCATCCAAGTGTGCATTTGCAGTGGAAATTCCTTCCACTGGTGAATTTTGTAAGAAAGCAGTCAACAAACAGAAGCTCAAACTTCTCAGTCCCTGCAAAGCTGCGAAGTTCTCTGCAAGCGAATCACTGACTTGCTTATTGTACAAGCGAATCACTGACTCGCTGATCTACTGAGCATGGCATTCTAAATTACACATCAGGAGGAATTCTAAAGGTTGCTGGCCAAAGCCATAAAGCTCCAAAATAACTTTTGGGGTTCTTTCAGGAATTATATAGTGGCATGTGATCATAATTGAGTGGTAACCACCGGACACGTTAGTCCTGCAATTACCACCTAAACTCAACTATGTTACATGTCAGACGTGCTTACTGTGATTCTGTCAAGCATGTCTGTTAGGACTGTTTCATAATGATTCGTAACTTGCTAACTATACCGTGGTTTATCTACTACTGAATGGAGACGCAATTCTTCAGTGTTGCTTTTATAAATAAAATTCCACATTACTGCTGCCAACCATCAAAATCTTCATAGTTTAACGCCTTCGCAGCGTCGAACGTTCAGCGCCCAGTGCTGAACGTTCCAAGAACGAATGCTGGCTCGTCAGCCAACGGTCGTGCGCAGCACTGGGGAGGTAGTGCTCGTGACGACCGTTGGCCGACGGCAGCACTTAAAGGGTTAATAAGCAGCTTGTCAGATTAGCATCCTACGACAAGGAAACTACCTTCCTGCAGGTTTAACAGGATGAAAGCTTACAAAACAAGGACACATTTTAAATGAAAATGCAAGACTCTACTGCTAATATAATCCACTGACCAGCAGTACCGCAAACGGACCTGACGACTGAAAAGCAGAGGTCAGTCCCCAACGTCACTCTGTATGTGTTTACATGTATGCCAGACCTAAAAATGGGAATGTATATTTTGGCCAAAAGAACACAAAAAACACACATCTCCAATTTAGCAATTATTTAAAAAAAAACAGAATAACTCAGTACAAATAAACCAAATGTTGTAATTCCATGTCTTCTAAAAGATACAGTTCATAACCAAAACAAAATAAAGCACATATGACAGTGTTGCAGGAATGCTCACCATGTGCGTTCATAAGAGTTGATTTTAAAAAAAGGCGGGCATATTTTGTTTGTAAAAAACATCATTTTCGGACGTGGTCAAGCAGGCCAGCATGGCGTATGCAAACTAGATCGGCTCCGCCAGCCCAATAGCAAAATCTGGCATAATCCGAGACAGCTAGCTGCATCCAAACCATATGTCGGTCCCCTGGGTGGGGCTAAGGCAGAGACTATGGCAACGGGCCATCTGGGGCTTGGTTGCAACGGCTGGAGGCA
This sequence comes from Lissotriton vulgaris, assembly GCF_964263255.1. Taxonomy (NCBI): domain Eukaryota; kingdom Metazoa; phylum Chordata; class Amphibia; order Caudata; family Salamandridae; genus Lissotriton; species Lissotriton vulgaris. The sequence goes on along the minus strand of NC_141698.1, from coordinate 429,547,357 downwards.
CGACATTACTTCGAATGCAGACGCCAAGGGCTGGAAGGCGGCCGGCAGGCATGCGTAAGCAGGATGACGCTGACTCCAGCCCGCGGCTTAGCACTGCCACAAAGGACATCTACGCCGCGAAGACACCGGTTTCCGTGCTGCACTTCCCATTCCTCAGGCGAGCCGCAGTGGTGGAGCAACGGGAACGACGGGGCACGGGGGAGGTGAATATATAGCCGGATTCAGGACTACTGAAGACGCCTAGCCATTACGAGGCCCGAAGCAGCCAGTTAGTGGGACCTGCCAACTCGAGAGCTTCTACCCCCAGACCCCTCCCCAGACGTGCCGCCGTAGGGTTGCTCGGGGCTGGGGTGACGGTCTGAGACAGTGAGACCCAAACTATCCCAGGGCTTCTGTCTTGGTGGTCCCGAGATTGAGGGCTGCTCTGGGGTACCTGGGCACCACGCTGGGCCGCCGGTGGGCTTCGTGCTACCTCCAGAGCTCTGGTAGGGAAGGAGCCCTGTTGCTGGAGCGTCAGGGGACCATATTTATGAGAAGCTGATGGACCCACAATGAATAGCCGCGTAATGTGCCTGGCAGGGTGAGGCCCCTGATATTGCGCGTGGACCACTTGATACCTGCTTTGAGACCTTGGTGTGTGCTGAAGTCGGCCCGCACCCTGTTGTGACAACGGGAAGGGACCTCCGCATGGCTGCCCTTGGTGTTGTCCCGGTGTGGTGGCTGCTTAGCGGACACGAGGCTGCAGCCCGCTGTGGTGGACTTTTGCTCAGCCTGGTTAGGGCAATACTGCGGCCGGTGCTCCCCCTTGGGGATACTTCTGCCCGTGGTGTGAGTCTACGACACCATATCCACCCACCATGACTAAAGACAAAATATCCAGGGGCCCGCCAATGAAAGCACTTTGGACCAGTTCACTGGGACTGGTGCCAAATCTGCAGGATCCGTGGGTGATTCCAACAACCCGCCGGATAACTCTGTGCTCCTGGCAGCAATAACCCACACGAGAGTGGCACTAGAAGTCCAAATTGGCTTGGTTGGCTCAGAGGTGTCGCTGCTGCGCCAAAGTATTAGGGGGGCCATTGAGTGCATCACAGAGGTGAAGGCAAGGGTCTCTAGAGTGGAGCATTCCGTTTTTACGTTACAAACAAAGATCTTCTCCTTGGAAAAACTTACCAAGGGCCATGCCACATGCGTAGAAGATGCGGAAGGAAGGACCCACAGAAACAACCTCCGATTTGTGGGCTTTCCGGATAACTGGGTGGGCAAAGATACCGAAAAGTTCATATCAAAGGATGGCCAAGGGGATGCCTGGGGATGTCCTCTCCCCCTGCTTCATTAGAGAGCGCGCGCACATGGCCCTGCTGCAGCATCTACCTTCTGGGGCACACTCACTACCCATAATACCACGCATCCTTAACTATCATGATAGAAACTCAGTCCTTAAACACACCAGGATGAAAGGAGATCTTTTCTATGACTCTCAGACAATCCTGATATTCCCAGACCACACAAGAATGGTCCTACAACAGCACCAATCGTTCCAAGCTGCTAAGGCATGACTGCTGGAGCTAAAAATTGTGTACTAGCTTCAGTTCCCTACCCGACTGCGTGTCGTGTATAACTCACATACTCCCTTCTTTGATATGCCGGAGGTCGTTTCCAGGTGGGCAGACAAACAGATATGGCCCAAGACCCTCACTACTCCTCATCACGATTCAGACTCGTCCTCCAGTGAATTGTACTGCGGGCAAACACAGCAAAAGGGCAAACATCAACATCGGTCCAGGCCCACATGGCGATCCAAGACACAAGATGGCGATCAAGATGAGGCGTGCACCGGGAGTGCCTCTACACAGCATAAATAACGTACATTTAAATAAAAATAATAATGTACCAAGATACTTGTTTAATGATTAACCAGCCACCTATCAACTACCTGCATGCAGCGCACCCTACCCCCCCCCCCCCTGTATTTTGGTAATGGCCTTTGGGTGTTTGGGGGTCCATTGGAGGAATACACCACCGGTCCCGGGTTGGGGCCGTCACGGTGTCTCATCCATGACAGATGCTTTACATTTTATGAGGTATTGGGGTGAGGGGTGGGAATGGATTAGGTTATGGGAAAGATTGAGTTATGTTTTTATATTCAATGCTTAGACAATGTAATGTAACATTAGATAGATACCCGTCTGTGCAATTTAATACACCACATCATTTAATTCATGCCAATGTCTTTATCAGAGGCTAAGAACTCGCAGGGACAGCTACGTATCCTGGGTTGGAATGTTAGGGAGGTACTCAATAAAGTTAAGTGGGGCGCGATATTTTGTCATGCGAGGAAATCTAGAGCTGACATGGTAATGTTAAAAGAGACACACCTCATGGTCACCAAGACACTGTTTGGCCCGTTATGGCTATTATCAAGTATACCATGGGGATTCACTTGGGGTTCCAGGGGAGTTGCCCTGTTAATAAACAGTCGAGTTTCATTCATACGTACCATCCAATGGGCAGACACACACAGGAGATATGTTATTGTCCATGGATCTATCAATGGTGAACACATAGTAATGGGTAGAATATATGCCCCCCCCCCCAATTATCTCAAACATTCATAGATGTGTGGGCTCTCCTTCCAGATTATCTTGCAATTATGGGTGGCGATTGGAATGATGGAACGCATGCTCTCACCGATAGGGGGGTGACCCCGGGGCTAGGGAGAACTCCAGACTCCAAATTTCTTTCCCTTGTAAACATGTTGGGATGGGTATACACATGGAGGATGCTTCATCCTTACGATAAGGGCTTCACATACTACTCCTCCTTACACAACGCATCTTCTCGACTAAACTGTCTATTCATACCAGGGAACTATATCCAGAGAATAACTGAGGACTTAATCCTGCCTCGTGGATTGTCTGACCACTCCACAATTATACTAACACTTGCAGTCAGTCCACACAGACGCAAATTTCGATGGAGACTATCCTCATGGCATTTGCAAAACCGGAAGCATAGGGACCATATAAATAAAGTGGTGGTGGAGTACTTTACTCATAACGTGAACACAATCTCCTCGTCAGAGATACGCCCTGAAGCCCACTGTACGTGGAATGGACATAACCTACACTGCAGTGGAGCGGAAGCACCGGACGCATGAACTTACACAGCTAGATGACCGAATCATGATAATAGAAAAACGTTGTCAAGAGCATGAAGCCTCTTTAGCTCGTAGGAACCTACTGCTTGCTGAACATCAATATCTGAGTAAATTAATGGAAGGAGCCGGATTAGCCTGGTTTGCATCTCAGAGCCAAATATATCAATGGGGCAAAAAATCTAGCAAATTACTATATCGATTATGTAAACAGACAATACCCACTCCTCTTACAGATCCTACCAACATCACTCGCAGTGTTGCAAAATTCTACGGTGAACTTTACCGACCATGAGAGGTGATACATGTCTCAGTGATTGAGGAATTCTTAGATGATATACCACCACGTACCATTCCGGAAGATGTGCGGTAATCCTTAGACATACCCATTACACTTGAGGAGGTCACAAAAGCTGTGTCCGAGCTGCAGACGGGCATAGCCCCAGGTCCTAATGGTTATCTTAGCGTGTTCTACAAAGCATTTATATCTCAACTAGACCCCCATCTCCTCCAGAGTCAACACGGCTCCCATCTGACTGCAGCACGCAGAAATTGTGGTTTTTGCCAAGCCGGGTAGACCATCCAAACAACACTCCTTATACCGTCATATCCCTCTTAAACACCAAAGCGAAAATCCTTGCTAAAATCCTAGTGAATAGGCTAATGCCATATATGTCTGATATTGTCCTTCTAGATCAATCCGGCTGTATGCCCCATCGTTCCACCCGCCATAACATCTGGAGAGCACATAATGCGATCGCAGCCGTAGATCGTTTAAATAGACCAGCAGCATTACTACTATTGAATATGGACAAAGCCTTTGACTCTGTTAGTTGGATATATCTATTTACACTTCTACCATGCTACAATTTCGGCCCACAGTTTATAACGTATATCAAACTCCTATACACTGACCTGACCACTACAATCCAAGTCACAAATTGTATCTCAGCCCCTTTTCCGGGGGCGGGGAATACGGGAGGTATGCCCTCTAGCCCCTCTTCTTTTTGCACTGGCCAATGAGCCACTGGCCATATGGATCCGGAAAGACACGATAATCCGGAGGTTTGAATGGACAATGGACATATCAGATTGTATAGAATTATATGCTGATGATCTACTTTTCTTCCTCACAGATCCTAATCAACCTGGCCCCAGAATATTGCAGATTATGCGGAACTTCAGAGAGAGGTCAGGCTTGCATCTGAAACCCCAAAAGTCCACCATATGGCCTTTACGAGGCACCCTGGAGCATAACAACTGGGCTGAAAGTCTTCAATTGCAAAGGATGGATTGCTATACTTAGGTGTGTTCCTGTCTGAGTCTCCCCCACTTTCATGGGACAGGAACCTGGGCGCTGCTACTGAAGAAGTGTGATCCAGCATCAGGCTCTGGACGGGACTACCCCTAGCTCTATACAGGAGATCTGCTATTTTTAAAATGGTCTCCCTGCCACAGCTGCTCTACTATCTGCAGAACCACCCGCATCCTATTCAGACTTCCTGGTTCAAACTCATTAACGCCATACTGGGACAATTCCTGTAGGGGGGTGGTGCATCTTGGGTTTGCGCTCCGTGCATGTTTTAAATCTCTGTATTATGGTGGCAGCCGTGGCCACAGATATGATGGCCTATTACACAGCCTCACACCTTCAGGTGATTAATGATTGGCATTATAGGCCTAGTGATGATCCAGCATATGCAACAGAGCAGTGGATCTTAAATGACCTGACCCTCACATTCCATCTATAGAGTAATTGGAATCACCGCTCTTTGCTACCCGCCACCAGAGTAGTTATCCTCTCCTGGCGACAATCCCTTCGACAAATGGGGTGGTGGGGTCATCTTACCCGTGAAACACCGCTCTGGCATAACCAATTATTATCCTACTTGACTGGGCTCCAGGGGTACGCAAATGGGATCACATAGATAGTTCACCCATTGGAAATATCATGCAAGGTATAATCCTTCAATCCTTCCAGGCCCTTAAGGATGAACTGTCCCTGTATAACTCCCAGTTGTATAAATATTTGCAGCTTCGTCATGCTATTACACCCCACATTGATAAAGTTTAATCATTTCCAGAATTCAATCCATTAGAATGTAAACTCCTCATGGGTGGCCTGGGAGAGCATAAGATATCCAAAATATACCAATCTCTCGTCACCCACAGCACCACTTCCTTTGGGAAACTCAAAGACGATTGGCAAATAGACTTGATCCTCTAGATACTGATGATTGGACTGAGGCTCTGGATTCTCCCCGAGGCCCTGCCATATCTTCCCGATTACGACTTATTCAGTTTAAATACCTACATAGGGCTTATTATACGTGCTATAGATTATGGAGAGCAGGCCTAATTCATTCTCCTGTATGCCCACGATGTCAAAACGATGAGTCTTTCATACATATAGTTTGGGCATGTACAGGTCTGGATAGGTTCTAGTGTGGTGTGCTGACATGCCTAACTTAAGTTCTTGGGTGGGGACTACCTAGATCCCGTAGATTGACACTGCTACACATAACAGATACGATTGGCGGTAACAAGTATAAGCGTCATCTCCTTTGGCTGGGCCTTACCAGCGCCATACGTGATATTGCCAGAGCATGGAAATCAGATACTCCCCTTACTATTGGGGCTTGGAAAAATGGTATAGATTTTGTATGGGTTTGGAGATTCCGGACTTCCCGGCCCCTGGATGCCCACAGAAACATCCTAAAATCTGGCAAAGATGGGCAGATTGCTGCATGCTGGTCCTGCAGGGGCTGTCTAACAAAAAGGAGTTTGGCCCATGCGGACAGAAGTGGGGTAAGGGCCCAAATACTTTGTAAAAAAGAAAGGAACCCACACTTCAATATGTTTTGCACCGTTCGATTTTGGATGAAAAGATAAACAAAACTTAATATGTTTATCAAGGCGATTATTTGTGCCGTTTTTATTCATCAATTTTGTTAAAAAAAGCTTTGCATGTACAGAGAAATCCCACTGTCATTTACGTAATAGCCAACAAAGTTGTGATAGCTAATCTTTAACAACACAAAACATAAATTTACAGACATAGACAATATGAAAGCATATAACTAGTGAGAAAAAAGTTATTTGTTTGCAACAAAGTGAAAATGTATCAAAAAGGGAGGGAAAGATGTCAAGGTATTTTTTCAATAACATCAATAAACGCAATTAAGCAAACATATTTCCATCAAAAAGCAATTATTGCCCAAGAAGCAGCCTTTCGATGAATCTGCATGAAAACAAAATAACCTCTCGGAAACAATGTTTTTAAGGCTATAGATTCCTAAGTATTTTGTTTGTATTTCCAAACTTAGGACGTAATCCTGGCGAACAGGATTACGTCCTAAGTTTGGAAATACGAACAAAATACTTAAGAATCTATAGCCTTAAAAACATTGTTTCTGAGAGGTTATTTTGTTTTCATGCAGATTCATTGAAAGGCTGCTTCTTGGGCAATAATTGCTTTTTGATGGAAATATGTTTGCTTAATTGCGTTTATTGATGTTATTGAAAAAATACCTTGACATCTTTCCCTCCCTTTTTGATACATTTTCACTTTGTTGCAAACAAATAACTTTTTTCTCACTAGTTATATGCTTTCATATTGTCTATGTCTGTAAATTTATGTTTTGTGTTGTTAAAGATTAGCTATCACAACTTTGTTGGCTATTACGTAAATGACAGTGGGATTTCTCTGTACATGCAAAGCTTTTTTTAACAAAATTGATGAATAAAAACGGCGCAAATAATCGCCTTGATAAACATATTAAGTTTTGTTTATCTTTTCATCCAAAATCGAACGGTGCAAAACATATTGAAGTGTGGGTTCCTTTCTTTTTTACAAAGGTCCTGCAGGGGCTAGCAGAGACAACAGATATTATAAATTCTGAAAATAGGTCTTATGAAGCACAAAAATTACTTGTACCTTGAAGGGAGTGAGGTAATATGAATTTTCATGGTCAATTGTGTCCCCTATCGTAGACCCCAACGGCTCCATGTATGTGCTTCAAGTACATGTATGTTCCCTCCACTTTCAGCTATGAAGACGCAAATACATTTGCGTCCAACGTTAACATGTCCTCTTTCAGATCCACCATGAATGGGTCGGATATTTGGTTCCTAAGTGTGCCTTGCCAACGTCTTTACATGGTGCACTTTTCATGTTTTACTCGCTCTGGTGAGTTAGGCCCTGATTCCTGCCATCGAGCCCTTTCTGCCTTCTGTTCCTGAAACCTACAGTCTGCTGCTTCCTGACCTCTGCCTTACTTCCTGTGCGGCGAGCGGTGCCTGGCTCGGCCTGCTTGCCTGCCAAGACTGTATTCAGCCTTCAAGTTATCTGCTCCGCCCCTCGAAAATACATTCCTGTCTAGTAGTTTAGGAAAACATCCTTCCCAGCTGCAGAGCAAAGGGCCCGGCCTCACTGTCTCCATGCAAGTAATTCATAGCTCCTGTTACCATGGTAGGCCCATGGCCCCTCGCATCTCATGTAGACACGTAGTCGCATATGCACGCACTAGCAGTCAGTATAGAATAGCCTCTGCCCGAGAGACCTTTCCTTCTAGATAATACAGTTCCTCAAACACAAGATATTAGATATGATTTGGGATTAGGTTGTTCTGACACCCCAGACTTCCGTCTCCTCATGTAGGGCTAAATGTCAAGTCCCCTTCACCCTCCAGTCACACGTCAATCACACGTCATGCTGCTGCGCGCGCATCTCTGCCACATATTTCTGCTGACACTGCAGGATTCTTCTATGGATCCACCCACCTGTGATACATTTCAAGTGACGTTGTCTAGCACACACACTCCATGTACGCCCTCATGCACGCCTTCTGTTACGTACATGTGTTCTTATCTCGTTTCTCTCAGCTGTTACGCCTTCTGCATCTAGCTCTACTGTAATGCATTGACTATATATATGATGTTCTGTTATTAAAGCATTGTACATGTCCATGTCCATTCCCTTCCTGAACCCTTGTGGTGATGGAACATGATACCTGGTTCGAACCAATTCCTTTTTAAGGAATAAAACCCTTACAAAACTCAGATGCCACGGATTCTGCCTCTTATTTTTGACTGAGTTATTCTTATTGAGCTTTACCGCATAAATTAAGTATAGGTAATTTAAATTTACCACATAATTGGCGCCCGAACAGGGACCCCTCCCCCACCTTACGCGCCGGCGGTGCGTTGCAGGCCCGGTCCCCTGCCACAGCCGGACGGACAACTACGCGTACCCGCAGGATTTCCTGTATCTCCCTCAGGCCAACGGAGGTGACTGAGGCTGCGATTGACACCCAGACCAGGCGGTGAGGAGTGCGGAGGATCCCGACCAGAGCCTAGCTGAGAGAGCAAAGTCCGAGGTATTCAGAGGCCCACCAGTTCCGAAGTTCCGAAGTACCTACGTCACGAGTCGAGTCCAGTCCAGTCCGGTCCAGTCCAGTGTCAAGTTTCCGAGGCCTTCCGTTCCGTGCTTCCCGGTGAGTACCGTTGCTGGGGACGCATCTAGACGAGTGCATTAATTTGTGCCCGGTCAAGACGGGTTTGGGTACACAGACCCGGTCTGCACTGTTTAGCGGTGTATCTGTACTGTTTAGCAGTATATCGAGTATGCAGGTAGCTAGTTTTATTCTAGTTATTGTTGTTCGTTTTTCAAAATGTTTAAATGTGTTTTAATGTCGTGGTATGAGTGATTGTTCGATCTACATTATTGTGTATATTGTGTTAGTTGTGCCCAAGTCCGAGTAAGTATCAAGTACCAAGTAGCACGGCTGAAACATGCCGCTGTTCTCTAAACTAAGACAGATAGGAACTAGAAAAGGGATACTCGAGGAAGCTGTTCCCATTCCACCCAGGGACACTCCAGGGTATTTTATGTACCACAAACACGGCTTAGATGCTGTATTATATCTCGACTTATGGGTGGATTACACCAAAGATTTAGCAGAGAATCAGAGATGGCCCGCTACTGGGACATGGGATGCCGATTGCATCATGAGAGTAGAAGAAGCATTATGGAAAAAGAAAGCCAGACAGTCACAGAAAGATGTCATTGAATTATGGCGTAAAGAATCACACAGACGTACAGAGAAAGCACTCAGAAAAGCAGAAAAACATAGAGAGGATTCAGACAAAGCCCGAGAAAACGTATTAGTTGAAGAGGGGATACGAGTAAAAGCAGAACAAGTAGACCGACAACGAAACACCCTTATGAATGGTATGTATCCTCTTCTGGCCGAGGGTTTATCTAAGGCCACTCCGGAAATACCGAAGGATCTGCCCCCTCCATTGCTCCCGACTAAATTACGTCACAAGACCGCAGAAGACATATTCCTTTCTTCCTATTTAGACGACGTAGCTCCCGCATATACAAATCCACGTGTCTCTGCACCACCCGCTGACGCCACCCCACCCCGAGATAATCTACACCCACTTCCGCAACAACAAACTCCTCCTCCCGTTCCACATCCTGCGCCTATTCCCCCAGCCCTTCCTGCACCTATTATTCCTGGCATTCACCCACTAAATCCTTTTGGACCTGGCACCTCGGGAGGTGCGACAGGAGGTTTTCAAACGCCGCCACAAACACATCGATTGACTTATAGGGATTTAGCACAACAACGTACACCTCAAACAGCGAGTTACGACATACTTAAAGAGCCTCTTACAGACTGTAGATATGATCCAGTACCCGGTAAAGACGACAGAATGATGCTAGCATCAGTACGTCTACGACGAGTTGCAAACTATTTAATGTTACTACCAGGAATGATTGATCATCTAGACAGAATATATCATTTTGTCCAAACGGGGGAAGGTCTTGAAAGTATTGGCGAGGCCATGGCACACCAGAAAGTTGACACTCAAGGTATGATATTACGTTTTTTCATAAACTGCTTGATAAGAGACCAAGATAGGCCTGGTGTAGACAAGGAAGAAATGATTGCACTTAACAAATGGGGTCAGAATATAGCAGACGGAAAACATGATAAACAGAGTTGTATAGACAACATGTACCGAAGGATCCGAAAAGCAGTATTAAAAATACACGAAAGAAGACAGCCTGAAAGAGAAATAGATACAGACAAAAATGAATCCTCGGAGGAGGAGGAACAACCAGAAACGACAACAGGAGCATTGCAATTACCAGCTAAAGAAACGATAGCATATGTAGGTAAGGGAAGACCTTTTAATAATTCAATACGTCCGGTACGTCCAGAAAGTAAGAGACTTTTTCAAGCTGCCATGTCAAATCCGAAGACCCCTGAACATCTATTTCAGGCTACCGATAAAATACTTCAAGAACGAATGGGGTACCATGTACTCGATTCCATGGATGAACAAGAATTGGCCAGGTCAGCAGTACAATGGGCTGACAATTCTGATAAATATAGTGATGACGGCTTAGCGCAGACCTTTTTGAACTTTTCCCCTGATGAACAGAAATTAGCTGGAATATACATGATTCAGCATCTCATTACGTTGTTTAAAGGCCAACATTCTGATCCAGGCCCCCTACCTGATATTTTAATAGAGCTACTCTCGAATAGATGGAGAGGTCTAGGTACCGACTTAATTAAAGTAATTCTAGAACATCGACACAGGTATAGTGTTTTTCTGAATACACAGTTTGTTCCAGCTCCACCCGCAGAAAGAAAAATGTATTACATAGACAGACAGAATCCCTTGCGAGAAGTGCATCCAGTTAGGGATGATGATAATACCTTTAAACGTGTGTTTGTGTACACGCCCATAACTAAAATGGAACTGTTAGAAATGAAGAAACTAGAGCCTAGCCATGACAAAGACCCAGCGAGTTTCCACCGTGAAATAAAAGACATGTTACTCATGGGTGATTATACCTATCCTGACATTATGAAAATACTGAAAGTATTATTGCCTCCCGGCATTTACGAGAAACTGAAAGAAAAAGAATGGGAGGTGGGAGAGCAAAAGATTGAGTGGGCTGCATTAGAGAACGAAGAAAATACTCGAACCCCAGGCCTAGGGCTTGGGGACAAAACTAAAGCATTACCAGGATTGTTAGTACAAGTATTGCCACGTTTGTTAGCAACGAAAAAGGAGGACTGGGATGCAATCTCAGCCTGTAAACAGAAACCCGATGAAGACACTAGTGATTTTTATTCCCGATTTGAGAAATGTTTTGTTATTAATAGTGGCCTGAAACCAAGTAGTGAGTCATACCCACACCTTTTTGTATCCAAATTGGTCGAAAATTCTCTGCCCCAAGTTAAGAATCGTGTTCTGAAAGTCGAGAGCACATGGCAAGCAAATACGCCTTCACAAATGTTACAAATGTTACAGTACCACCAGAACAGAATTAGAGAAGAACATGATCATGAACAAAGACGTATGAAAGACACGAAAATGAAAATGTTAGTTGCTCAGTCAGTTCCATCTGACGGTCAGAAAAAGGGTATGACACAGTCCAATAATTCAGCAGCTCCTGTTAAAGGGATATGCAACTATTGTAAACAGCCAGGTCACTATATAAACGAGTGTGCAGTTTTGAAACATAATATAGCTACAGGTAAAACTAAAGAAAGACCGCGTCCTCCTAGACAGGACCAGGTACAACAACAAGTATCACAGAATATCCAGCCTATGCAAGCTTCACAACAGACAGTACAGACCGTAGCAGTACCACAGCCACAGCCCATTGCCGCAACACAGCATGCAACACAACAGATGTACCAGTATGCACAAACAGATTATCCCGATTATCAGCGATACACATGAAATAGCCTAGAGAGGGAAGTTGGTTTGCCTCATATCGAGGTTCCTGTAGATCAAGAGGGTCCTTACGTACATAGCCAAGTATTAGGGAAAGATAGAAAGTTTTTGATTGATACAGGGGCAAGCAGAACAACGATAAGTCATGACGAGGTTCCAGGGGCACCCCTCTCAGGCTCCCAGAATGTTTCCCTTGGATTTTCAGGCAAACCTATTGTGAATGAAGTATCGAAACCAGTACCTCTTTTAGTTGGTCCATTGTCTCGCACTACAGATTTGTTATTAACGAAATCATGTCCAGAAAACTTGTTAGGTATCAAGACACTGAAAGCTCTAGGAGCTGTTATTTGTTGTTCTCCGGAAGGAGTAAAATTGTTCTTACGTGACTTTAAGGGTCACTATGTGTTGAGAGATATTGATCCCAGATTACAGAATGTTCCTGCACATTTATGGGCGCAAGGCCCCACTGATGTAGGTTGTATGCACATTACACCATATCGAGTCACACTCAGGCCAGGAGTAGTCTTACCACGAATCCGACAATACAAGTTACCTCCAGATGCTGTAGCGGCTTTACTGAAAATCATTGACGAGCTCATTGCACAAGGAGTGGTTGTAGAAACCGACTCGAATCTATGTAACTCCCCCATCATTCCAATACTTAAACGTACTGATCCAAATGCACCCCCAGTTTATCGATTAGTTATAGATTTGCGCGAATTGAATAAATGCATCGTACCACAATATCCTGTGGTTCCAGATATCTCGTCTTTATTGACTGCCATTGATTCCGAAGCAACGTTCTTTACTGTAATTCATCTGAAGAACGCCTTCTTTAGCGTCCCAATTGATTCGGAAAGCCAATACCTTTTCGGATTCTGTTTAAATGGTCGAAGCTTCAAATTTGCATGCGCACCTCAAGGATTCACAGAAAGCCCCAGCATCTATAGTCAAGCACTGAAAAGACAACTAGACAGTATACACATGCCTGACAACACTGCCCTGTTACAGTACGTCGATGATCTACTGATCACCGCCCGCAGCGAACCTGAATGTGAGCAAGCGTCACTGACGGTTTTGCATTTCCTGGCTGACAAGGGACACAAGGTGTCCCCTTCGAAGCTGCAATTCTGTGTTCAGCAAGTGGTTTACCTTGGGCACTTGCTGTCCAAAGGGGGGAGACAGCTAACCCCTGACCGCATTCAGTTAATCGTAAACATGTCACAACCCAAGACACAAAAGGAGGTACGAGCCTTTATAGGCCTCACTTCTTACTGTAGACAATGGATCCCTCAGTATGCATTTCTAGCGAAACCACTCATACAGTTGACAACCCAGGAGGCAGCAACATCGACTGCCCTCCCTTGGACTCAGGAACACACACAAGCTTTTGACGACTTAAAGAAAGCCTTATGTCAAGCACCAGTTTTAGCGACACCATGTTACAGCAAGCCTTTTACACTTTTCGTCACAGAACGTGAAGGTACCGCATTGTCAGTACTCACTCAAGATCAAGCAGGTTCACACAAACCGTGTGCCTATTTTTCTAGTACATTGGATCCAGTAGCCCAGGCTCTGCCTGCGTGCTTGAAATCAGTAGCAGCAACAGCTCTAGCAATCAGACAAAGTGATTCCATAGTATTAGGACACCAATTGACAGTACAAGTTCCACACTCCGTGGAAGTTCTTTTAAACCGAACACAGACCCAGCACATGACTATAGCAAGACTGACAGGTTATGAATTGACATTGTTTCAGCCACACATAGAAATCAGACGTTGCAACACATTGAACCCTGCTACACTTTTGCCATTAAGTGAGACAGACCCATTGGCACATGATTGTATTGAAGTCATTACCATTACGACGAAACCCAGACAAGACTTGACAGACACCGCATTACCAGATCCAGACCTGACACTTTATGTGGATGGTTCATGCATGAGAACAAGTACAGGAGAATTAGTGGCCGCCTACGCAGTCACGACAGAAACTGAAGTCATAGAAACGAGTTGTATTGACACCCTGTCGGCTCAAGCAGTAGAGCTCATCGCTCTGACTCAAGCCTGTATTCAAGCAAAGAACAAGAGAGTTAACATATACACAGATTCACGTTATGCATTCGGAGTCGTACACGACTTCGGTGTCCTGTGGCGAGAGAGAGGTTTCTTGACCTCTCACGGAGCCAAAATTCAGCACGGTCCCCTCATTCAAACTCTGTTAGATGCAATACATCTGCCTATATCCATCATGAAGTGCAAGGCACATACAAAAGTCACAGATACAATTTCCCAGGGTAACGACCTGGCAGACCGAACAGCCAAGCATACAGCTCAGACTCAGACTCACGCAACTGATCTGACAAAGACAATAGTCCAGACACCGACACATAGTATGACAGTTAAGGATCCCGCCCTAGATGTAATTGATATACAGACACATGCTACACCGGACGAAATCAAGAAATGGATTGAACTAGGAGGGGTCCAGACAGAACAGGGATGGATGACGAAGGGAAAATCTACATGGTTTCTCCCTGACTCTATGGTCCAAGTAATCATTAACACAGTACACAGTCCTGCACATTTAGGAGAAAAAGCCATGTTAGACAGTATTCAAAACCTCTGGTTCAATAAACATTTACGAGCAGCAGCCAAACAGAAAGTGCGTACTTGCATGATCTGTTGTCAGTTCAACCCAGGTAAAAGCATTCCCGTAGAACAAGGTGGATTTCATCCTCCCGATCACCCTTTTGAAGTCCTCCAGATGGATTATATCCAGATGGAACGTTGCCGAGGATTCAAATATGTCCTTTTAGTTGTATGTGCACTCTCCCGTTGGACAGAAGCATATCCAGTCCCAGATTACACTGCTCCGACCACTGCCAAGCAGCTGGTTCGTGAATTCTTCCCCAGATATGGTTTGCCCCGCATTGTATACTCCGATAACGGTCAGCCATTCTCGTCCGAGCTTATGAAGCAGGTATCTCTCCTGCTCGGCTTTCAATTGAAGTTCCACTGTGTCCGACATCCCGAGGCAGCAGGCCTCGTGGAGCGTCATAATCAGACTCTGAAAATTCGTCTTGCCAAGATCTGTAGAGAGAAAGGTGTCGACTGGATAGTAGCTTTACCAGTCGCACTCTTTTACATGAGAATGGTCGCACACTCCAGAACAGGGCTATCCCCGTATGAGGTGGTCTTTGGTAGGCCACCGAATATGTGGGGGATGCCTCTGCCTCGCAAAATCACTGATGTTGACTGTAATATGCTGACAGATTACCTTGCTTCTTTGATGTCTGCACTACAATCATGTCGTTCACAGGTTGCTGCAGCCTTTCCCGACAACACCGAGGTGAAACCGCATGAAGTTGTTCCGGGGGACCTTGTTTTTATAAGGAACTTTGACAGGAGAAGTCCGCTGGAGCCCCGCTGGCAAGCACCGAAGCTAGTACTTCTAACCACCAGGACAGCGATAAAAGTGGAGGGCCGCAAGGGTTGGCTTCACTCGAGTCATATCAAAAAATACCATGGACTACCGCCAGATCTAAACTTCCAGCCCTGCCCTCCTCCACAGACTGACTCAAAACTCCCCTTGGCCGAGAAAACTTCTTCTCAAGAATATATATTAAAATTGAGGTCTAGCAAGTCAGACAGTTTAATTGTTTAAGTCCTCCCCTAGGTGAATCGGTTAGACGAGTTTCTGACATGTATCCCCTAGACCCCAACAGAGAGAGAGATAGACAGAAACAGATCAAGAAACGTGAATATTGTAAATCTCTTCGCAGCCACTGTATAGTGACACTATTGATTGTTTTTTCTGAGTCTTATGATTATTGCTGCAAGTGTACTGTTGCATATATATTACCCTATTTTTAAGCATGCACATTCTTCTTTCAATGTCACTGCCGAGCACTCTTTCAGTGAACTGCCCCCGCATGAGTTATCTTACCGACTTGCGCTGCGCAACAACACATTCATTAGTATGTTACATCATTCCCATCAGACCAGCAATGCTACAAATTGTTGGATATGTGGCCGACTCCCTCCCTATCAGAAATACAAGGGAGTTCTGCCCCTCTTCCCGTACCCGTTCACACACAATGGTTCCTGTGGGGCATGGTTTAGTTTAATGAACTCTCTAGATTCCAATTCCGTAGTTTACCAGGGCAACTGGGTATGGGGAAATCTGAACACAGTTCTGCATAAAGTATGTTTCCCTGACAAGGAGGGTCTACCAAAGAGGACAGGGACTGATCTAGAAAATGAAGTATATGGATTAGGTAACTTTACACTTAACCTCATGATTCTGAATGTTGAATCCGAAACCGAACCAGTCTTGCCTGCTATGTCCGTACTACCAGTCAAAGGTGAATTATGTGTCAGAAAGAATGGTTCAGTACACCTGGGTCATAGTAAATGTACTACTGTGATCGAATTCAGTGATAAGGGCAAGTCTGCGTTTAAAGCTTCCCGTCATTCCTACTTCATTTGTGGTCATACCGCATATATACGCTTACCTCTAGATTGGGATGGCACCTGTTACATTGCATTCCTTCTGCCACCTGTTTTCCTAGCCCCTCCTGATTACCATAGGGACACCCATCTAGTACACAATAGACCACAGAGAGATCTCCCGATTGTCGACTACACTGAAACGGCATGGGAGCAATACACAGACTTCAATAAAGGTTTCTTTCCCTACTTAGGTGTTGTCTTTAATAGTAAACTGATACGTAAATTAACTAGAACCCTTGAAGCAGTAGTGAATGAAACTACTTCCGCCCTAGGTAACTTAACAGAGGAGCAGTCTGCTATGCGGATTGTTGTTCTTCAAAATCGTCTTGTCCTTGACGTCATCCTGGCAGATAGGGGCGGAGCTTGTAGAGTCATCGGATCGAGCTGCTGTGTTTTCATTCCAGAAAACGCGCCATCAGTATACAGAGCCATAACCCGTCTTCACAAGATTGCAAGTCAGATACACCAGAATCCAGGCACCTGGACTTGGTCCGGTTGGTTCTGGAGCGTGTTGTCAGCCTGGGGATGGAAGGTCCTATCCTTCCTAGGTATTGCCCTTCTCATAGTATTCAGTTGTTGCCTATGTCTGCAATGTGGGCCAGCGATTTGCGGCTTGTGCGCCACATCATGTATTCCTCATTCAAGTCCTCATTCAAAACACCGTAAGAAGAAAGAAGAGCAAATGATGTTACATGAACAGATTGATAGATTAATGAGGATTGATATATCATGAAGGGTCCGTAGGGGACAAGGAGGGAATGAGGTAATATGAATTTTCATGGTCAATTGTGTCCCCTATCGTAGACCCCAACGGCTCCATGTACGTGCTTCAAGTACATGTATGTTCCCTCCACTTTCAGCTATGAAGACGCAAATACATTTGCGTCCAACGTTAACATGTCCTCTTTCAGATCCACCATGAATGGGTCGGATATTTGGTTCCTAAGTGTGCCTTGCCAACGTCTTTACATGGTGCATTTTTCATGTTTTACTCGCTCTGGTGAGTTAGGCCCTGATTCCTGCCATCGAGCCCTTTCTGCCTTCTGTTCCTGAAACCTACAGTCTGCTGCTTCCTGACCTCTGCCTTACTCCCTGTGCGGCGAGCGGTGCCTGGCTCGGCCTGCTTGCCTGCCAAGACTGTATTCAGCCTTCAAGTTATCTGCTCTGCTCCTCGAAAATACATTCCTGTCTAGTAGTTTAGGAAAACATCCTTCCCAGCTGCAGAGCAAAGGGCCCGGCCTCACTGTCTCCATGCAAGTAATTCATAGCTCCTGTTACCATGGTAGGCCCATGGCCCCTCGCATCTCATGTAGACACGTAGTCGCATATGCACGCACTAGCAGTCAGTATAGAATAGCCTCTGCCCGAGAGACCTTTCCTTCTAGATAATACAGTTCCTCAAACACAAGATATTAGATATGATTTGGGATTAGGTTGTTCTGACACCCCAGACTTCCGTCTCCTCATGTAGGGCTAAATGTCAAGTCCCCTTCACCCTCCAGTCACACGTCAATCACACGTCATGCTGCTGAGCGCGCATCTCTGCCACATATTTCTGCTGACACTGCAGGATTCTTCTATGGATCCACCCACCTGTGATACATTTCAAGTGACGTTGTCTAGCACACACCTCCGTGTACGCCCTCATGCACGCCTTCTGTTACGTACATGTGTTCTTATCTCGTTTCTCTCAGCTGTTACGCCTTCTGCATCTATCTCTACTGTAATGCATTGACTATATATATGATGTTCTGTTATTAAAGCATTGTACATGTCCATGTCCATTCCCTTCCTGAACCCTTGTGGTGATGGAACATGATACCTGGTTCGAACCAATTCCTTTTTAAGGAATAAAACCCTTACAAAACTCAGATGCCACGGATTCTGCCTCTTATTTTTGACTGAGTTATTCTTATTGAACTTTACCGCATAAATTAAGTATAGGTAATTTAAATTTACCACAGGAGAACTATTGTAATTGCGATCTATATCTATCTATTTCATATGTAACTGACTCATACGATTTCATTGGAGTTATTTTGTTGTAAAGTTATATTATTTTCAAGCATATGGTTTAACAGTACGTGTATACATTCCCAAAATAACAGTGTAACTTAATGAATATTGCTGTAATTGAATGTATGCTAATGACATCTGTTATTAAAAAGAAAAAACATAGTCGTATACACTTCATATAAAAAGGCACACAACCATATATCGTAGATGTATTTATCTAAATTGACCTGCAACCAAGTAATGGGACTTTTTTTCTCTTGTGCTGCTTGTAAAATTGCTGATAAAAAAGTGGTGTGGTAGCCCCATATGTTTTCGCCATCACGTGCATAACCTCCTGATGATTCTACCTGTAGCAGATAACATATATTAATGTGAAATGAATGTCATCAGCTTCAGCAATTATGTAAATAATGCTTGTGATGGAAAGTGTTCCAGGGTCTGTGTTTTTCCTCTTCTAATGCAAACCTCCCATCAAACAAATAGAAACTGCATTAAACTGTAAGTCTTGTGTATTTTGAAAACCTCGACATTTTGATTTTACAGGGTACGCCATTTAAACACTTTACGCGAACAGGATAAAATAGGATTGTGAGCATACAATGGTGGATTTGCTCCTTGCGCTACTTATGATGCACCACAATATTTACAAAAGCTGACACAGTTGAAGGCTGCATGAGGCATGTTATGCCACTTACAAGAGATGACTACTCCAGGATCTTTAAAACAGCATAATGTTTGAAAAATATAATCAGATCCCAAGATGCAGCTTCTTTTGTCAGTAAAAAGCAATTTTACTCGGATGCAGTTGCTTATGTTGAATAGGAAATTGTCTGTTATGTATTTGTCACTCACAGTAACGATGAAGAATGATTCACATCTCCAGCAGCCTATTTGAATGTTTAGTTTGTTCAACACTAACCACCCCTTCTCATTGAAATACCTTTATAGTGCAAATCTAAAAGATGTGCACATTAAATGTGACCAGCCAACCCCTGTGAAACAACCCCATACTTTTCTGTAATATCTTTTCTCAATTTGAAACCCTTTTAAAAAACAAGTAAAAATTCTATGTACAATGAACATGTGACCAGTCAATTTTGTGAGAGGACATCGAAGGCTTGGACTGTGTATGAAGATTCATGGCAAGCAAGGGATGCATGAGTAGAGTATCACCAGGGAACTGTTGATAAAAATGCAACGAATAATGGAAGAGTTTAGAAATGAGAGCACTGAACAGGTTTTCTGTGCTGTAGTGTAAGTGAATGTGGAAGCGTAAGATAGCGACTGGACACAAAAGACTTGCCAAGAATGGCTGAATAGCAGAAAGCAATTTTTTTTGCATGACGCGAACGTGGCCTGAGGGCATTGAAGCATTATAAATGACAACTAAATGACAATATACAAGGTAATACTTTAATTTTGGCATGGGGAGATTAAGTGATTTTGCTTACATTCATCGGATGTTAAGATGACACTTGGGCTTGAACTCTGATCCCCATTTCCGAAGTGGGCTCTGTCCATTTAGGCCTCACCCACATCATATCACCTTTCGAGAACTCCTAACTGGATCAGTTTTGCTTATAGCTGCTGACCTATTCTCCTTTTAGGGATGTAGCACTCTGACAGCCTGTAAGGTGCTTCTTAAAGGTACAATCGAAATAAAGAAATATAAAGCTGTGTTCAGATCGTATCCTGGACAGCCCGACTGAAGACTTCTGTGATAATGAATCAGGCCTAAGCTGTTGAAGCTCAGGGCCAGACGTGCATTTCTCTTAGAAATACCCCAACAGGATGATTTATTAGGTGCAGGTTATACTTCTAGTGAGAATCATTGCAGGGATAAATCTTACCAAGAATCTATCAATTATCTTACCTATTTTTTCCCACTTTACTTATCAATGAAAACGGGAAGACCTTTTCGATAGAAGTACTCACATAGTCATCCTTGTGGAATAAGGAACTGGTCCCAACCCCTGATGAGTTTTTAGTACTAAAACTCATAGACCTGTTTTTTGTAGTTGTATAATCAATAAACACTTGTCAGGTGTCTGAAAAATGTATTGGCCTTGAGTTTGTCATATGGGTCAGCATTTCTGTACCAATATTCATCAAATGCTAATAGCATTTCAGAAGAACTTGGGCAAGTAAAAAAAAAACTGACTTCCATAGAGGCATTTAAAAATACGCCACACCATACTGTAGGGATCAGTGCTTAGTCCTACCATATTTAACATCCATTCTTCTCTGCTTTCAGTTTTATTCATTCCCCTCAAGTTTGCTTGAATGCTTTCGCTGATGATTGTCAACTAATTTGGGCATTATCTACGATACACAATATTGATGGTCGACATCAAAAATTGCAAAAAGGCTCAAAACAAGCTCTACCCCCCCTTAAAGGAAGAACAAAACGGATCTCTTACCAAAACAAGCCCAACACAAGATTGACAGTCGATGTCCAAAATTGCAAAAAAGGCTAAAAGAAAAACAAGCAATAGAGCAGGAGGTGCCGAAAGGATAATAGCAACAACGGTAAGATGGTAGAGACGATGCAATAAAATACAGGCGCCAAAACTGAACATACACCCACAGTGTAACACTAGCAGGAAAGAAATAAAAAAAATAGTCCCCCAAGAGAACAGATAAACAACCAAAGCGTAAAGATACAATACTTGGTCCCTGCTATGTGGGAGGAAACAAAAGACAAAAAGGAGGGACAAAGAGGAAGGATTGACCAGTAGCAAGCAAGGATTTTTAAAAGACACTGAAACAAACAAATGAAAAGCAGGGGGAGAGCTGTACGCCCGCACAGTTTATACAACAGGTCTCAAAGCTTGACCTAAAAATGACAAAAAAAGGATGTAATACTGTCACAGAATATGCTGTGTTACACTGCATAATTTGCTTTATCGTGCCACGTAATTTACTCTACTCTGCCTCATATTTTTGGTCCGCCCCTTCTGCATAATTCCAAGGGCCTTGCTTTTGGGCCTGATTGATAATGGGAAACTTACAGTTTTCTGGAACTTTACCATTGTTTGCTGTTCTTAAAGGCATTTTTAATGGTACTATCTTAACGAGTGTGGAGTCACCGAACATAAAAAGATAGGACTGTCCTATGTTTTTATATTTTAAGCCTCTACTGTCTTAAAAAAAAACTTTGTGAATACCAAAGAATTGTTAACTTACACAAAAGTATAATTTTCCTTTCTGACTGATGCCCTACAACTTTTTAAAAAACACAGCAATTTACATTTACTACTAAAAAGGATCCTTCTCACCATAATCTGAAATTCTGACAGATTTCTTCTACATTCGGTGAGCCATTTTCACACTACGTCTTTTTAAACAAACCTCTAAGACTCAACACCCCACTCCACTCCATTGTACAACATGCCATTCCACTCTGATACGTCACTGCACCTCACCCCACTTCACTCTGCGTTAGTTCACTCCTCTCTATAACATTCAACTCCACGAAACACCACTCCATTCTATGCCTCTCCACTCCACAACACTCTACTCTACTACACTCCACTCTATTTCAATCCACTCTACTCTATTTGACTTTTCCGCCACTCCACTCTACGCCACTCTAATATATGCTTTTCCACTATACGCTGCTTCACTCTGTGCATTTCCACTGTGCAGCACTCTACTCTATGCCACTCAACTCTCTTATTCCACTTTACTCCCTTCTACCCAACTCCACTCAACACCACTCCACTCTGCCACTCCACTCTATGCCTCTCCATTGTAAGACACTCTACGGTGCTCCGCTCTATGACACTCTACTGCCTTCTACGACACTCTGTACCCCTCCACTGCACCACACTATACTCCACTGAGTAGTACTCCTGTACAGCTGTCTACTCCAGCCTGTCAGTGTATGCAACTCTACTCCACTCTGTGCCACTGTATGATATTCTACACTCCCACCCCAGTTTACTGAACTTTACTTTATGACACACTACTCCACTCTACTCCACTTCTCCACTCTATGCCTCTGCACTCTCCGCTACTCTATGCCACTCAATTCTATGGCACTCCACTCTAACACACTCTACTCTTCTCATGCCATTCAACTCTACATACACTCTAATCCACTCTACGACACTTTCTCATATTCTATGACATGCAACTCCAGTCCACTGTATGACGCGTGCGTCACTCTAGGACGCTCCACTCCACTCCATGACGCTGTAGTCTACAACATACCAATCCACTCTGTCACACCGTACTCCATTCTACGTTACACCACTCCACTCTGTTCGTCTCCATTCTGCTCTACTCCACTGCACAACACTTTACCTCACTCTGTGCCACTATGCGAGACTCCACTCTGTGCTACCCTCCATACAACACTCAACTCTACTCTACAACACTGTACTACTCTGTGAACTCTGTGACATTCTACTTCACTGTGTGCCCCTACACTCCACTGTACAACACTCCACTCAACTCTATGCCACTATACAACACTCTACTCCAATCTACGATACTCTTCTTCATTTTATGACAGCCTACTCAACTCTTTGTATGTCACTCGACTCTGACAGTACTCCAATTTACTTCACTACTCCACTATATGCCACTCCACTCTATGCCACTCCACTCTATGCCACTTCACCCTACCACACTCTAGGTCTACTCTGCTGTGTGCCACTTGACTGTAAATGATTCTGCTCCACTGTACGCCACTCCACACTACTGTAGTGTACAACACTTTAGCTCTGTAATATGCCGCTCCACTCTACAACACGCCACTTCAATTTATAACACTTTACTCAATTCTACGCTATGCCACTCCGCTTTACTGCTCTCCATGCCACTATACTGTACGACATGCTCCACTCTGAGACCTTACTCCACTGTATTCTACGCCACTCCACAACACTTTACATGACTCCACACCACTGTACGATACTCCACTCTGCGCTGCACCACTGTATGACACTCTTTTCCACCGTATGCAACTCCACTCTACAACACTGTACTAGACCCTGAGACTCTACTCCACTCTATGCCACTCTACTACAGTATATGACAATGTAGGACACGCCACTCTAATACACTTTACTCCACTGTATAATACACCAATTCACTGTTCTTCATTTCACCCAACTGTACTCTACAACACGTCAATCCACTCTATTACAGTTTACTCCATTCTACATTATGCCACTCCACTCCACTGTATGACGCTTTACATCACTGTGCCACTTTATGACATTTCACTCTACTTTACTCCGCTCTATGCCACCCCAACTCTACCACACTATATGCCACTGTACTATACTCTGCTCCATTCTACGCAACTCTGTATGCCACTCCACTCCACTCCATTTTACTCCACTCTAAAGCACAGTACTTTGACACTTTCACTGCACTCCACTACACTCTGGCAGTCTACTTTACTGTATGCTACTAGATTCTACAACACTATATTCCACGGTATACCACTCCACTGTACTGTATGACACTTTCCAGAATTCTACAACACACCATCCATTCTGCTGAATGACACGCTACTGTAATTTAAAACACTTTACTTGACGAAACACTACCCCACTATACTCAATCTCACTCTGCAATAAACTACTTCACTGTATCACATTTTACTGCACTCTACTCTGCACGACTCCACTCAATGACATTTTACTAAGGGTGGGCGTAAAATCCGTTTCATGGGCGAATTTGCGGATTTTCCGCGATTTCGCGATCCGCGATCTCGCGAAATCGCGGTAAAATCCGCGAATCAGCGGGGACGAATTTTCAGCCAAGCAAGGGTTACAGCAGCAGGTGCAAAAGTTGAACCTAATTTCTTTGTAACCTTTTACAAAGGGGTTACAAACAAATTAACTTCAACTTGGACACCTGCTGCTAATTGCTTCCTGGTGCCTCGTTGCCTACTTGCAACTATTCTCTGACCCTGCTCTGACCCTTGAAGCAGGGTCAGAGAATAGTTACAAGTAGGCAACAAGGCACCTGTCCAAGGAATTAAACCTCATCAGGAAGCACTTACAGATATAAAAAACAGGAAGAAGGGAGAGGATGGCAAATACACCCATTTTGAGTTGTCAGGAGGGGTTAAACTAAAAGAGACCTTTACAGCACAATTTTCATATGCATTTTGCTAAAAATAAAAAGCTGTATGTTCTGTAGGGGCAACTCAGGAATCTGGGCCTTTAGAGATCCGGCCTCTCTTTCTTTCTCTTGTTCTCTCTCTCCCTCTCTCTTTCCCTCTCTTTCTCTCTCTTTCTATCTATCTATCTATCTATCTCTCTCCCTCTCCCATAAACGACTGCATGGGTAACTTCGCTATGCAAGCGGCTCGCGAAGACTCAAAAAGCCCCGCAAACACGCAAAAAACCCCGCGAACATGCAAAAAAATAAAAATCCGCAAATTCGCGAATTTTGCGGATTGCGAATTCGCAAATCCGCAAATTTGCGGATCGCGAATTCGCAAAATTCGCCTATGCTTACATTTTACCTTCTGCCACGTCACTTTATGCTATTCCACTGTACTACTCTGTACTCCATCGTATGCAACGTCACTCTACAACACTATGCCACTCTACAACACTCTACTCCATTGCATGCTCATCCATTGTACGTCACTCTACTACACTGTATGGCACACCACTCCACTCCACTATGAGACATGGCACTCCACTCTACAACACTCTCCACTGTACTCTACAACCCTACACTGGACAACACTTCACTTTACGATACTGTACTCCACCCTACTTATCTCTGTCATTTAATTGCACAACACTATACTCCACTCTATGCCAGGCTACAGCACTCTACTTGACAACCCTACACTTGATGACACTTCTCTGAATGACACACCACTTTACAACACTACACTGTATGCGACTCCACTCCGCGACAGTCCACTCCACTCCACTCTCACACTCTGCTGTACTCCACAACATGTCACTTCATTCTACACCACTCCAGACCACGCCACTTGAGAAGACTCTACTAAACTGTATGCCCCTCCACTTTAAAACTCTCTACTCAACACTATGCCAGTCTACAACACTCCAGTCCATAACAGTCCACTCCACTGTACTCTAGGACACTTCACTCCACTGTATTCCCCTACACTTTACGCCACTGTTTGACACTCCACTCTGACACTACTTTAGTGTGCGCCACTTCACTTTAGATGACTTCTCCATCGTTTACATTTCTGCTCTATGCTAGTCTCCTCCACTGTACGATACTCTCTTACACTCCACTGTATGACACGACTCTCTACAAGACTCCACTCTACGACACTACACTGTAGGAGATTGTCTTTTTAGTAAACAGCATTACACTTAACAACACTCCACTCCATGACACTCCAGGTGATGACAATCAACTCTGCTGTACAACATGCCACTCTACTGTACAACACACCATTCCACTCTGCGATAATTACTCCACTGTACGACATACCATGCCACTCCACTGTATAACACTTTTCTCCACTGTTCGATATGCCACTGCACTCTGCGACACTACACTGTATCACAATCTCATCCACTTTATTCCACACTACTCAACGACACTCCTCTCAATATTGCTCAACTTGATTTGAAAGTAATTTTTATTAAAAAATAAAAACTATTGAAACTCAATGCAAAAAGAAAAGGTTAAGGATAAGTTATAGTTAGGAAAACTTCTTTCAATTTAAACCCATGTTAAACTGCACAAAGATTAGAAATTCTTCAGTTATTGTTATAACTTACCTTTATATTAATTTATGCACCACCATCAAATTACTTTATCTCACGCACTTCCGTACACATGATTGTCAACTTGCTAGCCATACAACATAATCTAATTTGGGCCGTCTTCATGCACTGTGCATGGTAGAGTTGCAAGTTTTTCTAACTATAACTTATCCCTAACCTTTGTTCTTTTTAATTGAATATGTTAAAAATATATATATTTATTTTATAGGCGGTTGCCAGTAGTCTGGTAGGTATAGTTAGGACCTAGTTTCAATACGAAAAGTATTTTTTGACTTGCTTATAACTCTGGTGCCATTTGACGAATCTTGACAAATCTTTTCCAAAAAAGTGTCCTCCTGATTCTAGTTGTGCCTAGAAAGTTTTACAGTAATCCATCAAGCAGGGGCAGAGAAAAGGGAGAGTGATAAAAAGTGCTTACCTATAGGGATTTTAGACATTAATACATCCCGAACTTCTAGACAAAATGCCACCAAATTTGGCAGAAAGCTAGCTATTGGTCCAGAAAGAGCCCTTTTTGTTATTTGGTGTACATCAATTCAGTAGTTTACATATGCATGCCAAATTTGGCAGAAAGGTAGCTGTTGGTCCAGAAAGCGACTGTTAGGCCTGTCAAGTCAAGTCAAGTCAATAGATTTATATAGCGCGCTACATACCCAGAGGGTCTCAAGGCGCTAGAAGAAGGGTGGGGAATTACTTGTCAAATATCCACGTTTTGAGTTGCTTTCTGAATGCTAGGTGGTTCTGAGTAAGGCGAAGGTGAGTGGGAAGTGAGTTCCAAGTTTTAGCTGCTAGGTAGGAGAAGGATCTACCTCCCATGGTGGTTTTGTTGATGCGAGGTACAGTGGCAAGGGCTTGGTTGGAGGATCGTAGCTGGCAGGAGGGGGTGTAGAAGGATAGTCGTGTGTTGAGGCATTTGGGTCCGATTTCGTAGAGTGCTTTGTGTGCGTGGGTTAGGAGCCGGAAAGTAGTCCTCTTATTGACTGGGAGCCAGTGGAGGTTTTTCAGGTGACCAGAGATGTGTTCTTTACGCGGGATGTCTAGTATGAGTCTGGCTGAAGCGTTCTGGATGCGTTGGAGTTTTTTCTGGAGTTTTGCGGTGGTACCGGCGTAGAGGGTGTTTCCGTAGTCCAGTCGGCTCGTGACCAGAGTGTGGGTGACCGTTTTTCTAGTTTCGGTGGGGATCCAACAAAATGTTTTTTTGAGCATGCGAAGAATGTTGAAGCAAGATGAAGAAACAGCGTTGACTTGTCTGTTCATCGAGAGTGAAGAATCCAGGATGACGCCCAGGTTCCGTGCGTGGTCCGTCGGGATGGGTGCTTTTCCAAGGGCCTCTGGCCACCAAGAGTCATCCCAGGCGGAGGGGGAGGTGCCTAGGATGAGGACTTCTGTTTTGTCTGAGTTCAGTTTCAGACGGCTGTGCTTCATCCAATCGGCTACTTCTTTCATTCCTTCGTGCAGGTTGGTTTTGGCCGTGTTAGTGTCTCTGGTGAGTGATAGGATCAGTTGAGTGTCATCCGCGTAGGAGATGATGTTGCGATTGTGTTGGCGAGCGATGGCCGCAAGTGGGCTCATGTATACGTTGAAGAGGGTGGGGCTGAGTGAGGATCCTTGTGGTACGCCGCAGATGACTTCAGTGGCCTCTGACTTGGATGGTGGAAGGCGGACTCTCTGGGTTCTTCTGGAGAGGAACGAGGTGATCCATTCCAGTGCTTTTCCTTGGATTCCGACGTTTCTGAGGCGTTGTAGAAGGGTGCTATGACAGACCGTGTCGAAGGCTGCGGAGAGGTCGAGGAGGATGAGGGCGACTGTGTCTCCATTGTCCAGTAGAGTTCGAATGTCGTCTGTTGCTGCGATGAGGGCGGTTTCAGTGCTGTGTTTGGCTCGGAAGCCGGATTGTGAGGAGTCGAGGGATTTGTTGGTTTCGAGGAAAGCGGCGAGCTGGTTGTTGATCGCTTTCTCGATGACTTTGGCCGGGAATGGAAGGAGTGAGATAGGGCGGTAGTTTTTGAGTTCGGTGGGGTCAGCTGTGGGTTTCTTCAGGAGGGCGCTGAGTTCGGCATGTTTCCAGCTTTCCGGGAAGGTTGCGGAGTTGAGGGAGCAGTTGATGACGTCTCGGAGGTGCGGTGCAATAATGGAGTCTGCTTTGTTAAAGATGTGGTGAGGGCAAGGGTCTGTGGGGTATCCTGAGTGGATAGAGTTCATCAGACGGATGGTGTCCTCAGTGGAGATTGGCTTCCAGTCATTGAGGATGTTCAGGGGGGGTGGGGGTCCAGCAGGGGATTGGGTGGGTTGGTCTCCGGGTTGGTTGTCGAAGCTGTTGTGGATGTCCGCAATTTTGTTGTGGAAGAATGAGGCTAGGGAGTCGCAGAGGGCTTGAGAGGGGGTGATGTCGTTGGAGTTGGCTGAGGGGTTGGTAAATTCCTTGACGATGTTGAATAATTCCTTGCTGTTGTGGGCGTTGTTATCTAGTCGGTCCTTGAAAGCGGCTTTCTTGGCAGTCCGGATCAGTTGGTGGTGTATGCGGGTGGCGTTTTTGAAGGCGTCCTTGGTGCTGGTGGTTGGGTCTTTTTTCCAGGCCTTCTCGAGGGAGCGACAAAGTTTCTTGGATTTCTTAAGATCATCGTTGAACCAGGAGGCCTTCTTGCTGCCTAGTTTGATTTGTCGTTTTTTCAGTGGTGCTAGGATGTCGGCGCTGTTGGATAACCATTGGGTAAGGTTGGTGGCTGCTTGATCTGGGTTTGAGGGGTGGGCGGGGGGTTTTGAAGAAGCGATGAGGAGATCTGGTCGATGGTGATTTTGTTCCAGTTTCTTTGCAGAGTGGGTTGGGGGTGGTAGTTGGATGTGGGCTTGTTGTAGGTGAAGTGAACGCAGCTGTGGTCAGTCCAAAGGCATCTTTTGGGTGTGTTTCCCTGGTCTTTTTGCTTCTGGTTTTGACTGTGTGCTTACATTAGTTTTTCCTGGTTATTGGACTTTACTACTGCTGATCAGTGCCAGCGCCCCTGATGTGTAAATTGTGAGTATGATTGGTTATCCATGATTTGCATATTTGATTTACTAGAAAGTGCACCGTGTGTGCCGAGTAGCCCTGTGAACATGTATCAGGCCTGCCACCTGCCACTGCAGTGTCTGAAAGTTCAACTATAAACTGCCTTTACAGTTGAAACTGTAAACTGCTTTGTCAACCTAGCAAGTGCACCCACTTGCCAGACCCATACATTCCCTTTTAATACATATAAGGCACCCTAAGGTAGGCTAGGCCTGCCACTGTAGTGTCTGCAAGTGCAACTGTAAACTGACTTGTCAACCTGGTATGTTCACCCACTTGCCAGGCCCAAACATTCGCTTTTACTACATGTAAGGGTCCCAAAGGTAGGCCCAAGATAGCCCCATGGACAGGGT